>NW_022681460.1:48353401-49033044 GCF_009764315.1 Trachypithecus francoisi | reverse complement strand
AAAACTGAGTTCCTTTTTCCTCTGACTTATTCCCTAACTTCAAGATCTTGCATAACTCCAAAATGTCTTCAACCCTTCTTTGTTCCTCTGTCTCAATAGATCCTTTCACTTCTTCTTCATATTCTTCATAGTCTAATAGATGCCTCCTTTTTTTTTTTTTTAAATTCAACAACTGTTGATTCAGGAGCTTTCTGACTTACTAACCCTTATTCCCAAGCTTATTTCAAACACGGTTTTCCTACTTGTGCACTCATCTTTATCAGTCAATAAATGTTTACTAAAGACCACTTTGTGCTAGACAGAGAAATATTTCAAATATATTTAAATATATATATACACACACAATGATCAATAAAGCTGTTATTCTACACACACACACACACACACACACACCACCTAAGCTCATTTTTTTTTTTTTTTTTTGAGACGGAGTCTAGCTCTGTCGCCCAGGCTGGAGTGCAGTGGCGCGATCTCCGCTCACTGCAAGCTCCGCCTCCTGGGTTTACGCCATTCTCCTGCCTCAGCCTCCCGAGTAGCTGGGACTACAGGCGCCCACCATCTCACCCGGCTAGTTTTTTGTATTTTTTAGTAGAGACGGGGTTTCACCGTGTAGACCAGGATGGTCTCGATCTCCTGACCTCATGATCCACCCGTCTCGGCCTCCCAAAGTGCTGGGATTACAGGCTTGAGCCACCGTGCCTGGCCCTAAGCTCATTTTTTTAATGCTTGAATATGTAACCCAACTGAAAAAAAATTAAAAAATTGTGATGCTTTAAAAAGGAAAAATACATAATGGTCAATATGACACAATCTATGATGGAGGCTATGTAGACAGATAAAAAGGCCATTAAAAACTCAGCTTACAAGATGCACTTCAAGCTACCATGGTCAGGAAAGGCTGCTGCAAAATGTCCACGAGCCTTCATCCCTCTTGGACTGATGAGTGTATGGAAGGAAAACATCTTTTCACCAGGGCAAAGGATGGAAGTGAGAACACATGAAGAGAAAATGTGCCTTTCCAGCTCCTTAAAAACAAGGATTAAAATCCAGATCCTTTATTATGTGGAATGTTCTGGTGTCTCTTTTCCCTCCCCCGCCCCCACCTGTCACCTCCTTCCTATCTCTTAGATTTGTTCAACAGTTCTTAACCCTGGTTGAACATCAAAATCCCTGGGAATTTTGTGAAAAAATTCAGTGCCCCGCCGACAAAACAGGCCAGTTAAGTAGCAGTCTCTGGAGCTGGGCCCCAAACACCTGGTGTTAAGACCTGCAGTTCTGCCACTCGGCTCTATATTTTGACCTATGTTTGGAATCATCTTCTACACATCATATGGAGTCATGTCGTTTTAGAGCTCTTATGATGTCCAATTCTTTCATTTTACCAATGAAGAAACCGGTCTAAGGAGATTAAAATCACATAGCTTTGGGAGGCTGAGGCGGGCGGATCACGAGGTCAGGAGATCGAGACCATCCTGGCTAACACGGTGAAACCCCGTCTCTACTAAAAAAAAAAATACAAAAAACTAGCCGGGCGAGGTGGCGGGTGCCTGTAGTCCCAGCTACTCGGGAGGCTGAGGCAGGAGAATGGCGTAAACCCGGGAGGCGGAGCTTGCAGTGAGCTGAGATCTGGCCACTGCACTCCAGCCTGGGTGGCAGAGTGAGACTCCGTCTCAAAAAAAAAAAAAAAAATCACATAGCTATCTAGGGATACAGCTAAGACTAGAACCCTTCTCTTGAGTAGTAATCAAGCTGGATAGACTAGATAAGAGAATGGTGAGCTAACACCGCACTACATCCCACCAACAGAAAACAGGACGGAAGCACATGACGTTGAGTAATCAGCATGGAAGGACAGCCAGCTGTCAGGCAAAAATGGACAAAGCTGAAGTCCTACAAACGTGTTTGGCAAGGGTAATTCAGACGTCATTCAGGAATAGCATAAAACAATGCCTGTCAAACTTTAGTGTGCAGAAGAATCAACTGAGAGCTTATTAGAAATTCATCTTCCTGGGTCCTACTGCAGTGAGTCTGGCTCAGTTTTCTTGGGTTGGGCCAGAGAAGGGGCATGTTTAACAGGTTACCCAGGTGATTCTGATGCAGATGATCTGAGGACACCCTTGCAGTTTAGGAAGCACTAAACATTGAGGTAGAAGATTGATGATGGCTTCCCAGAAACAGGCTCTTTGACCACTAGACCATGAAGACTCAGGAGAAGCATGGTTACTGGTCTGTATCTACCACCAGTAGGAAGTCAGAACACACAAGATAGGGGAGAATAACACAGAGATCACCCCTGCAGAAATGAGTAAGTTTAGAATTTATAATTTAAAGATTGATAGCAGCCAAAAGTGACTCATCAGTATTTCTGTCTTCAGTTGTAATCATCTGGGGGAAAGAAGGTTTTTGAAAACTATACTCTCGGCCGGGCGCAGTGGCTCATGCCTGCAATCCCAATACTTTGGGAGGCCGAGGTGGGCGGATCACTTGAGGTTGAGTTCATGACCAGCCTGGCCAACATGGTGAAACCCCGTCTCTACTAAAAATACAAAAATTAGCTGGGGTGGTGGCACATGCCTCTAATCCCAGCTACTTAAGAGGCTGAGGCAGGAGAATCACTTGAACCCGGGAGGCGGAGGTTGTAGTGAGCCGAGATTGCACCACTGCACTCCAGCCTGGGTGACAGAGCGAGACTCCATCTCAAAAAAAAAAAAAAAAAAAACACCACCAACAAAACCATACTCTCCTAATGGCCCAACTCTGTAACACAAAACCAACAAGTATAGTGATGCTATTTCTATATTGTTTTCAAATTTGCAAATCATATTTAATATAGGTTTTTGTTTCAACCTCCAGTACTCTTTAGGTAGATAGAATAGGATGATATTTCCTCTGCTTTACTGATGAATAAACATGCCGGAGCTCACCTATGTGGCAGAGAGGAGGCTAAAGCTACATTTTCTAAATCTTTTTGTAGTGGAAGCAAAATAATGTGGTATAGACTATGAGCTTTGGAATCAGGCAGACCTGGGTGCAATCTTAGTTCCATTATAAGCAAAGTGACCCTGAACAACTTATTTTTTCTCTGAATTTAAATTTTCTTATCTGTAAAATGGAGATAATAGTACTTTCCTCCTGGGGTTGTTAAATAATTTTAAAAATATGCCTGGCACATAGTTGCTGGGTAAATGTACCACCTCAAGGACAAGTCAAAAAAAACAGCTTAAGAAATGAGAATTTAGCTTAGGGAACACATGCCAAAGTTGAGAGCTGATCCCAATTAATGAGTAGAATATTGATGGAATGTTGAGTTTGTGGGTTGCTTAGCAACCAAAACTCACTCAATACCACTGACTGCCCGAGTTGTTGTTTTTAATCAAAGCAGTAAACTGTTCTTAAGGAGTTCAAGGTTGTGAACAGACATAAGGATTCCCTTATGCATTTGGGGTTGTGCCAGGCATTTTGAAAAAGTGATGCCCCAGCTCCTCTGTGTTCTTGCACTTAAACATCTTGGACATTTGGATCTCCCCATTTCTGTGCCCATAGATGACAGAAGATGTTACAACATCTGTTACATTGGATAGAGGGAGAAGGGAGAAGGCAGAGTGCTTGCACTTCTATACCAATGTATTAAGCCAAACTTATGGAGTGCTAGGGCTCAGAAATACAAAAGCATTTGTCTTTGCCCCTGCTGCCCTTTAGAATTTCAGTCTAGGAGAGGAAACCAGTCAATATTGAATAATACAGCAAATGATTCATGAGCAGCTCTCTGTGTCCCCAGCAATATTCTAAGAGTTACAAACTGAACAGTACAAGAACATATTAGGGTAAGTCTGAAATATCTATGGTTAGGATTTTTATTTTCTTGGCAAAGCAGCCCTGGAAGAATATCCCTGTTAGGTTCCCCAAAACATTAATACTTGATTCACAGTCTTGAGAGCTGGCACTGAGTGTTGGAGAGGGTCTAAAGAGGGGCGGAGGGGAACTGGAGCTCCATGCCACCACCTCTTTTACCTGAAGCCAGAGACTCAACCAATCTGTGCCCTTCTTTTCTCATTAGTAAGCTGGGCATAATGATTTAGATTCTGCCTCCCTCGTGGCAATGAGTGTGATGCAATGAGATAATAAATGCATAAGTTCTATTGCAATAAATGCAGTTTGTAGCTAATTTGCCAGCAGGTTTACATTGCATGTCATTGAGCATCCTTGTATCTTCATTTACATTTCCTATTCCTGTATAACTCATAATCTTAACAATTTAAAGAGAAAAAAAAAAAAAACAGATGAGCTTGGAACAACTGTGTTTATTTGCACTTGAGTTTGTCTTCATCATTTGTAGCTCAGTGTGCTAACTTCTTTTGCAGTGAAGATCAACTTTAGTGCTTAGGAAAGAAATCCATTGTGCCACTTTGGCATGTGAGCATTTATTTACGCAAAATATGACCTCAGGCCTACAGGCCTTTAAGGCAGACAGCTGGTTGATGAATCATGTTGAACATTCATATAGTGCTGCTGGCACAAGTCAGAAGGACACTCCTGCTCATCACCTGCCCCTGTCAGTTCTTCCACTTCTAATAAAGCATATCTGTTTTGGTGACCAAATAAAAACACACCAAGTGGAGAAGGGCTGGGTGTGGAGTAATTTAATCCGGGCAAGTCAGCACGCTGCATTGAGCGGTACAGTATCAAGGATAAAAAGATGGGTTGGTAACAGCTGAATGAAACGAAGTAGATTAGAAAGGTGGAAGCACAGTTCCCCTTATAATCATAATGGGTCATGACCCTGGAATGTAGGAGCCCCAATATATCCTACAAATCAAGATTTTTAAGGAGACAGGGTTCCCAAAAGTTCCCTTCTGAATTGCCACGAACGTTTTACATGGCCTTTCTCTATTAGCATCATTTAACATTTCGCTGAGGAATATAAATTTTTAAGGAAGTTGAAACCAAAGTTCAGAGCTCCACTAGCAAATCTTTTTAATACTGGCTTTCGTGGGTGTGTTTGGTATCCTGAAAAATTGATTGATTTAAAATGCCCTAGTTTTGAAACAGCAGGGAGACTGACATTTGCAGCCTGGTATTTTGCAATTCTCACTACTCATTGTATTTTTAAAATAATTTTTCTTTGTTGTCATATCCAATAGAATAGAATTTTGTGCTTTGTTTAGAAGAGGAGAAACTGAACATGTTCAGGATGCTGGCCTGTCTTGAATTTCATCACTATCATCTCATAGATTGATTGGTGGGGAGAATAATTAGGGATATGCAGGATGTTTGAAATGTAATTGAAAACAAGTAAAAACAACAATATGACTATAAGTTGTAAGTCTAAGTGTTTTTTTTCTTTTTTTTTAAATGATTCACCTGGCAGTGTTCTTTTTTTTTTTTTTTTTTTTTTTTTTTTTTGAGGCGGAGTCTCACTCTGTCGCCCGGACTGGAGTGCAGTGGCCAGATCTCAGCTCACTGCAAGCTCTGCCTCCTGGGTTTATGCCATTCTCCTGCCTCAGCCTCCTGAGTAGCTGGGACTACAGGCGCCCGCCACCTCGCCCGGCTAGTTTTTGTATTTTTAGTAGAGACGGGGTTTCACCGTGTTAGCCAGGATGGTCTCGATCTCCTGACCTCGTGATCCACCCGTCTCGGCCTCCCAAAGTGCTGGGATTACAGGCTTGAGCCACCGCGCCCGGCCCGTTCTTAAAGTCATTACTTACTGAGAAAAGAATCACTAAGATAAAAAATCAGGAACTTCAACAACAGCTCCTTTATTTCCATTTCTACTTCTGTCGGTGATTACACTGTTCCATTTTTTTTTACTCCAGCTAAGTTATTTTCACCTCTGTGTATTTTTTCCCCGATGGGGCAAGATCTGTGATATCTGATAGTTTATTAACAGGTGTGCTGGAAATAATCTATTTCAAAAATAAAACACTAAATATAGCACACAAGTTCAAGGCTTTTGAATGTTACCATGGTTTTAAAAAATCAATGTCATGAATGCTTTACACTGAAATCATTTATTGTTAGGAAACCGGGTGGCAAATGATACATATATCCTGTAGCTCTGTCATCATAGCTAATGCTCTCCTGACTCAGATTACATATTAGCATTTCCACCATATGGCTGAAAGGCTAGAGAATATATGTGCAGAGGAACAGAGCTGGTAATATTTTTGACCATCTGGTAAATAAATACATAACAGGAATATTAATATTTATTTAGTCATATGATGCAAACTTTAACCTGAAATAACTACTAATACAACAAAGTAGTACTACATTTATGTTTCTCAAATAATTTCGATCTAATTTATTAAACATTTTCACAGTCAATTAATGCTCTTAGAATGTGACTTCTAATTATGTTTCTTATGTTTATTGATACAGTAGGGTTCCTTTTCATGCCAAATTTAAAAATCTTTCATGAGAGGCCACATGATTGGACCCAGCACATGGGCATGAGCGCCAAAGTTCTGCTCTGCCAGTGACCACTGTGTGGCCTGGGATAAATTACCTGACCTCTCTAAGCCTCAAATTCATGTGTAAGTGGTGAATGACCTATTATCAGATAGTATCCCTCAAAGGGTGGGCCATGGAGAACCAAGGATTAACACATCAGAATCACATGGGGAGCTTAAAATACAAACATCTGGGTCCTGCCTGCAATGATTCTGATTCATGTATCTGGAAGCAGTCCATGAATCTGCAATTTTATATATATATACACACACACATATACAGACACACACATATGTACACACATATACGTGTCTGTGTGTGTGTAAATATATATATATATTTTTTTAATACAGAGTCTTACTCTTTCACCTAGGCTGAAGTGCAGTGGTGCGATCTTGGCTCACTGAAGCCTCTGTCTCCCAAGTCCAAGTGATTCTTGTGCCTCAGCATCTTGAGTAGCTGGGATCCCAGGCGCACGCCACCACGCCCGGGTAATTTTTGTATTTTTAGTAGAGACAGGGTTTCGCCATGTTGGCCAGGCTGGTCTCAAACGTCCGGACTCAAGTGATCCACCCGCCTCAGCCTCCCAAAGGGATAGGATTCCAGGCACACGCCACCTCGCCCGGCCCACATTTTTAGTCACTGTCCCAGGTGATTCTGAGGTATACTGAATCACTCCCATAGAGACGAGATTAATATAGAGCACTTAGCTACCTTGAAAAATACGTAGCTAATTTTAATAAATATACTTTTTAGACCATAGAAATTTAACACCCAACAGCACTTGTGCTTAAAATACTCTAACTTCATAGAAAATAGGAGGTTAGCTTGCTCTGCTGATCATTAAATATACCTCACAGTTCTCCTTTTTGTTTAATTAGATCCTTTATCTTTTTTCTCTTGCATAGAAAATAGCAAAATATTTGCGGACTGGATCCAAATCAGGAGCCCAGATGAACTTAAAGAAGCAAGCATGGGATTCTTAGTTTTTCAAGATCCATACACACGAAGCCTTTAATCAGCACCAACTCCAGTGTCCAAGTTTTCTCTGGTTTTGTGAAGACTGAGCAAAACTCCCATGATGGAAAGAAAACCAAAGGACTTAGTTACCTGTTTCAGTGTCATCTAAAGTCAACTGAAAAGTGAAGCAGGCAGTAATATAGCCATGGAAAGAAATTCAAGTTTATGGAAGAACCTAATAGATGAACACCCAGTCTGCACAACCTGGAAGCAAGAGGCCGAAGGAGCCATTTATCATCTTGCCAGTATTTTGTTTGTAGTAGGTTTCATGGGTGGCAGTGGATTCTTCGGGCTCCTTTATGTCTTCAGTTTGCTGGGGTTGGGTTTTCTCTGTTCTGCTGTCTGGGCTTGGGTAGATGTCTGTGCAGCCGACATATTTTCCTGGAATTTTGTCCTCTTTGTCATCTGCTTCATGCAATTTGTTCATATTGCATATCAAGTTCGCAGCGTAACCTTTGCCCGAGAATTCCAAGTGCTGTACAGCTCCCTTTTCCAGCCCCTGGGGATCTCTTTGCCTGTCTTCAGAACGATTGCTTTGAGCTCTGAAGTGGTTACTTTGGAAAAGGAACACTGTTATGCCATGCAGGGGAAAACTTCCATTGATAAACTCTCCTTGCTTGTTTCAGGAAGGTTTGTACCTTTGGTGCTTGCATGTCTTTCCTCAAGTATTAGTTGTTTGTATTTCTTTCCACTATATTTTTCCATCTCAGTATTGCATAGTCCTTGGTGGCATTTAGCACCCTGAGGCTTGAGGAACTCTTCGATACATGAGTCACAGGCAGCCATTTAGAGTATATGGCATTATTTACTTGAAGCAGAAAATAATCAAGAGCCTTAATATTTCATCTTAGAAATCAAATTACATGAAACTTAAAATTAAAGTATGAATTTGTTTATCTGGATATGATATTTGTTTCCTAGATAATTACTGAAAGTCAAGAAGAGGATGATGTCAGCTTGAATTAATAGAATACTTATATTGGCGTGCAAAGTATTTTAAAGACTCTTTGATAGGGCATTCTTTTAAGTAACAGAGAACATTTAAAATTTTATTATTATCTTTTATTCTTCAGTACATTCTAGCAATTGCCCATGGGAAGCAGGCGGGGGGACACTTCAGGCACATACATAGAAATCTAAACTTTGAAAATAGGCCAGGTGTGGTGGCTCACACCTATAATCCCAGCACTTTGGGAGGCCGAGGCAGGATAATCACCTGAGGTCAGCGGTTCAAGACCAGCCTGGCCAACATTGTGAAACTCCCATCTCTAACTATAAATACAAAAACAAAATTATCCAGGCATGGTGGCATGTGCCTGTAGTCCCAGTTACTCGGGATGGTGAGGCAGGATAATTGCTTGAGCCTGGGTGGGAGGTGGAAGTTGCAGTGAGCTGAGATCATGCCACTACACTCCAGCCTAAGCAACAGAATGAGACTCTATCTCAAAAATAAAATAAACTTTGAAAACAAAGTTTGGGAGAGGAAACAATAGTGGGATTACTCATGGTTTTCAAAAAGTTAAACATTTGGCTTACAGGCCAAGCGTGGTGGCTCATGCCTGTAATCCCAGCACTTTGGGAGGCCAAGGCTAGTGGATCACTTGAGGTCAGGAGTTCGAGACCAGCCTGGCCAACATGGGGAAACCCCATCTCTACTAAAAATACAAAAAACTTAGCTGGACATCGTGGTGCATGCTTGTAATCCCAGCTACTCGGGAGGCTGAGGCATGAGAATCGCTTCAACCTGGGAGGAGGACGTTCCAGGGAGCCGAGATCATGCCACTGCACTCCACACTGGGCAACAGACTGAGACTCCGTCTCAAAAAATAAATAAATAAAAATTTGGTTGACAGAGGTACTTGCAGAACTCCTCTATGTTAAATGTTTCCCTACTTAATGTAAAATCTGACAGAGTCCATTAAAACGTTTTATTGAAGCATAATATGCATGCATACATAGATATATATCATAAATGTACAACTTGATGCATTTTCTGAATTTCACTCAATATTCCAGAATCCTGACTGTGTAAGGAACGTGAGAACATGAATCTTACAGGATATTATGTCACTTATTATAATGTATGAATTTAATATTTGCCTTTCAAAATCGTAAAGGGCAAAAGAGTCATCAGGGATGTGAAATACACTTCCTCTACCCCCACCCCTCCCCAGTTAGTCTGTCTTTCTCTTTCCCTTATAAATGTTGTTCTTGTGTTTTGATAGGATCAGAGTGACAGTTGATGGCGAATTTCTGCATTACATTTTCCCCCTTCAGTTCCTGGATTCTCCTGAGTGGGATTCACTGAGACCCACAGAGGAAGGCATTTTTCAGGTAAGGGATACCAGACCACACAGTTAGCACTCCCTCTTTCAAACAGATGTTTGTTTAATAATAAGTAACCAAACAGAACAATGGATAAGAAAAGAATATTTTAAGACTTTGGAATGTACTTTGCAGCATACATGACTTCCCAATTCTGTTGGACTCCTGATGATTAATGCCATTTTATAGGTCCAGTGATGAGAAGAGCAGGTGCTACATATGACAGAAAGGAGGCTGTGATCAATACTTTAAGCTATACTTTGCATAACTGCATGTTTAGGAATTAAAATATAATTGAGATTTGACTAAACACTGCTAATGCGACAGTCTAGAAAACATCAAGAACAAAAACTGCACTTATTAAAAAATAAATGATTTTTTAAATTTAAAATGCCAGTGGATTTCACTTGTTTTCCAGCAACAGAATGCTAAACTTACTGTCGTTACTCTGCTGCCACGTCTGGCAGTTTTGAAAGATAATCATTTCAGCAGGTTTCATTTATTTTGTTACACAATTTTCTTATAAATATATGTGTGTATGCAGCACACTCAAATATGTATGCAAATTAGGTATATACATTCTATTTTTGCTGCAGAAACTGCATTAGGGTTAAATGTCCGCAATCTTCAGAATTGACTTGGAAATATTTCTGTAACATTAGCCAACTTTTTAAAAAAATATCAAGTAGTTCTCCCTTCAATGAAAGAAATATAGATACTGGGACTTAGAAAAACAGATAGATTGAAGATGGCTAGAACATTGTGATTATTCATATTATAGATTATATATATAGTGACAAATTTTATAGTTTCGATTTTTGCAATATATTGTAGGTCAGTGGGCTTTTTCAACCGTAAAAAGGCAGCAGGTGAAATTAATTTAACATTTGGGGTAGAAAAAATGTGGCAGAAGTTTTCTTGCTTCCACATCTGTTTATGTGTGGTCTTGTGTTTTTTAGGTAACCCTCACTGCAGAAACTGATTGTCGATATGTGTCTTGGAGGAGAAAGAAATTGTATCTGCTCTTTGCTCAGCATCGTTATATCTCCCGCTTGTTTTCAGTGCTAATTGGCAGTGACATTGCAGATAAACTCTATGCCTTGAATGACAGGGTATATATAGGAAAAAGATATCACTATGATATTCGGCTACCCAACTTCTATCAAATGTCAAGTCCAGAAATACGCAGATCACCCCTGACACAACATTTTCGGAATTCCAGACGATACTGTGATAAATGACATCAGAGTCTGAAATGTATAAGTATAAAAAAAGACTCTCTCTTCATCATTCCCCAAATGAAATAGGAAAATACAAAAAGAAAGAGCTCCCTAATATTTTTATAAATCAAATTCAGGAGTGAGATACCATTGCTAACTGTTTTATTCCTTTCAACAACTGCATTGTAAATAAATTTTACAAATGTTTCTTGTATTTCTTATTGTTATAATTGAGGAGGGGGTAGATGACTATGGGCAGTTTGCCCTTTTCTGCATCAAACCTGGGAGAATGAAATTCCACATTTTCATTCTTTTCTCACATTTACTCAAATGCATTGTCTTGCCCTATAGACTCAGTGGTTGCTTCTCAAGAAGCAGCCAGCAAGTATTCTCAGCCTGAGGGTGGGTTGCTACTGTCCACATAAGCATTTCCAGAATTCACTTTTTTGCTACAACCTCCAGTGAAAGGAAGATATATTACTGTGGTGGGCAGCAATTATTTATTTTAAATGTGCAGTTACTTGATATGACTAAAAAGTAGAATAAATGCAAGAGATAATATGTGAATCCTGAAGCCTATTTTATTGCTAGAAAATAAAATAACATTTAAAAAGAAGCATTTCGTGGAAAACAAAGCTGCCTGATCATTACTAAAAGAGTACTCCTGAACCAATAGTAAAAATGTTGCATGGTGTTTCAGTTTCAGGTGTTCAGCAGAAAGAGCTTTCAGTGGTGTGAATGGGCAGTGAGGGTTCACAGGGACTGCAGAGCCCATCACACAAACACAAGGGTCTGCCTCATAGCAAGTGCTTCAGCTTTGTGAAGAAGAGCTTAAGAAAGAACCCTAGTTGCAGATCTGATCCCCTCCTTTGGAAAACTGGTTTTCTGAAGATCCCATGCAGACTATATTCTCTGATACATTATCAAATATTTAACAAGTGTATATTGAGCACCTTCTATGGCTCTAGGTGCTGACCTGGGCATGGGGATACATCAGGTAACAGATGCAGATCCCACCCCTCATAGAGCTTACATTCTGGGGATGCCGGAGACATAATAAAGTAAATCAGAAAAACCTATATTTAGAAGGTGATAGTACCAAGGGGAGTGATAAATTAGAGAAGATGGATAAGAAAGGGCATTGCAATTTTCACAGGGTGGTCAAGGAAAGCCTCCACAAGAAGGAATGTTTGAAGACCTGAAAGAGGCAATGGAAGAATCCATGCAGATATCTGGGGGAAGAGCAATTTGGGCAAAGGGGACAGCAACTGAGCAGGCCCTTAGGCATGAGCATGACTGGCCTGTTCCAGGAGCAGCTGGAAGGCTAGCGTGGCTGGCACAGAATGAAGAGAAACTAACTGCAGGCGGACTGGGTAAGGCCTAAATAAGTCATGGTAAGGATTTTGATTTTTTCTAAGAGTGACCAGAAGCCATTGTAGGGTCTGAAGTAGAAGAGTGATATGATCTGCCCCATGTTTTAATAGGATCACTCTGGCTAGCCTGCTGAGAATAGACTAGGGGGAGGAGAGAAAAGAGTGAACTTGGAAAGTAAAATGAGGATTAAGAGTGAGATGCCTGCTAGACACTGAAGTAGAGTAGACAGCTGGAGATAAGAGCCTGGAGTTCCAAAGAAAAGTCTGGGCTCTAGACAGCTTTGGGAGTATTTAGCATATACATGGTGTTTAAAGCCATTAGTCTCCATGAGGTGGCCAAAAGAGTGAGTGTAGATTCCGAAGAAAAATGGTCTGAAGGCTTGCCTTGGAGCACTCCATTTTTAGGGGAACAAAGAGATGAGGAAGAGTCAGCAAAGGATTTGAGGAGGAGCAGCCAATGAGGTGGAAAGAAAATGAGGAGAGCCTGGGATCCTGGAAGCCAAGCAAAAAGAATTTCTGGGAGAAGGGAGTGATGAACTGTCTCAGATGTGGCTGAGAGGCCTGAGAATGAACCACTGGGTTAAGCAACATGGAAGTCATGGGGGAACTTAACAAGAGCAGTTTTGGTGGAGTGAGCAGGAACAAAAACTTGACTAAAGCAGGCTGAAGGAGAATGAGAGGCACGAAGTTGGAACAGTAAGGGTAGGTAAGGTTTTCAAGGAGTTTTGATGTGAACTGAAACAGAAATGGTCAATAGCCTGGGCAGAAAGTGGGGTCAAGAGAGGGGGTTGTTATTGATTTTCAGATAACATGGCACATTTGCATGCAGATGGAAATGATCCAGAAGTGAGGAGTGAACTGCGGGAGTAATGACCTTGAGCAGGTGATGGGATCCAGTGGCCTTAAACAGAAATGTGGACAATTCTTCATTAATAAAAAGAGAAGAGTATCTGGGAGAGTAGTTGCTGGCAAGTGGGAGATGTGGTGAGAGGTTGTGGTATACAGACACAATTTTCAGCCACAGAAAATAATGAAATACTGTCATTTCCAACGACATGGATGGAACTGGAGGACAATATTTTAAGTGAAATAAGCCAGGTACAGAGAGACAAATATTGCATGTTCTCACTCATTTGTGGGAGCTGAAAAAAAAAAAGCTGAATTCATGGAAATAGAAAGTAGAATGATGGTGACTAGATACTCAGAAGGGTAGTGGGTAAAGGGGGTATGAAGTGGAATCGTTAATGGATACAAAAATACCATTAGATAGAATGAATAAGATCTAGTATTCAGTAGCACAATAAATAGGGTGACTATAATTAACAACAAATTACTGCGTATTTTTAATAACCAAAAGAGCAGAATTATAATGTTCCCAATGCAAAAAATTGATAAATGCTTGAAGTGACAAGTATTCCAATTACCCTGACTCAATCATTACACATTGTATGCCTGTATCAAATATCACATGTACCCCAGAAATATATACAACGATTATGTACCCATAACAATTGTTAAATGTTTTAAAAAGATGTTTCTTGCCATTTTAGACAGTTATATTCTTTTTAATTTAATTAATTAATTAATTTATTTTTGCAAAGAGGTCTCACTCCATCACCCAGGCTGGAGTGCAGTGGCATGACCACGGCTCACTGCAGCCTAGAACTCCCAGGCTCAAGTGACGCTCCCACCTCAGCCTCCCAAGTAGCTACAACTACCATGGTATGTGCCACTACGCCCTGCTAATATTTTTTTAAGAGATGGGGTCTCGCCGTGTTGCCCAGGGTGATCTTGAACTCCTAATTCCTCCCTGGATTGAACGCAATGTTGCTTGGGTAGGTGGTCTCTGGGTATCTGGGCTGATGGCCCCTAGAGTGTGGTTGGCTATTCTACTGACTCTGACTTGGGGGCCTCTGCCTTCTTCCCCTACTGCTATGGTCTGACCCAAAGCATTTCCCACCCATCAGACCACTCAGTGTTTCTGAATGAATGAATGAGTTCTGAATGAATCTCAGGGTTAAACCTTCCCTCTGCTCCACCATCTCTTTCCACTCCTTCCAAACCTATCTTTTCCGAGTTGTTCCTGTTCCATCATTAATCAGCTAGATAGGACAGGGGAGAAGTGGATGCTGGTGATGGGGAGTGTGAGGGTGGGCAGTGGGGTGGGGTGTCATTGTCATGGTGAGGGCTCACCATAATTCTAATAAAGGAATATAACCTGGTAGAATATTAAGTGTCACTTTGTTATTTATTCTATTAGAAAAATAATGGCCAGATGCGGTGGCTCACGCCTGTAATCCCAGCCCTTTGGGAGGCTGAGGTGGGTGGATCACAAAGTCAGGAGATCGAGACCGTGGTGAAACCCCATCTCTACTAAAAATACAAAAAATTAGCCGGGCGCGGTGGCAGGCGCCTGTAGTCCCAGCTACTCGGGAGACTGAGGCAGGAGAATGGCATGAACCCGGGAGGCAGAGCCTTGCAGTGAACTGAGATTGCACCACTGCAGTCCAGCCTGGGTGACAGAGTGAGACTCCATCAAAAAAAAAAAAGAAAAAAGAAAAAAGAAAAAGAATGTATTATAAACAAGTTAGAATAGAAAAAAGAAAGGACAATCATTCCACTATCCTAACCCAATTTCTATTAACATATTGGTGTACATTTCTTCTACTGTTTTCCCCATTCATAATTTAACTTGTAAAACACAATTTTAAAAAAGGTTTACTGTTTCTTCTATTGGAGAATTTACCGAGTTCCAAATATATGTAAATCACGTGCTAAGCACCATGGAGATATGAAAGATAAATCCGATACACTTCTTATCCTCCAGAAACTTTCGACCTAGAGGGAGAAAAAGACTTTTACATAAATATGTAAAAGGTAGCAAGTGATAAAGGCCATAACAGAGATAGAGAAAAATGGCTCTAGGGAATCACACATCTGTAGTGTCACCTTAAAACAACTGGGAATCACATGCCAGCATGTTAAGTCATCAATAATGTAAGTACTGAATGCCAAGTCATTAACAGCAATATTTTCTGTTTTATTTTTCCCATTCAACATCAATGTTCTGGGTATTACGTTTTATTTATTTATTAAACCAAGTCATTTGAAACCTTTAAAACGTGAAAAATTTCCTGATTCACACTGTAATGCTCTATTGCTTTTAGATGCCATTTTCTAAGCTTATAATATATTCATACACTTCTACTCAGATGACTTAGTATGGCTGATGTAAAAGATATTAAGACATCCTATGTTGTGGCATGCAGTAAAACTGCATAATAGTTCTCTATATCTCATGTAAACCCAAATCATCTTCTGTCAGAAACTGCTCTATCAAAAGTATTTCTATTCTTCCCATACTCTCAAAAGAGATTCAGTGGCTCTAAAATCTTTTGCAAAGCATGATCTTTTTGTTCTTTCATGGGAGTGAGGGTGCCTATAGTTTTCAAACTAAATAGCATTTGCAATCACTTTGTGTGGTTCTAAATTATATCAAATATGTTTGACCTTAGACTAGAGAAATGTTTCATCATGTTTACCAATTTTTTATGCAAAATGATAAAACTGCTGGATGTGGCTCATAAATATTTTATTAGGTGTTATATATGTATTAAACTAGAGAGGTGTCTTATTTTCATGAATTTATTACAATTTAAGTAGTAGTAATAATAAAAATTTGCATTTAAATAATTCTTTTCTCCTGGGAAGTGAGTGCTTTTGCACATCAATTAACGCTGGATGGCAGCGTCATTATTCCCAACTTTATTTTATTATTCCATCTTTATGATGTGCTGCTTTGGGTTTTTGTTTCTAGCCTTATGTCCAATTACTTGGCTGGCTATTATCAGGCCTCACACTTGCCTCCCAAACCAGCCTTTTTGGAGGATTAATTGTATAAAAGAATGATACAGAACTCTATGTCACATAGTAGAAACTCTATGATAATTGAAAGTTCTGTTTTCACCAGATATAGATTAAAAGTCCTTACATGGCTTCACTTTCTTTTTTTTTTTTTTTTTTGAGATGGAGTCTCACTTTGTTACCCGGGCTGGAGTGCAGTGATAAGATCTCAGCTTACTGCAACCTCTGCCTCCTGGGTTCAGCAATTCTTCTGCCTCAGCCTCCTGAGTAGCTGGGATTATAGTTGTATTTTTAGTAGACACTGGGTTTCACCATGTTGGCCAGGCTGGTCTTGAACTCCTGACCTCAGGTGATCCACCCACCTTGGCCTCCCAAAGTGCTGGGATTACAGGTGTTAGCCACTGTGCCCAGCCTATAGCTTCATTTTCAACCAATCAAAATCTTATCTATACCACTAAATTACATACTATTAAAAATTGTCGAAAGTTATTTTTCTACCATTAACAAGTTTTCCTTTCTAACCACTAAATACCTCATATAAAGCAGTTGCTTACACACTAAATAAAATGGTACCTTTAAAAGTGTTGTCCTCAGAGACTAAATGGTTGTTGGCATTTCTCTTCTCTGAAAGTGGACATGCTTGAGATTTATAGATGGGCTTTACAGGTCTGTAAATTCCTAGAAGTTCCCAACAGGGAAAGAACAAAAGACAAGCAAGGTTGTAACTATAGCTGGTGCCAGACATTTGGGGTATCTGCCTAGGCCCCGATCCAGTTTTGTTTTGAGGATCCAATCTGGCCCAGAGATTGAATCCTTCTGGTTACAGGTTGAAGCTTCTTAGGGAATTGAGTGGAATTCAGGGTCACTTCTCTGATCCTCTTTTTATACTTACCTTTTTTATTTAAAACAAGATTTTGTTATGCCTGGTTTACTTATAATAATTTCCTTCTCTTTGAAACAATTTCCAAAAGGATTAGGAAATCCTATGAAATGCTTCATCTGTGGCCTTTGTTTGTTATTATTAATATTTAAAACAAATATTCACAAATGTAATTCTTCTGTTTTAGAAGAAAAGCTATGTGAAAGAGAATAGACAGAGAGGAGATCAGGGATCTCGTTTTTGACAGTATAGTTACTGTATACACATTTCTGCCAACCCCAAGATGGTGAATTACTGTAACTTAGCTCTGCCAACTGTCCAGTTTCTACAATCTAGCCTGTTGCATATTTCATAAGTTTGCTTTTGAAGCCAATATCTTTTTTTTCTTTTTTTTTTTTTTTTGAGACGGAGTCTCACTCTGTGGCCTAGGCTGGAGTGCAGTGGCACAATCTCAGCTCACTGCAAGCTCCGCCTCCCGGGTTCACACCATTCTCCTGCCTCAGCCTCCCGAGTAGCTGGGACTACAGGCGCCCACCACCATGCCCAGCTAATTTTTTGTATTTTTAGTAGAGACGGGTTTCACCGTGTTAGCCAGGATGGTCTAGATCTCCTGACCTCGTGATCTGCTGGCTATTCCAGGGAAATCCCAAACTACTGGAAATTTTAGCATGCATCAAAGTCTTATAATGTATAAGCAAGTTTCATTTAAAATACTTTGTGTATTCTGTATTCCATCTATTTAAAACAGGCAAATACATAGAAAAATGAAACTACATTTTAGCTACTTCATGTGTTCACAGGATAGTTTAACTATTTCTTCAGACTAGGGAATTTTGATGATTCAAATTCATTTCCATTAAACAATTAAACTAGAATTCAAATAATTTTTATGAATTTGAACCATGTGCAGGGCACTATTAGGGGGATACAAGAGATATGCAATTATGCTACCAAGAACTAGATGCCAGGCATTTTAAAAAACAATCTCTAAAAGTCAAAATCATCTTGGTAACTATGAGTTATCTTCTCAGTTTTATAGACAAGTAAACTGAGGCTCAGAAGAAATAATTATCTGAATACACATACAGCTTATTAAATACAAAACTGTTGTTCAAATCCAGCTGCTAATTCCAAAGCTACCACTCTTTGAACTACCTTAATAATTCACTATCTTCTTAAAGTTCGGGGTCAGTTTTTAAAATTTTGGTTGTGTGTGTGTGGGTTTTTTTTTTTTTTTTAAGACTGAGTCTCGCTCTGTCACCAGGCTGGAGTATAGTGGTGCGATCTCAGCTCACTGCAACCTCCGCCTCCTGGGTTCAAGCAATTCTCCTGCCTCGGCCTCCCAAGTAGCTGGGACTACAGGCGTACACCACCACGCCCGGCTAATTTTTGTACTTTTAATAGAGACAGGGTTTCACCATGTTGGCCAGGATGGTATCAATCTCTTGACCTCGTGATCCACCCACCTCGGCCTCCAAAATTGCTGGGATTACAGGTGTGAGCCACTGTGCCCGGCCGCGTGTGTTTTTTTCCATTGTGTTTTGTTTGTTTGTTTTTTGAGACAGGGTCTTGCTCTGCCGCCCTTGCTGGAGTGCAGTTATGTGATCACAGCTCACTACAGCCTCAGCCTCCCAGGCTCAAGGGATCCTCCCCTCAGCTGAGGTGAGGAGCTCAGACTGAGACTACAGGCGCCAAGTCGCCATGCTGGCCCATTTGTAGAGATAGGGTTTTGCCATGTTACCCAAGCTGGTCTCAAACTTTTGGGCTCAAGCAAACAGCCTGCCTCAGCCTCCTAAAGTGCTGGGGTCACAGGCACGAGCCACCATACCCAGCCTGTGTGTCACTTCTTTTAGGAGCTGTGAAGCCTTTTGGTGAAAGTTTATTATCCAATGATTAAATTGTTACATGACTTCTTTAGGGAGTTTCTCCCTGCATTTAACATTAACAATATTTGGACACTGCAATTTTTAGACGGCAGGACTTGTGAAACAATACAAAAGTTAAGGCCCTTTGCTTTGAGATGTTGTTTCTAGTTTTCTATCTAACAAAAATATAGATCTGTTGAGTGCATAACCTGCTTGGTTATTTTGAACAAAGTAAGTAATTGAATCAATTTATGAAGTAAAAAACACACCTATTAGAATGGCTAGAATTCCCCACCCCACCCTACAAAAAAATGATAGTATTAAATGTTAGTAAACATGTGAAGCAACAGGAACTGTCATTCATTGCTAGTGAGATTGCAAAATGGTGCAGCTACTTTGGAAGACAGTTTGGAAGGTTTCTTACAAACCTAAACGTAGTCTTACCATATGATCCTAAGTATTTACCCAACTGAGTCGAAAATATATGCACACAAAAAACTCCACACAAATGTTTATATATGTTTAGACATAATTTGCCAAAACTGGAAGAAACCAAGATGTCCTTAAAATGGTAAATGAATATATGAACTGTGATACATCCAGTAATAAAAAGATATGGGCTATTAAAACTCAAAAAGACATGAAGGTTACAACTGATACCACAGAAACAGAAAAGATCATAAGACACTACTATGAATAATTATATGCCCACAAATTGGGTAACCTAAAATAAATAAATAAACAGCTAGAAACAGACAACCTACCAAAACTAAGTCACAAAGTAATAGAAAATCTAGACAGACCAACAACGGTGAGGAGAATGAATAGTAATAAAGACTCAACGAGAAAAGTATAGGACCAAATGACTTCACTGGTGAGTTTTACCAAATATTTAAAGCTTCAATCTTTAACTTTTAATTTAACATCAGTCTTTTTCAAACTCTTCCAGAAAGCTAAAGAGGAGAGAACACTTCCAAATACGTTTTATGGGCCCAGCATTATCCTCACACCAAAGCCAGATAAGGACACCACAAGAAAAGAAAATGACAGGCTAATATCCCCGATGAACATAGATGCAAAAATCCTCAACAAAATACTAGCAAACTGATTTCAACAACACATTAAAGATATCGTACACCCTGATCAAGGGGGTTTTATCCCTGGGATGCAAGGATAGTTCAACATGTACAAATAAATAAATATGATACACCACAGTGACTGAATGAAACACAAGCACCATATGATGATCATTTCAGTAACTGCAGAAAAACATCTGACAAAATTCAACATCCTTTCATGGTAAAAACTCTCAAAAGGAACGTTCCTCAACACAATAAAGGCCATATATCACAAGCCCACAGCTAACATCACACTCAGTGGAGAAGGCTAAAAGCTGACTGGGCATGGTGGCTCATGCCTGTAATTCCAACACTTTGGGAAGCCGATGTAGGAAGATCACTTGAGGTCAGGAGTTTGAGACCAGCCTGGCCAACACAGTGAGCAGTGAGACCTGTCTCTGAAAAAATGTAAAAATTAGCAGGGTGTGGCAGCACACAGCATTAGTTGCAGTTACTCAGGAGGCTGACAGAAGAGGATTACTTGAGCCCAGAGTTCAAAGCTACAGTGAGCTATGATCATGCCACTGCATACTAGACTAGGCAACACAGCAAGACCTCGTCTCAAAAAAACAAAGAAAAAGGAAAAGCTGAAGTCAGGAACAAGATAAGTATGTCTTGTCTTCTATTTAAGACAGTACTGAAAGTCCTCGCTGGGGCAGAAAAAGGAATACAAGGCTTCCAAATCAGATAGGAAGAAGTAAAATTGTATGTTTGCAGAAGACATGATCTTATATTAAAAAACCCTGTATACTCCACCAAAAACTATTAAAACTAATAAGCGCATTCGGTAAAATTAAAGGATATAATATCAACATGTGAAAATCAGTTGTATTTCTATATGTGAATAACAACCTATCTGAAATGAGGTAGCAATCTCATTGACAACAGCATCAAAACAATAAAATATTTAGCAATTAATTTAACCAAGAACATGAAAGACCTATACACGAAAAGTATAAAACATTGATGAAATAAATTAAAGAAGACACAAATAAATGAAAATATGTCCTACGTTCATGGTTTGGAAGAATTAATATTATTAAAATGTCTATACTACCAAGAGTAATCTATAAACTCAATGCATTTTCTATCAGAATTCCAATGGCATTTTTCACAGAGATAGAAAAAAATCCTAAAATTCGCATGGAACTACAAAAGGCCCCAAATAGGACAGGCGCCGTGGCTCACCATGCCTGTAATCCCTCCCAGTACTTTGGGAGTCCCAGGTGGGTGGATCATGTGCAGTCAGGAGTTCGAGACCAGCCTGGCCAACATGGGGAAACCGCGTCTCTACTGAAAATACAAAACTTAGCCAGGCATGGTGATGGGCACCTGTAATCCCAGCTACTTGGGAGGCTATGGCAGGAGAATCGCTTGAACCCAGGAGGCAGAGATTGCAGTTAGCCGAGATCGCACCACTGCACTCCAGCCTGGCCGACAGAGCGAGACTCCATCTCAAAAAAACAAAACCAAACAAAACAAAACCCAAATAGCCAAAGCAATCTTGAGAAAGAACAACAAAGCTTGGGGCATCACATTTCCTTATTTCAAGCTGTATTACAAACCTGCAGTAATCAGAACAGTATGGTACCAGCATAAAATCACACGGATAGACCAATGTAACAGAACAGCCCAAAATGAGGCCATGTGTTTATGATCAAGTAATTTTTGATAAGAGCACCAAAAATATACAATGGGGGAAAGATAGTATCTTTAATAAATTGTTTCGGGAAGACTGACTATTGGACCCTTATCTTATACCACTCACATAAATTAACTCCAAATGGATTAAAGACTTAAATGAAACCATAAAACTACTAGAAGAAAATGTAATAAAAAAAAAAAAAGAAAATGTAAGAAAAGGTATTCTTGACATTGGTCTTGGCCATGACCTTTTATATATGATACCAAAAGCAAAAACAAACAAGTGGGATTCCATCAAACTTAAAGGCTTCTGCACAGCAAAGGAAACAATCAACAAAATGAAAAGGCAACTTATGGAATGGGAGAAGATATTTGCAAACCATACCTCTGATAAGGGGTTAATATCCAAAATATGTAAGAAATTTACAGCAATAAATAGATAAATAAATAGTAGGCAAAGGACCTCAACAGACATTTTTCCAAAGACATACAAATGGCTCACAGATACACGAAAAGGCGTTCACCATTACTATCATTAGAGAAATGCAAATCAAAACTACAATGACATAATCGCCTCACACCTGTCAGAATAGCTACTATCAAAAAGACAAGAGATAACAAGTATTGGCCAGAATGTGAAGAAAAGGGAGCCCCTGTGCATTGTTGGTGAGAGTGTAAATTGGTATAGCCATTATGGAAAACAGTATAGAGGTTCCTCGAAAAATTAAAAATATAATTACCATATGATCCAACAAGCCCACTTCTAGGTATAAATTGAAGGAAATAAAATCAGTATCTCAAAGAGATATCTGCACTCCCACGTTCATTGCAGCAGTATTAACAACAGCCAAGACAGGGAAACAATGTAAGTGTCCGCTGAGGAAGGAATGGATAACGAAAATGTGGCATATGTACACAATGAAATATTATCCAGCCATAAAAGAAGGAAATTCTTTCATTTGTAACATGAATAAAAATGGAGGGCTTACACTAAGTGAAATAAGTCAGATAGAGACAGACAAATGTTGAATGATCTCACTCATGCATGGAATCTAAAAAAGTTGAACTCACAGAAACAGAGAATACAGTCCAGGGGCTGAAGAGTGGGGAAACTGGGGGAGAACGTGGTCAAAGGGTACAAACTTCCAGTTATAAGATGAATAAGCTCTGGGGATCCAATGTATGGAGTAGTGACTCTAGTTAGCCGTATTGTATTTCATAACTGAATTTGCTAAGAGAGTAGATCTTACATGTTCTCACTACACACATAGAAATGGTAACTGAGGTGACAAATGTGTCAACTAATTTGATTGTGGCAATCATTTCACAATATATAGATATATCACATTAAAAAAAAGGCATGGAGAAAACTTAAATGCATACTGCTTAGTGAAAGAAGCCAATCTGAAAAGGCAATACATCATATAATGCCAACAATAGGATATTTTGGAAAAGGCAAAACTATGAAGACAGTAAAAAGATCAGTGGTTGCCAGAGGTGTGGGAGGAGGATAGACAGAGGGATGAAGAACTGGAGCACAGTAGATTGAGATTGTTCTGTATGATACTGTAATGGTAGATACATGACATTATACATTTGGCAAAACCCGCAGAATCTATAGCATGAAGAGTGAACCATAAAGCAAACTACAGACCTTTGTTAATAATGGTGGATCAATTTGAGTTCTCCCTTTGTGACACACATACCACACTAATGCAAGGTGTTAATAATGGGGGAAGCTATCTGCTCAGTCATCTGTAAACTTAAACTGGTCTTTAAAAAAGTCCATTAATTTTTTAAAAATCAAAAGAAATGCAAAAGCAATCAGTGAAGTTGGTTTTCAAACTGGTCACTGAAAAGGTTAATGCAACAATTCATGAGAGGAATGTGGGTTCAGAAACCAGTCGTGACCAGAACTGTCTGCTATGAGACTATCAGAAGTAGCTATAGTCTCCATGCAATTAGTAATAACAGTTGAAATAAAGTCTACACTGATGTATGCCATGGGCAGATTTATAGATAAGGAAGATAATTATACTTATGTGAGTACTTGTTTTTTTGTTTTTTGTTTGAGACAGAGTCTCACTCTATCGCCCAGGATGGAGTGCAGTGGTGTGATCTCGGCTGATCGCAACCTCTGTCTCCCGGGTTCAAGCGATTCCTGACCCTCAGCCTCCAGCGTAGCTGGATTACAGGCATGCACCACCATGCCAGGCTAATTTTTGTAGTTTTTGGTAGAAATGGGGTTTCACCATGTTGGCTAGAACTCCTGACCTCAGGTGATCTGCCCATTTCGGCCTCCCAATACATGAGTACTTTTAAAACAAGTGACTCCCTCAGATCTTGTTTTATTTTCACAAAACTTATTCTATCTGAACTTTGAAGTCTCATTAAGGTTTTATCCAACTGGTAAAAGTAGACTAGGATGCCTATGGAGAAATAAAGGTAAAAATAATGATGTCAATCTAACACTAGCCAGAGTTTTTACAGAGGAGACAGACTGTCCTGTATTTCGTTATTTATGCTTCTTACCCTTTTCATTCTACACGTATGTGCAAATTAGCTTCTTGCTTCATATTAACTTTCAAATAGCACTCGGAAGCTTTCAATCTGACCTTTCTGTGGCCAGCAGGAGACCAGGGAGCTTAAGGTATTCCCATATCCTGGTTTCTGTGTCTAGAATTCTTGCTTTGAATTTTATAAAGCTACTATTCATACATCTGAGATAAGAAATTCAAATACAGTAAGATACTCATTATAAATAATGGTTTTAATCCTAGATGGGTTATAGTGAGGGGATTAGGTTTTTTCCAATCTTCACTTTCTATAGAACACAGACTCAAAGAAAACAGAGACTCTGTCAAAGGCTAGAACTCAAATCTTACGATAATTCAGTGCTCTTTGCATAAAAACATGCTGTCTTTATATGATCTACATGCCTTACAGGTATCCTATCCTGAAGGTAAGCAGTGGGTGTGTAATAGGTGACAATATATCTGAGTCACTTATAACACTGCCTGGCACAAAGCATACCCTATGTGAGGGGTCAGTAAGCTGCTTCTGCAGAGCCAGAGAGTAAACATTTTAGGCTTTGCCGGCTGTAAGGTTTCTGTTGTAACTAATCAAAGCTGCGTTGGCAGCATGAAAGCAGCCATAAAAATGAACGTGACCAGGTTCCAATAAAACTTTATGGACACTGAATTCGTATTTTATATAATGTTCACATATTATGAAATATTTTTCTAATTTTTTTCAACCATAAAAAACGCAAAAATGGATGTAAAAACAGGCAGTGTGCTGGGGTTTTGGGGCATAGTTGGCTTTATACAATTAGTAGACATTATGATGTCTATAATATCTTTCTAGAAATTATTTTTAATGGTTGCTTAAACATAGAGTCTGTTTCTATGTTTTTTATTTTTAATGGCTGCCTAAACTGGTAGGACTGGGAGGATTCAAACCCAGCTTGTGTGACATCAAGGCCCACGCTCTTTCATAAACAAGATTGTCTGGATGTTCTATAATTTACTTAGTCCCCTGTGGTAAGAATTTAGGCTATTTCCAATATTCATTATTATAATTCACCCTCCAGTGAACATCTGTGTAGTTAAGTCTTTACGTGCACATAGTATTATACCCATACCTTAGAATGTATTTAGTGGTAGCTATCAAAACGGCTGGCAGAGGCGTGCGCGCGCCTGTAATCCCAGCTACTCGGGAGGCTAAGGCAGGAGAATCACTTGAACCCGGGGGGCGGAGTTTGCAGTGAGCCCAGATCGCGCCATTGCACTCCAGCTTGGGCAACAAGAGCAAAACTGTCTCAAAAAAAAGGTTGACAGAGCATCTAAAGAAACAGACTCTAAAGAAGTAATCTCAAAAAGTAATCTTTTACGGTTACAAGAAAGTTCAGACATACTAGAAAAGGAGTTTTATAAATACAATATATATACATAGAACTTACGTCCCAAACACCATTTTAAGACCTTTATATATAATTACACCATTTAGTCCTCAAAACAATACTATGAAGTGCAGGTACAATTATCACTATCATCATCATCATTATCCCCATGTTCCTAAAAGGAAACTGAGGCACAGAAGGGCTAGGTAACTTCTCCAAGGTCACACAGTAAACTGGTAGGAGAGGGAGGATTCAAACCCAGCTTGTGTGACATCAAGGCCCACTCTCTTTCATACCAGGCTGCACCATCTCTTTAACCAGATACTTGCCCAGTGTGCACCTCCAGGTACTCTTTATAATGTGCCTTCACACAATCGGTGGTGGTCTTTGTTATACTGAGATCACATTTCACATGCATGAACGACCTCATACTCTAATAACTGGTGCCAATTTTAACCCATAATGGGACACTTTTGGTGGAAACTGGCTACCCATCTAACCTTCCTCTATTGTCCTACAAGACACCCCCGCACCAACGCCAATTCTTCATTAACTTTCCCTGTTTTTCTTACCCAAAATAGCTGTCTAGTAAACAACAGAGGTAGATTGGAGCATACTCTCATGTCTTATTTTCCAGTGTATGGCCCCAAATCTACATTCAGGTGGTGCTTTGCCTACAATGGAGGGCCCTGTACCGCCTGGGATGGCTAGTTTCGATTAAGTACCTTTCTTTGAAAACAAAAACAGTGGCACGTGTCAGAAGTCCCTCCCGCGCGGCCTCTTTCCCCTCTTCTTCCGCAGCAGGAGGCCTGGCCCCCGCGTCCTGCACCCGTCTGGACCAAACGTTCAGCCTGCCCCTTCCAGACTCGGACGGGAACTCGCGCGCACTCCGGGGTATTCCCTGTTTGTACTGAGTTACACGCGAATCTCCCAAAAAGGAGATATGCGAATGGGCCGTCCAACTTTGAAGGGAAACGAGGATTCCCTTTCTCATTTTCTCTCCTGATTTCTCTCCCTAACCGGACCACACTTCTCGAATGATCCCCGTGGGGAGGAACGAAAAATGCCGCCGGTCCCACGAAACTGCCGCCCCCTACTCATGCCCGAACAAGGATAGAATCTTCTAGCAAGGGAACAAAAAAATAAATAAGCGGGCGTTTCAAACCGAGTCCTCGGGTGTGCAGACTCGTCGCGGAGTCGCAAGCCGAGCGGGCAGTCCTGGCCGCGGCGCGGGGCTCCGCCCGCCGGGGGGCGCGGGGCGGCTGGCGCGTGCGCGGTACGGCCCCAGCCCTGGCCGCCGCCGCCCGCCGCCGCCCGCCGCCGCCGCCGCCGTCGCGATGCCTATTTTAGTCAAAGCGGCTCCGGGCGTGGGGACCCGGCCCGGGCAGCGGAGCTTCCGGACTCGCCGACCCGCCGAGGAGGGCGCGTCGGGCTCCCGTCGAGCAGCTGAGCCCGTGTTCCCCGCGTCCCGCGCGCCGAAGCTGCTGCTCCGAACTTTGGTCGGCGCTGCCCAGGCTCCCCGCCAGGGACCAGCCAGGTAAGGATGGGAGGCGCAGCTACAGCCTGCTGTCCCCTTGCACCGGGCTGTGTGCGGCCTCGCGCTCCCCTGGCTAAATCAGGAAGCGAAAGTTGGATCTCAGCCCCTCGGGGACCAACTTTGTCGGCCCAGGGGGCTGTTGCTTGTTCTCCGCGCCCGGGCAGCCGGGGTCGCCGCCCTCTGTCCCTCCTCGCTGGCCGCGCCCTCGAGGGGCTCCCGGTCCTTGAAGGCCGCCCTGCTCCCCGGGTCTGGGCCCTGCGGCCACAGAGACCCTCAGGGGTCAGCGGCCGCCGCTTGGGTCAGGCAGCCCTAGCGTCCTCGGGCCCTCGGCCCCACCGAGTGCTGGCTCCCGCGCTCTGCGGCGGGCATGCCCCTTGGTGAGCTCCGCTTCTGCTCTCCCCGCCGCCGGATCCCCGGGATTCCTCCTCGCCCCCTGTAGGGCCACCGCGTGCAGCGCAGAGCCTGCGTGCAGGCGGGCGCGCGGTGTCGCCCACTCTGTCCCCGCTCCGAGAATAGGGTGGGCCACGGCGCTCACTCCTCACCCCCGCGTCCCGAGAGCTCCTGGCCGAGGAGGACCGTTGCGGCGGACCTTCCTCCTTTAAGGAGCGAGGTCAGAGGGCCCCGGGAGAGCGCCGATGGCTGGTGACCGGAGGTCCACGCCACCCACCCGCAACCTCCTTCCCCGAGCCTTTGGGAACGGGTTGTTGGCCAGACAAGTCCCAGAAACTGCCTCCTTTGAAGCATGAATAAGTGCGAAAAGACTCTTAGCAATGTAATGCCATTTGCCATTCGGAAGATGTGTGAAGATTCAGTTAGAATTACAGAATGAATTAACTCGACTAGCAAGACTTGCCCGTTGCAGTTATCTTTTTCCTTTTTTTAGTTTGGTAAAGGTTTAATGTTAGTTTCAGCATTTAGCTATTTAGCCCTACAATCACTTATTGAAAACCGATAAACAGAACTTTACAAGTATGGATAACTTAAGGACTTCAGCTTTGATGATCTGATGAGGGAAAGATGATTTCTCTTGATTTAGTCAAAATTAATCAGAAAAGTTTACCAATTTAGCAGTCTAACCTCTTTCCACCTATTCTCTGTATAAGAATTGTTCAGTGTAAGCCACTAAACGATTAAGTGGTAATCAGAGTAAACTGATCTGATCAATATTTTCAACAATAGGTAACTGGCATTTCACAATAGACAATTATGTAGATATATAGATACATCTATATGCCTTTGCGTGTATCTCTGTATATACATATCTCTTTAATAAGGTGTGGTGCATCAAAACATGTTTAGGATGACCCTGCCTTCTAAAAGTTGCTAATAATATTTTCTGGTTCTTGGGTCATAATTGTAGTTTTCCTGTCATTTTCCTTGGACCAGATATTGAATTATAGTGGATTAATAGGCAATACAGGTGAAATTGGGTGAACTCAAGGGGAATATGTATTGATTGATTGATTATGTAAATGTATGTTAGAACCATAGGCTATTAAAATTTTCCCTATTCCAAGGAAGAAACAGACTGGAGGAGCAGAAATGGCTTTCCCTGGCTTATGTGGCTCCCTGGTGGCTTGTGGTATAGAACCTGACTCAACCTCAGGAAGTCTAGGCACTCTCCTGGCTTTATTACTGAGATGTGAGGAGACTGAACAGTGATTTCTAAAAGTATTTGTCAGGTTGAGGTTCCTTCAGAGTGGCTTTCTTCCCTGCCTCAGTGGCCTCCTCTACAGAGGCTAGGCCTTGGGAGTACATAGATAGATAAATATTGTCCCTGCCTCATAGAGGACAAACAGGACAATGGGAGTGTAGGTACATTCTACAGTGCTGTTGAAATGGTAGTTATTATTAAGCTATGTAATGCTAGGGTAGGTGATGTTAGGTTATGAGTGATAGAGGACATGTCATATCATTCTCTCTCCTGCAGAAGTTACGAGATTCATTCTCCTTTGGCCTTGAAAAGCAAACTTTGTATAAATGGAGTTATTAAAATAATGATCTTCCCCCTCTCCATCCTGATAGGCTTATATATTTGCTGATTTTAGACATTTGGAAAATAGGTAAATTTTTGTTTCTTCCCTTTTTGTAGCAAATCAGTATCTAAGTCAACTATTACTATTATATTTACGAGCTATTTCAACATTTTGTGAAAAGATCTTCAGTTGACTTGATCATTTCATTCACAATTTGTAAATTGGTGTGTTTGTTTTTTTATCAGCTTTAAGCTGTGGAATTCTTTCACATTTGTCTGTTAACATCCTTTCAAAATACCCATTTTGTACCAATTATTCTACTACCTAAAACCTTTACTTTAGTATGTTAAGAACAAGCAGTAGAGAAGTAAGATTAATTGCATGACCTTATTTTGAAAGAAATACATATTTCTAAATTTAGATGTATTTAGGGTCCCCATTTGGAATTTTCCTGAAGCAGAATAATTCATATATTCTGTGAACCTACATAGTGTTTGGCAAGGACCAGATTTGTGCAATTAATAATAGAGTTTCTTTTAAGGACCAGAGACTGAAGACAGGTAACATAGGAAATGGTTTTATATAAGCATGTGTAAAATGTGTATTTTTAAAATGTACTTGCTATGGACTTTAATATGTATAAGTAAACTGGAAGTTTACTACTTTTTAATTTGTGATATGCTACCAACTAGAATTATTATGGGAAATAAAGTAGAGATTTAAATTAGACAATAAAAGTTTCATGTTGTATCTCTCTGTGTACATATAAATGTTTATATGGCTATGTATTATTTGCATATATGATAATGTATTATGTATGTATGGTACAGTGATTTAATGGCGGTATACAAATAGAGCCTTCTAAATATCCTAAGCCTTCAGACAGATGTGAGGGTATTCATATTTTTTTAAGTATTCAAATAATTAGTTTTCTAGTTATTTTTCCTGTGTTTGGATTCAGTCACCAGTGGGAATTTGATGGAAGACTTGACTAAATAACTTTGTAATTACCATGGTTTATGAACATTGGTGATTGTCTTCAAGACTAATTCCCTCACTCCTCCCTTCCCTACAAGTCTGTATATGTATATATGTGCCTATGAGGGAATAGTTGTGCGCTATGCTAAGTATAATGATAAGTATGTATCATTTCATTTAATCATAAGGCATATGAGGTATTATTATCATCCTTTAACAGGTAAGGAACTGAATACATTTAATATGTGACAGAGTTGGGATTTGAATCTGGGTCTGTCTAATTCATAAGCACTAAATAAGTCTATTTAATTCACAGAAATAATTTTGTTATAATACCTATGGAAGTAAAAAGATACAATTACCATTTTTATGATTTTACTTTTGTTTACTTGTTTTTACAGGAATTTTCAAAATGAATTATACAGAGTCCAGCCCATTGAGAGAATCAACTGCCATAGGTTTTACACCTGAGTTAGAAAGCATCATACCTGTGCCTTCCAATGAGACCGCTTGTGAAAATTGGAGAGAGATACATCATCTGGTTTTTCATGTAGCAAATATTTGTTTTGCAGTTGGGTTGGTTATTCCAACTACTCTTCACCTGCATATGATATTTCTTAGGGGAATGTTAACTCTAGGTAAGATACCTAACTAATATTTTATGTAACTTTTCTGTAACTGACATAAGATGGGCTTTGCATTGAGATCTTCAGAGTATTCTTTGTCAGGCCCATAGCAAGCCAAAAAATGTAAGTCTTCATTAATGAATTAGCAGTATATCAATTAGCTTAGAGCATAGGCCTTCACATGCCATCTCTCTCCCTTACTTACTTTGTTTATATGTGCTTTCATGTGTTCTTTAGGTTTTCCAGATACCAGAAAATTCATTCATGTGTAAGAGTGTGGACTTTAGAGCCAAATTGTGTGATTCAAATCCTGGTTCTACATCTTGTTAACTGTAACTTGGGCAAATGATTTAATCTTTCTACTGCCTCAGTTTCCTCATGTATCAGATAAGGGTAAAAATAATACCACCTCCCAAAGTTGTTATGAATTAAATGTGTGTCATATATATATTTAACTTGGAATATTGCCTGCACATAGTAAATACTGTATAGTTTTAACTATTATTACTTGAAAAGATATTTGCTGTGGGCGGTAAAGAATCATTGGGAACAAAAACAATTACCCAGATACAGTAGTTCAAATAAAACAAATTTTTTTTTGGTCCCAGTAACCCTAATGAAGCAAGTTAAATTAATTCACATCAGAATATTAAAACAATTGAATCTGTTACTTTAGCCAGTGATTCTTGACAAATTACTCTCTATGTGATTACTTCCCTAATGGCCCATTTATTCAGGTGCATTTTTTAGCACCTGTGATGTGTCAGAAAAAGATTAAGGAAGGCTGTCTTCATCCTTGAGAAAGACACTCTTGTGGGGGCTGGTAGAGAAACAGATGGGCAATCCCAGTATGGCGTATCAGATGCTGGGATGTAAGTGTGCACACATTATCTAGGGGGACACGGAGAAGGTGATAGGCTCAGTAGGAGGGCAGAGCAGGATCCCACTGAGGAGGTGACATGGGACCTGGATTTTGGAAGATGAGCAGGATTTCTCTAAGTGAGTATGTGCAGTATCCAAGCAAAGAGCACAGAAGAGAAGGAAATTGAGCATATTGGGATGAACATAGAGCAGTGCATTGTGCTTAAAAATGTATGATAAATGGGCTGGACACAGTGGCTCATGCCTGTAATCCCAGCACTGTGGGAGGCCGAGGTGGGCAGATTACCTGAAGTTAGGAGTTTGAGACCAGCTTGGCCAACATGGTGAAACCTTGTCTCTACTAAAAGTACAAAAACTAGCTGGACATGGTGGCAGGCGCTTGTAATCCCAGCTACTCAAGAGGCTGAGGCAGAAGAATCACTTGAACCCAGGAGACAGAGGTTGCAGTGGGCCAAGATTGGGCCACTTGGAATTTTCCTGAAGCAGAATAATTCATATATTCTGTAAAACTACATAGTGTTTGGCAAGGACCAAATTTGTGCAATTAATAAGAGTTTTTTTTAAGGACCAGAGACCGAAGACAGGTAACATAGGAAATGGTTTTATATAAGTATGTGTAAAATGTATATTTTTTAAATGTACTTGCTATGGATTTTAATATGTATAAGTAAACTGGTGACAGATTGCTCTGTCCTACCTGGTGACAGAACTAGACTCCGCCTCAAAAAAAAAAAAAAAGTGATAAATGACAAGGGAAAAGAGGCTGGAAGGATAGTAGAAGCTTGTGGGACCTCTGTGGCTGTGTGACTGTGACCTGTGAGTAAGGTGAGGACTGCAGCAGTAGGAACAGGGAGTTGAATGGAAAAAAAAAAAACTGTACCGTATAAAAAAGCAAACATCAATTGTGAATTTTAAGACAGAGTTTCGGTGGTGGAGTGAACCAAAGATATTATCAAATCTAACACTTTATTCTGTAAATGCAGAAAGAGAAACCTAGGCTAGGCATAGTAGCTAATGCCTGTAGTCCCAGCACTTTTGGAGGCTGAAGTGAGAGTATCTCTTGAAGCCAGGAGTTCAAAACCAGCCTGGGCAATGTAGTGAGACCCTATGTCTACAAAAAATTTAAAAAGTAGCTGGGCATGGTGACACACATCTGTGGTCCCAGCTGTTTGGGAGGGTGCAGTGGGAGGATGGCTTGAGCCTGGAATATCGAGACTACTGCACTCCAGCCTGGGTGAGCGAGCAAGACCCTGTCTCAAAAAAAAAAAAAAAAAAATTAAAAAAAGTGAAACTTAGACAAATAAAATGACCCATCCAGAATTAAGATGGAGAAAAAAACGGCCAAACCAGGACTATAATTCAGGTCCTCCATTTTTTCTCTATCCTCCCATTGTATACCTTGTCTCCTTTAAATTAAAATATTTTAAATTGCTTCACTATTTGCTATGAAATATTACTTAAAGAATATTTAAATTTTTACATTTGGGGCTTTAGGTGCCTCAAATCATTCTTGTGAAATAAAAAATTGCAAGTGAATAACTTTTAAAGTGTGAGGTTAGCTTTTGTGAGTATGCGTGTGTCAATGATTTTATCTTAATGATAGTTTTATTTTAAATATATACACTGTATTAACTCTCCTACCATAAAATTGATCAAAAGAAACTGGGAATATTTTATATAAGGTAAGAGAATCAATAAGAAAACACAGGAAGATTCTCAGAGTTAGATGGATAATCACTAAGGGAAAATTCAGATGGCTAAAACATTTTGGTAAAATATGCAGGCTCACCAGTAATCATGGAAATGCAAAATAAAGTATACATAATTCCTCACTATCAAGTTAGGAGTTTTCACATTTTATAATACAGTCATGCATCGTATAACGAAAGTGGTCCCATAGTATAGTACCACATGTTCACCTTTTCCATGTTTAGATATAATTAGATATACAAATACTTACCATTGTGTTATAGTTGCCTGCAATATTCAATATTCAATACAGTAACAAGCTGCACTGTACTGATTTACACCCTATAGTGTAGTAGACTGTGCCATCTGGGTTTATGTACGTATGCTCTATGATGTTCACACAGCAACAAAATCATCTAACGAAATATTTCTCAGAATGTATCCCTGTCATTGAGCGACACATGACTATACTGACAACTTGATATTGGCATTTCTAACTAGTAGGATTGCAAATTTGTACAAACATTTTGAAAAACAATTCTTCAATATTGTAAAAAACTATAAAGTTCATTCCCTAGGTTCACCTTCAGGTAATCCAGACTAAGTAAACAATCACAAATACAGAAAAATTTGTATGTATAAAATTTTTTTTCCACTTGTTAAAAATTATACCCTCAGAATCTTGTCTTTCCAGCAGTAGGGGGAGGGTTAAATAAGTTATGGTTTAATCAGTTGCAGTCATTTAAAACTGTGCTTGCAAAGAGTTTAATGAAATGGGAAAATCACTGGAATAAGTTAAAAAGGAGATTTTAAAATTGTATGTGTGCTAGGTTTGCCATCAGGTAAAACTGTATGAAAACTAATTCTGTAAGGCAGAATTAAATTATATGATATTTAATGGCCTTTTTTAAGTAGTAGAAGTATGGACTTTTCCCCTTTAAAAATATTTTTTATACTTTGTATTTCCTGTGTATTTTTAATACAGATTTTATTCAACAAAGCATATATTTGGGGTTTTTTTTGGTCACTGGACAAAAAACAAAATGAAACGATGTGATATTTGGCTTAGGTAGTTCTGAAATGTGTTTGATTTATAGTAGTCCCCACATCCAGTGGGGGATTCACTTTCGGTGGTCAACAACAGTCCAATAATATTAAATGGAAAATACCAAGAATAAACAATTCATAAGTTTTAAGTGCAAGACATTCTGATTAGTGCAATGAAATCTTGCAGTGTTCTGCTCTATCCTGCCTGGGATGTGAATCATCCCTTTGTCCAACTTATCCACACTTTCTGTGTTACCCACCCAGTAGTCACTTATTAGCTGTTTTGGGTATCAGAACAATAAAACATAGTGTTTATAGAGTTGTGTACTACCCATGGTTTCAGGCATCCACTGGGGGGTCTTAGAAAGTATTACCTTCAGAAAAGGGAGGACTACTGTATATATAGAGGATATCAAGTTTATTAAGCTCCCTGCTTAGGCTCTTCTAGATTATCTAACAGGTTAACTTTGCTCTTCAACAGGATGTACCCTTTATATTGTCTGGGCCACTCTCTACCGATGTGCCTTGGATATAATGATCTGGAACTCTGTGTTCTTGGGTGTCAACATTTTGCATCTGTCATATCTTTTATACAAGAAGAGACCGGTAATTACTAAAATTAATTAATAAGGAAGTGATTTTAAAGCTAAAACTTTGAAAGGTACTTTGTTCACACTTAAAAGTAAGCATCTAGCATGTTTAGTCACTTTAATATCATTTCTCTGAAGTTTAGGCTTTCAGTTTACATATGCCTGAAAGTGAAACATTTTAGTACCATGAAATTTGTTCTACATATGAGTTTTTAGAACTTTAAAAATCATTAGCATATGAGAGAACATGAATAATATTCTCCTTTTTAAGTCATATTACTTGATTTTTTTGTATTGATATTCAGATGTTACCTGGAAATATCATTGCCTAGTTACAAAGTTATTTACTAATAGGCAACTTCTGTAAACATTCTAATGATTTACAGGTAGTTCATGCTAGTTTTTAGTGTAATAACTATATATTTTTCTAATGCCCAAAATATTCATTTAAGGAAGTCACCAAATTTGGTGGGTTGCTACCAAAACACCAGTCTTTAACTTTTTCTTTTCAACTCTGATTTATCTTGTTGTATTCCTTGATCATATCAAGAACAAAAATAGAGTAGGAAAACAGCAGGGTCCTAGAAATCACCCCATATGTATTTACTGACTTTCCTAAGCACAGCAAACATTCAGTATAAAAGATATAATGCTTGCCTTAATCTTACGTTTGGGGCCAGATTTGCATGTAGAAAACTATCAGAAAACAAGACGATTCATAGAAGATTCTAATTTGAATGATACAGATGATATGTAATAGGCATTCAACTAGACTGTAACCTCGTCCAGACATAGTGATTGAGTCTGTGTTGTTTTACTGTATTACTCAGTTTTCTCTAGGTTATACTATGTAATGAATCTCAATGCTATATAACAGCAAATGGGCTTTTTTTCTCACCCACCTTGTATCTTGACTCTGGCAGCTATGTGTCAGCTGTGATTCTGTTCTATGCATCTCATTCATTTCAGGGTCTGTACTGAAGCAGCAGGTTCTATTTGGACCGTGCATTCTCATAGCAGAGGGAAAAGTACTAGAAAGCAAAAGAGAGACACCCGATGTCTCTTAAAACTTCTGCTCAAAAGGGACATATATTGTTTCTGTTCACATTTCATTGGCAAAAACGAGTGACATGGCCAAGTTTGATAATATGGGGCATGGGGTGGAGTAAGGGGATGTACAGTCCTCTTACAGAGGTTGGGAGCAGTGAATAATTGGGAACAGTAATCTGACCCACTAACTGTTGTATCCACTTTTGCTGTCGAACATGATTGGCACACAGTAGGTGCTCAAAAAAACCTTTGATGAGTAAATGCTTTCAAAGAAGAAAAGAATTAGGCCAAGTGAAGTGGCTTATGCCTGTAATCCCAACACTTTAGGAAGCCTAGGTGGGTGGATCACCTGAGGTCAGGAGTTCAAGACCAGCCTGGCCAACATAGCAAAACCCTGTCTCTACTGAAAAATACAAAAATTAGCCGGCATGGTGGTGCACACCTGGAGTCCCAGCTACTCAGAGGCTGAGGCACAAGAATCGCTTGAACCCAGGAGGCGGAAGTTGCAATGAGCCGAGATTGTGCCACTGCACTCCAGCCTGGGTGACAGAGCGACACTCTTGTCTAAAAAAAAGAAGGAAAATAATTAATAAGAGGGCTTCATGCGGCTGGGCACCGTGGCTCATGCCTGTAATTCCAGCACTTTGGGAGGCCTAGGTTGGAATGTCACTTGAGCCCAAGAGTTTGAGACCAGCCTGTGCAACATAACAAGACCCTGTCTCTACAAAAACATTTAAAAATCAGGTGGATGCAGTAGCACACACTGTTGTCTCAGCTTCTCGGGAGGATCACTGGAACCCAGGAGTCTGAGACTGCGGTGAGCTATGATCACACCACTGCACTCCAGCACAGGCAACAGAATGAGACTCCGTCTCCAAAAAATAAATACATAAAAAGGGCTTGATCTGAGAGTTACGGGATGAGCAGATTATGAATAAATCATATTAAATGCTCATTACTAGAGGTTTGGAGTAGAAGAGGTGGATAATGATTGCATTTTCTGAATGTCAGAACTTGCTGGAACCCCAAAATTTAAGGTTCAGAAGTTGCTAATGTGATCATAGCATCAAATAGGTTAAATCACTTAGTATCTGTGCTTTTGTTTCTTCTCATACTATAAATCTACTTTTTTGAAAAATACAAATGCTGGATTTTCCTCACAATGAAACAGCAGGACAAGTAGGAGCATTGCAAATGCTACAGTGACATCAGGTTGTAGCAGCTGTCATGATCCGAGTCTATAGGCTTCATATCGTGCCTGGCAGAGATACAGTGCAGTATGGTTTTCCATCCACCTAATTAGTGTGGCTTCCAGAGACTAATGCTGGGCCCAAAGGTGGGGCATGACCTGGGCTTTGGAGAATCTTACAACAAAAATGATTAAGCCATTTTGTTTTTCTCTTCCTCCAGTAGCCAGCCTTATTTGCCAGTGGGTTCTCCATTTTACAGAGTTCATTTTAGCTTAGGATGAAACTTCTACACTAAGACTCTTACACCGTTTTATTTTTCCTTCACTTTGCTTGAGAGTACATAAATGTGAGCAGTGATTGCAGCTGTGCATTTTTGTTTTTCTATATTGGTGCATTAAGTAATTACGTGGAGATAAAATGCTTAATGTATGTGTTACTTTTGTAGACTGCTCTCAAACTCTTGGACTCAAGTGATCCTCCCACCTCAGCCTCCCAAAGTGCCAGAACTACAGGCATGAACCACCTCACATGACCTAACCGTACCCTTTTAGGATCTAAAGTATAAACTTCTATCACCATTTCACTTGCTGTGTAAGATTCTGTTGGCCTCAATACAGAAGGGTGATGGTATATATCAAAGATTTCTTTATTCTCAAAACCATATTTGGACCACAGAGGTCAGTGTTTTGGGGTTGCCGCTGCATTGGTACAGCATCTAGTCATTGCTACATTTCAGGTAAAGATTGAAAAGGAACTCAGTGGCATCTACCGGCGGTTGTTTGAACCACTCCGTGTGCCTCCAGATTTGTTCAGAAGACTAACTGGACAGTTTTGCATGATCCAAAACTTGAAAAAGGGCCAGACTTATGCTGCAGAGGATAAAACCTCAGTTGATGACCGTCTGAGTATTCTCTTAAAGGGAAAGTAAGTGTTCTGCGGAAATCAGAATTCCTAGTTTACCTTTACTCTTTTCATGGCCTCTGGGAAGGAAATGAATGGAAGGAAATGTTGCCAATGAATGGAGGAAGTAGTCACAGAATTTGTTGTTGGTGGAATTTTATGCTACAACTACACTTTACAACACTGCAGAGCAACATGTTAAAGCCGGGTTGAATGTACTGCTCTGAATCTTGATGTCAGGATTTTCAATTGCAAGTATTTTAACCATTTTTGACCTTTTATTAAAAATGAATGAGTCAAAATTGAAGTGGATTTAAATTAGACATTGAAATTCAAAAAGCCTATGCATGCTTCAGAGTTAATTTGTCTTGAATATCACAAAAATGCAACTTCTAGGAATATCAGCCTTTCGCAGTGAGAGTCAGTCTCTGCTGTGCTGGCATTGTTATTAATGACACCTCTTTCCCTCTCAGAAGTGTCCCAGCTAGAGTAACAGATTATATGGTCACTTCCATTACACGAGCAATAGTTACCACTAGATGGCATACATCTGACTCAATATTGGACATTGTTTTTTTCTTTCTCCAACGTTATTTTTTGAAATACTTGTGCCTCAAGAAGTGCTTTTAGTTCTGTCCATCATCTGTGGAATTTTAAACACTGTACTACAAAATAAAATCGCATAAGATTATAGCAGTTTTAAGGATCGTGATGGTATTTGTGAAATATTGCTTTTATTAATATTAATTTCTGTTATCAGAATGAAGGTCTCCTATCGAGGACATTTTCTGCATAACATTTACCCCTGTGCCTTTATAGATTCTCCTGAATTTAGATCAACTCAGATGCACAAAGGTGAAAAATTCCAGGTACGTTTTCACATGATTTTTAAGGAGATTGAAGCTAGTTTGCCTCTCATTCAGAATCCAGAGGATATTAATAGAAACACAGCTATGAGTTATTGGAGAAAAGAAACAAGTTTACCATAGGGCGTGTATAGTATTGTCTCTTTTTTTTTTTTTTTGAGACGGAGTCTCGCACTGTTGCCCAGACTGGAGTGCAGTGGTGCAATCTCAGCTCACTGCAAGCTCCGTCTCCCGGGTTCACGCCATTCTCCTGCCTCAGCCTCCCGAGTAGCTGGAACTACAGGCACCCGCCACCACGCCTGGCTAATTTTTTGTATTTTTAGTAGAGAGGGGGTTTCACCATGTTAGCCAGAATGGTCTCAATCTCCTGACCTCATGACCTGCGCGCCTCGGCTTCCCAAAGTGCTGGGATTACAGGCGTGAGCCACCACATCTGGCCTAAAAAATACTGTATATATTATATGTACAGAAAATGTTCTAGAAAGATATATTCTAACTTTGTCATAATGTTATTTATAGACTGTGTTTGATTGCTTTTTTAAACTTTTTTTGCTTATTTGAATTTTTATAAGTTTTTCTATAGAAAACGTCTTATGCTTTATTAGCAAAAAGGAAAATGTGAGTTGTAGATAGTCAGTGTTCTTAAACCATGTAATTGACATTTATTGGGGAGAACCAGAAAACTGGCTTTGCCTTAGGGAATTAATTTTGTTAATTCTTATGGAAGAAATCTAATCACTAAACTCTTGTACTTAATGAATATGTTTAAGGGTAAAGAATGAAGTTCTTCATGATGGCAGTAATTTGAACGTGGACTACTTAGTGTGACTCCTTTTGTGTTAAAACAAATTGCTCTGGCCGGGCGCGGTGGCTCATACCTGTAATCCTAGCCCATTGGGAGGCCGAGGTGGGCAGATCACGAGGTCAGGAGATCGAGACCATCCTGGCTAACATGGCGAAACTCCGTCTCTACTAAAAATACAAAAAATTAGCCGGGCGTGCTGGCAGGCGCCTGCAATCCCAGTTACTCCGGAGGCTGAGGCAGGAGAATGGCATGAACCCGGGAGGCAGAGCTGCAGTGAGCCAAGATCGTGCCACTGCACTCCAGCCTGGGAGACAGAGCGAGACTCTGTCTCAAAAAAAAAAAAAAAAAATTGCTCCATTACCTGGCACTTTGTTCTGATTCTTTCTGTAAGTGTCCAGCCCTCCTATTATATTCATTCACTTTGTTATTGGAAGGAAATTAACCAAGAAAAGAAATGGGTGAGAGTTTCCTTTAGTCTCAGCTTCTGGATTAAGAGCAGTAAGGGAATGTCTTGGGATTGCTTATGGGCAAGTAGGTAAATCTATTTAGGTAAGAAATGGAAATAAAGAGGCTATTACTACCTGAGGGAGGATGAAATGTTAGTGTTTCTTGATGACAGTCTTATTTTAGAGTCTCATTTTGGGATGCTATACAGTTTGGGATGCAACAAAAGTGGAGATAAAAGAACATTTACAGACATACAGTTTAGTTTATATCATTTACGATGGTTTCAGCCCTGCCCTGCTCCCACCCTTCCTGAATAACTGGCCTGAGTAATCATGCAGCTTGTTCGTTATGTGCATTTACTAAAAGGTTGCATATAGATTCACTGTTACGCAACGTTCTTCCCAAGCTGGCTGCGCTTACAATACAGGAGACAGCTAATGCTGTGTCCTCGTCCTCTCTACACTCTCACCTTTTCAGCTTTGCTGTGAGATTTATGTTCTTATTTTGTCTTTAATCACCAGCATCTACAAACTGGTGCAGGACCACATCTTTTTTCTCTCCTTCTTTCCTGTGACCTTTTTACACTTTCTTCTTCCAAAGTCCAACATTTATTGCCTGTATTTCTTTTGCCTCTATTTCTCTGTGTATAGTAGCAGGTTGTTTTGTGTGATAACTATCTCATATAATCCTGAAGAGACGGGGATTTGAGGATGGGGTGGGAATTGAACCTGCTTTGTTTCCAAAATCAAAGTGGTCCCCAAGAGGCCAGAAATACTAATATACTATCTTTTCCACTGGACTTCAGATTATATTTATAATTAAGTCAACAAAAAGGAATTCCTACCACTAGCTACAGTTCTCTTTCTTCTTGGGGACTAGGAATTGGATTTTGGTAGTTGAGAATTATTCCCAGTAATTATTACAAAGATTCCAAAATCGTGACCAAAATTTTATAGTACCATAGCTTGGTGAAGAAAATGTATTCAGCTTTTCCTAATGCCAGTCAGCTTTTCTCTGCATAGAGTCTCGTGTGGCATTTCCTGATTGGCCAGTAGATTAAAACTAGCATCATCAAGCCTGTGTCCTGTATAGCTGGAGCCATCAGAGTAAGCCCTTGGGAGAGACTGTACTTTGATTGTTTACAAAATGTTCCTGTTGGCAGATCCTCGAGAGTAATAAATAGCTGTTACACGTCTGTGTAGGAGTATGTATATTGCCACTTACCCATGCAAGTTCCCAAATGAAAAATGTCACATTCTCCCAGAGCCAACTTCTCACTACCTGTGCCGATGGCAGAGGACGCTTGAAATTATCAGCCATCAGGCTTCTTCACCTTCACACTTTTTAGCTGCTAAACTCATCCTTCCCTAACTCTGACCAGTTAAAGGTGTTGGATGAGGAGCTACTTCCTTTGAATTTCTCTTTCTTTAAATTCATTCCGTGGTCAGGGTGCTCATGAATTGTACAATAGGATGAAAAGGAGGAAAGAGAATGCAAGTGGACTCAATGACTGTCCCTTGAGATTGCACAACAGGTGTTGCTCAGGTAAATATGTAGTAATTATCATGATAATAAGCATAGCGATAGAGCTGAGAAAACAGATTCTGAACTTACAGTTTGTTATCCCTAGGAACTTATAGTGATTTTGGTACTTATAGCCCAGAGTTGCTGTTTATAAGTATTCATAGAATCTTGAGTATTATTATTACAAAAGATAAAAGTAGGCTGGGCGTGGCAGCCTACGCCTGTAATCCCGGCACTTTGGGAGGCCAAGGTGGGTGGATCACCTGAGGTCAGGAGTTTGAGACCAGCCTGGCCAACATGGTGAAACCTCATGTCTACAAAAATTGGCTGGGCATGGTGGCAGGTGCCTGTAATCCCAGCCCCTCAGGAGGCTGAGGCAGGAGAATCGCTTGAACCCAGGAGGCAGAGGCTGAGGCAGAGGCTGAGGCAGGAGAATCGCTTGAACCCGGGAGGCAGAGGCTGAGGCAGGAGAATCGCTTGAACCCGGGAGGCCGAGATCACGCCACTGCACTCCAGCCTGGGCGACAGAGTGAGACTCCATCTCGGAAAAAAAAAAAAAAGGATAAAAGTAGTGTTTTATTTGGTTTCTTCTTCTTTATGTAGATGTTTTATATTAAGTGAGCTTTACTGTTTACAAGCTTTTCTTTTGTATTCTATCTCATGCTGCTGCCTTCCCATAGCCAATAGCATGCCCTGGTGTTGCAAAGCCCAAAAATCAAAGTTTTACTGACTTTAAGGGGAGAGGAATGTCTTGCAGGTATATGTCCATGCTCTTGTAAAAGAAATGAACACAGACATTTCTCAAAAGAAGACATGCATACAGCCAACAGACACATGAAAAAATGCTCGTCATCACTGGCCATCAGAGAAATGCAAATCAAAACCACAATGAGATACCATCTCACACCAGTTAGAATGGCAATCATTAAAAAGTCAGGAAACAACAGATGCTGGAGAGGATGTGGAGAAATAGGAACACTTTTACACTGTTGGTGGGATTGTAAACTAGTTCAACCATTATGGAAAACAGTATGGCAAATCCTCAAGGATCTAGAACTAGAAGTACCATATGACCCAGCCATCCCATTATTGGGTATATACCCACAGGATTATAAATCATGCTGCTATAAAGACACATGCACACATATGTTCATTGCAGCACTATTCACAATAGCAAAGACTTGGAATCAACCCAAATGTCCATCAGTGACAGACTGGATTAAGAAAATGTGGCACATATACACCATGGAATACTATGCAGTCATAAAAAAGGATGAGTTTGTGTCCTTTGTAGGGACATGGATGCAGCTGGAAACCATCATTCTCAGCAAACTATCGCAAGAACAGAAAACCAAATACCGCATGTTCTCACTCATAGGTGGGAACTGAACAATGAGATCACTTGGACTCGGGAAGGGGAACGTCACACACCGGAGCCTATTATGGGGAGCAGGGAGGGGGGAGGGATTGCATTGGGAGTTATACCTGATGTAAATGATGAGTTGATGGGTGCTGACGAGTTGATGAGTGCAGCACTCCAACATGGCACAAGTATACATATGTAACAAACCTGCATGTTGTGCACATGTACCCTAGAACTTAAAGCATAATAATAATAAATTAAATAAATAAATAAATATTTAGGAAAAAAAAGAAATGAACACTCAGTTTAATGGCATTGAAAGAAAACATTATCTTAACTAAATATTTTGGTGGAGCTGTGAAGCGATTTCCTCTGCCACTTTTGAATCTGTGTTATTTTAGTGCTTAGGAGAACTCAGTCAGCATCAGTAGAATAGACCACTTCTAGGATATTTTAGTGTTTGGTGTATGAAATGCAGTATGATGCATGCAAAAAGTATTAAATGATTTCCTCAGAACAGCCAGCCAGTCCTATTGCCACACTGCGGTTTCTGATTCTAGCACAGGTGGCAGATCCCTCAGAGACCTTTGTTTCCAGCAGTGGAGCCCAGTGTCTTCTCTTTCTGACAGGCTGTAGAATTGGTTTGGAATCTAAAGGGAGGAACTGATCCAGTATCTTGTGGTAATCATGGCAAACCTGTTTGCAAATGCTTAGTCTAATTCTCGACCTGAAAGATGTCCTTTTATGTCTTCTGTTGCCATATTTGCTTTTATTTCTTCAGTAAAATTCTTCACAAGGACATAAGCATAGCACTGCTAAAATGCCTAATAAGTAAATTTATTTTATGGAAACTTTTAAAATTCTCATATTGCTTTATAAGATATTCTCATAAAAAATACACTTTGCTTGACTGTTGTGACAGGAAATCATTAAATAAAACTGTCTATTTGGTAGAAATGAAGCATTAGGTATCAAGTAAAATGACCTCAGTCAGCACTTAACTGCTGGCTTCCAACTAAATCCATGTTTTTATGGGTCTGTAAGTTACTCATATGAACTAAGTACAGCTTATTATTTGAATACTGTTATTTTATATTCAATAATAACTTAAACAGGTCAAAAGTAATTTTTTAACCATCAATAAAAAGTGAACTTGCTAAGGAAATTACAGTGTCATTGTAAAAGTTTCATTGCCTCAGTGGAAACTTGAGGTAATTCAGAAGGCTGAAGAAAAAGTTAACGGCCTTATGTATCATCTAAATATAATTTCTTCATCTTCTGGATGATTTCCATTACCTCTTTTAACTCCTTCTCCCATTGTTTTCCAGAGTCCCGGGTGACATCTTTGCCCAACAAAGGGACGTCAGTCCTAACTGTCTTTAGCGCTTGGGTGCTTGGCTGGGGCCTCATGAGGACCCCATGCTCACTTTTCCGTTATTACGCCAGGAGTATTTTTTAGCTGCCTTCCATTTATGCACCCGCCTGATACCGTTTGTAGGAATTCCCCAGGGGCAGTTTGCTGATACTCCTCTTCCTGTAAATTGTGACATGTTTTTTATCCTGTTTCTTTATTAGCAGCCTCCTCCACTAGAATGTAGGCTTCATGGCATGTGTTCAGCCGTTCTTTGCATGAGGGGCTGTTGTGGACTGCACAGCTAACCTCGTAGTCACTAGGCAGAAATACTTTCTATGAAATGGTATTGATGAGTATTGGGTATATCGGGTAGATTTTGACCTGGTGGGAAAATACATTTGGGCTGAAAGTCAAAAGTGCTCACAGTACCACTAATTTTTTTTTTTTTTTTTGAAATGGAGTCTCACTCTGTCCCCCAGGCTGGAGTGCAGCGGCGCCATCTCGGCTCACTGCAAGCTCCGCCTCCCGGTTCAAGTTATTATTGTGCCTCAGCCTCCTGAATAGCTGGAATTACAGGCGCCTGCCACCACGCCTGGCTAATTTTTTGTACTTTTAGTAGAGACGGGGTTTCACCATGTTGGCCCAGGCTGGTCTCGAGCTCCTGGCCTCAAGTGATCTGCCCATCTCAGCCTCCCAAGTTAGCTGGGACTATAGGCACATGCCAGCAGGCCCGGCTAATTTTTGTATGTTTTGTAGAGCCACTCTACCACTAATTAATATGTGTTTGTGAGTTTTTTGGTCCTTCTCATTTGGCATCTAAAAAATGGAGAAGAGTATTACTTGTCTTATTTTAAACAGACTTTTGAGGATCCACTTACATGATAGATATGAAAGCACCTTAAAGTTTAAAAGTACATATACAAAGTGAGTGGCATTATGTGCAACTGTCACCTGCTAGTCATTCTCGACCACTTTCCCCTGTTCTATAGTTGTCAGAACACTTACTGCCACCTGAAATGGTCATATTTCTTTATTAATTATCATCCTTTTCCACTAGAATGTAAGCTTCACGGGGCAAGCATCTTGTCTTTCTTGTTCACCACTGTAACTTCATACCTTGAAGAGTATCTAGCATAAAGTACATGCATAGTAATGTACATCGAAAGAATGAATGAAATTTAGTGTTTCATCAAGTCTTAGACGCTGATGCACTTCTTAAAAACAAATCCATTTGGTTTTGGAAATTCCTACTTTTTATATAGTAAAAAAACACAAGCTTTTTTTCCTAGGAACCTTGACACCACTTTTTAAAGTAGCCAGACATTCTTAATTTGCCAACGATCAGATTTCAGCTTGTTGAAGTAAGGAGACAAGCTGGGGTTTTCGTTTTCTGTCTTGGTAGACGTACATACCCCCTTGTCCTCTGAAATGTGTTTACTTTTGTGACAAAAGGGACAGAGCTTCTTTGGAAACATTTGCTCTGAGGCTCAGCTAGGACTGGATGTCAGTTTAACAAACCTTTTATTAGGACAGAAATTGGTTTTTGCCTTCTACAGTATTTGTGTTCATTTGTTTTGTTTTTGTTTTTGAGATGAGGTCTCATGCTGTCACCCAGGGATCTCCTGCTGCCACTGTATGATCGAGTGTAGTTGTGTGATCATGGTTCACCGCAGCCTCGACCTTCCTGGGCTTAGGTGATCCTCCCACCTCAGCCTCCCAAGTAACTGGGACCACAGGCACATGCCACCATGTCCAGCTAATTTGTGTATGTTTTGTAGAGCCAGGGTTTTGCCATGTTGTGTGTTCATTTGCTTAAGTCCTTCATACAATAGTCATGCATTGAGCACCACTCCATGTTGGAAGTCAGGCATTCAGACAGACATGAAGATAGACAATCCCTCGCTTCACAGTGCTTAGAACAGGCAGATTTGTCAACTGATTAGCTTGGAATTACTAATAGGATTTAAGCCATAATGAAGCTTACAGGAGTGTTAACTGATAGAAGAGGACTACATGGGAGGAAGGGCTTCCTGACACTGAGTTGTGAGGACATGGCCCCTCACTTTGGCAGAGGGATTTATTTGAGGGATGCTTGAGCTCTGTGTTGTGCAGTTATAGTACCTTTCTGCTTTCCTATGTACAATACTGAAAGAAAGGGGGTATGATTTCCAGTTCTGAGCTAATTCAGGGTTGTCTGTGAATATCTCTAATGGGCTAGCCTGGATCTAACCTTGAAATGTGACACTCGAGAAACACCTATGACAGAAGGACCCTCACCAACCATATTCATCAGCAACAGCCGGGGGCCCTTGAAGTTTTCTCAGTCTTTAGTGTATATTTGCAGAGTTGGATGGGCAGAAGGTCTTTCATCTATAACTTGCCTCGTGAATCTTACCCAGTTCATCTGCTTGAAGCTGTATTTTTGAACTTCATTGTAATGTACAGGGTGTAAAGAAATATTTCGTGTAAGTTATATGTCCAGTGGCATCCTCAGTTGAATACATGCTCTGGCAGCGGTAACAATACAGTGGCCATTCTTCTGTCACCAGACCTCACAAAACAAAACAACAATGAAACCCAGAGAATTTGCTTTTATTTAGTCTGGAGACTGCTTTTGTAAAAACATAATTTTATACATGTAGAAGCCTGTGTGCATTAAGTCTTAATTTAATTTGACAAATCATTGTTTTTGTTTTGTTTTGTTTTGTTTTTTGAGACAGAGTCTCGGTCCGTCGCTGGGGCTGGAGTGCAGTGGCCGGATCTCAGCTCACTGCAAGCTCTGCCTCCCGGGTTCCCGCCATTCTCCTGCCTCAGCCTCCGGAGTAGCTGGGACTACAGGCGCCCGCCACCACACCCGGCTAGTTTTTTGTATTTTTTAGTAGAGACGGGGTTTCACCGTGTTAGCCAGGATGGTCTCGATCTCCTGACCTCGTGATCCGCCCGTCTCGGCCTCCCAAAGTGCTGGGATTACAGGCTTGAGCCACCGCACCCGGCCTTTAATTTGACAAATCATTGTTATGATAATGCCCACTAAATCATTCCTACTTTTCTCTTCTAAATCACTACAGTCGTAATTCATATACATAGAAGTACTTTATTCTTTGCATGCTTGTTTCTTTGGCAGGTCACCATTATTGCAGATGATAACTGCAGATTTTTATGCTGGTCAAGAGAAAGATTAACATACTTTCTGGAATCAGAACCTTTCTTATATGAAATCTTTAGGTATCTTATTGGAAAAGACATTACAAATAAGCTCTACTCATTGAATGATCCCACCTTAAATGATAAAGTAAGTGTCTTCTGAGTTTATTTTGTTAAATAAATATGTATATGAGGTATATTTCACTTTATGAAATATGTTTTCCTGAATTTTTAGTAACCATATGTTAAATGCACTGGGGATACTTGTAATCTTGAGAGGAGAAAGTATTTTGTAATGATTAGATTTGCTGTTACTTAGTAAGGAGTCTGTAATTGTCAGGGACTAGTGTTTATGGTGATAAGGCACCCTCTTCATCAAGAGCATGTTAAGGAAGATGGTAAAGGAGTAAGAGAGGATAGAGGATGGAGTAGGTTAGGGAGGACAGGGCAGCTGGAGGTTTGCAGACCGAGAAAGGCTGACAGACCCCAGCGATCAGGAAGTTGGCCTTGGAACCCTGCTGTCTTCCAGTCTTGCATATCTTCAGGTCAGGCCAGAAGGTGAAAGGAGAGGTGTAGAGCTGCATAGATCTTCAACAGTTTTCAATTTGATCTTAATTTTCCTGTATCTTTTTAGAAAGAAATTAAAATGATTACAAGAGAGAATTTTAAAAAATATCATTTCTCTGATAAGTACTGTTACCCAGTGACAATTGAGTATATGTGCCCTTTCAAAATCATCTTATTGGGCTGTTTATCAAATTAAGCTGGTGCTTATTTTAGTTAATGATTTAGCTTGTTATAAATAGGCTACTAAGTATATTTGATTTTTTATAATATATTTATAGTAATAGCTAATAATAAAAATCATAGCTTATATTTATTGGTCACCTAATATGTATCGGTATTCTTTTTTTATGCCCTGGCATATTTCTCGGAAAAGTACATGCTGCTTAAATGGAATATATGATTCAACTCCCATAAATCTCAGAAAGCTTAAAACTTTGCTTTGTAGAAAGCCAAAAAGCTGGAACATCAGCTCAGCCTCTGCACACAGATCTCCATGTTGGAAATGAGGAACAGTATAGCCAGCTCCAGTGACAGTGATGACGGCTTGCACCAGTTTCTTCGGGGTACCTCCAGCATGTCCTCTCTTCGTAAGTTATCCCAAAACTGATACTACTCCAGAGTTCTGATGGATATTTCTGGACATAGACAAATGGCAACTTTGATTAGAAAAATAACTTTGCAGGTAACTATTTGGCAACCTAAAGGTAACAATAAAAACAATCAAATTTTGTTTAGCATTTCCCCCATATTGCATATGAGCTAAAAGCCAACTTTAGAACTCTTATTTCTGTTTCAGAAATTGTTCACTGATTTTGCCATATACTTTGCTTAAATAGTGGCTCACCAGCTGGGCACGGTGGCTTATGCCTGTAATCCTAGCACTTTGGGAGGCTGAAGTGGGCAGATCACAAGGTCAGGAGATCGAGACCATCCTGACTAATACGGTGAAACTCCATCTCTACTAAAAATACAAAAAAAAAAAAAAAATAGCTGGGCATGGTGGTGGGCGCCTGTAGTCTCAGCTACTAGGGAGGCTGAGGCAGGAGAATGGCGTGAACCCAGGAGGTGGAGCCTGCAGTGAGCTGAGATCGTGCCACTGCACTCCAGCCTGGGCAACAGAGCGAGATTCTGTCTCAAAAAAAAAAAAAAAAAAAAAAAGTGGCTCACCAGAATACTCTGAAAGAGTCCACATGGTTTGGTTTGGTTGCTTTGGTTTTGTTTGGTTTTGTTGCCATTTGGTTTTGTTACTTTCATGACTTTAGTTAGAGTGAAGGTCTAGACCCAGAAATGTTTTGAAAAATGGTAGACAAATAAATGCTGGATGTTCTGCTGCTGGCTAGTTATCTCAGTATGAGTGCCATGAGTTAAAAAGTGATTGGTAACTGGAATATTCCTAAAGACAAAGGAGATCACTAAACACCCTTGTGAGTTACCTCATTCACACACCTGGCCAGTGGCACATTTTCCAGGATTCTTCCATAGTTTAGATTGTTTCAAAACATTTTAAGTAGCACAAACAACCCAGATGTTGAAAATTAGTAAGTAAAATGAGAAAAACTAAATTAAGCATTAAATGCTTAATATTAAGAATTAGTCTAAGAATGATAGTATAAAAACTTTGAACAAATTCATATGAAATAGCAAAAAGGCAGACATTCTTCCATTGCATGAATTAAAAACTATTTGTATTTCTAATTGTATTTTAAACCAAATTAACTTTTAAAAAATGCAAACACATTAAACAATTCTTTATGTAAATAGATCTTGTAACTTTGTATGCCTCAGATAAGTTAGATTGGGGATTTTAAGTATTATATAGTCAGGAGAGGCTGGAATTTACAAGGCCATGTAATTGGTGTGTAGGAAAGAAAAAACTTTACCTCTTCCCTTTTAGGGTTGTTTTTGGGCTGGACCTGAGAATTAAATTGACATAAGACAGATTAACAAGAGAAAAGGATACACATTTAATACAAGTTGTATGAGTTTGTGTTAAAAGCTCATACGGGTTTTACATGGCACAAAAGCTTTCATAAGGAAATGAAGACCTGAAAAAGCAAACAGTTTATAGTGAATTGGACAAAGAATAGTAAGTTGTGAAAAAGCAACTAAATTATGCTGGAAGACTTGAAGACAAAAGAGTTATTTTAATAAAGGCTTGTACAGAATTCTCTCTGCCTCAACATCTTGATGATAAGAATGTTGTTTTCCTTCTAATATTTTTGGAGGTCACCTTTCATACAAGAATTTCATCTCCTGTTTTTTTTTTTGTTGTTGTTTTTTTGTGGGGTTGGGAGATTGTTTTTTTGTTTGTTTTTTGTTTTTTGTGTTTGTTTTTTTGAAGCAGTGTCGCTTTTTGTCACCCAGGCTGGAGTGCAGTGGCACAATTACAGGTCACTGCAGCCTTGAACTCCTGGGCTCAAGGGAACCTTGTCTCTATAAAAATTTAAAAAATTGCTGGGTGTTGTGGTGCAGGCCTGTAGTCCTAGCTACTCAACAGGCTGAGGCAGGAGGATCCCACCCGCCTCGGCCTCCCAAAGTGCTGGGATTTCAGGCGTGAGCCACTGCACCTGGCCTGCATAGTAACTTTTTGAAGGTATTAACTAAAGCTTATATGAAGGTCGGGAGCTGCACTTCCCTACTCTTGGGGCTCAGCCAAAGGACCAGCTGCCATCTGGATCATTGCCATTGTGACTGCAGAGGGAAGACAGTGGTGGCAGATTTACAAGATGGCTGTTAAAGCTCCTGTTCCAAAGGAGCAAGTACCTCTTCCGTGCATGTTCCCTCGGCCACAGAAGTCACTTGCCAGAACCAACATCAATGGATAGATCATTTAACCCGCCTGCAGGGGCTGTGAAGGGGCTAATGAGAAACAAAACAGGTAGAAAGCTGGACTATAACACAATCTACTATAGCAAGTGTTATGTCATTTTACAGATGAGGAAATGGGGAATATGAGATGCTTATTCACTTGCTCCCCTTCCATAGTGACTGGTTCTGCAATACAAACCTAGGGATCCCGTCTGATTCCAAAGCTCATGTTTGGCCAGGCACAGTGCCTCACACCTGTAGTCTCAGCACTTTGGGAGGTTGAGGCTGGAGGATCGCTTGAGCCCAGGAGTTCAAGACCAGCCTGGGCAACATAATAAGACCCCTTCTCTACAAAAAAATTAAAACATTATCCAGGCATGGTGATACAGGCCTGTGATTTCATCTTCTTGGGAGGCTGAGGTGAGAGGATTGCTTGAGCCAGGGAAGTCAACATTGCAGTGAGCCATAATTGAGCCACTGCACCAAAGCCTGGGTAACAGAGTGAGACCCTGTATCGAAAAGAAAAAAGAAAAAGAAAAACAGAAGCTCATGCTTGTAGACCAGATTACCTCTGTGGTTTTTTTAAATGCACGTAACAGTTGACTTGTGTTTTTAGATGTACAGGTAACCTTCACATCTGTTCTTGCATTTGAACCTGACAGCTGTGTGAGCTAGGCACAGGAGCTGTTATTATTTGCCTCTTTGCAGATGAGTCCACCTAGAGTTGGTGAAGGTAGTGACTCGTCCTGAACCACTTTTTCTCAACTCCCACCTACTTTTCTGGGGTAACCTGTCATCCCGATTCCTTCCTTGTGATCAAGTAGTGCTGCAGATAGGTTTTCGTAGATGGGTTAATATAATCCATTTTAGTGAACATTTTTGCCTGATTCTTAGCACTGGAGTACTAGGGTCCTACTTAGGAACATGTGAAATTATCCAATGATAATCTCCAGTGTCATTTAGCTTTTAGTTAGAGTACTTACAGAATTACAAGCAGTGTCACTCCATACAAAATTAAATATACCTTATACCTTATATACCTTATACCTTAAACCTTTTTACATTGTTCCACCTATTCATTAACCCAAATCTAGGTCGGTTTAAACATTAACATGCATATGAATATTTATAATTATTTTTCGAATCACGATCTGAATAGCATGGGCACATTGCATTCAGCCGCTACACCTCGGGGCTCCCTTTCCAGTCTCTCTGTCTCTCTGTCTCTGTGTGTGTGTTTCTGCATATGTTTTTATTTTGGTTTTTTGGTTTGTCCTGTAGAACAGCAGATTCTTAAATGTGCATATGAATCACCTGGAGATCTTGTTAAAGATCCTGATGTAGCAGGCTGGGGTGGGGGTTTGGGAGTGCACAGGTTTAACCAGTGCCCAGGTGATACCAGTGTGGCTGTTCTGTGAACTACGCTTTGAGTAGGGAGGCTGTAGAATTTTCCACCTTCTGGAATTTTGCTGAGTTCATCCCCATGGTGGTGATTATGGTGTTCTTGTCTTTCTCATCTGCCTGGTAGTTGGGTCTAGAAGCTTGCATAAATTCTGGTAAAGGCTACTTTAAAGATCTCAATCAGTAATGCAACAAATATACTTCATAACTTTACACAGCAAATGTTCAGTAAAGCAGAAATATGGATCAGAAAAAGGTGGAGGAAAACTAAGTGACCTGTTTTAATGAAATTGCTGCTGCTCCCATATCTCATGTTGTACTCTGCTTTTATATATGCCACACAACACTAAATCCGCAGCAAGGTCTCTACTCCTTTCCACACAGATTCTGTATTCCCACTCCAAATTGTCATTTAAAGGGAAGAAAGTGAAGTCATGAGATAGCCTGAGAAAAAGTCATTTTTCTCTCTGTTTTTTCAATACATAATTCATTTAACTCTTTCACTTTCTCATTGCTTTGTTTACTGGGTTTCATGTTTGCAAACATGGAACATAGTGAGATAGGAAGAGAGGAAGAGACAAACTGTATGAGATGTGTGAGAATCTTTAGTGCCAGTGTATGTCGGAAAGCTTTCTTCTCTTGGCTTCTGGACCAAGGAGTTGCTCATCAGCGTACCTTGTTGTCATCTTCTTGTCATCTTCTCTCCTCGTTAGCTCCCTTCATGTATAAAACACACACATTCACACAGATGGATTGTATTAGCAATTCCATCAGTAGTAAGTGCTGCCCAGCTCAGGCATTGCTATGGTAACAGGAAGACATATGTTTCCTTGAATGTTACAGAACTGTATTTTACTTAATTGGGGTTAAATAACTTATCATTTGGATTTTTTTTTTAATCACAAGACAATATAGGCAATGCAATTGGTTAGAACTCATCTTTGAAAAAGCTTGTTTAAACCATGTCTTTTTTCATGAAATAAAAATTATGTTGTTTTTAAAGATGCTGTGAGATCTTTAGAGAGATGTTTCTTATTAAGATCTTTGTAAGTGGCCGGGCGCGGTGGCTCAAGCCTGTAATCCCAGCACTTTGGGAGGCCGAGACGGGCGGATACGAGGTCAGGAGATCGAGACCATCCTGGCTAGCATGGTGAAACCCCGTCTCTACTAAAAATACAAAAACTAGCCGGGCGAGGTGGCGGGCGCCTGTAGTCCCAGCTACTTGGGAGGCTGAGGCAGGAGAATGGCGTAAACCCGGGAGGTGGAGCTTGCAGTGAGCTGAGATCTGGCCACTGCACTCCAGTCCGGGCGACAAAGCGAGACTCCGCCTCAAAAAAAAAAGATCTTTGTAAGTATTTTGTTTGTTATTAGTGTCAAGACAGTACTACATTGGCCAGGCACACTGGCTTACGCCTATAATCCCAGCACTTTGGGAGGTCAAGGCAGGAGGATCTCTTGACCCCAGGAGTTCAAGACGAGCATGGGGAAGATAGCAAGACCCCCCTTTCTACAAAAAATTTTTTTTAATTATATGGAGGTGGTGGCATGCGTCTGTGGTCCCAGCTACTTAGGAGACTGAGCTAAGAGGACCACTTTAGCCTGGGAGATCTAGGCTGCAGTGAGCCATCGTCTTGCCACTACACTCCAGCCTGGGTGAAAGAGTGAGACCCTGTCTCAAAGAAAAAAAAAAAAGATGCTGCTGTGGACAGTCTACTAATGTCATATGACCTAGTTGTACAAATATTTAGTTAGCTTGCAGTCTGAAAAGGCTAGCAGTATGTCTGAGAGAAACTAATAGGTTTCTCTCGGTTCTCTTCTGTGTTTGTTTACCTGGAAAGATGCAAAAAGCCATTACAGCATTCTTAGTTTCGAGGCTGGTTTCATGAAATAATCTGTTCAGCTCAATTTGTATTTCATTCCTGTTGTGAGCAACCATAAACTTACAAACAGTAAGCTTTACATGAATTCTGCAGAGAGGTAGAAAGATGTGATTAGGCAGCAGGTTTCTGGGAGATGAGCCTGAACAACTCTCAGACATACCCAGATGGCTAGAGAAAAGCAACACCCTCATTTTGTAGATGAGTAAAATGCAGTTTAGGGAGATCAGTGTGAGCATAAACTTGTTTGGGGATATTCACCTCCTGCTGCAGCAGCTGCCACATCCTGACCACTTTCATCCGGGTTCTCAGTGAATCCTCGCAACCACCCTGTGAGGCGGGTGTTTCATTTTCCGCTTTTAGGCTTAGGCATGTGACCCTGTCTCTCCCAGCCAGTAGAGGCTGTGCTCTCTCATGCCAGTGCCTCCCTCCTCGCCCCAGGAGGGGGCTTCTATCCTCACGCAGCATTTTCTTACCTGTAAAATCTTATCTGAAGGTATTTTATACAGTTGTACATTTTTAGTCTGTTAGTCAAATTTTTTTAAATTATCAAGTTAATATACATAGATATCACGTGGTTAAAAAAAACCTTACAATGAAAAGAACTGACTCCCCTCCAAGCTGATCTTAGTCCTACTCCCAAGGAACAATCACTTTGAAACACTTGTTACCCACAGTGCTAATCTTTTTTTTTTGAGAAAGGGTCTCACTCTGTCATCCAGGCTAGAGTGCAGTGGCCACATCACAGCTCACTGCATCCTCCACCTCCCAGGCTCAAGATGTCCTCCCGCCTCAGCCTTCCGAGTGGCTGGGACTACAGGTGCGTGCCACCATGCCTGGCTGATTTTTGTATTTTTTTTGTAGAGACCAGGTCTTGCTATGTTGCCCAGGCTGGTCTCAAATTCCTGGGCTCAAGTGATCTGTCCGTCTTGGCCTCCCAAAGTACTGGGATTCTAGGCAAGTGACTACCTTCTCACCAACTCTAGGTGGACTTAGTAACTTTTATCTACTGACCTACTTAGCTCACTGCTAACTTCCCCTCCGCTTTCTGCTCAACATGGTGAGGTCACTACTTTTTGTTCTTTTATTGTTTAACTTTGTAACATTAAACAATGCACTTAAATCTCTGTTTCTTCTTCTTGCTGGACTAATTTTAAAGGTGAGGGACATTAGGGCTGGGCCCAATGGCTCACTCCTGTAGTCTTCACACTTTTGGAGGCCAAGGCAGGCAGATCAGTTGAGCCCAGGAGTTCAAGACCAGCCTGGTCAACACGGCGAAACCCTGTCTCTACAAAACATGTAAAAAATAGCTGAGCATGGTGGCCTGCCTGTGCCTGTAATCCCAGCTACTCAGGAGACTGAGGACCACCTGAGCCTGAGGAGGTTGAAGTTGCAGTGAGCCAAGATTGTGCCACTGCATTCCAGCCTGGGCACAGAGTGAGACCCTGCTCAAAAAAAATAATTTTTTTTAAAAGGTGAGGACATTAGCATCCCTACTTTCTTATTCTTCCCCCTTCTACCTTCTAACTGTTCTGGGTCTCTTCTTTTACTTTGAAATGGTCAAGTTGTTATATGTTCTCTTTTATAACTGCAAATAGCCTTTGTCTATGAATTGTTCCACAAAGTCTGGGACAAATAAACAATGTTGAGATTATTGTGCTTTATGTAGAACCAAGTAGTGGGCAATGCTTACATTTATTTCTGTTTCCAGTGTCATGACTCTTGTTCAGTTCAAAGGAGACTGTTCCTAAAAATCAAGTTCAAGTGGATTCTTCTTTGGTATACAACATGACAGTCATGCCACGGTTTACTTTATGCCTTGACTCTCTTTTTTCCCCTAAGGTTGTTTCATTGCCTTGCTGTTGTGGGACACATTCACCATATCCCTGGGGTCTTCAGGCTTCTTCCTCATTCTCTCTTTTAGGTGAAGCCCATTTCATTTTTTCTTCAAGTCTCTGAGTGGTTGTCCTTTGTTTGAACCCTGCCTTTTCATGTGGCTTATTGTTTCTACGGGCATTTCTAGCTGCCTTCCTTTTCCTCATCCTTGCCTTTTCTGTCCTCATACCCTTTCTCCCGGCTCTGTGGCCCATGTTTCCTAGAGACTTTCCTTACAGAGGCTGCCGTCCTCCAGCCTCATCCTGGACGGATTGTTCTCTGGGCTGTTGCATGGCTGCCAGCCTGGATCCTGCCCTCACTTTTCTCCTGGATTCATTCACCTTCTCCTCTACCCTGTTTCTTCTATGTGAGCAGGAAGGGGCCGCAGCACTTTTGCTCCTCCTTGGTTGCTCACACCACACCTTGTGGTCTGCAGCTCAAGGCCCTGATGGTGCATCCGAGTAGTTAGGGACTGATGTGAGAATGTGCTCTTGGGGCCGAGTAGACCTCATCACGGGACCCACTAAGCTACTCCAAACTCCGCATTTGCCCTAATTTTTATGCTTTGCTTGAGTTCCTCAGTGCTGGTGCTGAGTGTATTAAAGGAAACATTTGGTGCACAGGCCAAAGCTACCCTTCAGTATTGTTGTTCAGAAAGCTTCAATTCAAACTCAGTTTCCTCAATTAAAAAAAACTTAGGATATAATAAGCAAAGACAGGAAAAGAAATAATTCTTTCCAGAAAAAAAAAAAAGCCATTAAAGCCTTCCCCATTCCCATTCTTCAGAAATTGTACAATCTAATTAAAATTCTAAACTCCTGTAGGTTTTTAATTACTTGCTAAAGCAGTTGGCCAGATGGTTAAACATAATAAAAATAATAACGTTTTGAAAGAAATGGAGCAAACGTCATTAAAGTTAACAGGGGAGAAAAGAAAATCTTAGCACATTATATTAACTTACAGAAATGTTGCTCCTTTTTAAAAAGTGTGTTTCTTAAGCAAGGATAAAAGTCACCTGACACATTTCACATCATGGTATTCTACTTACTTGAAGCTCAGATTTGAGACAGTTTGTTCATCCTTTGGAATAGGCATGACCTTCTAGATTTAAGAACAGCAAATGTTTACTTTTACTTCCTAGGAGAGGCCCTCAGGCCCTCCTGTAATTAGAAGTACACTGAAATAGAAATAAGATTAATAGGGACAGAATCTTACCTCATTTTTTCTTACCCTGTATGCCGGAGATTTGACTGTCCTATAAGAGCTCCCTGGTTCATGTATAAAAAGGCCTGCTCTCATTATGTTAAGTGAAATAAACCAGGCACAGAAAGACAAACTTCACATGTTCTCACATATTTGTAGAAGCTAAAAACTAAAAGAACTGAACTCTAGGACAGAGAGAGTAGAAGGATGGTTATCAGAGGCTGGAAAAGGTAATGGGGGTGGAGGGAGGTAGAGGGGAAGTGGAGATGGTTAATGGATACAAAAAATAGGTAGAAAGAATGAATAAGACCTGGTATTTGCTAGCACAACAGGATAACTATAGTAAAAAATAAGATACCTTTTTAAAATAACTAAAAGAGTAAGTTGGATTGTTTGTAACACAAAGGATAAATGCTTGAGGTGATAGATAGCCTGTTTACCCTGATGTGATTATTTCACATTGCATTCCTGTATCAAAATATCTCATGTAACTCATACATATATATATCCACTATGTACCCACAAACATTTTAAACTAAAAAAAAGTTTTTGTAAGGCCTTCTATGGTTCTTTAACTCAAGACTCTGGAAGACAGAGAAGGATCTGCAGGGCAGCCCCAGCCTGCCCTCCACGGAGGTCGATGTTTCGTCTGCCGTTGTAGCCGGTGACCCTCAGGGACATGGAGTGGGTCTTAACGATGGGTTCCCCTCCTTCCTCACCAGCACGCAGCCCTAGCTGCTGTCTGAACGGTTCTGCCCAGGAGAGACTCTGCTGGCCGTATCTGAAGCCCCTTGTGAGAGCCCACGGTTTGGTCACCCCCTGCCATCCGGCAGAAGCAGAGGTATCCACTGTTAGCTCAGGGCTCTCACTGCTGTCTCAGTCTTCCACATGTGCTCAATGGCCTTGACTTGGAGTTTTTCTTTCTCAGCCACAGCACGGCAGCCTGGTGCTACAGTTCTGTTTCCCACCTGAACATACTGCGACTGTGGCAGACAGCCCAGGGCACAATTCTGCTCCACTGGCTGTACCTTCTCGATGCCTTGGTCCTTGTGGAAGTCCTTTGAGCAGAGGATTTTTTTGCCACTTGGTCTAATACGAAACATCCCTCCAGCAACAGTAACTCTTGACGTAACTGTTTAACAGTTTCACACCTGTGAAGTCTGGATTGCAGTTCAGTATGATACTGTTTATATGCTTTCATAATAAAATGTATTAACTGGTAGGTAGAAGGTGATTATAGCTAACAGAAAAAAAATTACTACCAAAGTCTTTTCCTGATCACAGTAAATACAACAGGATGGAGTTAACCACTCTGCCTCCCAACTGTAAAAATAGTTTTAATAGAAAACTAAGAATCAATTTTCTGGGAAATTTATGGGTATGGAATTATTTGCCCCTCTACAATTGGGAATAAATGAAAAGTAAAGTATTCTACAGAGATCATGAACCTTACAGTAACATCCTTAAAGGACAAAAGTGATTTGAAAAAGCACTTTACTAAAGATAAGCTCTATTTTTTCCTCTCTCTTCTCATGTTCTCACACCTCTAGAAGATAGTTGGGCCTCTGGGCAAATTTCTGATGATCCGTGAGTACATAAAATTAATGAAAAGCCAGGCACACCTGTAGAAGTTATTTATTAATGTTCAACTTGTGAAATGTAAGAGCATTCCTTTGAAATATAATATTCCCTCATTTTTTTTTTTTTTGTTCATATATAAATTGGTTTTGGATGTATTAGGGCTTCAAAGAAATAATTTCCAGCTATATAGGGATGGACTCTGGGTCTTTCCATTGAACCAGTAAGTCTCCTGATGGGGCCAGAGAGCCCCATGTCTAGGGGCCAGGTGAGCCCCTCACTCCTCAAAGCCGGCCTTTCTGGTGGCCATGACAGTTGCAGATTCTGAGGCAGGGCAGGTGATCCTTTTGTCTTCCTGGATGTGAATGTTATACTTGGCCCTCAGTGGTACAGAAGGCCAGGCTAACGGGTTGGTACAAAGAGTGGACACTGTGATTCTGATTCCAAGTGAGGGGTTGGCAGCCAGCTGGCACCGGGTAGTCCCTGGAAGTGGCAGGTTGGGCTGTGCTCCTGTCTGCCAGTGTGTGTACCATGGTGGAAAAAGCAACAAGGCAATGTTGTTGTAAGCATAGGGACTTGCCAGGGGGATTGCAGATTCTCAGCCACAAAGCTTGAAATGAAAGTGAGTCAAGAACTTTTGTAGAAAATTTCCATCTTTCCAGGCTGTTAGGGCTCCCTGGTTATAGCTAACAGGACACCTCTGCTCCTTCTAGGATGTGTTCTAAGTGGTTCACACCCTGGTGAGAAATAAGCTCATTCATGGCATCTACCCCTCTCTGTTTGTTTTCACGGATGTCTTTGCTCTAGCTTCTGAGTATACAGTAGAAATAATAGTACAGATGTGGTTTGGGCGAATTGCTCTGAAAAGTGCTTTGAGTTTCTGAGAAATAAAATAAGACAGCATGAAAGACCAGGCGTGATTCCTTTTTATTTCCCCAACATTTAACTCATTGTCTAGCACCTTGTGGTCACTCCCTGATTCCTTTTACTTATTGGATGAAAACACTGTAGCAGGTGATGGTGCTATTAAGCCTATTGATATTCCCTTGAGAGAACAGTGTTCTTGTCCATGCTCTAAGCAGTGTCAAATCAATTCTACCAAAGTGATTTCCTTCAGGGGACACACTACAGAGTGGAGTGATGACAGTCCCTTTTCCTAATGAGATTTACTGGACCCTGAAGCCTGCCTGTGCTTGAGGAATGCTGGCGATGCCCCACTGGGAGACCCGCCAGAGATTAAAGGTGATACCCATGTCTTTTTCCCTCATCCTCAGGATCCTTTCTCAGGTTCCCTATGTGGCCTTTCAGAGGAGAGATTTTTTCATCACTGTGTACTTAAGGACATGATCAAGGTCCTGGCTATGTGTGGGGTACTTCTGTGAGGCTGCAGGAGAAAAGAGGCCTTGGTTACAGCATTCAAGATGCCTGTTTTCTAATAAGGAAGAGATGCAAGTACGGCAACCACAATGTGACACGGAACATGTAAGGGCTGAAGCTATTGAGGTGAAGAGGGTAGAATCTTCCCACAGGAGTCAGGAAGGGTTACACATAAAGGAGGTGGAGTTTGAACCCTGCTTGAGGAAACGATAGGAGTTTGGTGGTTAGGGATGGGAGCGAAGGAACCATTCCAAGTAGAGGGAAAAAAGCAAGAGGAAAAGAGGAGGATGGGCTGGATTTGAAGAGCAGTGAGTTTGCAAGAGCTTGGACTGGAAGAGGGAGGGAGGCCCAACTTGGAGGTCCCTGGATGTCACCCCAAGGATTGTGAATGACTCTCATTATCCCTTTAATGTTATATAGTAAGTTCCACAGCTCTTCTTCTTCCCCAGCAAACATGGTGGGAGTAGAATAAATTCTTTCACAGAAAAGCTGAAAACTCTTGGGAAGTTGTTACTTAACCATTTCCTTTTGTGTTGAGTCCTCCCTTCATTTTCTCTCAGTGAAAAAAAATGCAAGGATAGGTGAGAGAGTTGGGAGGGTCGGATAGCATTGTGGCTCCAGAGTATAGATAGCTGCCTCAGTATAACTGTAGGATGTCCCTCCTGGTTTGATAGGTGAGCTTAAAAACCAGAAACCACTTAGTCCTACTTCCTCAGACGAAATAAACTGGGTTTGTTTCTGTTAAGCTATTATACAATTATGTCTAAATACGATTTATTATTGATTTGGTTTAATGCTCTTAGACATGCCATCTTATTGTTTGTTCTGAGAGTTTTGTCTCATTGTAGTTACTCAGCCTAAGTTAATATTTTATGAGACCCAGTGATAACTTAAGGCTAAAAATATGATAGAAGCCAGGGCTATTTTTTTGTTTTTAAAGACAATTTTGCTACACTCAGGAGAGCTAAGATTGAGAAACACAAACCCCCATTTGAGCACAAGGCCTACTTCCTTTATTGACCGTTCTTATGAGCAATGATGAATTGTAACAGATTTTCTCATTACTAAGTCCATAGCCTTCCAAAGACTATAGTAATCGATTTTTATATTCTTACAAATATTTACAAAGTGGTTATTACATCCCAGGTACTGATCTAAGAACTTCACAAATATCAAGCTGTTTTATCCTTATAACAACCATATGAAATGGGTGCTGTTATTATTCCTATTTTACAGACAAGGAAATTAAGGCACAAAGACTCATTATTAAGTCCATAGCCTTCCAAAGACTATAGTAATTGATTTTTATATTCTTACAAATATTTACAAAGTGGTTATTACATCCCAGGTACTGATCTAAGAACTTCACAAATATCAAGCTGTTTTATCCTTATAACAACCATATGAAATGGGTGCTGTTATTATTCCTATTTTACAGACAAGGAAATTAAGGCACAAAGAAGTAAAGTAACTTGTCCAGGGTCACACAGATAGTATTCACTGCCATATGAGTAGACATGTGAAGTAAAGGTTGTGTTTGGTGTGTTTGATGTCGCTGGGAAAGGGGAAGAATTTGCCTGAGAATTTCCCATGCTGTGCCCTATGCAGAATTGGGTTCTTGGACCATTTTATTAGACGCTTCTTTTCTACAGTTTATGTCAGTAGTTGTCATTCAAGAAACTCAGTATTTTTGCTGTGAATGTCTGTAAGTGAACAGTTTCCATATATGTACAGCAAGTATACATTAGCTGTACCACAGTCGAGCCCTGAATATTTTCTTATGTTAGAAGATGTGACTGGTAGCAGCATTTCCCCAGATGTATAGCAGTGACTGGACAGTTAATAAGAAATGACATTTTGTCATATGTTCTATAGGCCCAACACCCTGCTAAGCACATCGTATGCATTATTCAGTTTAATCCTTCCAGCAATCCCATGGAGCAGATCCTAAGAATATCCCCTTTTTATAGATATGGAAACAGAGGCCTAGAAAGGTATTGTAATTGAGTGCAGGTTGCAGAGTAGGGATTTGAACCCTGGAACTATTTCCTGAGCCTCTGGTCTTGACCACTCTGCATGCTCCCTCCCCATGTGCCATACCAGGGGCCAGGAATGACCACTCACTCATGACTGAGTGCCAGGGCAAAGTCTTTGCTGCTGTCTCAGCCTCCCTCCAGGAGTGGCCGTGTGGCATGCTCATGGCCCATGGCCCTCCTTGCTGGTTGTGGCATTCTCCGGGTTGTGCTGGCCAACCCGGATGTCTGCTCCTGACTCCTGGCAGTGAATGACAGCTGATCTTGACAAGCTTCTGTGATCATCTTGTGGCAGATCTGCTTCATGTCTTAATAGATCCTCCACTCGCTTTTGCTGTTAGCACGTGTTGAAAGAGCCAGGTTTCACCCCATGTCCCTCCACCATCAACCTTCTCCCCAGCTAGGTTCAGCATTTGTGGGCTGCCTGAATGCCATTCCACCGTATGACTGGGCAGCAGGGAGATGGGTGTGGGTGGAGCAGGTGGAAACCCAGACAACATGGATCCTGACAGTGATGGTGGTGACTGTAAGGAGGGGAGTTTATGCAGTCACGTTAGCTGCTCGTTAGGCACCTTGAGAGGCCTATTGATAATGACTTCTACTCTTACTTTTAGATGTATTTTCTTCTACACCAAGCATGGTATCCATGGTAGATGCTCGATAAGCATTTGGTGAATGCATGAGCCAGTGAGTGACTGAATGAATGAATTGTTGCCTGGTTCCTTTGATTAAATGGCATCCTAAAAGGCCCTGGGGATGCGTTTTCTCCTGTTGCTACCTGGGATTGTGTTTCCTCCACTCGGCTCTTCCCTCCTGAATGCCTGGCCTTTCTTCCTCTTCCCCTTTCTCCTTTGCGTATCAGCCCAGGGAGTGGCTGGACTCCATGGTGGAGGCAAGAAATGTGTTTTAGGTGATATTACAGATGGCGATAGGTTCCATAATTTTAGAATAGAAGTATTCTTTGGGGAAATTAGGAGTTAAATCAACTTTCAGGGGCTAATATGAGACCCAAGCGCCCACGTATGATATTAATGTAGGAACATGCATTTTGAGTCCTAAACAGACTGTGGGGCAAATCCCTGAGAACAGAATATATTTGAGCAGCTCAGATCATCCAAGCACGTGCAGTGGAATCTGTCCCTCATCTGTGCTCCTGACTGAGAGTCTCTTCTTGACTTGGTGGTTTTCCTGAGATGCTGGATTGAAATAGAATGGTTTCTGGAAATTGTGTTCTTGGTACTTAGTGATAGATTCCTACGGTTTTGTTTTCCAGTTGGAATTTATAATTGATACATCACACCAGTGTCTGGGCAGACTGTGCCTTCAGTGGTTTTCCCTCCTGTATCTTTCCACAGATGTGTCATCCCCACACCAGCGAGCCTCTGCCAAGATGAAACCGATAGAAGAAGGAGCAGAAGATGACGATGAGGTCTTTGAACCAGCATCTCCAAATACATTGAAACTCCATCAGCTGCCTTGATCAGAGAGAGAATTCAGATTACCAAGATGGAACGTGTCTTGAAGAGATCCTGAAAAATACCAGCACTTTTTCGTGGCTTTTAGGTTATTCTGCTTTTTTAGTGCATCCAGACTGGTAGCGTCTGAGGGAGGAAGTGAGGAAGGGTCAAGGATGGATGGGTTCTTTCACTTACCCTTTTTATTAGTCAGCTTTTAAATTAATTGTTTTACTGAGCCTTCTGACTATGCCTTGTTCTCTTTTGAGATATATATTTTCACAGTCTTTTCTAGATATATTGTTTTGACTTAACAAATCTTAGCAATCTCTCAATGCCTTTTCACTTACTTTTTTCCAAGTTGTGATTCTTTTTCCTCACAGTCTTTTTTGTTCCATGGCAATGGGGTTGTCCATTTGATAATTTTAACAAACAATGTAAGTTTAAATTTGAGGCGAAGGTAACGTGAAAAAGCAGGGAATCTCAAATTTTATTCCATATTTTTTAACAGGACGTTTTAGAGAAAGGTGTGATTTGACTGGTTTCATTTTTCTCCCAGGCCGGAAGTATTACCCCACTGGATCACCTTCCTTACTTGGGCTCTGTGTCGATAACTTGATAATGAACACAACTCTCAGACTTGACTCACATTACCCTTGTATTATGCCGTTTATAAACTGCTCTGAAACCTGAAGCGGGAAAGATAACAGATGGTTTCTGAGCATGGGGTTAACCTCCAGCCAAACTCAACTTCCTTGGGATTTGGAGTCACCTTGTCCTGCACACACTGGTGTGGGAAACACTTTATGTAGGTTGGGAGGACAGGGGAGTTAAATGGCTGGGCAGGTGCCACAGGATGCAGTGACTGAAAGATCCGCTTCATTCTTTGGTCTGTATTCTGAAGTTCCAGATTGTTCATCTAGAGGCAGAGACGTCGCTTTTAAAAAAGTGCCAGATGCCCCAGTGCCAGAGCTGTGAACGTGAACACAGTGGACGGCAGAGGGTTTACCACAGGCCAGGCTGTGGACACCCAACCCAGATACTGCAGTGAGGGCCTTCATTCCAGAGCTCTCTTTTCTACTGAAATCATGGTTTAGTAAACAGTGGCGTTGGGCTGGTGGGAAATGCATAACTGGTCAGTGTGTCTGGTCAGCGTGGCTGTGGCACTTGGCCAGGACACTCCGTTGAGTGAAGCTCGTTGATTGGCCATGCTGGTCATGTCTCTTTTGCTTCATCCACTAGAACCAACTTTGAGTCAGTCCCCTGTTAGGTTAAACGGCTAAGAAAAGTTCCAAATGAAATTGTTTTCAGGTGAACTGAGCCAAAAGCAGCAACTCTTCCCATGAGGTGATTTCTGTTAGAGGAGGCATATAAATAAGCTCATCTATGGTCACCTCATTTTCCTAAATATGTTTTTAAAGCAATTATTTTAGTAATTTCATTTGAGTTAAATTTACATGCTCGGTCACTCATTGAGAAAATTTACGCAGAGTCTGAATCCAGTTTCTGACATCTTCATCAGATGTTGGTTTATTGACATCACAGTAAAAAGGCTGCTGTTGACCGGACACGGTGGCTCACACCTGTAATCACAGCACTTTGGGAGGCCAAGGTGGATGGATTACTTAAGCCCAGGAGTTCAAGACCAGCCTGGGCAAGACCAGCCTGGGCAACATGGCTAAACCCCATCTCTACAAACAAAATTAGCTGGGTGTGGTGGTGCACACCTGTATTCCAGCTACTCAGAAGGCTAAGGTAGGAGGTTCGCTTGAACCTGAGAGGTTGAGGTTGCAGTGAGCCCAGATCACACCACTGCACTCTAGCCTGGGCAACAGAGTGAGACCCTATTTCAAAAAAAAGGCTGCTTTCACTGTACTGCTGCAGCACTTTCTTCAGGTAGCTAAATTAGGAACTTGTTTTGGAGAAATGAAGCAAAGGTGAATGACAGCCTAGGCTTTGAAATTATAAAGCTCTCTCAAGTTGAACTCTCACGCTCTCACTCTCACCCTCTCCCTGTACCTGAGAGCACAGGTGTGACTGTGACATCATAGCCGATACTACTTTCCTTTACCCACTGGGGTAAAGTTAGGCAACCCATTTAGTTTACACATGCATAAGACTAATTTACAAAATCACTCTATACAGTCATTAGATGTAACATCCTTCCCTGAGTAGAAAATAATGGAGTAATGGATGTGTTTGGAGATTATTTTCTGTAATGCTGGGAACAAACCTGTTTTAAAGCACAGTGCTAAAAGTAGGTGACATAAGACCATTTACTGTTTTTATTAAAGTGTGTGTGTGTATCAGTGTCTCAATGTGAAGATTGTAATCTCAAGGTTAGGACTCTTAAAAGAGCCACTTAGCCTGAATGGGAAACATGAAACTATTTTTAAATACACACCTCTAAGGAAGACAGTGAGACTCTGAAAAAAGGTATAAGGCATTGAGAAGCCCTCCCATATAGACTTGATTGCAAGAAGCAGATAAGAAGACAGAAAAGTGTTTTAAATGTAAGATCTCCTATGGAGTACTTTAAATTCATTTATACAAATGAATAAGTATATCTTTGTATAACGCATAAATACATAGATAAAAACACGTTTGCTGCCAGAGTTCCCAGTAAGATGCTTCCTGTGTTTTTTAGCCTTTACTTAGCTGAATGATCAAAGTTCAGAAAATGGTCTGTAAAAGTTACTCCATATACAACCCCATATCTACTAGTTTTAAATCTGGAGTGTAATATTTATATTAGAATGTATATGTCATTTAAAATATTTTGAAAGCCCTCATAAATATTTATATTTACTAAACTAATAGCATAGACACTATATAAATCTGCAGTGATGCTAAAATAAATTAGTAATAATGGGTGCTATATAATTATTTTTAGTTATCATCCCTGGCTCTCTGGAATCTTCTCCATTTCTCCCTATCACTCAATTTCATTTTAATCATTGGACACCTTTGCGTTTTGCTGCTAACTGTGTGTATGTCACCCTCTTTATATCTGGTGTTCCCACTTGTCTGAAGCTCTCTTGGTCTTAGAACCTGGAGCTGCAGATTCCACCATGTCAGCTCCCATCACAGCCCCAAAGACAGAGTCACTTGGTTGCTGGAAGAATCTTTGGGGAAAGCTGGTACAGCCTACACACTGACCTGTCCCCAGTGTTTCCAGGTAATGACTTGGCACTCCAGAGGTTTCATGTTGTTGCGTGTGGTGGCTCCAAGCCAAGCGCCTGGCATACAGGTCAGCCCCTACCAGCAGGGCGTGGTGTCATCCTCTTCTCGCCATGTTGCAGCCCCAAGGTCTCACCATTTTGTGGTTTTTAGAAACCCATTTTCTTGGTCATTTTTATAAAGCTGCTTTATAGATATCTTTGATCCTGGCATGCCTTGGTTTCCTCTCCCTTCCGTCTTTCCAATCCTGGTTTCCCCGCACCTCTTTTAGTAATTCTCAAATCAAAGTCCCAAGAATTTGGAATGGTAGGATGCTGTGCGGGGAGCTCGAGGCTGAGGCGTAATCACCACTTCGGTTCTGCTCCTCGGGACACGCTTCCTTACTCACGGCAGCCATGTTGGATTGTCACAGAGCCCCGAATACTGTCTAGAGAGACACACTGTAGGTATCATAAATTTTAAGAAATCTGCTTTTAAGTACTGTTTATAGGTTTTTCTGTTACACTTGCAACCTAGTTTTAAAAAACATGAGGATTTTATGAAAGCTTTATACAGACCTTTATAGGAAACTCATTCTTTGATTTTAGGTACTGTTTAAATTGATAACACTTACTTTATAATAAAGATGCTTTTTGTCTGGATACAGCCTTATAGTTTAAAATATCTTCATATATTGCCACTTGATCAAATAAATTTCTTACTTAGAAAATGTGTATATTTTTTATTTCATCCCTCTTCCATGTATCTAGCTTGTTCGAGTGCTGTGCCCAAAGGCCGAGGTTGTGGGGACTGCCCTGGTGCAGGCCACTGTGTTCTGAGCGGACCAACAGGGGCAGTGCTCACGGGTCGGTGATGCCTAACTTCAAAGGTCCTGCCATCCTGGCTGCTTTGACTGTGAAAAAAGAAAAATGGCCAGAAGGCAGTGTAGACAGTGTTGACTAGATGCAGCAATGAAGAAGCCTTCAGAGTTTTACTGACGGGACTTGGTGGACTTCAGCTTTTTATCCACTGCGTCTGAACATTCACTCCCTTCTAGCTTCCTAAGATTCAACAATAAGAGAAGTCACATGTAGGAGTCAGAAAACCTCCCTGGGTCTGTTCTGTGGTGGACGAGGGGGACAGTCTTTCTATTCTTTGAGAAACCCACATTTTCTCCCATAAGCTGTCCTAGGTATTGGAATGGAAACTTGACAGCCCATCTTTTGGCCTTGAGTAGCAAGCCCTTGGCATCTAACACACTCGCCCTAGTTGGCCTCAAGGATAGGCCCAAATGGAAGGAGCATCTTACACCATGAGAGAAATTAATTCTGTCACTCAACAGGCCATGGCATCTAGGCCTGATGTCCGGGTTTCCAGCCCTGAACTTTGTGCTGAGCCAGCTTTTGACCAGCTTCCCCTTACCTAAGACTGTGTTGTAAGAGCTGGGAGTCTCCACTGATGTCCACTTGGGGGTTTTCTGTGGACAGACATGGCTACAGCCCACCAGAAGATAAAGCTGACAGTACTTGGCTATTCTTGAGAACAGAAGTGGTGGTGAGGGAGGGGGCATGTCAGAGATTTCTGGCTTATGTTACTGCTGGTGATTCTCTGGCCAGGAACATGGCAGAGCACCAGGTTTGAATGCAAAGCCTGAGTATGTTTTCTTCATGGTAAGTTCGAGGGGCCTTGAGAATAATGAAGAGATGTCAAGCAGGCAATTGGGTAAGTCAGCCTGGAACTCAGTGAAGGGATCTGGGCTGAAGATACAGATTTCCAAGGTGAAGACATCACTGTGAGTTTACCAGCTTCCTAATACATAAAGATTTTTCTAGTTAAGGTTTTTTCTTTTCCTCGTTCCTAGCACCCCCCCCCCATGAATGAATGAATGAATAATAATAAATGAGTGAATTTTGGATCTTTTATTCTGAAACGTGTTAACATTTGAAAGATCTGCATAAGTGAGCCAGTATTTTTTAAGTGATCAACACATGATGTTGTAAAGTCACACACATGGATATAAGATCTATTCCAAGCACAAGCTAGACCAGTGCAGTGGCACAAAACTGCCATTAACAGGGTTTCAGACTCCACACTGCAAACAACCTTTACGAAAGATTATTCCTTTTCCACTCCCACTGCTTCACTTGACTAACCTTAAAAAAAAGAAAAAAGAAACTATTAAGTATAGAGTTTCTTGTAGTATCAAGAATAACCTCAGCTGGCTGGGCGTGGTGGCTCATGCCTGTAATCCCAACACTTCGGGGAGGCCAAGGTGGGTGGATCACTTAAGGTCAGGAATTCAAGACCAGCACGGGCAACATGACAAAACCACATCTCTACTAAAAGAACAAAAATTAGCCAGGTGTGGTGGTGCGCACCTACAATCCCAGCTACTCAGGAGAATTGCTGGAACCCAGGAGGCAGAAGCTGCAGTGAGCAGAGATCATGCCACAGAACTCCAGCCTGGGTGACAGAGCAAGACTGTCTCAAAAAAAAAAAAAAAAAAAAAATCCAATTATCTCAAGATTATTAAAGTACTTACTCTGTCCTCCTACCTTTTCCAAAATCTATGTGAGACTAGGTTTTCTTCATATACTTCAACCAGAACAATAGGCTACAATCCATTGAATGCAGGGCAGATGTGAACATCCAGCTCTTCTATGGAGCCACACTTCTAAAAGAATTGCAAAAGCGTAAAACAATGCCACTGTATGCTTTTTTGTTTTATAAAATAGTGATTTTATAAATTTTATAAATAGAAAAGTGTTCTTCATGTTAACATGTAATAAGTTATTTATTATTTTCAAGCAGAATGACGAATGTCATCATTCTCTAAGCGCCTCTGTTTCTAGCCCCTGTGGCTCTCCCCGGATTCCTGCAATAGAACCCCACCTTGTTTCTCCACCCCTGGCCTTGCATTTTCCAGTCAACCTTTGTGCTGCTATCGGAATGATCTGAAAATTTGCCAACAGAATTGAAAACCTTCCGATGGAGCTTCCTTTCCTGCAGAGAAAAGGCCACACTCTCTGCATGACCACCAAGGCCCTTCCCATACCCAATCACCTGCACCCAGCCAAGGCGGTGACTTCTCCATCCCCTGAACTCATCACACAGGAGCCCACCTCTACCCGAAATGCCCACATTTCTCATCCAGCGGTGCCCCCAGGGTAAACTCTCACACCTCTGTGGATCTGCTCTTCCCTCCTTTGCTGCCCTCTGTGGCTTATGCACACAGTATGGTTGGTTGTATGGCAGCCACAGCAGGGACGTTTGCTTAGGTCTCAGTGTCTCTTCATATCATTGTTGAATCTAGCAACGCTGTTTCACTTATCTATTTGAACCCTCAACAGTACTGTCAGTGTGGGAGGGCAGGCCCTGTGTCCCCTTTTTAGAAGGGAGAGAAGGTGGGTACAGAGAAGATGGTAAGTGATTAACCCAAGGTCACGCTGGCAGGTCCCAAACATACGTGGTCTGTTCACTTTCCTAGTTCTGCTTGTAACTCTGGTTCTTTTTTTTTTTTTTTTAGAGACAGGTTCTTGCTCTGTTGTCCAGACTGGAGTGCAGTGGCGTGATCATAGCTCACTGCAGCTTTGAACTCCCGGATTCAAGTGATCCTCCCAGATCAGCTTCTCCAATAGCTGGGACCACAAGTGCACACCAGCATGCCTGGCTAACTTTTTTTTTTGGTAGAGATGGGATCTCGCTATGCTTCTCAGTCTGTGTCTTCAACTCTGAGAAACCGACTTATTTTCTATTTATTCTACTCCTACTCTATGCTTAGGCCTTGTTCTCATCCCAGTTTTGGGCCATGTTCACAGTTCCAGCGTCATCCATAGCAGCGTCCTCTTGGTTGCTGCACCACTGGGTCTTGGATTTTGTTTTGCGTTTTTCGTATTTTGTTTGTTTGCTTGTTTTTGAGACAGGTTCTTGCTCTGTTGCCCAGGCTGGAGTGCAGTGGTGCAATCTCAGCTCACTGTAGCCTCAACCTGCCAGGGTCCAGTGATCCTCCCACCTCGGCCTCCCGAGAAGCTGGGACTAGAGGCGTGCGCCACTATGCCTGGGTAGTTTTTGTAATTTTTTGTTGAGATGGGGTCTCACCGTGTTCCCCAGGCTGGTCTCAAACTCCTGAACTCAAGCGATCTGCCCACCTTGGCCTCCCAAAGTGCTAGGATTACAGGTGTGAGCCGCCGTGCCCAGCTGGATCCTGGATGTTAAACACTATGTTAATATTTTCTTGCTGTTCACTGAGGACAAATATATTCCACTGACTTCCAAGTTCTCCCAGCTTTCTTCTTCATCGTGTCATGAGAAAATTCACATCTTTCCCACTTCTAGTTGTGTCTTCCTGATTTTCTTCGTCTATTCGCTCGTCCCGGCTGCCTGTTAAATGCCACGGTGCTCATCATTGCTGGGCCAGTGCACGGGGCCTGCTCCCAGGAGGACATAGCACCTTGACTCCGGATTTTACCTTCTGACTCCTTGATTGGCAGGCCAACAGAACCAAAAGTGGTTTGAACTGGGCTAAACTATCTCACGTCCAAGTCCATGGAGGTCCCACGACTGTAAAACAGCTCTTATAAGAAGGGACCTTGAATGGGGAAGTGATGATAGCCATTTGATTCTTGATATTTATCTGCAAATGAGGAAAGCATACTGAGCTGTTCACAACTGTTGGTGACTACATTATAATTATTTCATTTGTGTAGAGACTGGCTAAGGCAAGACCTCAGAAGGATCTCAGGGAACAAACCTCAGGTTCAACCTCCCAGGGGCCCAGCTACACTGTGCAGAAAACAGAACTATAATTCACTCATCTGCTATGACATTACATCTCTTAAAATTGCTTCTGTAGGCCGGGCGCGGTGGCTCATGCCTGTAATCCCAGCACTTTGGGAGGCTGAGGCAGGGAGATCCCTTGAGCCCAGGAGTTCAAGACCAGCCTGGCCAACATGGCGAAACTCTGTCTCTACAAAAAAACACAAAAATGAGCCCGGCATGGTAGTGCATGCCTATAATCCCAGCTACTGGGGAGGCTGGGGTGGGAGGATTACTTGAGCCTGGGAGGCGGAGCTTGCAGTGAGTTGAGCTCATGTCACTGTACTCCAATGCTCTCTGGGCAATGGAATGAGACCCTATCTCATAAAAAGAAAAAAAGAATCACTTCTGTTGTCTTGGGGACCTATTTTTTTTTAATGTGCTTCTCACTACTTTTATTGTTCTCACCCGATCCCTTCTAACTTTTCGTATTAGGGCTGATATGTTTTGTTAGTAAGAACGATTAGATGTAATGGGAGATAGTGAGAACAGCATGTATTGAGGGCCTATTATTTACCAGAGACTGCATTTAAAATACATGATTTAGTATTTTCACAATGATTGTGCAAGGTAGTTATGATCACCACTTTGCAGAAGAGGAAACTGAAGCTCAAATAGATTGAATTTACCAAGACAATTCAGCAAGTCACAAAGCCAGGACTTCCTCCCAGACCTCTGAGACTGAGGCCCCGCCTGTCTGCGGCCCTCTTTCTCTCCAGTGCTCCTGGAGGTTGAGTGTGAGGACACCAGCGTATCTGCTTCCCAGCTCCTTTCCTTAGGTTATCAAGGAGTTTTCATACTAAAATAGAAAAATGTAAGACTCTCTTATTTTTTGTACATGTATTTATATAGATGGGCATTTTCTTAGAAAAAAGAAAAATTAAACTCTGACATTGGCCTTTAAAATTATCTACCAATTCCTGTGAAAAAATGGGGTCCTAGTATATTTTGTCCCAAACTGATTTCTTATCTATATTGTTTACCTCCACTTCCCTCATAGATGGAAGCAGCTGAAAAGCACAGGCCTGAAAAAGGAGGCAGAGTCCTGCCCTGGATGTGGCTTGGAGGTTGGACAGAAGCAGTTCTGAGTGCTGGCTCTGACAGTGTGATCTTAGGCAACGCTGTGAAGCCTTCAGAGCCACTGTGTCCTCACATATACACGGGAACCTTTCCTAACACATAGCTCGCACCCAGTACATGTTTGATCTCCTCTTTCCCTTTTTCCTTTGTCAAATCGAATCCTTAAGCCTTCTGGAATCTTGGTAGCCACGGTCCTTGTAAAGAGCCTTATAAAGGTCAGTGCCAGGACCCACAGGACAGACAGGGCAGGGGATTATTACCAGGGCTCCTTCTGCTTATAGCAGAAATGGCTGGAGGCCTGAGCGGCCCACACTCACGGCTGCAATCTCACTGGACCTGTTTGCCTGGGGCAGGGAGAAGAGCCAATTCCAACTTAGATAAGTGGCTCCAGAAAGCACTAGGCAGAGAGAGGGGGCTGCAGAGACCTCTCTGAGGCAGCCAGTGGATGGATAGCACTGGTGTAACAGTGAAGCAGGAAAAAAACTAACACAACTAACTCCATTTGTTTAAAGGGCCTGTTCCCATTCCTGCACGCAGCCTAGGATAATTTTAGAGAACTGAGATAAAACACAAAAACAGCGATCATGTAGCTTTTGAAACCAGCTCTGAGATTAAAGGGGAAGTATATATGTACTTTTTAAAAAATAAACCAACTACTTTGGTAAAGGTTTACAGGAGCATTGTGACCTGACCAAGGACCAGGAAGTTCTGAACCCCCTGGGACCCTTGCTGGCACTCAGATGTCGGCGATTATTGGTCACCTCTTGATCCGAAAAAGTTATGTTGAGGATAACTTTCTTTTTGTTTTGAGACAGAGCCTCCCTCTGTTGTCCAGGCTGGAGTGTGGTGGCACTATCACAGCTCACTGCAGCCTTGATCTCCTGGCTTCAAGTGATCCTACCGCCTCAGCCTCCCAAGAAGCTGGAACTACAGGCACGCACCACCACGCTTCGCTAATTTTTGTATTTTTTGTAGAGACGAAGTTTTGCCGTGTTGCCAGGGCAGGATGCCGATGCCGCTGTTAAGGGAACCACACTTTGAGGTCCTCTTGACCACTTTGAGGTCTGATCATTTGAGTCTACCTCCTGCACCCATTGGGCAGATGAAAAACACAGCCAGGAAAATGGAACCCAAGAAAAACTAGAACCCAAGTATTCTTGTTCACAGTCCAATTAAAAGCAGCTTGTATTTATTGGCTCCTGGCCAGCTTTCAGACTTTTTATAAAAGAATCACTCAGGGAACCAGTTAAAAGTCTAGCTCCAAGAGCCCACCCTCACAGATACTGATGCAATATACCCGGGACAGTGGGTTTAGCCTGGGGTGCACATTGGGATAAAAGATTCGAATGCCATTCATCTGGGCATCGGGAGTCTTAAAAGCTCCCCAGGTGATCCATATGGATGGGAACTTTGAGAAACTGGTCTGGGGTGAGGTCCAGGAACTTCCTTGCACAAGCACGCCAGGATTGGGTAGAACTCCTGGCAGGTCCAGACTTTGCAGGCTAGTGCATTCATAACCTTGCTTCCCACTGTAAGAAACACAGCCAGGCGCAGTGGCTCACGCCTGTAATCCCAGCACTTTGGGAGGCTGCAGCAGGTGGATTACTTGAGTCAGGAGTTCCAGACCAGCCTGGTCACCATGGTGAAACCCCACCTGTACTAAATATACAAAAATTAGCCAGGCATGGTGCGCGCCTGTAATCCCAACTACTCAGGAGGCTGAGGCAGGAGAATTGCTCGAACCCGGGAGGCAGAGGTTGCAGCAGTGAGCTGAGATTGCGCCATTGCACTCCAGCCTGGGAAACAAAAGCAAAACTCTGTCTCAAAAAAAAAAAAAAAAAAAAAAAGGCCGGGTGCGGTGGCTCACTCCTCTAATCCCAGCACTTTGGGAGGCCAAGGTGGGTGGATCACGAGGTCAGGAGACGGAGACCATCCTGGGCAACATGGTGAAACCCCGTCTCTACTAGAAATACAAAAATTAGCTGGGCGTGGCGGCATGTGCCTGTAATCCCAGCTACTCGGGCTGGGTAACTCCCTCCCACAACACCTGGGAATTATAAGCACTACAATTCAAGATGAGACTTGGGTGAGGAAACAGCCAAACCATATCACAGAGTCTCACTATGTTCATCAGGCGAACTCCTGGCCTCAAGTGATCCCTCCAGGTTGGCCTCCAAAGCACTGGGATTTCAGGCGTGAGCCACCATGCTTGGGAGAAGCTTTATATTGCTCATAGCTTGAAAGGTGGGGGAGAAATGTATGGGATAACAATGCAGTATGATTATTTAATGTAACTGAATGTTTACAGTCCTGTGGTTTCTTATTACAAGAAGACTTTTAGAAACACTTTTTTCTAGACGAGTTACCAATATCTGATTATCTCTTCAGTATTGTGAACTGTGTTGACAGCCCGTCTTCTGCATAAGAGCTCAAAAGGCATTACTTATAATTACACATTTTTTTCAGTCAGAAAATTTCCTATGTAAGTTTATCAATCATATGGATATTCAGATACTCAAGAGTATTACAGCTATGAGGGGATGGAAAATAAAATGTTTCAGAGAGCAAGTGAAGAGTGCCCTCTGGTGGTGGCAAGCAACAACTGAAGTGCATCATGTTCAATCTTTATTCAGAATTAGTAAATTCCGGTTCTACAGTTAAAAGTCAGACTTTCACCTTAACCATAAGGAATTTTTACACTTCTAAAGGCCCACTGCACATTGGAGTACATTATGACATGCTTTTTAGATTGTGTTATATAGGACATCTTTTACATAAGCCTTGAAGAAAATTTTAGTAGGGATAGTGTTCCATTAAGAAATAATGTCGGCCGGGCGCGGTGGCTGAAGCCTGTAATCCCAGCACTTTGGGAGGCCGAGACGGGCGGATCACAAGGTCAGGAGATCGAGACCATCCTGGCTAACACGGTGAAACCCCGTCTCTACTAAAAATACAAAAACTAGCCGGGCGAGATGGCGGGCGCCTGTAGTCCCAGCTACTCGGGAGGCTGAGGCAGGAGAATGGCGTAAACCCGGGAGGCGGAGCTTGCAGTGAGCTGAGATCTGGCCACTGCACTCCAGTCCCGGCCACAGAGCGAGACTCCGCCTCAAAAAAAAAAAAAAAAAAAAGAAATAACGTCTTACTAAAAAGAAACACTGCAGGTTGTCAATATAGTCCCTTTAAATGGCATCTCTTTTTAAATTATTTTTTAGTTTCTGTGGGTATGTAGTAGGCGTATATATTTACAGGGTACATGAGATATTTTGGTAGAGCCATGCAATGCGTAATAACCACATCATGGAAAATTGAGTATCCATCTAAATGGGATCTCTTATATAATCTGACATTGGCCCACAGTCTGTTATTACTTATTTTTGTTGTTGTTGTTTACTGATTCCCTTCTAAAGAAACTCGTGGAATCTTCTCCAGCAGATTTTGGAAATTACCATCTAGGATGGTCAGGTATGATCCTAGACGGAGACAGACTACTGAACCAGATGCCAGTCCAGGGTCCCTTCCCACTGTTTGGTTTTATGTTACATTTTCCCCAGCCCCATTAGTGCTGTGCAGTCTCAGCAAACAAAAGCCACCTAAGGAAACAGAGCGTGGGCCGGGCACATCGTCAGAACACCGCCGCAGGAGCTTCTCACGTGGCAGCCCCTCCCCTGCATTTTCCAAGATTTTTAGTGAGGAAATTGATTATTATCGAAATTAGATTTTTATTAATATTGTTTTAAATGGATTTTTTTGGGCAAGTTTGATTGCTTTTGGGCAGAAGCAGTTTAACATGGGACTAGCGAAACTAATATCTGAACTAGTTAATGAAAGTTGTGGAGAATTAATTTCACGAAGAAATGAGAGAACTTAAGAGCCGATGTGGAGATTGATAACTATAAGGGTTTAATATGTGGCCCGATGATCTCAATGAAAGAGTGATAAATGGCCAGGCACAGTGGCTCACATCCCTAAACTAGCACTTTGGGAGGCTGAGGTGGGTGGATTGCCTGAGCCCAGAAGTTTGAGACCAGCCTGGGCAACATGGCAAAACCCTGTCTCTACTAAAAACACAAAACATTAGCTGAGAGCGGTGGTGCGCACCTGGAATCCCAGTTACTTGGGAGGCTGAGACACAAGAATAGCTTGAACCCGGGAGGCAGAGGTTGCAGTGAGCTGAGATCATACCACTGCACTCCAGCCTGGGTAAGAGAGTGAGATTGCGTCAAAAAAAAAAAAAAAAAAGAGAGAGAGAGAAAAAGAAAAAGAAAGAAAGAAGAAAGAAAAGAGAGAAAGAGAAAGAAAGAAAAAGAAAAGAAAAACAAAAAGAAAGAAGAAAGAGATAAATAACACTTGAAATATCTGACATACTGGCAGTGAGGGAGAGGCCACACTTCTAGAAGTAAAGGTGAAAAAGCAGTATGAAAGGACAGGTCAACAGTATGTCTATTTGCACCAAGTCAGACAGAAATGTGGTTTGATACTTAAGTGTGAAATAGTCTTTCCCTGGACTTTGACTTTGGGCATTGTCCTTACTTTAACAGGCCTCTTCCTTCTTCTTGACAAAAGAAAACAAATCATGTGATTTGGGATGTAAGCAAAACCTCCAAGGTTGGAGTTTGTGTTTTAAATAACTTTTACAAACTGGAGCAGGCGTATATAGTTACAGATGCTGAGCAGCTCAGAAATTAAGTAGAAATGGAAGCCCTTGGCCTTCAGAAAACAGCCCACATCTTTCAGAAATTTTGAGTAATTTTAGAAACAAAACACACTATAAATATAATAAACTATCCTCTACTGTGTTAAGAAACATGCCTGCTATGCAGCCACAGAAACATTTACCATTTCCCAGGCAGTCCAAACTAATTCAGAAAGTGTGTGTGTTGTGTGTGTGTGTGTGTGTGTGTGTGAGAGAGAGAGGAGACAGGATGAGAAAGGGCAACATACTGATTTCTAAATTGAGGATGACAGAAATTACATTTGAGCAACTGTGAAAGTTTTAAGAATTTTCAGGCTGGGCGCGGTGGCTCAAGCCTGTAATCCCAGCACTTTGGGAGGCCGAGACGGGCGGATCACGAGGTCAGGAGATCGAGACCATCCTGGCTAACACGGTGAAACCCTGTCTCTACTAAAAAATACAAAAACTAGCCGGGCAAGGTGGCGGGCGCCTGTAGTCCCAGCTACTCGGGAGGCTGAGGCAGGAGAATGGCATAAACCCGGGAGGCGGAGCTTGCAGTGAGCTGAGCTCTGGCCACTGCACTCCAGTCCGGGCGACAGAGCGAGACTCCGCCTCAAAAAAAAAAAAAAAAAAAGAATTTTCAATTATTTCTAGAAAGCAAAGCAAACAAGAAACCCCACAGAGTTTTTGAGGAATGTTTTACAAAACTAACAGGCAATCAGGAGCAGAATCGATCACAAAACGGTGGCTATCATACAGCACTGCTTTGATTTAGTAGCCTAGCAAGCAAAAGCTTCATACAAAGGCCCTTACAAAAAGCTTACACGGGAGACACAGACAGGGGCAGGAAACATAGTACTCTGTACAGAGAAGGGCAGCCTGGAATTCTGGCTGGGTCTTCCTGTTATCCTGAATGTGCCTTACAGCTCTTCTTTATTCAAAAAAAAAAGCAACATTAATTATGTAAGCATATTGGACTATTTGTTTTAATGATCACATTCTTCTATGTATCAACTCTGGTAGGGCGTGGTGGTTCACGCCTGTAATCCCAGCACTTTTGGAGGCCAAGGCAGATGGATCACCCGAGGTCAGGAGTTCGAGAACCAGCCTGGCTAACATGGTGAAATCCTCTACTAAAAATACAAAATCAGCCGGATGCAGAGGCATGCGCCTACAGTCCCAGCTGGAGAATCGCTTGAACCCGGAAGGTGGAGGTTGCAGTGAGCCGAGATTGTGCCACTGGTCTCCAGCCTGGTGACAGAGCGAGAATATGTCTCAAAAAAAACACACTCTCGTGTATATGTGTGTGTGTATACATATATATATAACCAGAAGAAAATTAAAAATGCTAATGGTTATTTCTGGGCAATGGGATTATGTGTATATATATGTCTATATATATGTATATATACACACATATGTCTATATATATTTTATATACACACACATATATATGTCTATATATATATATATATATATATTTCAAGCTTTTCAGCCAGGTGTGGTGGCTCACGCCTGTAATCCCAACACTTTGGGAGGCTGAGGTGGGATCCTTGAAGCCAGGAGTTAAAGATTAGCCTGGCTAACATAGGGAAACAGTCCCTACAAAAAATTTACAAATTGGCCAGCGGGGGGGTGGTTCATACCTGTAATTCCAGCACTTTGGGAGGCCAAGGCAGAAGGATCAATTGAGCCCAGGAGTTCAAGACCAGCCTGGGCCACAAGATAGAAAATTTTTGTTTTGTGATTTTACCATCTCTACAAAAAATGCAAAAAAATAGCCAGGCATGGTGGTGTAGGCCTATAGTCCCAGCTACTTGGGAGACTGAGCTGGAAGAATCACTTGAGCCTGGGGAGGTTGAGGCTGCACTCCAGCTTGGGTGACCAAGACCCTGTCTCACAAAAAGAAAAAAAAAAAATTTTCCATATACTAAATATAAATTAAAAGCTGTTATTGTTTACTTTCAGATGATGGGATTACATATATTTTTAAGGTTTAAAGGTTTTCCATATTCTCGAAAGCACAAAAAGCCCTTCACATTCAAAGAAAAGTGAATCATACATGGTTGTACAAGAATGTGAACATACTTAACAATCAAAAATGGTTAAGGCTAGGCATGGTGGCTCACTTGTAATCCCAGTCCTTTGGGAGGCTGAGGAGAGAGGACTGCTTGAAGCCAGGAGTTAAAGACCAGCCTGGGCAGCAAAGCAAGATTCCATCTCTCTAAAAAAAAAAAAAAAAATTAGCTAGGCATGGTGCGCATCTGTAGTCCAGCTACTCAAGAGGCTGAAGTGGGAGGATCGCTCAAATCTAGGAATTGAGCCTGCAGTAAGCTACAATTGCACCACTGCACTCCAGCCTGGGCAACAGAATGAGACCTCATCTTAAAAAAAAAAAAAAAAAAAAGGTTAAGACAGTAAATTTCATGTTATGTGATTTTACCAAATTTTAAAATAAAATAAGAAGAGTTATAACAGATCATCAAAAAAAAAAGAAAGCATCCAGCTGTAGAGAGGAAAATAAGTTTGATTGTGGAACTGGCCAATTTATAGAACTCAATAGTTTTACCAAATGGTTTGTTATAGTACATCAATACTGCATTCATGGTTTGATAAATCTACATTCACATTTTAGATATTTGGTACTGATATAATTTGCCTTTTTCTTTTCAAATTATTAGAAAAAAACCTGTAGAAAAATTCTAAAATGATTTCTTCAATAGGCTTTGAATATTTTGCTTCAAACCACTCTTCCTGACCATGTGAAGTATGTGCCTTTATTCATTCACAAGCTTGCACAATCTCTGCTGGACAATTCTGAGTGATGGCAGCTTCCACCTTTCCTTCTTCTTTCACTTAGACTACATTTATTCAGCATCTGTATTGTTGGAGTAAGTTCCACGTTAATACTCACCACTGAGGATATGTTAATACCATTTAACTTATGCTCCAACTGATGTAAAACACTGCCTAAATGGCCTTTTATCCTTTCACTTAGTAAGAACACACATCATAAAAAAATCTCCAAAACCCATCATAAATGCCAACGTTATATGTTTTATTTTTAATCAAGTAATTTTTTAAAACCCCAGCATATCCATAATTGACAGAATAAGACATTAGGCATGAAATGAGAATATAAAACCCAGAGTGTACAGAAAGGCAAACAGTGCTTCAGTCCCTCCAGATGACTGCACGCAAGTGAAATGCATTCCAAACATCTACCCCTTATCTTTTAAAAACATACAGTTCAAGTGTTTTTATTTTCACTTGTAAACAGCATGAATCAAAATGGACAATGAGGTAATCTAAATACTACACAGGATAATTTTAAAACACTAGATAAAACACCATTATTAAAGACATATAAAAATCAGGGTTCACTTTGGTCTCTAGTATGGTTAGAGTTGTTAATACCAAAAAACAACACATACTAATTGAAGCCAGCTTGGTGGTAGGTGCCAGTGGCTGATAGATGGAAGTGATTCAAGAGGTAGTCAACACCATCATTTTCAAGCTGGTAACTCTCACAAGTGTTAAGCCACAGATGCATTAAATATCATAATACTTTCTCACAGTACAGTACTTTACCATAACTTGCAGCTTTGTTCCAAATATAAAATTTTAAAATGAATCATAGGTCAACTTCTCACTCTAACTGAACAATTATGACACAGATCATACAACCACCACATCTTAAAGAGGCTGTTGACAGCTATGTAAGACAGAGTTTGATGCTTTTAACAAGATGTTCTTCTCTAAAACAAATAAATCTCATTAAGACATCTAGAAAATTAAAGTCAGTGCAGCTGCACTTGTACATACTTTCCCAAATTTTATAACCAAAGGGGAAATACACATATATATTTTATGATAAACATTTCTTAGAGAAAACAGATAAATTAATTTAAATTAACTTTAAGACTTAATGAGATTTCCCATGTCCTGTATAATTCATCTTACAGTGAATGTTACAAAGTCTATTAACACTTATGGGCTCCTATTCACAAACTAAATACAACCAGCAGTAACTTGGGGCCGCCCTGGTGCAAAATAAAACTGAGCCAGAATAAAAATAATATTGGCAATATTGGAGGTGGACTGATGCTAATAACATGACATTTCTTGATCTTTTTTCTTACATTGCACACTAAACTTCCAAGTTATAAGCAGGTAAAAATCTTTCTAAATCTTTCAACTGCAAAAATACATCCAAGGTCTTCTAGTGAAGACTCGAAATCCAAGTATAAAAATGTTTTCATTATAGTCTGCCATGTAGCAAATGATCAGTTTACAGGGCTAAGAGACTGGCAATGCATCTTCTTTAGGAATTACATTTGTGTTGACATGAGGGTGAGGTCAAGAGATAACTGAATTCACAGACCTGCTGCCCCACCATTAGTAATCCCTGCAAAGTGATGCTTCACACAGACCCTTTTCCCTCAATAGCTAGTAATGGCATTGCATGTTCATTCCTTGGCAAGCCAGTGCTAGTTAGTTATGTGCCTGGGGCTATAATGCTGCAATACACTTGGCTTCAGGGCAGCACAGACAGTAAATGAAGGACATTGGCATCTTTTAAACTCTTTGCCTAAGCACAAATACCTGCATAAACCAACCCCTCTCCCTGCTACCCCTTCCGACCTCCGCCTCTGGGCAAAGAGATGCTTCTAAGACTGCTTCCGTGTTCTGTTTTGCTTAAGTTCTTAAGTTGAACAGTGCCCATAATTCTTTAAACTAAATACATGATTATTTTAAGGAGATGTTTGGAGACTTTGCTAACTAAAAGGAGATGCTTCATTATTCACAAGTGTTTGTCAGAAACATGCAGTTGTGGATTGCTATTTATAATACAGATAAAAAGGTTCTGTACCAGAGAATTATCAGCCACCTGTAAGGCTGGAACAGCATACATACAGGTGTGCTATGCATCAACTATGAGGTAGCCTTTTGCTGTAAACAGAATATTTTACCTATGTAAATGATCAATGTGTTCACATCAGTGATATTCACATATGCACGGAGTTGAGGGAATCTGCTTTAGAGGAGTTTTCACATGAAATAAAAATAGGGTAACTGATATCTGATATTCAAAAATTTTGATCTATGTCAAACTCAGAGGTAGTTACTATCATCAGTACATAATACTTATATAAAGGTATAAGTTATTTGGTTTGTTTTGAGTAAGCAGGACTGTAGACTAGTCTGTAAAGAAACAACAAAAATATTATATGGTATGTTCCCTGAGCAAAGTTCTTTGTCCTGAGTATGTTATGTAATAGTGATAATATTCTCATATAAAAAATAAACCCCAACTTCCAACCATAAGATAGGTTTGGTATGTGCTCTTAGTTCAGTCTGGTAAGATGATGAAAAGGATTTCAAATTGCACCCATAAAGACCATAGTTCTCAAGTGTTTCTATTTTTTACCATGATTTTAGCTCTAAATTTCTTTTTGTAAACAGGAAATGTCCAATTTTCAAGTCCATAATTTCCTATTTCCATAAGGTGAAGGAACTTTGGTTTGAGTTTTCAAAGTGACTTATCTATCATGTTTTGCATTTTTACTGTTAACCTGCTTATTATACCTGCTAAAAATTGAGCAATGCTTATCATGTTTTGCATTTTACTGTTAACTTGCTTATTATGCCTGCTAAAAATTAAGCAATGCCACTTTGATTTGTCTACATAATTTAAATAAGCTTGAAATCCTCACATAAGGCAAGGAAGTACTTCTCTACAGCTATATCACATTCAATATCGTCAAAGGTAAGCTTTGCATCACAGCACACCGATATTTCAGTGTATACCACGCAGATTCTCACAATCACTGTTGTGAAATTCAAGCTGAGTTGTAAAGGACTGGCAACCCAACCTGAGGCATTTTCTTCTTATGGTGGCTTGCTGAAACAGCAGCAACTATATACGTCTCCCATGACAGGACAGGAGGGAGAGGAAGTAGAAACTGTTCAGCGGAATATGTCTCATTTGAGTCATGCTATTTTTATTTAATTATCTGAGCTTACACCAACAGGCTCATACATTATAATTATAATGCTTAGTATTATTCCCAATATTAAGCACTATAATTAACTGGTACCTTCTTGCAGATGTTTCAGAAATTTGCCCATAACATCTAGAGCCAGGATGACCCCAAAATAATTTTTTTTCCATGACAGAAACCTAATGGGACCAATACTATGACTGGTCCCTAGCCAGTTTATCACTCTGAGAACCAACCTGAGAAGATTCTCCCTAGCACTGAATGTTCATCCTGTATCCACCATATAGGTTACTTCAGAATACGCATTGGAGGTAACTTCCATAGGTTCACAGTTACTGTATAAAATACTTTCAATTCTCTGGTGGGAGAGGTTTGGTACCTCTGCCCCAGGCTTGTCACTCTTGTTAACTGCCACTGAACACTGCCTTTTTTCATATCATTCACAGGTCATATATATTGGGCAATTGTGAACATCCATTTAATTTTAATTCTCAACCCTGGTATTTCATTCATTTCTGTGCTGCTTGTTTGTTTTAGAAAGAAGTTAGATAACTCTCCAGGAGGAACAAAAAAAACAGCCACCAAAAATATACGTCAAACCATTGGAGTTCTCTAAGGTCTTCAGCAGTAAATAAGGAGGGCTACCTGCTCTAAGCAATGGGTAGAAGATTGACTTAGCCAAGGGAAGCTGCTGTTGCCACACAATCCCTTACAACTCTCACAACATGGAAAAGGTTACAAGAAGCTGGTATTAAAATACTACTGAAAACAAGTCACTAAGATTATCCTCCCCTTCATTTCTCTTAATAGGCATCTAATTTTACAATCAAACATAGAATTTAAAACAGTGAAATATCGGCACAAATTACACATTCATTGTCTTTTGTGGAGTTATGTATCCCAGAATCAAAAAAGCTTATGGCAGTCAGAGGCATACGAAGTTAAGGTACTGCCTTCAAAGAGGGGGGAAAAATATCACTCCAGAAATTTCAAGAAAAAGAGGCAATCACAAATTCAGGAGAACTGGATGTCTTAAAAACCTATAGTGTACCCCATAGTTGGCAGCTCTGAGATCTGAAGTATCCTTTGGTTCACACAAAAAGTAACAGTCATGTTTTTATTTTTATATAATATAAAAGAAGTGGTATTTCAAGAAAACTCCAGTGGGTTAAATTTAAAACTATCTATAATGCTTCACATGGGTTTTCAATTCTTGGAAATATCCAATTACATGAGGGAGGGTGTGTGCTTTGATCTATACACAAATATATAAAGACAAAGGCTCTTTATATATGTGTCTACATTTCTATATAAAATTCTCATGTGCACACACAGACTCAGGCTCTCCCCCTCTCATACATGCACACATATTGACAGACATAGTATTTTACTCTCTGAATTAACATAAAACATGACACCCTGCTGAAATATAATTTGCTTAGAGTGATTTGTCTGTTTAAAAAATTCACAGTTCCCCAATAGTAGTTAAAATCCCAGGTCAGCTACTGTTTGTGAAATACTGTTCCCCTATACTTGCATGAGGTAGACTTTGCAACAGGGTAAAAGGAAAGAACATATGAAGAAGACCTGTTATGTCTTTTTCCTTTTTTGAACTGAAGGCCCCTTTTTGCTTTGCTCTTCTGGTGCTGTAGATGACTTTGTGGAGGAAGCTTCTTGAGGTGACCTGCCTGACCGTTCTGAGATCTCTGCCCTAGCCTCCTGAGGTGGTGATGTACAGCCATGCCCGCCTCCCACTTCTCGAGGGAGAGTTGAAGTGCATGGCTGGGATTCTGCTTCCTGTCTTCCCTGAGAACTCACAGGTGGCTGTGCAACATTTTTATGTGGGCAGTTTGCCACCATGTGCATGATGCTCTGACAGTAATGGCACTTCTTTGGCTGAGGAGGTAGACTACATTCCTTAGCATGATGATCAAGGCCACCACAGTTGTAGCATCTGCAAGGCAAAAAGATGAAAATATCTTAGAAGTAGGCAGCATGTATCCAAAAACACATTTTAAAATGTGAAGACACACAAACTATCAATGAGACAAGCTTATTTTAATGTGCCTTCTTAAAAGTATTTATCATTGTTGACACTGGTTACACTGTTGGTTCAAAGACTATCTCCAAAATGTTCTTGTGAGGTTAAAAACTTAGTTGTGTGAGACATAACTAAACACAGTGAAAAACAAGAGTATTAAAACACGAAAGAATATTTAATCACTTCCATATAGAAATGATTCCTTTAAATTTGACACTATCTGGTCATTTTAAAAGAACCATTTAGCCCACTAGAGGGCAGCGAATATTCAACAAAAAACCACCAGCCAGTTTTAAAAACAAGAGTGTAGAAATACAGCTGTTGGCATGATACAAAGCGGCAATTCACTCAGAAATTGGGAAAATTTTAGACCAAATTAAATTTTAAGAGTTTAACACTTCTTTGAATGTTAATTATTTTGACTGCAGAAACCAGCTTAAATGGAAAAAAATGTTTTCCTTTGTATAAAATTAAGTAGTGCAGTGAAATTTGATATTTAAGAAAGTCAGAGTCTAGTCAGAAAGTCAGGATGATATCTGGCAAATTACCAAGCAATTTTAGAGCAATAGAGTAAATGTCTGAATCAGAACAGTGCTAAAAAAAGAAAGCTTCTAAATACTTAGATTGAATTAATAAAAGTTCATGCTAGTTCAATGATGAGAAAAGTTTACTTTCTTTTCCTTTTGTAAGAAATTAGCTTTCTTTCAGGGTGATCTCTTTTAGTTAAAATAAATGGAAATCTATCCATAATATGTGAATGCACACTGAAGACATGGCTTTGTATTAGATGTCTGAAAGTTCGTTCAGCTTTTAGTTTGGCAAGGAAAAGCTAAGCAAGAAAATTTATTCAGAGGTATATTTGTTCAATTTCAATCAGATTTTCTTCTAAAATTCTATATTAAAAATAACAAAAGACCATAAGTGGAAGAAACTAAGAAAAATTTATATTTACTAAAGGTTTTCAATCTGATTGTTAAACATGGAATTTGTTTAATGACTTGTCTCCAAATGAAATGTTTTAAGAGCTATTTTATTTTCCAAATACATTTATGACTCCATAAATTTCATTTATGAAGCACAAAGAACAACAGGTTATAATTTTTTTTTTTTTTTTTTGAGATACAATCTCACTCTGTTGCCCAGGCCAGAGTGCAGTGATCTTGGTTCACTGCAACATCCGCCTCCTGGGTTTGGATGACTCTCCTGCCTCAGCCTCAGGAGTAGCTAGGATTGCAGGCATGTGCCACCATGCCCGGCTAGTTTTTGTATTTTTGGTAGAGACAGGCTTTCACCATGTTTGGCCAGGCTGGTCTCGAACTCCTGACTTCAAGTGATCCGCCTGCCTCTACCTCCCAAAGTGCTGGGATTACAGGCGTAAGCCACGGCACCCGGACAGGTTATAACGTTTTTAAAAAATAATAAAATGTGTTAACTGGCTGGGCGGCGGTAGGTCACGCTTGTAATCCCAGCACTTTGGGAGACCAAGATTGGGAGGCAGATTACGAGGTCAGGAGATCCAGACCATTCTGGCCAGCATGGTGAAACCCTGACTCTACTAAAAATACAAAAATTAGCTGGGCGTAGTGGCGCACGCTTGTAGTCCCAAGCTACTCGGGAGGCTGAGGCAGGAGAATTGCTTGAACCTGGGAGGCGGAGGTTGCAGTGAGAAGAGATTGCGTCACTGCACTCTAGCCTGGTGACAGAGTGAGACTCCATCTCCAAATAAAAAACAGAAAAACAAAAAACAAACAAACAAAAAATAAAAGGGTTAACTGAGTAAACTGGTTTAAGTCCAGACTGACAACAAAAAATGAAGTATGATGACTTATATTTGTATGTGTGTGAGAACATCAAACAATAATTTATACTACCTTATATTTCAAAGACAAACTAATGTACTAACAACCTACTAAGCAGTATATATAGGATATTTAGTATTTTATCTTCTGGGATAAATTAAATGGTGAACTTTTTAAGTGGCAAAAATTAGGGTAACTATTGCCTGCTTCTCCAGTTAGCAATGTTACCTTATGTAATTTAGAATAATGAATTTATAAGATGGGCTTTTATTCTTTGCAACAATTAACAAGTATTTATCTTAGGACAGACTGAATTATATTTTCAAAAAGGGGAAAAAAGAAATCACATGTTGTAGTTAAATTATTCATTGTACAATTACATATCTTAATATAATATAGCAGATTTAATAGTTTCAGCCATATGTTCTATGAGAGTGTAAGATTAAATAATCAAGATTACTCACTAATGCTTAAAATTCAGGTTCTCAAAATAACAACACTCAAAAATGACATATTTGAAAGATATAACCACATGACTTATAATAATATATTTTCCCACACAGTTCTCCTCTACAATAGAGAAGTGAATTCTTAAATTAAATTTGCCCATCTATAAAGTATCTTCTTTTGAATTAAATTCACTTCCTTGAGGATACCTTCCACTCAGGAGCTCATTTTCAAAGAGAGAAAAAAGAGGTTAAGGGCTTCAGTAATAGGCTGGCTCTCCGGCGGACACATCGGTTTTATCAGTCACCGTGGTGGGCACTGCGCTATCCAATTCAGGGAACCATTCTGCCCGCTCACTGACCAGGAGCCTGATGTCAGTACTCTGCTTTCACAACTGCGATCTTCAATTACCCTCTATCTGTGCATTCACCATTAGATTTGAGCTATAAAAGTTATTTTTAAGGACGCTATGTAATTTTGGTTTCCTTACATTTTGATCTGCATAGTTAATTCACCCCCTTGGCTTTTCTGATATGTGCTATCATTAGGCCAGACTGTCTTCCGCACTGAAAAGATTTGCATTTAGTGTCTATGTGCTTAGCCTTAAAAGGGGAGGAGTGGTATTTATATTCTCTTCTATTTAATCATTCCGTGTCAATCACTCTTACTAAGAGTAGAGATCACTCTCCATTATGAAACCTCTTCCTTCCCAAGGGACTGACACCAAAATAGAAATGTTCAGCTACGTTGCAGCTCACAAATTATACCACAACTATATACTCCATACAAGCTATACATGATTTTAGTCCCCTTTGTTCACCCTCCATACTTTTCCACATCAGTTTGCCTTTGTAGTCTGAATGAATTTTACACTGTGATGTGAGCATAAAAATAGCATGTCTGTCCATGTTTAGCTACATGCTTAAGAAATATAAGGACATAGTCTCACACAAGCAAAAGACCATACAAAGAAAACTATACTCATACTTTATTATATATTCTCATAGTCCAACATAAAATATAAAATTATTCATGTTAAGTACTTTATTAAATGCTGAACCAATAGCACAAAGGGTATTTTCTCATGCATTACAAGTAAAGATAAAATAGGCCAGGCGCAGTGGCTCACGCCTGTAATCCCAGCACTTTTGGGAGGCTGAGGTGGGCAGATCACTTAAGGTCAGGAGTTTGAGACCAGCCTGGTCAACATGGCAAAACCCCATCTCCACTAAAAATACAAAAAATTAGCCAGGTGTGGCGGGGCACACCTGTAGTTCCAGCTACTCAGGAGGCTGGGGCAGGAGAATTGCTTGAACCAGGGAGGCAGAGGTTGCAGTGAGCCAAGATTGCTCCACTGCACTCCAGCCTGGGTAACACGGCTAGACTCTGTTTTAACAAACAAACAAAGATAAAATAAACAAAAATGTTCACTTTAATCTTAGAAAGTTATCAAGTTCTTCATAAAATCATTTTATAAATACTGTTATTCTAATGAGCTAGCACATTCTACAAGTATTATTTCTTATTTAAGGAACATTTAAAGATAGAAGATAAATAACAATCAAATCAAAGCCAACTTTTTTGAGACACTAGCAAAATAAGATTTAAAACTTAATATTTTAAGACCGGGTGCGGTGGCTCACGTCTGTAATCACAGCACTTTGGGAGGCCAAGGCGGGCAGATCACGAGGTCAGGAGATCGAGACTATCCTGGCTAACATGGTGAAACCCTGTCTCTACTAAAAATAACAAAAAATTAGCTGGGCGTGGTGGCAGACGCCTGTAGTCCCAGTTACTCAGGAGGCTGAGGCAGGAGAATGGTGTGAACCTGGGAGGCGGAGTTTGCAGCGAGCCGAGATCGTACCACTGCACTCCAGCCTGCGCAACACAGAGAGACTCCCCCGTCTCACAAAAAAGAAAAGATTTTAAATGAAAGAATGGCAACAATAGATAGAATACAGGCACTTATGATGGCCAAATAAATAAAAACAAATTGTTTAGACCTTTAGAACCATTTAATTATATTCTGAAGTAATTACGAGTTTTTAAAAACCAAGTCCAAACACCTACCTACACTAGTTAATAAGTTAATCAAAACATACCCAAATTTCTGAGGATTTCATCAAAAAATGAAAATTCTGATTCAGAAATCAGAATTCAGATCTGCTACGACCATTAAAAAGTTTGCATTTTTTGATCCAAACTGAGTAAGCAGATATTTTCAAATGATATCAGCAATAACGGAGCTGAGCACAGCTGACAATCACTAGGTTAAAAGATAGACATTAATTTTTAAATAATATTCCAATAGTGTAAATGAAAATACTCATCAGTTATATTTTCCCCCTTGATCCAGAGAGTGATTAAAAAAATCGGGAAGAGGGGCGATACCACAGAGGAAGATCCAGATTTGCTTGTCTAAAAGTATAATGGAAAAAAATCTATCTTAGGGTTCTTCTCAGTACTTGAACATTTTAACTTAATAAGAATTTATATGTAAACTCAAATCCACATTCTGAGGGTCTGATGCAGGCATTAAGGATAATTTTGACAGTGATCTGTAAGCTTCTGAAGGGGAAGAAACTGTTGAAAGATAGTACGTAAAGCAGTATCAGGGACAGAGAAAGAGTAGTGAAAGAAGTGCGAGCTTTGGGCAGGAAGAAGGTACAAACATAGAAAAGGAATTATGTAAAAATTCTTGGGAAAAACAGACTAAAAAAGGATTAATAAAGTTACCAAACGGGAGGCAGAGGAGCTAAAGAAAAGTCACAGATTGAAAAAAATTTCAGGAACTAAATTGGAGGAAAAATAATTCTTTGAAGAGATCATTTTAAACCTTGGTACAGGTTCAACTAAAATCCAGAAATGATACTAATAACATTCCTAAGCTCTATTATTTTTTATTCTAATGTTTTAATACTTGTTATTTAATTAAAATTGTGTGCCAATCAACTGAACACATGGAAGCCAGCTGCTGGTGGGGAGGTGGGTGGGCAGAAAGGTTATTAGAGAACCACACAGAGCTGACAAGCAAAGGATCCAGAGCATATGATGGAAGCAATCTGCCTACCCTGTACCTCCTGAAGGTAAGAGGGGCAGATCCTGGAACCAGTCTTCCAGAAGAAGGCCCCATTTTGTTCTGACTGATTCTACACAATCTAAACATTTGGGTAACTCCACAGGACCCGCCCCAAAGTACCAAGACAGAAGTCAGGAAAGTTTGATGAGTCACAGAACTAGTAAGTCTCTTTAATAGTGTACATGTCTTCTGACCTCCATCAACCTATGTGTTAACGAATTAGTTTCTTTTATTTCATTCTTCGCATAACCAAATTCATAAGACTGTAAGCCGGTTAAACAATAACAATTTTAGTAAAGTTAATTTTTATTTAAGTATGTTTTCCATAGTTAAATTTTTATATATTCTAAGTACAGTGGTAAAATACTGAGTTTTCAAAAATAGTTGGTGATAACGATGATTTACGTTCTTTTAAAAAGTTTCCTAGATAATAAATACACATTTAACATCAGAAAAGTTTTCATTTGGATCACATTTAACATCAGAAAAGTTTTCATTTGGATCTTCAGGAATATAGAAGCCAGCATCATGCCCCTCTTTTACCTTAATTTATGCTAAAAACAAAATATTCTATATACAGAAGGACTAAACATACTTTAACATACTTTTAAGATAATTAAAATGGTTAATAACAGAAATAATAAACAGGTTCAATTCACTGAGAGCTTACTAAATTCCAGACACTGTGCTAAAGGTTTTTAATGTGTTACATAATTTAATCCTCCCCCAAACCTTATGAATTGGGAACTACAATATCTAAATTGTATGGATGAAGAAATTTAGAGATTACCTAGAAGGGAATTTTAATTGAAAGCAATTAAATTTCACTTTTTTGATTATATAAAAATGTTATACCCAAGAATATTGATGTAATTTTATTATATGTAAGTCTAAAATATCTAGGATCTGGTATTTAAAACACTAATACACACACACACACACACACACACACACACACACAAAGAAGTGAAGTAGATTTTTCTTGAGACTTTGTTACTGGGGAGGTCAGCGTCTTTCTTTGAGCATCCCATCTATAAAACAAAAGACTGGGAGTAGTCCAGTCCAGATTTTTTTCACTGCCAAGGCTGGATTTTCTTTTCATCTCTCCTACACTTTACATGTTGAAAAACCTGGTCTAAAAAATGTGTGAATACTTTTTCTATTCTCTTTCATCAATATGTTTAAGATTGTAAATTGGAATTTCAAGCTGACATGCTATATGATCAGTGCTATTAAACTGACTCAATAAAATTCCAGTCAAAAGAGAGAAGATGGAAATTTTAGTTAGCCCATTAAATCATACTGCAGTGTGAATGATTTGTTTAGGCCCTGAAATATTGCAATCAGATTCTATTGTTTGGAGTGAATGTAAATTGAGACTGCCTCTCTTGGAGGACAATTTGACAGCATATTTGAAAATATTAATACATATACTATCTGACCTAGTAATTCTCACTCTAGGAATTTGCTCTACAGGAATATTCACTGATAAACACAATGATTCAGGTACTAAGATATTAATAAGAGCATTGGCCATACTGGTAAAAAGTTAGAAAAATTAAATTATAATAACAATGCTAACAATAACCAATTGTTATTATTAAGCTATAAACTTGTTAAAATAAAAAATAAAGCCACATATACCAAAAAACATTTGCAGATAGTAGAATAATGAAATAATTTTTTAAAAATTGAGGTAAATTTATATGTATTGACATGGAAAGATCTCCAAGACAAACTGTTAAGCAAAAAAAGCGAACCCCGGCATAATACGTAAATACAGTATGATCACATTTATGTTTCAAAGACATTAGACATGATTATAAGTAATTGTGTGCATTTTCAAATGCATGTAAAAACCGGCCAGATGCAGTGGCTCATGCCTGTAATCTCAGCACTTTGGAAGGCCTAGGTGGGCCTTCCTCATCACAAGGTCAGGAGTTTGAGATCAGTCTGGGCAACACAGTGAAATTCCGTCTCTACTAACAACACAAAACTTAGCCAGGCATGGTAGTGCATGCCTATAATTCCAGCTACTCGGGAGGCTGAGGTAGGAGAATCACTTGAACCCAGGAGGCAGAGGTTGCAGTGAGCCGAGATTGCACCACTGCACTCCAGCCTGGGTGACAAGGCAAGACTCCATCAAATGAATAAATGAATGAATGAATGAATGAATGAATGAAAAAACCATTGGGAGGGAAGACAGTGAATTGACAAAGAGTGGCTACATCCAGGGAAAATAGTATAGTGAAAGGGCATTTCATTTTTTTTTTTTTGAGACAAGGTCTAGCTCTGATGCCCAGGCTGGAATGCAGTGGTGTGATAACGGCTCACTGCAGCCCGGACCTCCCAGACTCAATCATCCTCTACCTCACACTCCCTAGCAGCTGAGACTACAGGTGTACACCACCTGTGTGTGTGTGTGTGTGTGTCATTTTATTGGTAGAGACAGAGTTTTGCCATGTTGCCTGGGCTGGTGTCTTAACTCCTGGGCTCAAGCAGTCCCTCCCATCTTGGCCTCCCAATGTGCTAGGATTACAGGCATTAGCCACCATGCCTTGCTGGCATTTCACTTTTTCTCTGTAAATTTTTGTATAATTTCTTTTTTAAATAACAAGAAAGAACTTATATATTACTTATGTAATTAAAAAAGAAAGAGAGCAATTATAATTATAAAACTCCATTGCCATTTTGTAATTGACCTTCATTATTATTGCTAGTCATCTGACAGTAAGCCTGTCTACCAGTGACTCAGAATCATTTTGGAAGCTTTCAAAAAATACTAATGCCTGGGTCCTACTCTAGACCAATTAAATCAGAATCTTTGAGGATGATGCCCTAAGCATAACTACTTTTTAAGTTTCCCAGGAGATGGTGATGTGCAGCTACTTGAGAACTACAGCTATTAACAAACACAAGTGTTGCACTGACAATCTTACCACTACATTTCCCACTACAAGGAATGTGGTTCAAAAGAGAATACATCTCTCAAAACAGTTTTCAACAGGTTACTCACTCATGCCTCAGAAAGGAAAAGAGGGGAGGAATGGAAGGAGGGAAGGAGGAAAGGAAAGAGAAGGAAAGAATGGAGTAAGTGAGGGAGGGAAGAAGTGTGTGTATATATCTCTTATTTCCTTATTGAGAATGGATCCTTGAAATTTCTGGTTGTGATGGCAGAAAAGCTCCTCAACCTTTTACCATCACTGATCCCTGGAAGGTACACACTGCAAAAACCCACTGAGTTTAACTTCAGATATGGTTTCTCTGTTCAATTTATAATTTATCAATCAAGAACAGGTTCAATGTATACTTGTGTCATCAAAATGGATGGTAACTTACAGCTTTTTTTTTTTTTTTTTTGAGACAGGGTCTTGCTCTGTTACCCAGGCTGGACTGCAGTGGCACAATCAGGGCTCAGCATCCCTCAGCAGCTGGGACTACAGGTGCGTGCCAACACGCTTGGCTAATTTTTTTTTTTAATTCTTTTTGTAGAGACGGGCTGGCACTTTGTTACCCAGTCTGGTCTTGAACTCCTGGGCTCAAGTAATCCTCCCACCTTGGTTCTCCAAAGTGCTGGGATTAGAGGCACGAGCCACTGCACCTACCCAATTTACAGCTCCTTAATCAATAGCTACTTTCCCTAAATTTCACCATCATTACGAATTAACAATTACTAATTTCCCATAACTCTTTTAATTCTCCATCTTCTATTGCCTACATTTAAAATAATTTTGACCAGCATATAAATTTGTTTAGTATGGACATGCTCTTGCAAACATTTCTCCTCATGGCCAAATTCTGATTTTTTGTTTGTTTTGTTTTTTTGAGATAGGGTCTCACTCTGTTGCCCAGGCTGGAGTGCAGTGGCATGATCTTGGCTCACTGCAACCTCCACCTCCCACGTTCAAATGATTCTCATGCCTCAGCCTCCTGGGTAGCTGGGATTACAGGTGTGCACCACCACACCCAGCTAATTTTTTGTATTTTTAGTAGAGTCAGGGTTTCACTATGTTGGCCAGGCTGGTCTCAAACTCCTGGCCTCAAGTGATCTGCTTGCCTCGGCCTCCCAAAGTGCTGGGATTACAGGTGTGAGCCACTGCGTTTGGCCTCTGTTGGCATTTAAATAGAAAATTACTTTCTTGTCAGTATAAATATAATAACAAGATCTCTGTTTTTTATAAAAATGATTAAGTATGTAATTTTTTAAAACGCTATCTAATGTCTAAACTACATTGTGCTTAAAAGAATGCCATTAATAACTACTGCTCACTCTGTTTTCTATACCCAAAGAAAAGGAAGTCCATAAAAGATAGTATTTAAACCTATTTAATCAGACCACCCTATGGGTAGGTGCTCAATATTATTAAACAAAAAGCAAAATTCAGTTAGTATAATTGCCATTTGGTTCTTTCTGTTGCATAACAAATCGTGTGTTTGGATAGCTCTGTATTGTCTAGTACTATATAGCGTAACAAGCAGGGATCAGCCTGTGGTGACATGGCACCAAAGTAAATTCAAACTCTGAACTGCTGGCAGTAGAAATGAATGTCCTATGTCTCCCCTAAAGCTCAGTTTTCAGATCAACTAAACTAATTTTTTAAAAAATTTATCAACTAGTGTTCTAACCTCTTTTATCATCTGATTATATGATGAGAAATTAACTAGATACATTGTTTGCTAGTGGATTCAACTGCTTATAATATTCATTTAATCATTTTCATAGAATCAAATGAAAACCAAATGGACAAAAAAAAAAAACTGAAGAATATCTTCTATGTGCACAACTTTGTATTAGATGCCAATGAAAGGTATGTGAATAGTTAGCCGGATGGTTAAGATTTACACATTTTATCTCATTTAATATCTTCTCCTGACTGGTTTTCAGATTGCCTTAGGTTTATTAGCTTTTGGACACTTTCTCTGATTAATGCCATTAACTATCTCATAACATCAGTGAAAATGCACTGAAGTATACTGAAAACCAGCTAAAATACAGTAATAGCTCTATTCACAAACCTTTCATCATCTTATAAAAACAAGAAGATAAGATGAAAAATGTGGGGAATGGGTATGTAATGAATGGTGGTGCAGGTCACTGAGAAATGGGGATGAAACGTAGCAGTTTTAAAAGCAAACGAGACATGGAAGGGGAGAGAAATCACTGGAGGCATGGGGGCAAAGGGCAGCATTTTTCATATAAGGGCATTTCAATCAAGCATAGTTATAAACCAGACATTTTTATATATCATTCCATTATGTTTAAAAGTACTTGGTAGATTCTGTGTCAAATCAATGGAACAATACTCATTTGTTCAAAGTTTTCTACTTTGCACTATAACTTGAGAAGGAGCATAATAATGAATTCTAGGTCATAAGTTAAAACTTTATTTCAAATAGAAATGTTATCTCTCTCTTACATGACAAACAACATCTCAGACAGATAATCTGTTCTGGCTAATGGAAAAGTTTAGAAAAAAGAGAGAGAGAGAGAAAGATGTACTCAAACACAGATAACTTCATGCTTTCCAATTTCCTGGGAGTAAAAGCAGTTTGTTATGAAATAGGACCCAATCTCATATGCAGTGGGCACTCGGCCAGTGCTGCTTTCAGAACCCAAGATAACTAAGAAGGAGTGTCCAGTTCAGGAGTAACACACACACACATACACAAATAAATAAAAGCCACATGCATTTTTGCTGTTGTAGTGTTGTAACTATCCTAACTGCAGGTATACATTCATCCTTGTTGGAAGCAAGGTCAGTTTATTGACTCTATTTGGTCTTACTGACCTTTAAGTTAAAGTGTTTTAAAAGGTTAGTACTACTATCAATTATGAAAGGAAGGGAACACGTTCAATGTTTAACTTATCTTGAAATGGTTAAAATTAGCTGCTTGCTTAGATGGAAGAATCAGATTATAATACGCAGTCTGGAAATGTCTGTTCATTTATTATAGCAGCCTTGCCGAAAACTTAAACCACCAGGGCTGCTTGCTTTTTTCACCAGACTATTTCAAATTCACAGTGTCAGAGGTGTGACATCTGCTGTAAATAAGCATCAGCTCAGCCTGAAGAAATACAATTCCACTAGAGCTTTGTGTCAACTCTTATAAAGGTTTTTTCTTCTCATTGCATGATTTCTTTTAGGCTTTGGTTCTGTAGCCAGCATTCTTTTTATCTATTAATATAACATTATTTTGTAAGTCATTCTAAAGTTGTATCTTTCATGTGTGTGTGTGTGTGTGTGTGTGTGTGTGTGTATGTTGAGCCTTTTATTCATATATATATATACACACACACACACACATATATAAAATGTCTTTACTATTAGGACATTTGACCAGAGCAGAAGAAATTTTAAAAGAAGAATTTCATCATGATTACCTGATAAGTGAGGCAATAATTTGTTATCTAGAGAAGTAGATGTAAATGTCCGAACAATATATACAAAAATTTTAATACCATATTAAAAATACCTTAGGTATACAAAATAAGGACTACAAAATAGTGACTAGCACACATTTTATCACATACACTTCTCCATTAAAACACAGAAGGAACAGAGAACATGAGAAATTCCAAAGGAAAGAAAGACGTATAGAAGTCAAGAATCAATTTTGTTGGCATGACTGATGTACTGTACATAGAAGATTAGATAACAGCTTCAAATTTATACTGGTTGTTCGCAAGCCAGGGGCAAAAGGGCGCTAGATTAAAAAATGTTACCCTAGTTTTAGCAAAGTAAGTATCTTCTGGGTTACTCAAAACTTTGAAGTTACCTATGACTGAGTTACCTTTGATGCAACTAATAATGCTGGTAGAATCTCAGTTTTTATGAAGACAGAATGTTAAAACACCTCTCTATTGCTGTATGACTGACTTACTACTGAATTACTAGCACTTACTACTAACTACTAGCACTTCCTACTTACTACCTAATTATTTTTTGAGACAGAGTCTTGCTCTGTCACCCAGACTGGAGTGCAATGGCACCATCACAGCTCACTACAGCCTAGAGCTCCTCGGCTCAAGTGATCCTCTTGCCTCAGCCTCCCAAGTAGCTGGGACTACAAGTGTGTGCCACCATGCCTTGGCTAATTTTTGTATTTTTAGTAGAGACGAGGTCTCACTATGTTGCCTAGGCTGGTCTCAAACTTCTAGGCTAGGCTCAAGTGATCCACCTACCTTGGCCTCCCAAAGTGCTGGGATTACAGCTATGAGCCAGAACACCCCCAGACCCCTGAATTATTACTATATTATTGAATTAGTAAGAAATATTAATAATCTGTCCATTTTGACAATGTTTATATTAATAGCATTAAAAGTATTTATAGAGGGCCAGTGGTCTTAGAACACAGTGCCTGGTATGATTTAACCAAAATGTGTTCTTAGTACGAATTCATGTGCAAGAGTCAAAAGAAGACTGTCCCAAGCCATCACCTGTCTCTACAGCTACACAGCAATCAGAAGCAGTTAAAACCATTTTGCTCAAGTCAGAAAGCAAAGGCTTCTAATGATCGATAAGTTTGATCTCCCATTCCAGCACCAGCTACCGCTGAGGAAAATGATGAAGTATAAATGAGAAGTAAACGACCTCTGTCCATTTCTCCCTCCAGTCCAATTGGTCTTCCAGTGACAGACTACACATTGCCTTTTGTCAAGAATCAGCAGTTCTTCAACTGTTTACCATATACGTAAGTAAAAATTAAACAAGCAAAACTGTTACCAGGTTCAGATAACCTCTGTAAACTGTGTAGGTTTTACTTTAAAATTAGAGCTCAAGACAATGTTCTTTGCCTCATGGCTACTTCCTTTCCTCCTCTTTGCTGATTGAGGACACCCTTCATGACATAATCTTTCTATGACTAAAGCCTGATGGTCAAGCTGCTAAGACAGCCCTATAGATCTTTTCTCTGATCACAGATCCCTTAAGGGATCTTATCTTCCTATTTGAACATTTCAAGGCTGTGACCCTGTGAATACACAGCCACTGGTGGAGGTAAAATTTGAAGGTAAGTATGGGAAGAGCAGTTGAATCCCCGGATAGAACAGATTGTTTATAAAAGTCCAAATACTCTTAATAACTTCTAATCATTAGGGCTAGATTCTACAAGTTAACAGATTTATTTGCACATATTCTGTAAGCCAAAAAATGGCTTTGTTATGAGTACAGTTCCTTAAGTATTTGAATGATGAGTTTTCATCTCCTTTGGTCACCCTCTAGATTTGGCTGGAGGAACTTTTCATGAAGAACTTGGCTTATTCTCTTAGTGGAACAAGAGAAACAAAGCCACTGAGTATTTTTTTCTAGATTTTTCTTTAAAAAATATTAAATGATACCCTGACTGGTGTGATAAAAGGAGGTAAATTTGCTTGGGCAATACTTGAGCTTTTTATTCAAAAAATATATTTATTTCAGAAAATAAACATTTGAAAATATGATAGCTACAAATGGCAGTGTTATTTATCACTCTGAATGTAAAGTTCTCTTTATGTGTTTGACACGTAATTTGAATGAATGCAATATATGTGTGGGGGAAAGCTGTGCTTCAGTGGAAAACATCTGGAACCCAGCTTCTGGATTATCTGATTCTGATTCTAAGAGGGTTATTTTACAGCTCTTCCCATGACTGACAGAAATACAACATCATTTTTCTCTAGAGAGGGGCAAATTCTATCCTGGAGGGTGGAGAGTCAATTGATTTCCCTTGCCCACTGTGGAAGAAGCCAGTTTGGGTTTCATTTGCATATTCATGTCAATATACCTGATCTACAAATATGTCTGTTCTTTGATTCTCCTTTGAACAAATTACAACATTTGGTTCTCTTACTGAACTGAGTTAAATAAATTCTTTAACACTTGTTCATCTGATATTTGCATAAAAACCATAATGCTGCGTTTTAAAAAAATTATCCTTTAACATACAGTAAATATGCACCACAGAGCCACTACATGAGATGCAATAAACATTTACAAGCACTTTTAGGCACAAAGACTTCTAGATCACCAACTAGCTTTAACATTGAGTTACTGGACCCAATTCTAGTTTTTTTGTTTCTTCTCAGTGATTTTATTTTTCCTGTATCTTGAAATAATCTGACCTTTCATAGTATTGGGACTTATTTCCAACTACACAAAAAGATAAAATAATTAGAATATAATTATAACTATTATATTTAATAAGACATATTGGAAAATATTATTTGGAAAAAAAATTTTGTTTAAGACTGAGTCTATGTTGCCCAGGCTGGATTGCAGGGGTTATTCATAGGCGTGACTGTAGCACAGTGTGGCCTCAAACACCTGGCCTCAAATGATCCTTTCAAGTAGATATGTGCCACTGTGCCCAGCAAGTGATGATACAATAGAGAAATAAATCATCGCTATTTTACTATCCTTTACTTTACTTTTCTTACTTTTATTTTGAGATGGAGTCTTGCTCTGTCGCCCAGGCGGGAGTGCAGTGGTGCGATCTTGGCTCACTGCAACCTCCGCCTCCCGGGTTCAAGCAATTCTCATGCCTCAGTTTCTCGAGCAGCTGGGATTACAGGCATGCGCCACCACACCCAGCTAATTGTTGTATTTTTAGTAGAGATGGGGTTTTACCATGTTGGCCAGGCTGGGCTTATAACTCCTGACCTCAAGTGATCCACCCTTCTCAGCTTTGCTTAAAGTATTGCCTGATGTTCCAAGAATGTACCAAATACATTGGGACAGTGTTTTTTATAATCTTTTTCTTTTTAACCTTACATTGAATGCAGCTGAGAATTCAGAAATTTTCATTTCTGTCCATAATAGCAGAGAGAAGATGAATAAGAACATAAATACAAAAAGATAGCTAGCAGTATTCTAGACTCTAATGATAATGATAAAATTGTATAAACTAAATCTCAGAGTATGAGCCTTTATATAAGACAAACAAATAAATATTCACTAAATCAATGAGTAAACAATATTATTTCTAAGGACAAAAAGGAAATTTGCTACCCAGTCAGTCATTCTACAGGATGTCATCATGCAATTATTTTTGGACAAAAATTTTTACTAAAAGAACACGTGACAGTATTTTAGCTTTTATGAGGTTTGTACTAAGAAATTTACATAACAAACTGTACATAAGAAATATGGCTCATAAGTGGACAAATGCTTAAGGCACTGACTGAAAGGAAATAGCATAGAAATGAAAAAAATCAATTGAATATATCATTCTAATCAATGTCTAAAAATGAAAATGTTTTGCTATCATCGGCTAAAGAAAATGACCACCTTCTGACAAAATTACGAGCCATGAAAACTTTCAAAAGTATTTCATTTTGAGGATGTAAATGCAAGAACCACCAGGAGCAATAAGCTGGAACCTCTTAGAAATGTATTTGAAAACTGAATCAGTATTTACAAAATAGTATGTTCCAGGGTCATCCATGCACAATTACTTGCATTCAACGGAAATCACCCATTATGAAAATGAGTATCTTCATACCAGAAACACATGCAAGAAAAATTTGAGTTTGTTAAATTCTTGCTAATTTCCAATGCAGTTTTTAAAGCAGGCTTTGATTTACATATCTGTAAATTACTTGTAATATCACTTAAAAATATATTTTAAACAGTCCATTGGCTCAAATGGTAACTGTTGCTGACGACTGTTCTTCCTGTATAGCAATAGCTAATAAATGCAGACTTTGTTAAATGCTGTAAGATAGAAAGTGTTACGTCTTTTCCAAAAATGATATAATCAAAAACAAAACAAAACAGAACATAACAATAACACAAGCATAATTACTGAGAGTGAGAGGGATGACTTTGTAAAAGAGTTGGCCTAGCTGCAACATAGTACTTAAAAGTTATTTTAAAATGAGTAAGGTTTAGGCTGATTCTGAGAGCCCTGCCTTGGAGTCAGCCCTGCTTCGCAAGGAGCAGTACCATTTAAGAAAAATTCCTGTCTAAAATAAATAATTACATTAAAATAAAAATAAAAATGAGTAAGGTTTAAACAGATGCAGAGATGGGAAAGAAAATATACCAGGCAAATAAATGGCCTGAGTATGACACCAAAGTAGAAAAGCAGAGGACGTTTAGGAAGTCAAGTTGGCTGGCTTGGAAACGAAAATGGAAACAAAGACTACTGAGCAGAATATTAAATATATTTTACAATTTAACATTTTTTAAACTTTGATCTTACAGTAGGAAAAAAACCCTAAGTTCCAAAGTTTATGTACACATTGTTCATGACCTCAAATCTAATATAAAAGGGAATCCAGGATTTCAGCCTGTAACTCAGGTGGAAGTCCATGATAAAACCACCTAATCTCTCTGGGTTTCCTCATCTATAAGTAAGCTTCATACTTCAAGAATTCATTTTTAAAGATGAACATAATTTCCACTTACTTCATTTGGCTGCTGTTGGTCTTAAATGAGATACATATTTTAAAATGTTTTGTGAACTATAAAGCTTTGTATATACATGGTAGGTGAAATTTCTCTACTAGTGGTAAGACAATTCATGGTAGATGAATTGAAGCCCTCATTAACTGGGGGGTGGGGTGGGGGGAGCGAGAGCAAAAATAACAGAAGAAGCTTAAAATATTTTTTTCTTTACAAGAATCCTACAGAGATCAAACTAAATAGCCCAACAATGATACTACATATGTATATCTTATGAATGCTCTATAATTAATTTCTATTTTCCATTGCTTGTCTACTGGGATTTTCTTAACCATCTCCTACTCTTCCATTTTGATGAGATATTAGTAAATTAATTTGCTTTGTTGCAGATGCCATGCATTTCTTCCTGTATGTAGTTCACTGTCTAAATATTTAATATTTTTCTGCTTTATCCCTTGGAGTCCGTAAAAATCAAATTGCAGGGTAACTTAGTTTATATAAATTCTATCAGAAAAGTTGCAGATAAAGAAAATGATAAAGTAGACTATCTTTGTGTAGTACAGTTTTAAGTACTGGGAATTTGCTGACTATTCCTATATTCTAGGGACTATTCTTTCATCTGGTTTTCAGAACATTAAATTGGTTTTCTTTCTACCTTACTGATATTATTTTCCTATCTTGTTCTCAGTACCTTTCCAGAGTCACCAAGATCTAGACTTATATTTGTCTACCAACTCCCTTTTGAAAAATTAATCAACTTCCTATATACAAACTACTTTCTTTAGTCTGACACTCACAAATTATTCCCACTTTTATGTTTCCTTGTAATCTCAAACTCAGCTCATCTCTTCCAGTTCATTTAGACCCACTCCTAGTTTCCAAATCTCTTCCAATAAGTTCTACATTTATCATTGCATTCACAGTGTGTACTGGTATAATGCCTGGTTGGTTCAAAGAAATGGAAAAGGCACTATTGAAAAAGTCACTATATTCTGGGCTTTAAAACATCATGCTTACTGGAAGTTAACTCTCCTAAACCATGAAGTCATCTCAGCTTTCTGTCCATTTGGGAGTAGATTCTTGATCTCTGGCCTTCAAGGCATGTCACAGATCAGTCACGGTAACTGATACTCCAGGTGCATCTATCAGTCTGCTTGTACCACTCAGTCACCAACCACTGTGACCATATTTATATTACTGTGGACAATATAAATGAAACGAACAAACAAAAAATTAATTATAGGTCAAGCACAGTGGCTCACTCTTATAATCTCAACAACTTTGGGAGGCAGAGGTGGGCAGATTGCTTGAGCCCAGTAGGTTGAGGCTGCAGTGAGCCATGATCTGCACTCCAGCCTGGGCAAAAAAGCGAGACCCTATCTCAACAAAGAAACAAACAAACAAAAAAAACGAATTAGCAAATCAGTCATCTTCACCTTGTATTATTAAAAAATAAGAGTAAAAGGTCAGGCACAGTGGCTCACGCCTGTAATCCCAGCACTCTGGGAGGCCGAGGCAGGTGGATCACCTGAGGTCGGGAGTTGGAGACCAGCCTGACTAACATGGAGAAGCCCCATCTCTACTAAAAATAAAAAATTAGCCAGCTGTGGTGGTGCATGTCTGTGATCCCAGCTACTCAGGAGGCTGAGGCAGGAGAATCACTTGAACCGGGGAGGCGGAGGTTGCGGTGAGCTGAGATTGCACCATTGCACCCCAGCCTGGGCAACAAGAACGAAACTCTGTCTTAAAAAAAAAAAAAAAAGAAATAGAGTAACATTACAATAAAAAGAATGAAAAGGGAAAATATTATAAGATGCTGGAATGTAAGGATGAAAAAATAATATTTAGTACTAAAGGACAGCATCATTAAAGTGGAAGAAATGCAAAATGATTAGTGTCAAATGTAATAAAAACATGAATTCCTATTTGCCATACTTTTTGGGCCAAATAGTATTGTCATACATTTTAGTAATATTTTAGAGTAACAGGCACCCACTGAGCTATAATGTAACTCCATGGCAGAAGCTTCATCTTCTGGGCAAAACTACCACACAGTTCAATTTCCCTTCATCTATTCAATTTTTTTGTCAAGTCTTACTAAGCTTCAATTACCACTATAAGGATTTTTCAATAAAATAGTAATGGAAAAACTATAAGTTAACCACATGTGGATGTGCATCTCTGGAGACACAACGAGTCTGAAGCTTGAAGAGAGATGCTAAGGTTGAAGTCACAGACTTGGGAGACATCACTGAAAGAACAGACAGTAGCTAAAGCTCAGAGATCACCTAGCAAAATGTGAAGAGTGAAACAATAACTGCAGCCAAACCTTTCAGGAAATCCACTATTTAATAACTTTCAGGTGGAGCAACCAGTTAGAAGTTCTAAGAAGGAACAGTCAGAAAAGTAGAAGGAAGACAAGAAAAGAGATATTTCCCTAGTTTAAAAAAAAAAAAAATATATATATATATATATACAGTTTTGCATTCGAGAAAGTGGCTAATAGAGAGATCAAACAAGATGAGGTATTAAAATAGGCTGCTGGATTTAGCAAGTAGGAGATAGTAAGAGGCCACAGATAGAACATAAAATGAATACAAAAGAATTAAGGAACTAAAATTAAACCATAGCGCCAGTATCAAACTTCCTCAAAGTCAGAGAAGCATATCTTAGGAAACAGATCTTCCTAGGGGACTCACTTCCTCAGAAAAGCAGCCCTTTCCAAAGCCATGTACTATATATTCTTTTGAAAATCACCAGAGTCCAACAGAAAAACAGACAATGGACATGAACAGGCAATTCACAAAAAGAGAAAGAAAAATGGCACAAATACTGTAAAAATATCCACAGGAGGAAAAGCGCAAATTTTAAAAGGCAACAGCCACACATTAAAATTACATTATATATAACATAATTACATTACATACAAAAATACACTTCATTTCCTTCAAAGTAGCATATAAAATACTCTGAACAACCACACCACTTAAAAACAACTAAATGCTGGAAAAAATATTTCTAAAGCATCCTTTGAACTGCTTTGCTGATGGCACTGAAAAGTCAGTGATGCTCAGAAGCCAAAAACAAAGTGAAAGCAGAAAACTAGGGAGGTAAGTGGAGCACTGAAATAGCCTCTCATTCTGGAGACATCTACAAAATACTAGCAACAATCTGAAGCTTTCACCTTGTAAATTGGACGATGCAGCAGAGGAGTTAGAAAACAAAGCCTAAGATCTGTCCAGAATTAGGAGTCTAACAGAAGATCCTGTCCCACAGAAAGCTGGAACCTCCACCCAAAATTATACTCAGAATGTAAAGATCAATGAAAAGTAGTTACCTCAAAGACGGGAAAGGCAAGATAACTTTTCTGCTCCCAACTATGTGGTGGGAGGAAGAGAAAACGATCTCCCCCCTTGAGAACTGATATCACAAGCCAGATGCTATATGGTGTTGCAGCTCATGTGGGGCTACAACTCAAGCTGAGAATTTCTTTTTAAATGGTTCCCAGTTGGTACAAGTACCTCTAGGCACATGATAAAATAAACACATACCCTCCTCAGAGAAAATGCACTTTAAAGCCAGGAGTCAAAAAATTCCTGTAGACACAAGCTCAAGAAATATGAATTTCTGGTTTAAAAAATCAGAGAAGACAAAATAATTAAATAAATAAGGGACCATGAGCTGCAGCCAGTACAATTAGATCCAAAGTGTTCAGATATTGAATTGCTCAGACTATAAAATAAGTATGTTTTAATTTGTTTAAAGCAACACTTCTTAACACTACTAGATCAATATTTCCTTTTTATAATAAATATTTTTGTAATGCCCCATTCTTAAACTGAAATAAATTTAAAGTAATCTCTATATACATATAATTTAAACTATCTATATTCCTTAACCATAATATATAGAAAAAAGTAATTTATAGTAAACCAATACACACTTCAATTTTAAAATGTAGTGGTAAAACTACACAAGAATACAGTAAAATAACAATGCTTGTACTTATCTATGATAAATAAATTGACTTTAAGCCATTCCACGCAAGTAAAAGAAAATGAAAGAAGAGGTACATGGGTATACCAAGATAAAAATTATCCTGAGTAATATACATATATAGAAAGAGGAAGAAAAATCACCTTGATTGAAGCAGCATAACATGTCACGGCAAATTAAACACTCAACACTGCAAAAATGAGAAATATAACACTCTTCAAATGAGCTACATTTTAGGTATAAGTGTAGGAGCCAAATAATTTCCTATGCTGTCAGATGGCAGATGATACTGATGATGTGTAGCAGAAAACATACCACATCTATTTTAATTCAACCTCATGCTGAGACATAAATTCAGCGTCACACATATAAAAAGACTTTAGAGACCAGATCCTTTAATAGGTGATGGGGAATAGCTGATGGATTGGAAAACAAAAACTAATACAAGAGGTTATAAATAAATTATCTCTGGAAATGGTACCACAGTCAGGCTGTAAAACAACCTGCAACCCCCAAATAAATTTCTACATGTAGTTTTTACATTACAGATATTTTATCTCTGTATTACAAAGAAGTTATGAATACTGTATATAGGTTCAATGGGCTTCTGAATATGATAGACTTAGACTTATTCTTCTGCAGTCTACAGCTTTAACACTGGGAAAGATATGAGGCAACTGTTTACTGTCACTGGACAGGACAATAGGTAGTAAAAAAACTGTAGTGCTTGATAGAAGGGAAACACTCAAAGTAAGCCCAGATGTTTGCCCTAGCTGTCTGCCTGGGTAGACTTTTGGGACTAAGGGGCAAGAAGACAATGAAACACAAGCACAGCAGTGATCTCAGTGAGCCATAAAGGCATAAATTTCAGCTCAGAGTTTCTAAAGCAGTTGGAATTCATGGGACAGGATACTGGAGAGAAGAGATCTGTACAAATCCTGTACCTTTCCCTCCTTATTCTTAATTAAAGACCAGGTTGCATGTGTACAGGTTGAGACCCTTCAAAACACAGCAGCAGACTTTGTTGTTTGGCAGAGAGATAAGCAAAAATATCCAAGGCCACAAAATGCTGGGAGATACTGGACTGACCTAGCGAGAAGTAAAGAAACCACTGGATTTTAAATCGAGAAACACAGGCATTTCACTTGAGATCCTAGTAAACTCATGACTTAGGAATAAGGATTATACTCTATGTACCCTATGACTGCATTCTAGGACTAAGCAAATGAAAATAGATCTACCATAATCTAGAATAAAAACAAAACTGGCAGAGCAAAAACTGTCTACCAGAACAAAAGTCAACATCTTGTAGAGAAGACAAATGACTCGGACTCCCTACAATCTATCAGCCCAACATTCTACATACAATAAAAAAATTACTAGGCATGAAAAGCAGCAGGAAAAAGTGACTCATATTTAAGGAAAAAAGTAGTCAAGATCTTAAAAAGACCCAAATGTTAGAAATAGCAGGAAGTAACTCAAAATAGCTATCATAAATATGCTCTACAACTTAAAAGAAAAGATGGACATAATGAATGAACAAATGAGGAATAGTCGTAGAAAAATAGTAAGAACAGAGGCTGGGCACAGTGGCTCATGCTTATAATCCCAGCACCTTGGGAGGACTGCTTGAGCCCAGGAGTTCAGACCAGCCTGGGCAACATGGTGAAATCCTGTCTCTACCAAAAAAAAAAAAAAAAAAAAAAAAAAAAAGCCAGGCATGCTGGTGTGCACATACTCAGGAGGCTGAGATGGGAGGACTGCTTGAACCTGGGAGGTTGAGACTGCAGTGAGCCATGATCATGCCACTGCACTCTGACTGGGGCTGGAAGGAAGACCCTGTCTGAAGGAAGGAGGGAAGGAAGAAAGACAGGCTATTAAAACAACAACAACCAGGAATATTAGAACTGAAAACTACAATATCTAAAATGAAAATATTCATGGATTAATAGTAACTTAGAAACTGAAGAAAAACGTAGTGAACTTAAAAAGCAGATTATAAAGAAATAGCACAAACTGAATCAAAGAAAATAAAGAAATTTGAATATAATAAATATGAAGATATTTTTGCTTATCTCTCTGCCAGACAACAAAGCCTGCTGCTGTGCTTTGAAGGGCCTCAACCTGTGCACATGCAACTTGGCCCTTAATCAAGACTAAGGAGGGAGGGGTACAGGAGTTCTCCTTTGCACAGATCTCTTCTCTCCAGCATCCTGTCCCATGAATTCCAACTGCTTTAGAAACCCTGAGTTGAATTTTACAGTTCTAAATATGAATCTATTCATATTTTACAGTTCTTTATTTTCTTTTTAAGATACTGTTATTCATAGTGACATGAGGGACAATATGAAATAGTCTGATATATATATATATGTAATTAGAATCTCAGATGAAGAAGAATGGAGAAGAACAAAAAACACACGAAGAAATGATGGCCAAACATTTCCCCAGTTTTATGAAAAACATTGTGGATCAACAAATCCAAAAAGCTCAGAGAACCCAAAACATAATAAATACAAATAAACCCCCCAAAACTCCACACTTTGGCACATCATAATTCAGCTACTTAAAGCCCAAATAAAGGAGTAAGAAAAAAGATACATTTTATACTATGGAACAAATAAATGAATAATATATAACATCCTCTCAGAAATAATGAAGACCAGCTGACAAGGGGACATCTTAAAAGTAGTTAAAAAAAAAACCTTTCAATTGAGAATTCTAAATCTATTAAAAATACCTTTTAAAAATGAGGGCAAAATAAAGATATCTGAGTGAATTTTTGGCCAGCAGACTTCACAAGAAGCAATGCTAAAAATAAATAAATCAATAAATAAAATTTTTAAAAAAGATGTTCACATTCAAGAAATATGTAAACTCATGGAAACTCACTGGTTTGCACCCCGGGTGTATGAATTCCCCAACGGGGGGCACCCCAAAGTGGCAAGAAGTCCCCCGGGGCATGGGGATAGGACAAAAGGTGATGAATGTCCCTCCATTCCTCAGAGTTCCTAGGACCTAAGTTGATTGCTCTCCAGGTTTCAGGTTGTCACTCTCCCACTCCCTCCACAGAATCAGTCAGTCCCACTCCGGTACCTATGGGTTCACCTTTTTTTCATCATCCCCTAGTGTCTCCAAGACATTTTGTCCATAAAAGCAAGGTGAAATGGGGATAAAGACAGGTCTACAGAAAGTAATAAATAAAACTACAAATGAGAGATGTGTACAGGAAATGCTATCTATTTAAAGCAAAAGTAATAACACTGAATTGTGGGACTTACCAATTATGTCAAAATAAAAAATGTATGCCATATGCACCGAGAATGACACCAGGGTGGTGGTGAATGGAATTGAATTTTGGTAGCACTGTTACATTTTATAGCAAATGAAACAATATTAACCAAAAAGATTGCAGAAAAAAAATACAAAAACAATTATAGCATTGTTACATTGTATTATCTTTTTACATTTTATAGCAAATGAAACAATACTGACCAAAAAGATGGCAGAAAACAAATACAAACAAAACCAAATGAGAAAAAGACAAAACAGAGCAAAATGGCAGACCTGCATCTAACCATATCAATAATTACATTAAGTACAAATGGTCTCAAATCCCAATTAAAAGGTACAGATCATCAGGTTTGATTTAAAAACACACACACTAATTATATCTTGACTGCAAGAGACATATTTTAAATATAAGTCACAGATATGTTGAAATTAAAAGCAAACAAACAGTAGACCGGGTACAGTGTCTCACGCCTATAATCCCAGTACTTTGGGAGGCTGCGGCGGGTGGATCGCCTGAGATCAGGTGTTTGAGACCAGTGTGGCCAACATGGTGAAACCCTGTCTCTACTAAAAATATAGAAATTAGCCAGGCATGGTGGCAGGTGCCTGTAATCCCAGCCTGTAATCCTGAGTATGGTAGGCTGAGGCAGAATTACTTGAACCTGGGAGGCGGAGGTTGCAGTGAGCCGAGATTGTGCCACTGCACTCCAGCCTGGGCAACAAGAGCGAAACACCATCTCAAAATACACACACACACACACACCCCACATATATACACACCCACATACACATCATACAAACAACCATAAAAAGTTGGTGTGGCTGTATCAGTGTCAGACAAAGGATATTACAGGGGAGGTGGGACATTTCATAAACATAAAGGGTCAATTCATCAGGAAGACATAATATTCCCAATATGAATGCAATGAATCTGCTGTTAATGCAGTTTCAAAGCACATGAAGCAAACACTGTTAGCACTCAAAGAAGAAACAGATAAATCCACAATCATAGTTGAAATTTAACATTCCTTTCCAGTAACAAGTAAGTTTATGAGTGCACGCACACACACGCACCATAAAGACATAGATTTGGGCTACACTATCAACCACCATTATCTAATTAACACTATAGAACCATGCACTCAACATCAGCTGAATATTCATTCTTTTCAGGTGCACGTGAGCCACTGTCTAGGATAGAACATATCTTGGAACAAAAAAAGTCAGTAAATTTCACAACGTGGAAATCTTACAAAATACACACGTTTTCTGACCACAACAGAATTAAGTTAGAAATAAATAAGAAATAGAGAAATTCCAAAATATTTTAATAATACAATATACTTTTAAATAACACTTAGATCAAAGAAGAAATCACAAGGAAAATAAAAATGAAAACAAAATAAATTAAACTTTGCGAAATGCAGCTAAAGCAGTGTTTAGGGGAAAATTTAAAACTTTATCTGTTTATGTTAGAAAAGAAGGTTTAAAAATCAATGGTCTAAGTTTTTACCTAAAGAAGCTAGAAAAAGAGAAAAATAAACCAAAAGTAAATAAATTAAGTAATTAAGAGCAGAAACCAATGAAATAGAAAACAATATAAAAAAATTAACAAAGTCAAAAATTGGCTGGAAAGGATTAATAAAAATGAATAAACTCCTAGTTAGAATGATCAAGAAACAAGAGAGAAGAAATCAATTGCTATTATCAGCAATGAAAAAGTGAATATTGATATGTGTCTTGTAGTCATTAAGAGGACATAAAGGAATATTATAAACAATTTTATGCTAAAGCATTCCACAGCTTACATAAAAAGGACTCGTTTCTTAAAGAAACAAAACATAAGAAAACTGATCTTCAATGCAGCAGTATTGGAAAGCAGGGCCTAATAGGAAGTATTTGGGTCATGGGGGCACTGTCCTTATGAATGGATTAATGTTATTATCCTGGAAATGGGTTCATTCTCATAGGAATGGGTTCTCTGTAAAAGGACAAGTGTGGTATCCTTTTCTCCCTTTGCTCTCCCACCATGACACAGCAAGAGGGCACTTGCCACATGTCTGCCCCTTGATCTTGGACTTCCCAGCCTCCAAAACTGTGAGCCAATAAATTTTTTTTCATTATAAATTACCTAATCAGTGGTATTCTTTTATAGTAGCACAAAATAGACTAAGACACCATCTCACCAAGAATAAAATCAAACTTCATAAACCATGGTCTACATGACCCTGCCAATTTCTCAGCCCTAATCTTGGACCTCTCTTCTCATCAATCAATTCACTCAGTCATACTGGCTGGCCTGCCACTCCTCAAACATGCTCAATTCATTAATGCCTCAGAATCTTTGCACAGGTTTTCCTTTTTAATAAAAATCACTTCCCCCAGATCTTTACAAGGCTTGTTCCCTTACTTCATGTCTCTGCTCAGATGTCACCTCTTCAGGCATTTCCTGATCACTTAATCTAAAACATTCCAACTATTACTTTGTCCTCTTACCCTGCTATAGTTTTCTTCACAGCATTTATCACTACCTGACATCATATTATATACATTTATTAATAAATCTGTTTTTACTTATTTGCCTCACATTCTAAAATCTGTGCTACAGGACAGCAAGACCCTTGTATGTCCCATTCTCTGCTCCAACTTCATTGTCTAGAACAGCTCCAACTTCATTGCCTGGTCCATGGCAGGCACTCAAAAAAAATTGGTAAAATGAAAGAATTTACAGATGAGAAACTAGATAGAGGGAAAGATAACTGCCCAGGATTATTACAACTACTTTAATAAATATTAACTAAGTAGTTACTTTGTACCCATGACACAGTAGTGAATAAGGCAGATCAGGTCCTTGTTCTCATGGAGATTACACTTCAAAAGAACTCGTATTATAGGTCTTTCTATTGCAGACATTTCTTTGAAACTTAAAAAAAAAAATTCCCGGAGAATGAAAGCAAGCTAATATACAACATTCCTCAGCAATTCAATTACAACCAGTTGTCCCAGCTTTTTCTTTTTCTTTCTTTTCTTTTTTTTTTTGAGATGGAGTCTCATTCTGTCGCCCAGGCTGGAGTGCAATGGCATGATCTCAGCTCACTGCAACCTCCACCTCCCAGGTTCAAGTGAGTCTCCTGCCTCACCCTCCTGAGTAGCTGGGATTACAGGTGTGCGCCACCATGCCTGGTTAATTTTTGTATTTTTAGTAGAGATAGGGTTTCACCATGTTGGCCAGGCTGGTCTTGATCTCCTGACCTTGTGATCCACCCGACTGGGCCTTTCAAAGTGCTGGGATTACAGGCATGAGCCACTGTGCCTGGCCCTCAGCTTTTTCTTTTACTCATTATTAACTACTTTTTTTTTTCTTTTAGATATATTTACTTATTAGTCTACATGAATCCGATGTACCATTTCTTTTCTTTCTTTTTTTTAATCTAAGGTCTTGCTTTGTTGTCTAGGCTGGTCTCAAACTCCTGGTCTCAAGCAATCCTCCCACCTCAGCTTCCCAAACTGCTGGGATTACGGCCACGAGCCACCACTGCTAGCCCTATATACCTTTTAAAGCATCATTTGTAAAACACAGTCTTACATATTTTATATCGTGTCTTGAACTTCCTAATAAAACCAAGTACCGAAATCAACATTTCTCAGAGATTTTGGTGATCTCTATCTAAAAGAAAAAGAATTTTAAAGGAAATTTATGAGGCCATTCATTGTCCTGAAAATATAAAAATATACAGTGATTTAAAAACATTGTAAAATCATTTAGTATTAGTTACAATTACTAACTATAAAAATGCCACTGAAAAAATAGAACAAAAACCATATAGAGATGAAAGAAGAGATGGGTTTTAATTTTTAAAAAGGTGTTATTAGATAAGCACATTATGTACTGATGACTTGGAGAGTCATGGTAAAGTTCACAGCTCTGAGTTCTGGCAAGGTTTTGCTCAGCATCCTACCAACTGGACTTTGAAAAGCAGCCTAACCATGCACTACAGCACACCCAGACTTCCTTCCTAAGGCAAAAAATGAGTAACTGGTTTAGCATTGTCCAAGTGTGTACAGATATGGTTAACTTTTTTAACGTACAGTGAGTGGGTGCTTGCTTTGCCAGCACATATACTAAAGTTGGAACAATACAGAGAAGATTAGTATGGCCCCTATACAAGAATGACATACAGGGCCAGGCATGGTGGCTCACACCTATAATCCCAGCAGTTTGGGAGGCTGAGGCAGGCAGATCACTTGAAGTCAGGAGTTCGACACCAGCCTGGCCAACATGGTGAAACCCCGTCTCTACTAATACAAAAACTAGCTGGGCAAGGTGCTGCATGTCTTTATCCCAGCTACTCGGGAGGCTGAGGGAGGAGAATCGCTTGAACCCAGGAGGCAAAGGTTGCAGTGAGCCAATATTGTGTCCCTGCACTCCAGTCTGGGTGACAAGAGCGAGACTCCATCTCAAAAAAAAAAAAAAAAGACATACAAATTTATGAAGTATTCCATATTAAATAATAATAGTTATTAAATAAATAGAGTGAGTGGATTTAGGAATACTCAGGATTTAAACAGGCTTACCTACATAAGATATACGTAGAATAAAAAGAAAATAGTACCTTCAGGTATTTCTGAAACTTTTCTTAATCTATGATGTGATTATTTACCTGCTTCTTCTATTACTGCTCCTAACAGTTTAGCATTAGACTATTCATGGCACATATACTTGTAGCTATAAATGTCATATGCATTTTTTTTAAGAGATAGGGTCGGCCAGGTGCGGTGGCTCAAACCGGTAATCCCAGCACTTTGGGAGGCCGACACAGGCAGATCACGAGGTCAGGAGATTGAAATCATCCTGGTTAACATGGTGAAACCCCATCTCTACTAAAAATACAAAAGATTAGCTGGGCGTGGTAGTGGGCGCCTGTAGTCCCAGCTACTCGGGAGACTGAGGCAGGAGAATGGTGTGAACCTGGGAGGCAGAGCTTGCAGTGAGCCGAGATCGCGCCACTGCACTCCAACCTGGGTGACAGAGCGAGACTCCGTCTCAAAAACAAACAAACAACAACAACAACAACAACAACAACAAAGAGATAGGGTCACACTATATTGCCTGAGCTGGTCTCAAACTCCTGGGCTCAAGTGTTCCTCCCATCTCAGCTTGCCAAGTAGCTGAGATTACATGTGCGAGCCATTGCACTTGATCCAAAAATTCCAACGACTAGAAATACAACTTTAAAATGTAACCATTAAGATCATTTCCATTGGGTATAACGTACACTATTTGGGCAACAGGTACATTAAAGTTAGGCTTCACTACTATACCATCTAACCAAAAGCCACTTGTACCCCTGAAACTACTAAAATAAAAATATTTTGAAAACTAAAATAGTAATTTCCAATGACTATATTAAATCAATTTTTAGAGCATGAAAAAAATTAGATCAAGTCATATGAAATAGTTTATAAGCTATCATTAGATTTATATCTTCACTGTGGGAATTGAAATTTCTATTTATAGTACTATACTTTGGATTTACAAACTGCAAAACTGAGATTCCTGTACCACAAGTATTTCATGAATAAAACAATTTGAATTCCTATCAAAATACCAATGAGAGTTGATAATAATGGGAAGAAAGTGATTTTGAAGTTCATCTTTAAAAATAAATGAAAACAGCAATAATAATATCTCAGAACAGTAATAAAGGGAGATTTACTTCTTGAGGAATTAAAAGGTATTACAAAAATACAGAAATTAAAACTAGTGGAAGAAAGAGTAGGACAAGCTGTAAAAGTAGAGAGCCCTGAAACATACATATTAGCAGTAACACAAGGAAGCAATCATCAAATAACAGAAGAACTTTCACTAATCAACAGAGTTCAACAAGAGATGCTGAGTAAGGGGGAATTCAGAACAGAGCTTCTTAATCTTTATATAAAGTAACAAATAAAATTTTTGATGGATTTAAAAATTAATACAAGGAAAACAGGAAAAATGTAATTATTTGATCACTGAATAGGTAAAACACAAAGGCGGAAACAAAATGGAAAAACAATAAAATGGATATACCACAAAGTATCATAGAGGATACAGTTATTATTATTTGTGGGTAAAAATGTGTCATACCTTGAAAACCATGAATATATTGAAAAACTATTAAAAATCAACAAAAGAGCCAGGTGCAACACTTTGGGAGGCTGTAATCCCAGCACTTTGGGAGGCTGAGGAGGGCAGATCACTCGAACTCAGGAGTTTGAGACTAGCCTAGGCAGCATGGTGAAACCCCATCTCTACTAAAAATACAAAAATTAGCAGGGCATGGTGGTGTACACCTGTAATCCCAGCTACATAAGTGGCTCAGGCAGGATAACTGCTTGAACCCAGGAGGGGAGGCTGCAGTAAGCTGAGATCCTGCCACTGCACTCCAGCTTGGGTGACAGAGTGAGACCCTGTCTCTAAAAAACAAAAAACAAAAAAAATCAACAAAAGAAGTTTTTAAAGTAGCTGGTTAAAAATTATCAATCTTACTAAGTTTATAAAAATAAGAGGAGGGAAGATTTCATTTTTAATAGTATATACACACACACAGACAAACATATCCCAGGGTAGGCTTCATACTGAGCTTAGTTTTACTCATGTTTTCTTTTGTACTAACTCTGTATAGTTTTAGTTTTTTGGTTTTTTTTTCGAGACAGAGTGCTCTCGAGTAGCTGGGACTACAGGCGTGCGCCACCATGCCTGGCTAATTTTTGTAATTTTAGTAAAGATGTGGTTTCACCATGTTTGCCAGGCTGGTCTCGAACTCCTGACCTCAAGGGATCCACCTGCCTCAGCCTCCCAAAGTGCTGGGATTATAGGCGTGAGCCATCGCACCTGGCCAGTTTCAGTTTTCTTCATTTAGATTCTGTGTATCTCTCATTAAGTTTTATTCCTAGGTATTTTCACTCTTTTGTTCCTTTAGCAAATGGAATATATTCTTCCAGTAAGCAGAGGACCGTTCAGAGGTTCTTTCCTTGGTTACCCATCCTTCAGCCCCCATCTCCCAGAGCAGAGGGGCTGGGCTTTGATAGCTTGCTTACTGTCAGCTCACAAGAGCAGAAATCACAAATCACTTCCATAAATCAGAGGTTTGTCTCTGTTTTAAAAGAGGCGAAAAGTCGCCTCTGTACTCATGTTAAGGGAAGAAAAACCACAATGAGAGGGGAGAAAAACTCCAGTATTTCATAGGGACAAGGTAACCTGAGGGAGAGAACTGCATTTTTAGAAAACGTGGCTCCCACTAACATCTGAAGAGAATTTTTAACATAAACCAGTTTAGGACAGAAAAAAAGGCTCTTTGGAACTAAAAACATGATCTCAAATTTTGAAACTAAATAGAAAACAAAACAGTGAAAGAAGACAGTCACATCTGAGAAGTCAGTCGATGTTCTAGAAGAACTCAATTAATGTTCAAAATAATGATCTTACAAAAGAAAGCAAGACGATAGATGAAAATGCTGAGAAAAGACATGAAACTTTAGGAGCACTAATAGCTGTATAACCAGATTTTCAGGAGAAAAGGAAAAAAATAAAGAAACATATAAACAAATAACACAGGAAAATTCTAAACACATGAAGAAAGGAATATTTAGTACAGGTGACACTGTTTTTGTAGCAAGGCCTTCCAGTGAAGGAAGTGGTATATTAACTTAGATTATAGTCTTCTTGAAAGAAGCTCAACAAGCTCATTGTCTTCTTGAAAACCAGTAACAGTTTACAGACTGGCTACTCTGTAATCCAGTGCTATTTTACATGTATCAGTTATTTTTGCCTAACCCCCCATTCAGTGCCTCTATTCATAATGGCACTTTTTCTTCTGGAGAATCCTTTTTCCCCTACTTTTAATCCTTGTAGTTTAGATGAGGGTGGGAGTTCACCTGACTCCCCAGCATAGAGCGGGCAAATGATTCATGTCTAGCAAATCAGATTATCACATTCTAGGCTAGATCAACAAAATTAATTCTGAACTTCTGTAAGAATTGCTGGGAATTCTATCCCTCTTGGCAGTAGGATTGAGCACTCAAATCCAGATGTATCTGAACTATTTTAATTCCTGGAATTATAAACTATGTGATTCAACAAATTTCTTCCCACATCACCCTCCCACGCCAAGCCAAGGGATCTCAAACTTAGAGTATATCAAAATTACCCAGAGGTTTGATGGAAAAAAGAAGAAAAAAAAAACACAATAGCTGAGCTCAACACTCCAGGTTAAGTCTAGGGTCAGGCCTTGGAGTGCGCATTTTAAACAAGATCCCATGTGATGCTAATGCTGGTCCAAAAATGACACTGAGAACAACTACCTTCAGCCACAGTGAGTTCATTTGTGTAACTTGCACCTGAAAGACTTATGACCAATATACCTCCAGTTAGATGATAAACAACAACCCTTTAACAGCACTGGATTTCAGAGTAGCCAGCACAGTGAAAATCAAAACTAAATATCAAATTATCTAGAAAATAACAAAAATACCTAGAACTTCATACTGAAAACTGTGCAAAACAATTGAGTTTTTCCTAAAAGAATATTTATGGTCTGAAATCCTTATTACCTATAAAAATAAAGATTGAAGATAAATTAAGCATCCAACTTATGAAAATAGAAAAAAAAAACAAAATTAACAAAGAAGACATTATACAAGTGAGATCTGAAAGAAACAAAAAACAGGCAAAATTGGAGATAAAATAAAAGGTAATTATTTGAAAAGGTAAACTCATGAGATGCCTAAATGAGAAAAAAATAAAATAAAAACATAAAACATTAGGAATTATTAAAATCCAATTGTAGGCCAGGTGTGGTGGCTCACACCAGTAATCCCAGCACTCTAGGAGGCTGAGGCGGGAGGATTACTTGAGCCCAGGAGTTCAAGAACAGCCTGGGCAACATGGTGAAACTCTGTATCTACTAAAAAAAAAAAAAAAAAATTATTGGTTGTGTTGGTGTGTGCCTGTAATCCAAACTGTTCAGGAGGCTGAGGTGGGAGAATCACCTGAGCCCAGGAGATCGAGGCTGCAGTGAGCCAAGATTCCACCACTGTGCTCCAGCCTGGGCAACCAGAGTGAGAACCTGTCTCCAAAAAAAAAAAAAAAAAATTCCAATTGCATATAAGGAAGAAATTTAAGTAAGAAAATCTTATTTATCTTATTTCAAAGTTAGGCACAAATTAGAAAATCCAATGGAAGTAAATAATTTCTTAGTAAAATATACTAAATCTGATCTAAAAGGAAACAGAAAACTCTGATATGAGAAACTGCTAGACAATTTTTTTAACTACAAAATGTGAAGGGCTTTGGTGTTTATAGCTTAGTTCTATTACCTTTTAAAGTTGTGGGCTTTAAATTATTTTGATCATGCACATTTATTAGTAAGAATTTTTTTTGAACACCTACCCCATTATATGTATATTTGTGTGTATTTATATATCAGGTACAAACTAGTATACATTACAAAACATAAAAATAAAAGGTATAAAGTAAATAAATATAAACACAAGTTGTGATGTTTTTCCCATGAAAGAAATCTATTATTTATCACTTAAGAGGAGACTACTACTTAAATTATTATGTTAAACTATATAGCAACACAGAGACAGGAAACTCACTAATTCATGAGACTAGAATAATCTTAATATAACTTACTAAAACTTGAAGAGGAAAGTACACAAAAAGTCCTAGTTCATGTATGACTGATAAATATTATGAAACTGAATAATCAAATGACTAAAAAGGGTCTCACTCCATCACAGAAATGTAAGAATGCTTTAACTTCATAAAATCTAGAGATGTAACTCACTTTATCAATATACTAGAAAATTACATAAATTATGTCAAGAGATGCTGAAAACATTTTTGATATAATAATTTAGCAGCCATCCATGGTAAAAACTCTGAGTAAACGAGAAGAAAAAGAAAGCAATTTAAACATGATTATTTACTGAAAAACAACAGCAAACATCAAACTAAACTTGAAATACTAAAGCCATTTTCATTAAATTGGAAGACAGAATGCTTGCTGTCATCAGCATCATTCAACACTGCTTAGGAAGTTCGAGTGTATTCCTAAGAAAATAATAGGTGTAACTCTTGGAGAAGAGACAAAACTTTCCCCTAAATCTTTATACAGCTTTTCTCTACAGTAGGCAAGAACCATTTAAAACTGAAGAAAAAAAATTCATTCAAAATAGCATCAAAAACTACAATACCTAAAAATAAATATAATAAGGTATGGAATCTATTGTATATGAATATCCTACTGAAGGATTCAAAATAACTTGAACAAATGGTTAAATATAATCTGTATACTCCCATAATCCCACTCTCTTCTCTGCCCCTTAAGAGTAAGTACTAACATGAATTTGGGGTTTATCATGTTTTCACATTTTTGCCACACATGTAAGTATCCATACATAATACACAATATCATTTGATGGTTTTAAAAAATATAGATGGAGTAATATTTCACACACTGTGTGCAACCTACATTTTTATTCAACAATACAGTGGGGTTTTTAAAAAAGGAGTTATCCTTGAGATATAGCTCTAATATGTTCACTTTAACTGCCATATCATCCTAAGAATACACTATAATTTAAAAACTCTCATTTACAGACATTTAGGTTGTTTCTAGTTTTTTGTTACTACAAACAATGCTGTAAGTAACATTTTTGGATAATTCTTTGTGTTTGAATGACCATGTGTGAAAATGACCATGACCCACATTGAGAAAACATCTTGAATCTTGATTCAGTACTCACACAAATACACACACCACAACTCGTAAGTTTATGAAACAAGTTACTCTTACTACATGCAATGTACGCTGATGATTTTTATTCTATCTCATTTTTTAAAATTAATAACTCTGGTCATAACCCATCAAATAGATCTCAAAGCCACCAGGGGGTCCCAACCCAGTTTGAAAAACACTGCCATGGAAAAGTCTACCCAGAAGTGGAGTAAAATGATATGAACAATCTTCCACCAGATATTGCCAAATTGCTCTAGAAGTGGTAGTGTCAAGAATCCCATCACTATTGTGGAACATTCTTTACAATGCTGGTATTGTCAGACTTTGAAATTTCTGCTAGTTCAACGTGAGTGAAATGATGTCTCATTAGGTTAGCAATGCCACACATTTTTTCAGTGAATACTTTTCTTTATGAATTACTGTTTACTTGTTCATTTCTATCAGGCTTTGTTTTTTTCTTTTTGATTTGCAGTGCTTTTTGGATATTAATTCTTTATCAATTACATGCATTGCAAACATCTTTTCCCACTCTATCTAAGTTTATTTATATTACTGATGCTAGATTGTTCAATATCAGTTTGGTTACGGTTAGCACCTGTATTTCAGAGAATCTCCTTCTCTGGATGGTTCTGAGGTAGAGTCAACCAAAAGATAAACTTGTACAAGATTTGGAAGTGAAGAAGTCATTATTCTTGGACCTGGCCAGACTTCGTAACAGACACAGACCTGCCCAGCAGGTCCCAGCTGTTCTCTCTGGTGCCCTGTGCTCAGCATGTCTTCCCAACTGTTGGCCCTGCTGACCAACAGCAGCCTGCCACTGGTCCACTCGGTGGCAGTAGCTTCCATAGGCCTCTCCAGAAACTCCCTCTTCCAGTTCCCTTTTCATAATCAGATGTGCCTGGCTTTTGGAATTCCCTGCAAGCTCTGATTTGTATCCCCAGCACAGTGCTTCTGAAGACTGGTTAATGACTATTTCTCTAATCCACTGACTCTTCCATTCCCCTGCAACTCCCACATTATGTATAACGCATACATCCCTAATTTCTATAGATACTTTGAGTGGTTTTATCTGTCTGACTGAAACCTTTGCCTGGTAGATTAAATTTTAAAGCAGCCAATTTTATTAATCTTATCCCTTATGGTTTGTACTGTTTGTACCTTCTTTTAAAAAGATCTTTCCCAAACCTAAGATCACAGGAATATATTCTCCTGTACTTTCTTCTAATATTGTAAAGTTTTGCCTTATGTCTTTAAAAATGGTATAAGGTAGGGATCCAATCTTACTCTTTCTCTACAAACAGACAATTTTCCCAGGACCATTTATATATATATATAATGAATTTAATATAAATAAGGTAACCCTATTATTCCAACAAAAAGAAACATCTCTTTATGAGAACAGTTCAAGTTGTAGCTCTTGGTGGGGCACAGTAGCTCACATCTGTAATCCCAGCACTTTGGGAGGCCAAGGCAGGCGTATCACTTGAGGTCAGGAGTTTGAGACTAGCCTGGGCAACATGGCAAAACCCAGTCTCTAAAAAAGGATTAAAAAATTAGGGCATGGTGGTGCACATGTGTAGTCCCAGCTACTTGGGAGGCTGAGGTGAAAGGATCACTTGAACTTGAGAGGTGGAGGTTGCAGTGAGCTGAGATTGCACCACCGCACTCCAGCCTGGGTAACAGAGTGAGACCCTGTCTCAAAAAAAAAGAAAAGAGAGGGGAGGGGAGAGAAGGGGGGGGAGGGGACAGAAGGGGAGAGGAGGGGTGACAAGGGGAGGGGAGGGGGAAAAAGGGGAGGGGAGGGAAGGAGAGAAAAGTTGTAGCTCTTAATCTGTTATTTTAACCAAATTTCAAAAATTTAAATTCCAATGTGAATTTGGAAGAATCTTTACATAAGCTCTTCAAATTTATCAGACCAGAATCTGACTTGCATATCCTTATTATGTAGAATTTAAAAAGTCTAGCTGGAGACTGCTGAAAACTTTGTGATTCCCCTAGATTGTTACTTGGGTTTGGGATGCAGAACTAGTATTTCAGTGGAAGGATTCAGCAGTGCAAGTAACAAAATTTTCTGTTAATCAGTCTTCATCTTGATCAGCTCTTATTCTGTTCACACAGGAACAGAATGGATGTCATAGTTAGCAGATATAAATCATGATAATTTATGTTTAAATTTAAGATATTTAAGCATAATTTTTAAAATTTAAGTGACATTAAAATTCACAAGTGATACTCTGAACAATGTCATAATGTTCATTTAAACATCTACATACTTAATATTAGAGGCTAAATTAATTTCCTTTTTAGAATGGATATCAAATTTCTAAAGTACTACCAAATTATCACAATACCCTTGTACTGAAATCATACAATAAATAAATAATCTGACTTCACCAAGGCTACAGTCTAAAGGAAGAAAGCTAAGTTACTTCTTAAATCCATAATTTCTACTTGAACTATTATTAGACTTGCTTCTGGAACTTTTCTTCTGTAGGCATTATTTTATTATTTATTATGCTGAGACTACAACAGCAATCAGAAAATCAACGTAAAATTCTGATTATTTGCCACTTGGCTTCTGACCATTCCAATAAGGCATCTTGGGAGACCTATGCAGCGCCAAATGAAGCTCAGCTCCACACAATGTCTGGCAGAGGGTGATGAGAATGGCACATTGTCTGCCCGGTCTGAACAGAGGTCACAGCAGGGAGAGCATCTGCTAAGATAATGTGAATGAAGGAAACAACTATAATTGCCTCATTAAGAGATCCCTGGCCAAATAATCACAAGAAGAAAGGACTTGGATAACCATCCTAAAATTAGGCTATAATAAAGAAACTTGGGATAGAATTAAAAATACAGAAGAATTAAGAAGACTTGGGTATTCTATCGGTTTTACTAATTTCCTTAGTCACCATATGGATAACTGAAAATTTGGATGCAATAGTTCAGTTATTCAGCTCGAGCCTTTGCCAGTCATTAGTAGCAAGTACAAGATGCAAATTCACAGCTGTCCAGGATACAAACAAATGTAAAATAAAGAGTTGTGGGGAATTTCTTATGGGGATCAAAATAGAGAAACTAAGAAGGGATATCTACTGATCTATAGTTCAGAATTACAATGAAAAAAGGCACACAACTAAAAGACATAAGGAACATTTTAAAGGGGAAAGACAAAATTTAAAAGAGCAGTCTCAAAAAGGCAAAGGAGAAAAATGAATTGTCTCTGCCTAATCAATTTACCTTCTTTGACTTTCTACCTCCATCTTTTAAAACAACTTTTTTCCCAAAAGTCAACATTGTATAATTACAACTAAATCCTCAGTCACTTCATATTACCATGTGTATATATTTTATGCAACAGTGTTGATAAATTAAATATTTCATAGTAAAAGCTGAAGTAAATATTTTCCCAATTTAAATTTAAATTAAGTATACAAACACACACAAGACTAAAATGTACTGATATTGTGACAAACTATTTTCACACTTCCCGATATTTTGAAGGTAAGCTATGTGAACTTAATTTGTATTATGCAGCTAAAATTTATTACTATATAAATAGTACCTTGAAGTAAATTATAGTTATTAAACTTTTCTAATTCCAACAAACACAATAAAATTAGCTTGTTATAACCATAAGCCAGGTTTAAAATAAGCAAACTGTTTGATGACTTTGATGTTTTGCACCCAAAATGTGCTGGCTAATTTTTCCATTCCATTTGCCATTCCAGTCTTTAGACTGCCTTAATCTTCTGCCCTCAGATGTTGACCTTGTAAGAATAGGGGTCATAGGTCAGAATAGACAGACCTCAAAGGATCTGGACTATCAATTCATGCCTGAAAGATTTCTCTGCCACAATAGGAACCTACTAAACAGCAAATTCCTAAATCTAATCACACAAGTATCAGGGTGAAACAGTTATTTATTGGAATTTGTTGATCTACATTTCAAACATCTCTATCATCTAAAAAGCATTTTTATTTTTATTTGGGAAAAGAATCTGGGATATAATACATATAAAAAGTAAAATCACTGACACAATTTTTAAAGTAAAACAGATATTCTTTAATAAAATGACACCATAAACCTAAACATGGATTTTTTTCTGTTTTCAGGAATGCTATGGAGATTTCAAAAATATAATACTAGATTTCCCAAGCATAAAGTACCTGGAAAAATGTCAAATTATACCACTGAGATAATGAGTGGAAGAGGTTATATTGCTGTAGAGGTGGGTGGGAGTGGGGCAGAATTACCACTAGTTAGTTTTCAGCTTAGTTGCCCTAAAACTGAATGAGGACAATAAATAAATATTTTTCTGTTTAATAAACAAATGTGAATTTACAGCACCTCAGTAAGGAAGCCTATACTGATTTTCTTAATCCCCAAAACAAAAACTTCATGGCTACTAAAACTTTCTTGCAAATTTAAAGAATTTAAGGCCACAAAATTATGGCTCTGCAAAAATAACTTTACTACCACACATCTCCACTTTTTTTTAAAAAAAGGCAAGTTAACTCATGAGCTAAGAATGAATTAGACATAATTGGTTTCTGTTTCTGTTCACCTTGGTCTTTCTGATCATAAATGATAAACACAGCATGATGTACCATTTTAGTACTGATTACAAGGAATGTTAAATTTCACAATCAATTTTTAAATCTAAATGAGGAGCATCTTAAAAATGATAAATTAATGAATTCTTCTAATATGATCAAAGTAAAGAAATTCTCCATGCTTCCAAGCCGAAAGTAGTAACATCAAACATCTTTTTCTTTTAACAGTCTATTAGCCTTCTTTCTAAACAAAATATATTACCACTTTAACTCATGTAGAAAATCAAAAAGCTTACTCATACTAATGTAGTTATAAAAACTAAATATTGAACAAAATGAAATAAAAGCAGTAGAATGTATTATTTTCTAAGTTATTTTTAAAAACTCAAGTCAACATTATTATGAATAACACTTCTTGGAATATGTGGTTGGGTCAAAATATGTAGAAGGTTAAGAAGAACACAAAAGACAGTCACTACACTAAAAAATTGGAATTAAAAAAGGAGGTAAAAAAAGAAACCATAAACAGTTAAAAAATAAAGCTATATGTATACACCCAATATACACACTACATATCCATGCACTTTGTGTTCTTTAAAATTATACACATTTTTATTCACCAAGTATTAAGGAGTATAAGCATTTAAACTATATATAAAAAAGATTTCCAGACCAGTCATTTTAGTCTAAATCCTTTTTACATATTTAACATATCTGTTAATATAAACTAAAATTATATACTTAATTCTGTACTATAGGCTGACATGATTATTTCATATAAATAATAGAAATCAACTGTGGCAAAGAAAATAATTCTACCACCCTCACCCACAATTTCATTATGTTGGAAGTCACTCACTTCTTTTTCTTCATAGTAAATTGTGTTTGTAAAGAGAACAAAAGGTCCCAAGTATAGGCTAGTTTTATAGAAGAAATATAGTGTTTCTTAATTTTTTATTAACAATCTTCACTTTATTATAAAGAGAGCTGTATAGAGTTGTTAAGTTTCTTTACTCTTTTTGTAATGAACATAAGAAAAACTAAATAGAAAAAATAAATCTTAAATTATTTCATTTGAAATGTTAAGACAACTTTTCAAATGTGGAGGATTTAAAATAACACAATATTTACTACCTTGAGTAACTAGACAGTAGTAAGTGGACACTAAATTGAGCAGAATTTTAAGAGAGAATAAAATAATCCCATTTCCTTTTATAAACAGTCTACTAATAATTAAAATGGAATCTTCAAAATTATTTTACATTTTTTTGCCACAGGGAGTAAGTCTTCACAAAACATGATTCTACCTTATATACAAATATTAGAATTGAACAAATAATTTCTCAAGTGATGAAATCATATTTGGAATTTGTTAAACATATTAATTCCATGTAATCAAAACTTCGGAATTTCAATTTTTAACCAAAAATGACAGAAACTAAACTTTCTAATCTAAAAATATTTCAAGAAAAAGGATATTCTTTTCAATAAATGATGTGTGAACAATTCATATTACACATGGCAGAAATGAACCTCTACCTAGGCCTTACACTTTATGTAAAAACTAACTCTAAATGGATCATTGATGTAAACAGAAAATGTAAAGATTGATAAATCGTCTTCAAAAACTTTTGTTCTATAAAAGATATTTAAGAGATTGAAACGACAAGCCACAGATGGGGAGAAAACATCTGCAAATCATGTATCTGGCAAAAAACTTTGTATCCACAATATATACAAAGAGTTCTTAAAGTACAATAAGAGAACACACAACCCACCAAAAAATGCGCAAAACATATGAAGAAACAGTTTGTCAGAGAGTATATGAGGATGACACAAAAATAAATATAAAGATGCTTAATATCAGTAGCTATCAGAGAAATGAAAAATTAAAACTATGATGAGGTATCACCACACGCCTAACAGAATGTTTAAAAAAAAATTTTTTTTTTTTTTTTGAGACAGGGTCTTGCTTTCACCCTGGCTAGAGTGCAGTAGCCTGATCATGGCCCACTGCATCTTTGACATCTCAGGCTCAAGTGATCCTCCCATCTCAGTACAAGTAGCTGGGACTACAGGGGTGCACCACCATACCCAGCTAATTTTTTTACTTTTTACAGTGACCGGGTTTCTCCATGTTACCCAGGCTGGGTTCAAACTTCTGGGTTCAAGCAATTCACTGGCCTTGGCCTCCCAAAGTGCTGGAGTTAAAGGCGTAAGCCACCACATGGGGCCAAAATTTTAAAAAACTGGCAATACCAAATGCTGGCAAAGATGGCAGGCAGCTGGAACTCTCACATACCGGTCGGTGGTGGGAATGCAAAAGAAAACAATTATTCTGGAAAACAATTTGGCAGTTTTTTATAAAGTTAAACATACATATATGACCTTATTATGCAGCAATCCCACTCCAAAACTGAAAACAAATCTTCACACACCTGTGCACAAATGTTTATTTATGGCTGTTCTATTCAAAATGGTCACAACTGGACACCACTCAAATGTCCTTCAATAGATGAGTAAGTAAACAGTGTTATAGCTATAAAATGGAATACTATTCAGCAAAAAAGTGAACTACTGATCCACTCAACAGCTTGGATGAATTTCAAAGATATTATGCTGAGTGAAAAAATGCAATTTCAAAAGGTTACACACTGTATGACTCCACTTATATGTCATTCACAAAAACACAAAACTACAGTGAAAGAATAGGTCAGTGGCTGCCAGGGGTTATACGTGGGGAAGGGGTAACCATTATAGATTAGAGGGAGTTTTTTTGGGGCAATAAACCTTCTGAATTTGGATTATGGTACTGACTACAGGGATGTATATGTGTGTTAAAATTCATCTAACTGAATACCAAAAGCAAAAAAGTTAATTTGCACTTTGGGAGGCTGAGGTGGGCGGATTACGAGGTCAGGAGATCGAGACCATCCTGGCTAACATGGTGAAACCCAGTCTCCACTAAAAAAACACAAAAAATTAGCCGACCGTGGTGGCGGGTGCCTGTGGTCCTGGTTACTCAGGAGGCTGAGGCAGGAGAATGGCACGAACTCGGGAGGCAGAGCTTGCAGTGAGCCGAGATTGCACCACTGCACTCCAGCCTGGGCGACAGAGCCAGACTCCATCTCAAAAAAAAACAACAAAAAACAACAACAACAAAAACCGAAAAAAGTCAATTTTACTATATGACAATTTAATATTATGTACATATTTATATACAGAAATATACCAATGCTTACTTCCAAATTTAATGTAAATTAACTGGAATTCTAGCTTTTTGGTCATCAGCAGACCAAATCAATTATTTAATTCATTATTTCAAATATTTTGTAGCTATAAGGTCAGTATGAAAGTATCTTACACCAGTAAGAAAGTACTCAAAAAGTGATGAGGACCCATCAAAAGGACACAGAAACCAGCCTGAAGGGCCTCCTACTGGTCACATCTGGGAAATTTGAGCAGTAAAATAAATAATGATGGTTACAGATTATAACTTTCAGAAAAATGCAGAAATCCATGGTTCAGACTAACAATGAAAATTTAAGTTTGATGGTGAGCGGGATATTTACATAGTCTTAAAATATCTCCCCACAAAATGCTTATTTAAAAAGGGAAAAGAAGCCACTTTAAATATATAAGGTGGGCATACATGTTTGGTGGCCATACCATTTTTCCTACCTTTTTGTAGTCTAAAAATTTTCGTAATAAAAGTCAAAAATAAAATAAAGTAGAAGGAAATAAAAATAATCACAGGAAGTATTAGGGAAAAAACAGTGTAACAGAAGTTAATCCAAGAGGCAGGGTGCAGTAGTTCACACCTGTAATCCAAGCGCTTTGGGAGGTTGAGGCGGGCGAATCACCTGAGGTCAGGGATTCGAGACCAGCCTGGCCAACATGGTGAAAACCCATCTCTATTAAAAACACAAAATTAGCCAGGCATAGTGGTGCACACCTGTAGTCCCAGCTACTCGGGAGGCTGAGGCAGGAGAATTGCTTGAACCCAGGAGGCAGAGGTTGCAGTGAGCCTAGATCACACCACTGCACTCCAGACTGGGCGACAAGAGCAAACCTCTGTCTCAAGAAAAAAAAAAAAAGAAAGAAAGAAGAAATTAATTCAAGAGCCTGTTCTTTGAAATATAATACATTATCTTATCAAGAAAAAATAGCAATAGGAAGTAACTAGAGAATCAGAATATTTTATAAGATTTTTAAGGCTGCTTCACATAATTGTACTAATAAACATAAAATCTGGATCAAAGCACAATTTTATTCTCATTACTAAAATTGTCTCAGGAAATAACCATGAAATAAATCAAGAAAGTTGTCAAAGATCTTCGAAGTTTTTTAAACATTTGGGGAGCAAATCATGCTTTGGTAACTGTTCCAGCCATCAGCTGACAAAGATCCATTTCTTGCTACCACACTGTCAAATCTCGTTTTTTCATGATGTCAGTTTCTATGCAGGAGTCTCTATGTTTATGGAATATTGTATTGTACGTTGCCTCTACATCATTTTGTAAAAACAAGCAGCACATGGAAAATTGGAATTGCTAATCCTATTGACAAAAATTATGGACACCCTTAGCTTAACAGAAAGTTGGAAATTATTAGATACTAAGTGTATCAAAGCTTTAATCACAATAAGACACACAGTAAGAGTAAGCGGTTGGAGCAGTTATTCACTTCTGACCACCACCACCTCGTACCTTGCCAGATCAGTAACTCAACTACAATTCTTTGACTCTACTGCAACCCACACCCCATGTGCTTACTTATCACCTTTTCAATGTCTTCACTCTTTATACCGTTTATATTCTATCATCCATCATTACATTTGCTGCTCTGCATACATCTCCAGTGCCCTTTGTCATTCTCAACTAGGAAAAACCCCAACTCTACTTAAATCATTTTAATGACTATTTCACAGCTATAGCCATGAAGTCAACAATGGCTGGAGAAAGAACACAATCTTCATGCCCACTATTCTTATGTGGGTCTTTGGCACAGCCTGAAATTCTACCTCTTTTCTATAATATGTTCATTCTTCTATTTTATACGTCTTTCTTGTTAGATTTCCAAACCTACTCTTCTACCATTACTCTCAGTTGATGACTGTGCTTCAAGTTAAAAAAAAAAAAACAGCATAAAAAAGAGAAATCTCGCCTTATCCTACCTTTATATCTATCTACCACCTGCATCTGTGTCCATAAGCTATGCCTTTCCTCCAGGTTTGTAAGAATGAACTTTCTGTTATCACATGACCAGCTCCTCCACTTGTGCTTTAAATCCCTATACTGTCACCCACTCAAGGAAATCACTCCAGTAATTGTTCTCCTCTCTCTTGCATGTTCAATCTTTCCTTTGCGCTAGACCATTCCTACGAACATATAAACATGTTATAAATTCTTCCATTTAGCTACTGCTTTGTTTCTCTCCTCTCATTTATTATAGAAACACTTCTCAAAAGATTGTATGTACTTACTGTCTCTGCTTCCTCTGTTTTCATTCTCTGTATGGAATGCAACCCACGAAGGCTTTCACCCCCACCAGTCCATTGAGCCGGTTCTTGTCAACTTCAGACCTCAATAATGACTTTCATGTTGCCAAGTGGTCAAGTTTCAATGGTTATCTTCTTACTTGATCATTTCACCATCAGCATCATTTAACACACCTGATACCCTTTCTTGAAATATTTTCTTTCCCTGACTTCTGGGATAATATTCTATCTTGATTTCCCTCCTATTTCTCACCTTCTTACTTAGTGCCCTTTGCTGTTCCTCCCTCTTCTTGACTCTTAAATGCTAGAGTGCCCCAGGGCTTAGTACTCTTCTTGCCTGTGTGTACTCACTGTGATGGTGATCTTATTTCCTCTTGTGGCTGTAAATATCATCTTTTTGCTAAATGTTGTCAATTTTTTAACTCCAGTGGTGGGACTCTATATAGTGCATCCATCTGCCTAATATACATTTTCACTTGGATGTGCATTATGTATCTCTAATTAAATGTCTGAAACTATACTTTTGATTTCCTGCTCCTTCTATAGGTTTCCCGTCTTGATAAATCTCCATCTTTCCTGTTGAATAGGTCAAAAAACCTTGGAGTCACCCTAGACTCTTCTCCTCTGATAGTCCACATCTAATCAATCCATCAGTAAATTACATGGTCTCTTCCTTCAAAACATATCGGAATTTTCATTCACCACTTCTACTGCTACTACCCTTGTCCAAACCACCACTATCTCTTTTCTGTATTATTGGAACTGCTTCTTTACTGGTCTTTCAGCTTCTATCCTTGCCTCTCCACACTGTGTTGTCATCACAGCTGCCAGAATGATACTCTGAGTAAATCAGATCTTGTTACTTTTCGACCTAAAATTTCCCAATGACTTCCTATTTTCTCTAGGATCAAAGTCCTTACAATGGTTGACAAGATCCAATATGAAAAAATGTCCTGCTGTCTTACGCTTCAAATCTCAACCTCCACTATTCTCCCTCTCATACTGATTCTAACCCAGAATTGGAAAGTAAAGCGTTCTAGAACTACTTTGTTAAAGATTTTATTTAAAGACATCGAAAAATAAAGGACTGTTTTATTTTACTTTGCTTTACTTGTACATATTTAAGTATGTATACAGGTATTATCTCCATGGGAGCAGAAAACCACTTTAATAGCTAAGTGTATCATTAAACTTTCACACATATTCATGGACTTCCTTTTGTACAAAATGAGCTCCTAAAAATGTCAATGAAAAAATTTATTGTCTCACTGATTTTCAAACCAATAGGAAAATATGAAATAGGCAACAAGTGCTACAGAGATAACTGGTTACCAATTTGGAGAGAAAAGAAAAGCTAGACCTTTACAGCCCTTTTCTTCAAGAGCAAATTAGATTACAAAGAGAAGAGACACTTAAGTGTAAAATATAAATTAACTAAAATAATATTAAAAATATAAATGAATGTAGTATATTTTTAATTTTGTAGTTCGGAAAATGAGATAGCAATCAAAGTCAGATAACATCAAGGAGAGAGTCACAGACTTGTCTGTAAAAAATTCAAAACTTCAAAATGCTTTAAAAAAAAACTACTATCATTAAAGCTAAAATATATTTCACAAGCTAAAAAAAATTCTTATTTTTTATTTGAGAAAAAAGATTCATATCCTAAATATATCAAGAGAACTTAGAAATCAATAATAACAAATGAACATCTCAACAGAAAATGGTCAATGGACAAGAAATGTACAATTCTTGGAAGAAAAAATAAAAATGAAAACATATAAAATATATTCAACCTCCAAAGTAATCAAATAATGTAAAAACAAACAAATAATGAGCTGCATCTCTAACCTATGTAACTGGAAAAGGTTTAAAAAACGACAACATTCAATGAGCTGTCTGACTTTCAGAGGTGTTACATACTGGCCCACTAATCATTTCTGGGGAGCAGTTTAGAAATAGGTATCGAAATTTTTAAAATACATATTTTTTTGATCCAGACTTTTTACTATTAAGTATTTACCCTAAAGATACAATCAGACTGGGTGGGCGTGGTGGCTCAAGCCTGTAATCCCAGCACTGTGGGAGGCCGAGGCAGGCGGATCACGAGGTCAGGAGATCAAGACCATCCTGGCTAACACGGTGAAACCCTGTCTCTACTAAAAATACAAAAAAAAAAAAAAAATAGCCGGGCGAGGTGGCGGGCGCCTGTAGTCTCAGCTACTCGGGAGGCTGAGGCAGGAGAATCGCAAAAACCCAGGAGGCAGAGCTTGCAGTGAGCCGAGAATGCGCCACTGCACTCTAGCCTAGGTGACAGAGCGAGACTCCGTCTCAAAAAATAAATAAAAAAAATTTAAAAAAAAGATATAATCAGACAACTTTTCAAAAATGTACATCTAAGAGTTCCCACAGTGGTATTACTGATCAATTCAAAATACAAGAGGTAGCTTAAATATCCATTAATATATTATTATTTATATTTTGGTACATTCATATAGTAAAATTTATGAAGTGATAACAATTGACATGAAATATTCTATAATATACTATTAGGTGAAAAAATCAAGTTTCAAAATATGATATATATTATAATTCCTACCTCTAATTAGGATTTCAAGTGATTTTTTCCTCTTTATGGTTTTTTTACATTACTTGGACTTTCTATATGTGAGCTGTCTTCTAAAAACAGACAAAACAATAGGTACATTTTCATTTGAAAAAAGCGGTGAGGTGTTGGCAAATTCTGGGTGTAAAAAGGGACACCTCTGTCTACTGGGAACTTCAACTCCTCAACTGTTGTCTCAGAACAGTCTGGTGGAAAAGGTGGTCAAGGGACTATTCAGTGCTTAATGCTGAAGGCTCAGTTCAGTACATTCTGTAGATAATTCAAATCGCAAGATAATCTATATTTCTGATATTTAATATATTCTACATGATGGTGGTTTCCTTTGACTAGACAATATAAAATGCAGTAAGATAAAAACATTTTCAGAAATCCTTTCCAAATACAATAAACTGATAAATTAACAAAGTAAAAATGATTACCTATCTCCCTTTGGTTTTCTTTTCTGTAGTGTCTTCCCTTTGGGTCTTCTTTCACTTCCTAAACAGGGGATCCCACCAGGTCCTGTTACCCGTATTGATTCAAGGCCTTTGGAAGATTTTTTAAATGTGAATTCCACTGGTTCTCCTTCTTTTAGGCTTCTAAATCCTTCCATGAATAGTTTGCTCTGTAAAGAGCAGAAGAGGGTAGGGGAGAGAAAGAGAGATCAAAATTATTATTGCTTTATAAATTATCTCTATAATTTTAACAAAGAAAGATACTCTGTTATACATTACAAAAATATAAAGTCTTAAGTTCAGTGAAACACATACCATTTTAAAATTTCTTTTTGCAATACTGGCAGTGGGAGAAAAAAATTTTTAAGGCAATTTGGCAATACTTAGAAAAATTTAAATGTGCATATTCTTTGTCCCAGCAATTCCACAATTAATAATTCTACTACAGACATACACAAAGGCTCAAAAAGACACCACAGCACTGACTGGTAAAAAATTACATCTATCTGAATGTCTATCAATGGGAAACTGATTAAATAATTAATATAATAGCACCACATAACATTATTAAGCCATTAAGAGAAGTTTTATTAGTTCTACACGTTCTAATGTAGAAAGATAAGCACGTAATACGGTTGAGTAAAAAAAAAAAAAAAAAGAGTTAAAGAACTGTGTCTACCATAATGCTATCTATGTAAAATTTTAATTTTGTTTATTTATTTTTGATATGGGACTCACTATGTTGCCCAAGCTGGTCTTGAACTTCTGAGATTTTCTAGCCTCAGCCTTCTGAGTAACTGAGGTAACAGGAACATGCAGAGTCCAGCTAAAGTTTTTAAAAGATGTATGTTTATTATATAGAGACGTGGTCTGAAACAACAGACACTAAAGAGTCGTTTTCTCCAGTCCTATTCTAGAAAGGTAGAAAAGTTTTCTGGTATATACATTACTGCATTGTTTGAGCTTTTTATAATTTGAAAGGAAACCAGATTTCATATTTGAAAGATAGCTGACTTTTTGTAAAAATAACAATGTTCACCAATTACAAAATTGTTAACGTTGGTTTCAAATATTATTTGGCTCTTTCAATCCTCTTTTCATCAAAGTCAATGTGCCAATTCAAAATACACTAAAAATAATTCAATTAGTAGTTTTATTTTTTCAAATCCCTCTGTGTACATTTTACAGGAATAATTGAGAACATCATGTAGTTTTTAAAGACTCTTCTGAATTGCTGGGGCAACAGAAATAAAACATATGATGGGAGAAATCCTTAGTTCAAGTCCAGTTCTTTAAATAGACTGCTATATTGCTTTGAATAAGCCATTTGCTATCTTTTCTGTTTATTTGTAAATTCAAAAGATTTGAGTTCTGAGTAACAACAAGACCATGAGAAAAAGGTTTCGTGGTCAAGTAAGTTTGTAAAACACTGTATGTTGTTTCTCTGTGAGAGACTCATGTTAGCATATTAAAATCTCAGAAATGTTCTCACCTCCCCAACTCCCACGAAACTAAGAATCTTGTTTAACTCAGCAGTTTCCTGACCTAATTGATCCCAGAGCCCCTTCTTTAAGTACAGATGATGAACATACTTAGAAAAATACTGAACCAGAAAATTTTCACTTCTCCAAGTTCATGACTCTAAAGGCAACTAAATAATTACATGGAACCAAATTATTACATAGAACAAATAAAAATAAAACTTAAAAAATTCATTGCAAAACGAGACCATTCATTGTGCAAGCAAGACAGCCCATGAAAACAGGGTTATTAACCTGCTTCTAGTGCAGGTCACCTGACAGAGTGAAACCCTTCATGTGGAAGTCTGCAATTTGGCAGCACCTTTTCTGCTCTCTGATGAAATGTTGGGGGAAAAAAAATCACAACTGCCTACATTCTTTAAAATAACGAAGTATTATTATTAAAGCTATTTTAACATTTCTAAAGCATCTTCTCATTTTTTTCCTAAGCTTTCTCTTCACTAATTATAAATAGCTATTTTGCTTTCATTTCCTTTCTTCCTCTTCACTCAAGAAAGTACAGATTATTTCTCTTTTATGGATGAAATGGAGCACAGTTCAACTACTGAAATTACAAGAACAAAGAAACAGCATTTTTTATTAGAGCTATCATATGTTCATATGTTTTGTTTCGGTAACAAAAACTATCACTGGGCTAAGCGCGGTAGCTCACACCTGTAATCCCAGCACGTTGGGAGGCCGAGGCAGGCAGATTGCCTGAGGTCAGGAGTTTGAGACAAGCCTGGCCAACGTGGCAAAACCCTGTCTCTACTAAAAATTACAAAAAATTAGCTGGTTGTGGTGGCACCTGCCTATAATCCCAGCTACTTGGGATGCTGAGGCAGAAGAATCGGTTGAACCTGGGAGGTGGAGGTTGCAGCGAGCGAAGATCAACATCATGTCACTGCACTCTAGCCTGGGCAACGGAGCAAGACCCTGTCTCAAAAAAAACCCAACCAAACAAACAAACAAACAAAACTCTATCACTTATCTCCTCATAGCTCTTAGTGCACTTTCCCAGAAGTTGGTGCATAGTTCCTAGTGAACCCAATTAAGCTGGTATACTTTCTCTTAATTTAATTTTCCATTATTAAGATTTTTGATAGGCATAAGTGAACTGCTTTTCCAAATCTAAAGTAAAATTCCAGCTCTTACAAATCACTAAATTCTAGCTGTTCTTCATGATATTCTGAAAGAATACTTTAAAAAGATCTGTCATACATGTCCCCCTCCCCAAATCAGTACAAAAGGCAATTTAGTTTCATAATACTTCACAAAATATATATATATATATACATATTCATAAGAAACTATAATGGCTTTGCAAGAAAAAGACAAGGATTCACAGAGAATATCCTGTCTTTGCTATTATACCAAAATAGCTGCTACATAGATGGGAAAGATTGTTGAAAGGTAAGGAATTAGTTCACTATATTTGTTCCCCCAAAAATCAACTTATCCCCTTAACTTGCCAATTTTTATTAAAGGTTTCTCCATTTTTCCAATTACACTGGTTCCAATGCTTACTTTTACCCAAACCATTTATGGAATCTTGTTTATTTTTGCTTCCTATCTCTCCTGTTTCATCTGCCCCATCTAATTCATTGGATTGCTATGATCCTACTTCAGGTCTTAACTATTGCTGGGATTCAGAAAACAATACAACAAAAAAGAAAACTTTAGAAGCTCAAGTTTTTCTCTGACCTTCTCCAGTCTTCCTGTTTCTCAGTCTCATCTCCCCGCAAGGCTAGTCATAGAAACTGGAATCCCTCTTCCCCAACGTAGGGTATAGAAACCAGAACCCCTTTTCCCCAAAGCCGCCATAAAACCTAAAAATATTACTCTAATTCCATCCCCACCCTAACCTTTCTGTGCAAAAACTGACCTACCTTGTTTGACTCTAGGTCAATAAGACCTCCAATCAGAGAAGGTCCTGCTCATACCCAGAAGGCAGGAATGCATGCTCAGAGAGGCCAAGAAAAATCTAGACAGGCAGACCTTGCTGGGCTTCCCTACTCAGTCTATTAGCATTAGATCATACATAATCTTTTTGTCCAATTATATTTCTTTACAGCTGTCCATACTTTGTTAGACACATGCCTAAAAATGTACAATTTCCCCTGTATTTTTGGATCCTCATTCTGAAGGCTCCTGTGTCACAATATAACTATGATGAAATAAACTTGTAAGTCTTTTCTCCTATTAATCTGCCTCTTGTCAGTAATTTTTAGTGAATCTTCAGAAGGCAAAGCGAAAGTTTACACTATCTTCTACTAAGGTAAGTGTAATAGTTTCTTCAGTGGCATCTCAGCATCCAAACTGCTTGTTACTCTACATCATCTTCCATACCTGCACATTCTCTCTCAATAAATCTTAGCATGTTAGTCCCTTGTCTCAAAAATCTACAATTCTGCTTAGGTTGTAGGTGAGATCCGTCATAATCTTACCTTACTTACATTTTCCACTTCCTTTCCCATTACTCTAAAACACAGCCCCTCCATTAGTAAAACTGGATAACATATTTCTCTGAATATTTTCTCATTTCAGTATTCTAGCTTATTCTGGTAGGGGATGTACTCTCCTAGTTATGGCTGTCTATTAAAATCTTGCTTGGTAAGACCTCAACAGCAAGGCAAAAATAGACAAAAAAGACTTAAACTAAAAAGTCTCCTTCTTCACAGCGAAAGGAATAATGAACAGAGTGAACAGACACCCTGTGGAATGGGAGAAAATATTTGCAAATTAGTTATCTGACAGGTGATTAATACCCAAAACATACAAGGAACTCAAACAACTTAACAAAAAATAGTGAGCAAAGAACGTGAATAGACATTTTTCAAATAAGACATACAAAAGGCCAACAGGTGTAGGAAAAATACTCAACATCACATCACTAATCATCAGAGAACCACAATGAAATATCATCTTACCACAGTCAGAATGGCTATTATTAAAAAGATGTTAGCAAGGATGTGGGAAAAAGGGAACTCCTATATACTGTTAGTAGGAATGCAAATTAGTACAACCTTTATAGAAAACAGCATGAAGATTTACCAAAGAACTAAAAATGGAATTACTATTTGATTTAGCAATCCCACTACCGGGTATCGACCCAAAGGGAAAGAAATCAATATATCAAAGATAACCACACTTGTATGTTTTGCGCGGCACTATTCAGAATAGCAGACGTGGAATCAACCTAACTATCAATGGATAAGTGGATAAAGAAAATGTGGTATATACATACACAATGTATATTATTCCACGTGAAAAAGAACAAAATCATGTCTTCTGCAGCAACGTTAATGGACTGGAGGTCATTATCTTAAGTGAAAAAAGCCAGGCACAGAAAGTCAAATATCACATGCTCTCACTCATAAGTGGATGCTAAAAAATTTGTACACATGGATGTACAGAGTGCAATGACAGGCCAGGCACGGTGGCTCACGCCTGTAATCCCAGCACTTTGGGAGGCTGAGGTGGGTGGATCACGAGGAAAGGAAATCAAGACCATCCTGGCTAACACGGTGAAACCCCGTTTCTACTAAAAATACAAAAAAAATTAGCCGGGCAGGGTGGCAGGCATCTGCAGTCCCAGCTACTCAGGAGGCTGAGGCAAGAGAACGGTGTGAACCCAGCAGGCAGAACTTGCAGCGAGCCAAGATCGCGCCACTGCACACCAGCCTGGGCGACAGAGCAAGACTTCGTTTCAAAAAAAAAGAGTGGAATGATAGACAATAGAGACTCAGAGAGGTGAGGGGTTGGGAGGGAGGCAGATGATGAGAATCCAATTTTTAAAATTCATTCTTGCACATATTTATTTAAGAATTATATAAATATTGGCTTTCAGCCTGGGTGCAGTGGCTCATGCCTGTAATCCCAACACTTTGCGAGGCCGAGGCAGGTGGACTGCTTGAGCTCAGGAGTTCCAGGCCAGCCTGTGCAACGTGGCCAAACCCCATCTCTACAAAAAATACAAAAAATTAGCTGGGCATGGTGGCACACATTTGAGGTCCCAGCTACTAGGGAGGCTGCAGTGAGCTGAGGTTGCAATACTGCACTCCAGCCTGGGTGACAGAGACCCTAACTCGGGGTGCGGGGGGGAAAATCCTTGCTATATTTGCTTTCTGCCTCCCAATCAACCATTTCAAAATTACTTTTAAAGAATATTAACAGGGGACAGGTGCAGTGGCTAATGCCTATAATCTCAACACTTTGGAAGGCTAAGGTGGGAGAATTGCTTGAACCATGGTCAAGGTTGCAGCTCCCCATGATTACGACACTGCACTCCTGCTTGGGCAACAGAACAAAACCCATTCTCAAAAAAACTTAAAAGAAAAAAAAAAAGAATAACATGAATAAGGAGTCAACTGAAAATAGTCCAAATGCTATCATTTATTTGCCAAGTATTTCTACCCAGGGCTCCAGATAGTAATGGGTTCTCTCTCTTGACACAGGCTTTTTCTCTCCAACTAGATTGGGACGTGGCTACAGTTTAATAACTGATTCTCCTTAGAAATAAGAGTAATTTTTTTTCTGTAGGAGGCATAAACTGACTTCCAGTTCAAGACGGCATGCTAGACAACTGAGGTGCCTCACGTTACTGTTTAAAAGCCATCAAAATGACAAACTAGTAGAAAGAAATATTCACAATAAGAAGGGAATGAGAGAGATGCATCAGCAGAAAACCAAATTCGATAAATTTCTAGAAGTTTGAGTGCTGACTGATAACTGAGTTGAAGGAGCCACACCCAAGAAAATTAACAAAAGGAGCTGCAGCAGAAGTAGGAACCAAGATTCCTAACAGGACACTGAGAAACTCTGCTTACACACATGTATGATGAAGGGCAAGAACGAGCAATGGGCTTGAAAACAGGGAGGTTAATGAGCAGTTTTGTAAGGACCAGATTCCCATTTCATCCTCACATACCATTCCTACCTACACACGTGAAAACAGGCAAACATGGCCTTAAGGCAAATAATATGAGGCTCTTCTCTAAAGAGACTGAAGGAAATACCCAGGCAAGTGGTAAAATATTGGATCCTGTGCATACACCACTATTCATTTTGACAATAAGACCACTGGTGTAAAAACTGGCTCTCTCTCCACTGGACCTTAAATCATTCCTATCCCTCTTTCATGTATCTGAAGGGTCAACCAAGAATCATAAAACATACAGTATAATTAAGAAAGACCAGATGGGAGTGGTGGCTCACGCCTGTAATCCCAGCATTTTGGGAGGCTGAGGGGGGTGGACTGCCTAAGGTCAGGAGTTCGAGACCAGCCTGGCCAACATAGTGAAACCTCGTCTCTACTAAAAATACAAAAAAATTAGCTGGGTGTGGTGGTGGGCGCTTGTAATCCCAGCTACTAGGGAAGCTGAGGCAGGAGAATCACTTGAACATGTGAGGCAGAGGTTGCAGTGAGCCGAGATCGCACCACTGCACTCCAGCCTTAGTAAGAAGAGAAACAAGAAATACAGAGGATGAATCCAAAAAGACAAATATTTAACTTTAGCTTGATTTGCAGGGAAAGAGAATAGATAAAAAAGAGAAAGAAAAATTATGAAATCAATAATACAAAGCAGGGGTGTATACCATGTAGAAGCATTATAGAAGCTTTACACATGAGGTGTATTTTTGAGTGCATGGAGAGAGAGTAACATTCTAATGGAGACTGGAGACTGAAGACGGTAGTCCAAATTGAGCTAATGGTACCATAAACTTGTGCAGCAGGAATAGTTAATACAATGCTTGAGGATGGCAAGGAGAGTAGTTTAAGTGTATCACTGTGAAGGTAGAAATCAAAAATGAGGTTGAAAAATGCAAGCTAGAGTCATATCACGCAATTTTATTTTTTTTAAGAGGCAGGGTCTCACTCTTTGCCCAGGCTGCAGTGCAGGAGTATAATCACAGTTCACCGTAGTCTTGACCTCCTGGACTCAATCAAGCAATCCTCCTGCCTCCACCTCTCAAGTAGCTAGGACCACAAGTGCACCCTACCATGCTTGGCTACTCTGAAAATTTTTCTGTAGAGATGGAGTCTCACTGTGTTGCCAAGACCAGTTTCACTAGGCTGGTGTTGAACTCTGGCCTCAAGTAATCCTCCTGCCTCAGGCACCCGAAGTGTTGGGATTACAGGCATGAGCTAGCATACTCAGCCACGGAAATTTTTGATTTACATTTTAAGCACTTTATTATGTCTAACACAAATATTTCTTTCTAAAATTATTTCTGTATTTTCAAATTTCAACTTATTTGAGATTTACGGGGTACATGTGTAGGTCTGTCACATGGGTATACTGCACGATGCTGAGGTTTGGGGTATGATTGATCCCATCACCCAGGTAATGAGCATAGTACCCAACAGTTTTTCAGCCCTGGCCCCCCTTCCTCCCCTCCTTTTCTAGTAGTCCCCAGTGTCTATTGTTGCCATATTTATGTCCATGAGAACCCATGTTTAGTTCCCACTTATAAGTGAGAACATGCAATATTTGGATTTCTGCTCCCTCATTAATTTGCTTAGAATAATGGCCTCCAGCTGCAAAAACTGAAAAAACACCCAGAGCCCCAGTTTCCTTGTCTGTAAACTAGGGATAATACACAAAATATCTCGTAAGGTTATTATTGGATCCCAAATAAATGTACAATGCCTAGAACAATGCTCAGTACATTGACCAGTAGTTCAATAAACACTTTAAACTATTTTTATAAGTATCCCGTCTGCTTCCCTATCTGCTGACACAGTGATGGAAGAGGTGGGAGAAGACAAACATGTATGGAGAATCTATTCAGTAACAGGTACTGTGCTGAATGCTTTCATCTGCTATCTCATATGCTCAACCCACCCTTTCCCCTCACCCACACTTGGCAAATATCTGTACATTACTGAGTTTCAGTTTAAACATTACCTCATCATCAAAGCCTTTATGATATTCTTAAGCAAATACGGGTACTCCTTTTCCAGTGCTCCAATTATATATGGTATATATCACCATTATAACACACCATACTACATTATAATGTGTCTGTTTTCTTTTCCTTTCCTTTTCTTTTTTTTTTTTTTTTTGACACAGAGTCTTGCTCTGTCACTCAGACTGGAGTACAGCAGCACAATCTTGGCTCACTCCAACCTCCACCACTCAGGTTCAAGGGCTCCTCCCACTTCAGGCTCCTGAGTTGCTGGGACCACAGGTGTGTACCACCACACCCAGCTGGTTTTGTTTTTGTTTTTTTGATTTTCATAAAAAAAAAATCAAATGGGGGTCTCACCAAGTTGCTCAGGCTGGTCTTGAACTACTGAGCTCAGGCGATCCACCCAACTTGGACTCACAAAGGGCTGGGATTATAGGCATGAGCCACCGCACTCGGCTAATGTGTCTGTTTTCTTATAAAGCTACTAACTTCTTGAAAGGAAATATCATAATTTTTCATTTACATGTCTAAAACCATCCCTGAAACATAGCAGGTGTTCAGTATATATTTGAAGCAGAGAGGGAGAATCAGGATGGTGGGGAACAAGGGAAAGAAGGAGGGAGGCAGAAAAAGTAGCTGTGACTTTTTCTCACTTAGATGAGGAAATCACGAGTCCCAGGGTCCTATCTTATGAGAGGCAGAACAAAGACTCAATGCCAGATCATTTGACATAAAAAGCCCTTGTCTATCATGATGCTTAACATAACATTCTCTGGAATATTTCAAATGTCCCTCAACAACATAATCACAATATTAAAGTTTAGAATCTTGAAACTACATGCCACAGGTAGACCACCCTACTCAACCCATGCTCACCTTTTATCCTTTAATTTTCTGAACTTTTAAAAATTTACTATAAAACTTCTTAGCTGACACAATGAATCATAAGAAATGAGTGCTTTTATGATAGAGTATTTTGTTTTATTGCTCCTCTTTGAAAATAAGAGGTATTAAATAGATGATGGCTAAAGAAACTTTTTAAATCCCTATCAAATCTATACTTTTATGGTATTAATGTTGCACTGTTGAAATAATACTATATTTCAAGTAGATTTTACAAAAATATCTCTGATTTTACATGGAGTGGCAGAACAGTATATCTACGTACACTATCTAATTTAAGGATGTATACTATAAGCCTAGAACACTGTTTTTCATTATACTCCCCATAGTGAGCTTTGTTTCCTATTTTCCTCTCCATGTGAAATTATAATACCACAGATATACTGAATATTTACTTACATACTGTAGCTCTGTGGAAGACTACAAACCACTACAGTATCTGGGATGGTACTGCCTCTACGAGAACCAATTTTCATTTCTTTGTTGTGATATCATGCTCTGAGAATGCATGTCCTCAACCACTTAAAAATGCAAAAATGTGTAAATGAAAAGCCAGTGGATAAATTAAAATGGAATTTTAAAAATATCATATTAACACAGCAGCAGAAAGACATAAAAAAGTTACCAAAGAAATGAGATAAACAGAAGAATATCAAAGTGGTAGATCTAAATCCAACCATATGAACAGTTACATTAGGTGTTAAATGCAGAGATTTATCAAATTGATAAAAAGCAAGACCCGACTATTTGCTGTCTACATCTACAAAAGAGCCACTTTAACTATAAAGATATAAAAAAATTAAAAATCAGAGCATAGAAAAAGACAACCATGTAAACAATAAATAATAAGGCTACAGCTGTGTTATATTACTAAAAGCAGACTTAAAGAGTATTATCAAAAATAAAGAAGGACATTTCCTAATAGAATTTTAAAAAACTCATTAAGAAGGCCTAACAATTATTAATGTGTATGTGCCCAGTAACAGAGCTTTGAGATGCACAAATCAAGAATTGACAGAATTATAAAGAGAATGAGACAAATTCCAAGCATAGCTGGAGATTTTTTTATCAGCCACCCTCTACAGTTAACAGAACAACTGGGGAAAAAATTCATTTAAGACACATTAGCTATTAAAAAATATCAACAAGCAATTTAACCTATTTGAGATTCATTTGTTCTCTGATCAAAAGAGAAGTAAAACAGAAACCATCATGATAAATAAAAAGATAATTATAAATATTTGTAATTACATGGTATACTTTTAATTGATCTGATAATGCAAAAAAAAAAAACACAGGAACTTAAAAAATTTTTAAACTGATAATAAAAAATACAACATATCAAAATTTGTGGGATGCAGCTAAAACCATTCATGAAGGAAAATTTAGATTTAAGTTTATTTGTTTATTTATAACAAGGCCAGGTACAGTGGCTTACATCTATAATCCAACACTCTGGGAAGCCCAGGCAGGAGGACTGCTTGAGGCCAGGTGTTCATGACCGCCTGGGAAACTTAGTAAAACCCTATTTCTATAAAAAAAAATTTAAGGCTGGGCACAGTGGCTCACACCTGTAATTCCAGTGTTTGGGAAGCTGAGGTAGGCAGATCACCTGAGGTCAGGAGTTCAAGACAAACCTGGCCAACATGATGAAACCCCAATCTCTACCAAAAATACAAGAAAAAATTAGCCAGGCATGGTGGTGCATGCCTGTAATCCCAGCTATGCAGGAGGCTGAGGCAGGAGAATTGCTTGCACCCGGGAAACAGAGGTTACAGTGAGCCGAGATCACGCCATTGCACTCCAGTCTGGGCAACAAGAGTGAAACTCTGTCTCAAAATATATATATATATTTTAAATTGGCTAGGCATAGTGGCACATGCCTGTATTCCCAGATAACGTGGGAGGATCACTTGAGCCTAAGAGGTTAAGGCTATAAGTGAGACGTGATTGTGCCATTGTATTCCAGCCTGGGCAACAGAGTGAGATCCTGTCTTAAAAAACAAAATAAAATAGAGAGGTTTCAAAGAACGTCATAGGGTTTCACATAAAGAAGCTACAGAAAGTGCAAAGGAAACTCAAAGTTTGTAGAAGAAAATAATGAACATAAATTAATAAAAGAGGGTAAAAAACAATAGAGCAAAGTAAAGACAGCTAAAAGTCAGTGTTTTCAACAAAATTGATAAACCCTTAGGTATAAAGACAAGAAAAAAATAAAGAACACAAATTATCAAAATCAGGAATCAAAGAGGGCCTTTCGTCACCAATCCCACATACATTAAAAGGAGAGCAAAGAAATATTACAAATAAATGATTGCAAAAAAATTGATAACTTAGATCATCTCTAGGAACAAAAGGTCACTTAAAAATAGATTAAGTTGTATAAATTCTTTTTTATTAAAGCTAACAAAATGTAAATTCTTTTTTTTTTTTTGAGACAGGTTCTGACTGCCATGGCCCAGGCTGAAGTGCAGTGGTGTGACCCCACTCACTGCAGCCTCAACTTCCTGGTAATCCTCCCACCTCAGTCTCTCAAGTAGCTGGGACGACAGGCACATGCCACCACACTGGGCTTATTTTTTGTAGACACACGGTTTCGCCATGTTGTCCAGGTTGGTCTCGAACTCCTAGGCTCAAGCAATCCTCCCGCCTCAACCTCCCAAGGTGCTGGGATTATAGGTATATAGAGCCACTGCACTTGGCCAGAATGTAACTTGATTTTTAAAAGTGAGCAAAAGACTTGAATTGATATGCCTACTAAAAAAAGATACGTAAATAGAAAATAAGCACATGAGTAATCAACATCATTAGGCTTCAAAAAAAAAAAAAAGGGAATTAAAACCACAATGCAGCTGGGTGCAGTGGCTCATGCCTGTAATCCCAGTAGTTTGGGAGGCGGAGGCGGGTGGATCACCTGAGGTCAGGAGTTTATGACCAGCCTGACCAACATGGAGACACCCCGTCTCTACTAAAAACACAAAATTAGCCAGGCATGGTGGTGCACGCCTGTAATCCCAGCTACTCGGGAGGCTGAGGCAGGAGACAGGATAATCGAACCTGGGCAGCGGAGGTTGCAGTGAGCTGAGATCACGCCACTGCACCCCAGCCTAGGCAATAAGAGCAAAACTCTGTCTCAAAACAAACAAACAACAACAACAAAAAACCACCATGCAATACACAGTCACTAAAACGGCTCAAAAGTTGGTGAGGATGTGGAACAACTAAAATTCTACACATTGCTGGTAGGAATATAAAATGGTAGATCTACTTTGGAAAAAGTTCTGCAATCTCCTATAGAATTAAACATATACTCACCCTATGACCCCAGTTTCCACAGTTAGGCTTTTATGCAAGACAAATTAAAACACGTGTTCACACAAAGACTTGTGTGCAAATGTATATTAGGGGTTTATCCATAATAGCCCAAACCTGAAAACAGTGTAGATATCCTTCAATGATAGAATAAACAAATTTTGCTATGTACAATACTACTGAGCAATAAAAAGGAATGAATCACTGGGATATACATCATAATCGTTGTCAAAAACTGTGAAGGGTGTTTGGTTTTACCTCAAGTACAGGCTAGCAAATAAATTAGCCTGCCAAAATTTCACAGAAGGTGGTAGAATGTATGATACTACAAGGTCAGGTCAGAAACAAAGGATAGGCTTTTTTTTTGGAGATAGTCTTGCTCTGTCGCCCAAGCTGGAGTGTAACGGTGTGATCTCGGCTCACTGTAACCTCCACCTGCCGGGTTCAAGCGATTCTTCTCCCTCAGCCTCCTGAGTAGCTGGGATTACAGGCACCTGGCACCATGCCCAGCTAATTTTTGTATTTTTCAGTAGAGATGGGGTTTCACCATGTTGGTCAGGCTGGTCTCGAACTCCTGACCTCAGGTGATCCACCTGCCTCCGCCTCCCAGAGTGCTAGGATTACAGGTGTGAGCCACCGCACCTATCCCAAGGTCAGTTTATTTTATTTTTTGTTTGAGACGGAGTCTTGCTCCATCACCCAGGCTAAAGTGCAATGGCACAATCTCGGCTCACTGCAATCTCTGCCTCCCGGGTTCAAGCAATTCTCCTGCCTTAGCCTCCATAGTAGCTGGGATTACAGGCACCTGCCACCACACCCAGCGAATTTTTGTATTTTTAGTACAGATGGGGTTTCACCATTTTGGCCAGGCTGGTCTCTCCTGACCTTGTGATCCACCTGCCTCGGCTTCCTAAAGTGCTAGGATTACAGGCATGAGACACCACGCCTGGCCGACAGTTTGTTTGTTTGTTGGTTTGTTTATTTATTTATTTATTTATTTATTGGAGAGATGGAGTCTTGCTCCTTCACCCAGGCTGGAGTGCAATGGCACGATCTCAGCTAACTGCAACCTCCACCTCCCAGGTTCAAGTGATTCTCCTGCCTCAGCTTCCAGCTGGGATTACAGGCACGTGCCACTGCAACCTCCATCTCCCAGGTTCAAAGCAATTCTCCTGCCTCAGCTTCCAGCTGGGGTTATAGGCGCGTGCCACTGGGCCCGGCTAATTTTTGTATTTTTAGTAGAGATGCGGTTTCTCCATGTTGGCAAGGCTGGTTTTGAACTCCTGACCTAAGGTGATCCGCCTGCCTCGGCCTCCCAAAGGACAGTTTATTTTTAACAAGAGCAGTTGCTTCAATTCCCACAGGGTGATGTAAAGAAGGTCAGAGACAGAGAGTTACATTAACAAGAGAGGAACACTGCCGGGCAGGCACAGTGGCTCACGCCTATACTCCTAGCACTTTGGGAAACTGAGGTAGGCAGATCGCTTGGGCCCAGGAATTCAACACCAACCTGGCAACATGGTGAAATCCCATCTCTACAAAAAATACAAAAATTACCTGGGCATTGTGACATGTCTGTAGTCCTGGCTACTCTAGAGGCTGAAGTGTGAGGATCACCAGAGCCTAGGGAGACAGAAGCTGCAGTGAGCCATGATCATGCCACTGCACTACAGCTTGGGCAATAGAGTGAGACTCTATCTAAAAAAAAAAAAAAAAAAAAAAAAAAAACAAACGTGGCTGGGCGCGGTGGCTCACGCCTGTAATCCCAGCACTTTGGGAGGCCGAGGTGGGTGGATCACAAGGTCAGGAGATCGAGACCATCCTGGCTAACACGGTGAAACCACGTCTTTACTAAAAATACAAAATATCAGCTGGGCGTGGTGGTGGGCGCCTGTAGTCCCAGCTACTAAGGAGGCTGAGGCAGGAGAATGGCATTAACCTGGGAGGTGGAGCTTGCAGTGAGCCGGGATCATGCCACTGTACTCCAGCCTGGGTGACAGAGCGAGACTCCATCTCAAAAAAAAAAAAAAAAAAAAGCAAAGAAGGAGGAACACTGATGTTAGTTAGGGAACCTGAATTTTTTATAATGGGCAGTAAGCATACTGGACCTTTATTTTGGAAGGAAACACAATCTCTGTGTTCCAAGGCTGTTAGCATATTATAAACATTTGGGAAAACACAGTCTGGAACAAAGGAAAGTCAGCCTCACTCACAAGAGATGCAGCAATCTGAGAGATGTAGGGAAAGTTATCTCCGAACAATAGGAAGTAAAAACAGCTTTACAAAAAAATGAGTACACTGTAATTCCATTTATTTGAAGTTCTAGAACAGACAATATTAACTTATAGTATGAACAAAATGAAAATAATTGTTGCCTGTGGGTGGATATGTGAACTGACTAAAGAGGGACATGAAGGATCTTTCTGGAATGAGATAATGTTCCATGTCTTGAGATGGGTTTGAGTTATGAAAGGGTAGCCATGTGTTACAGTTATTGAATGGTGTACTTACAATTTCACTGTGTATCAATTTTACCTCAAAAAAGATAGTGAACTCTAGTTAATGATATGCATGCTGGAAAATTTAGAGATTATATTGATGTCTGCAGCTTCTTTTCAAATATAGCAAAAAGATAAACAGATGGATCCATAGAGGGATAATAGATGCAGAGTTATATAAAGTATACAAAAATGAGTATTGTGCTCCTTGTTAAAATTCTTTCAACCTCCTATGTTTCAAAAACTTGTTTAAAAATATTAGAAAAAATATCTTTGATACAGATACTTTATGGGTGAGAGATATGTTGGTTTGCTTAAATTTAAAAATGAGAAAGTAGTAAGTTGACACTGAAACTGTTATCATTCTAACTTTTTTTTTTTTTTGAGTCAGTGTCTGGCTCTGTTGCCCAGACTGGAGTGTAATAGCATAGTCTCAGCTCACTGCAACCTCCACCTCCCAGGCTCAAGTGATCCACCCACCACAGCCTCATGAGTAGCTGGGACTATAGGTACACACCACCATGTCCTGCTAATTTCTGTAAATTTTTTTGTAGAGATAGGGTTTCATCATGTTGCCCAGGCTGGTCTCAAACTCCTGGGTTCAAGCGATCTGTCTGCCTGGCTTATTCTTACTACTATGAAGTATTCAGTAAGAATAGCACGTGCATGGAACTTATATTGGATGCTATCAACAGATTTTAGACAATATTCGAGTGACTGACAATCTGACATTTTATATTGTTCACGTAATTGGAAAATGGGAGAAGGCAGATGAAGAGACAGAGAGATGAACAAGAAGAAATGAATATGAATATGAATGAAACAGAATAAATGAGTATAAGAACTCTGAAGTGAACCTGCGGAATTATTTTCAGACTAGAGTCTTGGCTGCTGAGCTGATGAATGAATTTGAAAGGCAGCAGGAAAGTGATTTAGACATCAACAAATGAGAATACAGATCATGAAACTAAAAAGAACAATTGATACAGAGAAACTGCTTTCCTTTTTAGCATATTTTCTGAGGAGTTATATTTGATTCTTTCCTCCAAGGCAGTTTCAGCCATCCTCATAGAGCTGATCTGGCTTTGAGAACATGCGCTATTCGCCTTTTGTTGTAATGACGGTTGATGGGACAGGTAGTACAGAAAATGAACAATAAGAAGTGTGTCTACTTTTCTTTTAGAGCTCAGAAAAATTAGCTGTACTCAATACAGCTGTACAGGTAATAGAAAATTTCAAACTTATCTTTGGCTTTACTTAATGTAAAAATAACACGCCTCTCCCCTAAAAACGCTAAAACTTTGGCTTTCCACAATCTCCCCACCATCATATGAAACAGTGATTTTGAAACTGTTCTATCTTTAAAACTCTGGAGATCAGGGAAATGCTTCAAAGATTCTAAAACAATTTATTTGAATTTATATTTTTAAATATATTTTTAAAGTATCTTAAAATCTGTGACATATAACATGCACTATTACACACTCAAAACTAAGTCAATGGAATCCCTAACACATAACTTGGTACCACCAGGTTCATACATTTTTTTGGTGCAGATTTCAGAATAGTTTCTACTGGTAGCTTTCAGTGCATATGTTTTGATTTAGAATATTACAGCTCTGTATTTGTCATTCATTAAAGTCCCTGGCTTGTGCATAGCCATTCACACACACAAAAAACATGAAAGAGTAGTTAGTTCTAAAGTACTTGTGATATTAAATGATGTGGTAAGTCCCAGGCACCGAATGTAATCCTCGGTTGTTGATAAACAAGTGAACATAAAACATGCCTTATTATAATAACTTGTTAGTTCCTCGTAGTTGAATGTCACTGTGTATGTGAAGTAAAAATACCCTTAGAGCTAGAAGTGGTTTCTTTTTTCTTTTTTTTTTTTAACCAAAATCCGGACATTTAAAAAGAAATGTGTCAAGTCTTCAGACTCAAAGTAAAACAAATTCCATTAAATTAGCAACATTGCATTCTTCAACTGCTTCCACTATGTAGATAATACACAAAATAACAAAAATAAAGTTGTTATTCAACAGCAAGCAAACATTATGTTACCTGATATTGGCATGCTTTTTTTTTTTTTCCCTGAGACAGAGTCTCACTCTGTCCCCCAGGCTAGAGTGCAGTGGTGCAATCTTAGCTCACCACAAATGCCACCTCCTGGGGTTCACACCATTCTCCTACCTCAGCCTTCCGAGTAGGTGGGACCACAGGTGCCCACCACCACGCCCAGCTAATTTTTTGTAGTTTTAGTAGAGACAGAGTTTCACTGTGTTAGCCAGGATGGTCTCGATCTCCTGACCTCATGATACACCCACCTCAGCCTCCCCAAGTGCTGGGATTACAGGCGTGAGCCACCGCACCCGGCCTGGCATGCTCTTTTATGAAAATAAAAATTGTCCAAACACACATGAGTTTCAAATAATGAAATTTAGTGAAGAGTTTGTATGATCACTCTCAAGATACAATATCATTTTCAAACACAGAATGAAAATAATTCCGTTAATTTATTTTTAGTGTACATTTAATAATTTAGTGGTTTGGAAAGCAATTTTATTGCTTAAAATAACCTACTATATTGAATATGGGGGGGGAACAGGCATAGACAAGGAAGAAGCTCACAGATTTAGCAATGTGATGGTATAATGTTACTATGTCAGCAATAAAATTAAAGTTTGGACACAAGGCACGAAATTAAACATGACTGAAATTTTATCTGACAGAGGGCATTAACATACTTGAGGTGTTTCTTAATGACAACATAGAACAATTTATGATTTTTAAAGGGGCTGGGTGTGGTGGCTCACGCCTCTAAGGCCAAGGCAAAAGGATTGCCTGAGGCCAGGCATTAGAGACCAGCGTGGGCAACACAGTGAGACCCTTCTGTCTACAAAAATTTTTTTTAGGGGGCAGGCATCCTGGCTCATGCCCATGATCCCAGCACTTCTAGACCAGCCTGGACCATATTGTGAGACCCCATCTCTACAAAACAAACAAAAATTTGCCAGGTGTGGTAGTGTGTATCTGTAGTCCCAGTTACTCAGGAGGCTAAGGTGGGAGGATCTCTTGAGCCCAGAAATTAAAGGCTGTTGTGAGCTATGATCACATTACTGCACTCCAGCCTGGGCAATGGAGTGAGACACTCTTAAAAAAAAAAAAAAAAAGGCCGGGCGCGGTGGCTCAAGCCTGTAATCCCAGCACTTTGGGAGGCCGAGACGGGCGGATCACGAGGTCAGGAGATCGAGACCATCCTGGCTAACATGGTGAAACCCCGTCTCTACTAAAAAAAAAAAAAAAAAAAAAAAAAGAGGTATATGTAAAAATATACATGGTTTATTTTCAACAAAGAAAGAACATTTAAATTAGCTGAGGAACCTGGTCGTTTAAAATCTCCAAATTGGACATTTATAATTCAAGAATGCAAGCAGTTATTAAATATTGCCAATGATGCAATACAGAAACAAAAATGTCCCACGATTCTTTCAAGCATCTGACTCTGTTTCAATAAAGCTACCACCTCTAAATTATTTATCTTAAACTACTATTGGGGAAAATAGCTCCCAAATGATTTCATTAACTGTACATTTACTTAACACAGTAATTTTTTTTTTTTGTTTTTGTTTTTGTTTTTTTTTTGAGACGGAGTCTCGCTCTGTCGCCCAGGTTGGAGTGCAGTGGCCGGATCTCAGCTCACTGCAAGCTCCGCCTCCCGGGTTCACGCCATTCTCCTGCCTCAGCCTCCGGAGTAGCTGGGACTACAGGCGCCCGCCACCTCGCCCGGCTAGTTTTTTGTATTTTTTAGTAGAGACGGGGTTTCACAGTGTTAGCCAGGATGGTCTCGATCTCCTGACCTCGTGATCCGCCCGTCTCGGCCTCCCAAAGTGCTGGGATTACAGGCTTGAGCCACCGCGCCCGGCTTTAACACAGTAATTTTTAACAAGTTGTTAGGGTGAATGGCAATTCTCAAGTATTGCAGTCATATAATTTGAAGCTGAAAGAGACTTTAGACATCTCACTCTTAGAAGATATGTATATTATAAAATCCATTAAAATGGCAAGAGCATATATGAACTATAGAACATGTGTAAGTAGAATGCCATTACAGTTGTTACATTCTGGTCGCCCTTATCTTCAGGACAAAAGGCAGGCTTGCATTTCCCTACTGTCTTTTACATTAGGCATGGCCATGTAACTTACTTTGGCTAATGAAAGGTGAGTAGAAATAGCTTAGGTACTTTTGGGCAGAAACCGTAAGAGCCAGCTAGTGCAAACTCTGCTGTATCCCTTTTCCTGCTTCAAAACTTATGGAAGCAAGTTTCAAGATCCATCATCTGGGTCCTGAAGTTGAGAGGACCATGACTAGAGGACCCTGCAGACCACACTAAACATGTAGTGCCAGAGAGATAAAACCTTTATTGTGTTACGGCACTGAAAATGTGGGGTCATATGTTACCAAAACATAATCTAGGCCAGGCGTGGTGGCTCACGCCTGTAATCCCAACACTTTGGGAGGCCAAAGTAGGTGGATCATCTGAGGTCAGGAGTTCGAGACCAGCCTGACCAACATGGTGAAACCTCGTCTCTACTAAAAATACAAAATTAGCCTGGCGTGGTGGCAGGTGCCTGTAGTCCCAGCTACTCAGGAGGCTGAGACAGGAGAATTGCTTGAACCTGGGAGGCGGAGGTTGCAGTGAGCTGAGATTGTGCCACAACACTCCAGCCTGGGCAACAGAGCGAGAGTCTGTCTCAAAAAAAACAAAATCAAAACAAAATAAACAAACAAAAAACATAATCTAGACTATGCTGAGTGGAACAAAAATTGGAACCTAAAAGTGAATTATGGCCACTTGGTGTTATCTTAGGGTAAGTAAAAAATACACTGGTTGGCAATCCATGCTATGTAGTGTTAGTGTTTAGTAAAAATGTCATACATCAAAAAGCTAGGTCACTCTTAAAAATGGACAGCCAAGAATTACCAATCACTTCAACATGAGAGAAAGGAGCTCAAACAAGCAAACAGAAAAAAGGAACGTAAAAGAAACAGACACAAAGTCAGGAGAATAAATCTTTACCAACTGCAATTAATATTGTTCAGCTGGATGAAAGATTGTAATGCATCTATGAAATGAGTCAGAAGTCTCCTGAAATCAAGAAAGAGCTCTTGAAAATTAAACTATTATTAGAGAAATTTAAAGAATCAACACAAGTGTTAGCAAATTGATTAAATCCTCCAAAAAGAACACAGAAAAAATGATGAACAACAAGAGTGTATTAGTCCATTCTCACATTGCTATAAAGAAGTACCTGAGACTGGGTAATTCATGAAGAAAAGATGTTTAATTGACTCACAGTTCCACAGGCTTCACAGGAAGCATGACTGGGAGGCCTTAGGAAACTTACAGTCATGGCAGATGGCAAAGGGGAAGCAAGCACTTTCTTCACATGGCAGCAGGAGAGACAGAGAGAGAGCCAAGGGACACTGCCACCCACTTTTATTCAATAAACCATCATATCTAGTGAGAACTCACTATCATGAGAACAGCAAGGGAGAAATCAATTTGACATGAGACTTGAGCAGGGACACAAATTGAAATCGTATCAAAGAGCAAAAAAGGTTAAAGTAAAACATCCACCAGTAGCAGTTACAAAAAAAGAGAACTAAGAAAGGAGAATACTTTATTGAGAATAGTTCTATGAACAGAAGGATATGAGTTTTCACAATTAAAGGATCAAGTGATAAAAAAAATTAATTAAAAACCCTGCAAAATCACTGTGAAACCTCGGAATAACCCAGGGAGGAAGAAAAAAGAAAATCCCTAAAAGCTTCTAGGAAGAGAACAAAAAAGGTAGAGGGGTCTCATAAAAAGAAATAAGAATCAGAAGGGCACCTGAGTTGTCAACAGTAACAGCAAACACCAGAAGATAAATAAAACAATACTTTGAGAATGTGGGGGGAAAAGTATTTCCATATTAATTCTATACCTGGCCAAACTATCAGACAAATAGAGTCTTTAAAAGTTTGCCTCCTTATTTCCCTTTCTATGAAGGAGTTTAAAGATATGTTCAATCAAAACCTGGGAGAATAAATATGATGAAGACATGTGATCTAAAAGTAGTAAGGAGGAAAGGAAATTCCCCAAGATGAAACTAAAGGAAAGCATGAGACAACAGCTATCAAGCAGGCCTATATAAAACAACAGAGTCTGGATTGGAGCAGGAGTATGGTAAACTATAGGAATGATTTTTCAAGGAACAACAACAACAAAAATTGGCAGATGCCCTGATATGTTTGAAGCTGAGTAGACTTCTAGTTCTGTTAAGATTTTAGAGACATATTAATGATATTTACATGGGAAATTAAGCAAAAGCAAAAAGCAATTATAACCCTAAAAGTTGTTTTTCACACACACACAAAAATAACTATATACTGTGATTCTGCCGCAAACAATATTTATGTAGCTACAACAAAATAAATACTCAATATTTATCTAACCAAAATATGGGCTAAACTTTATTTTTGGAAGAGTGGTGAAAAGTGGTTTGAAACAGCTAAATTCTCATTTTCTGCAGTAAGAAGTTCATGAATAATATCTGAGGGGAAAAAAAAGATACAGCAGTATGAATACCATATACCAAAAGAGACAGCTACCCAATTTAAACACGGTTGTCTGTACAAAAAAGAAAGAGGGAGTGGAGAGGAAAAGGGCATAAAATTGCTTTTCCTTTTTCCTTCTTAGCTGTGATAGTTAATACTGAGTGTCAACTTGATTGGATTCAAGGATGCAAAGTATGGATCCTGGGTGTGTCTGTGAGGGTGTTGCCAAAGGAGATTAACATTTGAGTCAATGGGCTGGGAAAGGCTGACCCACCCTTAATATGGGTGGGCACCATCTCATCAGCTGCCAGCGAGGCTAGAATATAATGCAGGCAGAAAAACATGAAAAGACTAGACTGGCCTAGCCTCCCAGCCTACATCTTTCTCCTGTGCTGGATGCTTCCTGCCTTTGAACATCAGACTGCATGTTCTTCAGTTTTGGGACTCGGAATGGCTTTCCTTGCTCCTCAGTGTGCAGACTGCCTATTGTGGGACCCTGTGATTGTGTGAGTTAATACTTAATAAACTCCCCTTTATATATCTGTATATTTACATCTATCCTATTTAGTGCTGTCCCTCTAGAGAACCCTGAGAAATACTTTAGCCTTGTAGAACAATTGATTTTTTTTTAAATTATTGCTTTGTAAAATTAAATTGAAAAAACAAAGTCAGGCTGGGTGCAGTGGTTCATGCATATAATACCAGCACTTTGGGAGGCCGAGGTGGGTGGATCACTTGAGGTCAGGAGTTCGAGACCAGCCTGGCTAACATATAGTGAAATCCTGTCCCTACTAAAAATACAAAACTTAGCTGGGCATAGGTGGCGCACCCCTGTAGTCCCAGCTACTTGGGAAGCTGAGGCAGGAGAATCACTCAAACCAGGGAGTGCTGACCAACAGAACTTTACACAATCATGGATATGGTCTATATTTGCTCCATCCAAGATGGTAGATACTAACTAGTCATGTGACTATTGCACACTTACTGTTAGTGCAACTATGGAGTCAAATATTTTATTTTTTATTAATTTCAGTTTAAATAGCCGGAGATGGGCAGGAATTACCATTTTGAATAATGCAGTCCTAGAGTTATATCACAATCTGAGGTAGTCTGCAGAGGAGGACTGAAAATAGATTCCATCTCTACCCCGTTCAACCCTATTAATGTAAAAGAATTATCATAGACAGTGATTATGAGATATCATATTATTTTAAAATGTATTTTCTTAATCCTGAACACCTTCATCTTCCAATCTATGTATCAGAGAGTAGGATCTTATACATCACAGGAGAAAACCTTTATGGTTAATGCAAAGTTGGGTAAAAAATGAACCAACCCTTCTCCTGCAAAAAAAAAAAAAAAAAAAAACCAGAGAATCTCTTCAAGTGCTCAGCCTGCTCCAATGATCACAGAAGGGTCAGAAAGCCCCGGGGGATCTTTCCAGGCATAAAACAAGTTCAACAACTCTACTCTAATTCTTTCACTAAATTCGCTGGATACATGTAAGTCAAGGGCCCAGCTTCACCCTAATGCAGTTTTTACATTACCGCAAACTGTTCCAAATAACCAGACACAAAAGAAAAATATGCAATTTTAGACAAGGGCTGCATTAATTTATAATTGTGCTATGTACTTTCTCCCCTCCCCAGTTTCTAATATTTGAATATTTGTCTAAAAATAAATTCTCTTCCAGCTAGAGATCGAGTTTTTTTGTAATATAAAGAAAAACTTGAAGAGCTCATTTTATTCTTAAGGATATCATAACATCTTCTTAATTAGCTCATCATCTTTCAGTAATACTGATTTCATTTCTATGATATTTTCATTAGCACATTTCCCCGTAACTTCTTTCTCCTTGTCTTCCCTACTGATTTGTTCATCGCAGTTCATTGACCTTGCTAATAATTCTTCCATTCTCTTACACATGTCCCTTTTCCCTTAGAATCCTGGTAATATTTTTATTCCTGATACTTATCAAACCTAAACAGTATTTTGGAAATGCACTGACTATCTGCTATAGAAAAAAAACATATACATAGTGATTATTCGTCTCCAAATGCACTCTGATTTCTCCCAGCTTTCTCACCTAGCTCTGAGAAGACCCACAAGGTCGTAGATAAGAAAATATGTAGATAGATGGTCCAATGCAGTTAGTTACCATCATAAATAAGTCAGGCATAAACATCACTGACAGTCATCTTCAGTATAAAAAAGTGTGATTTATGTATATCCCAAGGCCAAATGATTTATATGTGTTCCACAGGCAGAGCATGTAGACACTGTTCATACCCACATAACTGTGGTAGTCAGCTTGCTTAAAAATATACATAGTAACTCAGGGTCAAAGCTACCACAGACAAAACTTCAAAAATATTTTAAGAAGAAAGGGCATCTGATCAACCTAGAAGATCTACTTGTTTACTATCTGCATATGATGGTAGCAATGACTGAAGCAACAGCAGTTGGTCAAAGCCTTCTAAAAAGATGATTTTAAAAAAATAAAAATACAAATAACAAAATATATACATATATGTCAATATATATTTTTTCATATCTGCCATCGATAAACTGTTTTTAAAATTTAAAAGAATTAGTTATCTGAATTGGAGTTCAACAAGGTGAAACTCGGAATACAAAAGTAACATATCAAGGTAGTTTGACTCAGTAGTGTGACCTTAGTCATATTACTTCAGCTTTCTGTACATAACAGCAATTCTGAATTAGGGTTGTTGTAAGAATTAGATGAGTTAGGGCCGGACACGGTGACTCAAGCCTGTAATCCCAGCACTTTGGGAGGCCGAGACGGGTAGATCACGAGGTCAGGCGATTGAGACCATCCTGGCTAACACGGTGAAACCCCGTCTCTACTAAAAAAAAAAACAAAAAACTAGCCGGGCGAGGTGGCGGGAGCCTGTAGTCCCAGCTACTCGGGAGGCTGAGTCAGGAGAATGGCGTGAACCCGGGAGGCGGAGCTTGCAGTGAGCTGAGATCCGGCCACTGCACTCCAGCCTGGGCTGTACAGAGAGAGACTCCGTCTCAAAAAAAAAAGAATTAGACGAGTTAATATATGTCAACTGCTTAGAACAACTGGCATATCGTACATCTTATACTTAGTGATTATTATTCTAGGTCAAGAAAGGATTTTCCATTTTTTATTTAATAAATATTTAACATTTTTATTCTCTATTATTTAAATTATTTTACCTATTAAATTAAAACACTAGTGCAACAGAAATCCAGTTACAACATAGCTCTTTTATACATAAAAAGGTCTCTTGAACAATTAGCCTTGAAGGGCAAAACTAGTTCTGACCAGACCAGCATTAAAATAGAATTTTGCATGCAAATGTGCTAACATTTTAAAGGCATTTATAAGTGACTGCTATTGCTTTGTTTTCTAATCATCACAAATACTACCCATTCACTTTAGAAAATATAGAAAAGAAAAACAGAAAGTAAAACACACCTCGAAATCTCACCACACTACTGTGACCATTTTATTTTTTTAACACTCTGTTACCACTATATACCCAAAACTTGCATTTTTTCATACACACAGAGAGATGGGAGATATAACTGTTTTTTTAAACACGGCTCCTTCTATACCCAATGCTTCATACTATACTTTTTTCATTTAGGAAGGTAACATGCATGGAACTGAACATTTTAAAACCATGGTTTTAGCAGCCAAATATGCCCCCTCCCCCCACCTTTTTTGCACATAAACTCTTATTTGAATCTTCTGTATTAGAAGAATAGAGACAAAACATTCTGGTTGAAGCAGAACGGATATGTGCTCAGCTTTCCCCTTCCCTGGTGGTCCTCAAAAGGAGTGCCAAGGAAATCAAAGGAACTTCTGAATACAGTTAACAATGTAATCCCAGCACTTTGGGAGGCCGAGGCGGGCGGATCACCTAAGGTTGAGAGTTCGAGACCTGCTTGACCAACATGGAGAAACTCCATCTCTACTAAAAATACAAAATTAGCCAGGTATGGTGGCACATGCCTGCAATCCCAGCTACTCGGGGGCTGAGACAGGAGAATCGTTTGAACCCAGGAGGCGGAAGTTGCATTGACCCGAGATAGTGCCAATGCACTCCAGCCTGGGCAAAAAGAACTCTGTCTCAAAAAAAAAAAAAACTTCCTTTGTTCAGCACCAGAAGACAGGGTAAAACAAACAACAATAAAAAAACTTCCTTTGCTTAAATTGGCTACACAGTATACACGCCATTACACTGATGTTCATAATTTAATCACCTCATGATGAACATTTCTTTCTAATTCTGTGTTGTAAGTGCTATAATAAATATATTTGTGCATATCCATTCTAATTTACATGCTTTTGATATAGATTACAAATTATTACCTAGAAATTTGTATCAGTATATAAATTTCTGTCCATTTCTCTTCAAGCTTGCTAGTATTACGTATTATCATTAAAACAGGCCAGGTTAGGTGGGTTATGCAACATTTTAGGAGGCTGAGGTGGGATGACTGCCTGAGGCCAGGAGTTCAAGACCAGCCTGGGAATCACAGCAAGATCCTATCTCTACAAAAAATACAAAATCAGTTGGAAGTCGTGTCACAGGCCTGTAGCCTCAGCTGCTCTGGAGGGTGAGGCAGGAGGATCTCCTGAGCCCCAGAGTTCAAGGCTGCAATGAGCTATGAGTATGCCACTGAACTCTAGCCCCCACCTCAAAAAATAAATAAATAAATCAGATAATAACATTGCCAAACTTTCATCTACTAAATGTCATTTTCAAATTTCAATTCTTTAATTTCTATATTTGTATCTTCATGAATGTCCATATTCCTGTCCTTTGCCCATTTTCGATAAGGATGCCTGTTTTTTCTTACTAATTTTCAAGAGTTCTGTACACTGCAAGGATTTTACTCTTTTGTCTGTGCATTATAAGTCATTTTCTTACTTTGCAATTGGCCTTTCAATTACCTAAGAAGTTTCTACAAGCTATTTAAGTCTAATAATAAAAACACGGTTAAAATGACAAAGATCCTTAGTCATGCACAGTATCCAAAAAATTACCTGGTTTACCGTACACACATATTTAATTTATACATAACTTACTCACTTTAAATATTTTAGACCCCAATGTGTTAAGTAATCTGTCTTTATGACATTAAAATATATTTTGAATAAAATATTTCACTCATTAAATGGCCATCATTACTTTTATAAATAATAGGTTATCTAAATATAAAAATGACTTTAAATGTCAACATCAGTGAATGATAAATGATATTGGATTCTAAGAGGAAATGAATGGCAAGAAGAAATTAATTTTTTATACAGGCAGTTGTAACATGACACAGCTGCCAAGTATGGAGAGAAAAAAGTAGTTAAAAATAAATGGTGAAGGTAAACAAATTTTAAAATCACAAATAATTATTATTATCTATATTTTAACAATAAACTACTATACAAATAATACAATTAAACCAGCTAACCCTAAATTATTTTGGAATATGCTCATTGTTAAGTATGTTCTGTTTAACACTGAAAAATCTAAACAAAATGATAATAAAATGTTAACAGATTTACATCCCTCTTTTAGTTGAACTTTATGCTTTATGAATAAAATGTAGTCACAGGACTTCAATTACATAATAGGTTAAATTTTACTGCAATGAACTTCAATTATTTCTGGGTTTTAACCTTGTGGGGTCTTATAACATGAAACATGTCTTAAAAACATGGGTCTTGAATTAGGTGTTTATTTTAATATTCTGTTATTGTATGGTTTGATCAGTATTATACATTTTAGCTAAAACTATTCTAATTATGACTAAAACAAGTTAAATGGATAACAAAAGGACTTAATTTTACAGCATAAAAGAGTTTAAAACAGTATTTCAACAATAAGGCTTTTCCAATAATGAAATCTTTTTTTCCTCAGTTTATTATTGTATTTAAATAAGACAGTCTTTTCAAAAGCGTGTAAAAGAAGACAAGCTTATCAAAAAGGCACAAGGGAATAAATTAAGGACAAAAGACTACTGCTGCTTCCGATGAATGCCACCAACACTAATGGGGATGCTAGGCATATAGATCCAGAAGGGTTAGCCTTAGCTAATGTGCTAAGATAATTTTTGCGGGATATGAACCCGGCCATGTGCAGATTATCAATTCTGATTTCAGTACATGTATGAGCTTCTTACCATTAGAAATTCTACCATCATTATTCTCTATCATCATCACCAAATGTCAAACCTCTCAACCTGAAAACATTTTATCATTTTAGAAGTCAGGTCTATATTTCAACTTTCAGGCTATCTCACAGAAATAACGTGTGGATGTGCGGGGGTGTTACATATTTTTGTTGGTACTATATTATATTGGTCAACTGAGAAACTAAACATATAGATACAGTTCAATTTTGTTATCATCAAGGTTCAATTTTTTATTCTTCCTTTCACTCCATCTTATCTATATATATAAAATACAATATCAATAAATCACAATATTTATATATCAGAACAATAAAAATAAAATTATAACCATGTAAAAATGTTTTATGGACAAACTTTTTTTTTTTTTTTTTTTTTGAGACGGAGTCTGGTTCTGTTGCCCAGGCTGGAGTGCAGTGGCGCGACCTCGGCTCACTGCAAGCTCTGCCTCCCAGGTTCACGCCATTCTCCTGCCGCAGCCTCCCAAGTAGCTGGGACTACAGGCGCCTGCCACCACGCCTGGCTAATTTTTTGTATTTTTAGTACAGACGGGGTTTCATGGTGTTAGCCAGGATGGTCTTAATCTCCTGACCTTACGATCCACCCACCTCTCCCTCCCAAAGTGCTGGGATTACAGGCATGAACCACTGCGCCTGGTCTTTCTTTTCTTTTTAAGAAACAAGGTTTCACTCTATCACCCAGGTTGAAGTGCAGTGGCTCATTCGTAGCTCATGCAGCCTCAAACTCCTGGGGTGAAGTGAACTTCCTACCTTAGCTTCCCCCAAGTAGCTGGGACCACAGGTGCATGCCCCCTTACCTGGCTTGGACAAACATTTTTAAGAAAAATAAAGTTGGCCAGGCGCGGTGGCTCATGCCTGTAATCCCCGCACTTTGGGAGGCTGAGGCGGGTGGACCACGAGGTCAGGAGATCGAGACCATCCTTGCTAACACGGTGAAACCTCGTCTCTACTAAAAATACAAAAAATTAGCCAGGCGTGGTGGCGGATGCCTGCAGTCCCAGCTACTCGGGAGGCTGAGGCAAGAGAATGGCGTGAACCCTGGCAGCGGAGCTTGCAGTGAGCCGAGATCGGGCCACTGCACTCCAGCCTGGGCGACAGAGCGAGACACCATCTTAAAAAAGAAAAAGAAAACAAAAAGCAAGTTATCTGAAATAGAATTACAGGCAAGGTAAAATGTTCATTAAACGATTAAGGGAGAGTTTTGTCCACAAACACTACTTTCATCATACCTGGTTAAGGAATCTACATGAAGGATATTCCAAAGTTTATCAATTAAAACCATATACTACCTGGTTTTTCCTTACTTTACTACCCCTCTACACCTCCTTAATCACTGTCCTTAGTGTATTCCCAATACAGACTTACTAGAGCACTTCCTAACAACACCAAACATTTGTCTCTGCCACCAAGACTTTGCTAAATTCTTCTCTTCACTTATCACTGTTATATACTGAGAAAGACAAAAGCAGCCCTTCACAGTCAGGAGCTGTCTTGGCACTATCTGTTAGGCCAAGAGTGTTCTGTTGAACATAAACAATTTCAGAGAACACTAACATCAGACAAGAACATTCTGTGACCTTATCTGAACAGAGACAAAAAACAAGAACACTGTCCAAACCAGAAATGATCAAACGCTCCCCTCTTCTGGCTAATAAAGTTGTTTAACAATTTCTAGTTTTGGCCCTGCTATATTCCTCTTTCTAGATAAGAATTATTAAGATACCCAACCACAGAATGACTCCTGCTTTCTGATGAACATCCAGTCCAAAGCAAATCCCTGCTTCCTTAACCCTCAGCAAATCCCCTAACATAAACTCAAGTCCCATAAGTCCTTTCTAACACCCTCCTATTGAGATGCTATAAGATTCCACATGATGTGCCGTGTGTCTCATTGCTGCAAGTTATAAACCTGATTTTGTTTGATTCACATGTGTTTCTAGTGGGGTATGCATGTGTGTGTGTGTGTATATATATATAGTATATAATAATTTTTAAATATTTTTTAAAACTTACTCAAAAGACACGGTATCAAAGAAGCTTCCCTTCATTATATAAGCCCAAGCTATTTTTAGTTTGGCTTTAGCTCAGTTTATCTTTAGTTTTTCATGTTTTTACAGTTCTTCCTACATGTATTTATTTATATGCTGTTGAGAAAAATGTTTCCATTAAACGCACATATATATTTGCCCTCTACTTCCAAAACAGAAGATAAGCTTTTTGTGGATCCAAACATTTATATCGTTCTATCACTATGAAGAAAGTATATCACTAATCCCTCTTATTTACTGGTACTTTGCAAAGTTCTGTTCTGCAATGTTTAGAGTGGGAAGATTCTCTAAATTTTCTATTTCACTTCCACTTAAATCTGATGATTCCCATATCTATAACTAGAACCCAGATCTTGACTTCTCAGACCCACATGAATATATCCAACTGGCTGGTCACAGGGCCTGCATAGTTACATTTCTAAAACAGATTTCATATCTGGCCCCCCCAAATCTGAGGATCCCTCTCCTTCACTATAATTTTCATGCTTCTGTCTGTCTATTCCACTCAATCAACTCAAGCTAGAAATGTAATAAGTCATTCATATGCTTGCCTCCTCTCTCACCCTCTACAACCAATAGTTTACCAAATCCTAAGTATTTTCTCATTAAATCTCTAATGTTCCTGTTTGTGTCCAGTGTTACTGCTTTGGTTAAGGTCTCCTTCACCCTTTTCCTACAAATGCAGTTCTCTTACCTTCCTTCAATGCATCCTCAATATACAGGCTGAGTATCCCTTATCCAAAATGCTTGGAACCAGAAGTGTTTCAGATTTTGGATATTTCTGGGATTTTGAAATATTTGCATTATACTTACCAGCTGAGCATCCCTAATCCCCAAAATCCAAAATGCTCCAGTATTTCCTTTGGACACTAAGTTGGTGCTTAAACACTTTTGGATCTTAGAGGATTTTGGATTTGAGATTTTCCAGTTAGGGATAACTCAGTCTGCAATACAGCAAGAACCATTTATAGTGAAAATCTGTTCAAACTAGTTGCCCGCTTAAAATCCTTCAAAGGCTCCTAGTGTCAATCAGTTTAAAGCCAACCTTTCAATAAGTTAAAGGCCAACCTTTCCATCCCTCTTACCTCTTCAACCAACTGTTTCACACCGTCCTCTCATCCTTTGCCCATACTCAACTATTTAAAATGTTCTAAAAATGCCAGGCTCTGAATGTAATGCTGTCTCTGTTGAGAATTACTTCCTGACAAAGATCCTTCTCTTACAAGTTTCAACTTAATAATCACCTCTTATATAATATTTTTAACACCCTGATAAATGAAAAACCTTTCCTTTTGGGATTCCAATATACAAATTTTCCCAACAGGATCTACGTCACTTTTATGAACGATTTGTAGCTTTCTCTCCTATTCCAAACCACAAGGTCCTTGAAGACACAGACCATGACTGAATTCATTTTTATATCCTAAATTTCTAACACAATGCCTGGCACAAAACAAAATGGAACGGGTAAGTTAAATAACTGATTTGCTAATTCTTAGTAAAACAATTTTATTTTGTCACAAATCTTCACTTAAGAGTATGGTTAAAAGTTAAAAAATGTTTCTATCGGCCGGGCGCAGTGGCTCACGCCTATAATCCCAGCACTTTGGGAGGCCGAGGTGGGCGGATCACAAGGTCAGGAGATTGAGACCATTCTGGCTAACACAGTGAAACCCCTGTCTCTACTAAAAATACAAAAAATTAGCCGGGCATGGTAGCAGGCACCTGTAGTCCCAGCTACTTGGGAGGCTGCGGCAGGAGAATGGCGTGAACCCAGGAGGCGGAGCTTGCAGTGAGCCAAGATTGCGCCACTGCACTCCAGCTTAGGTGACAGAGTGAGACTCTGTCTCAAAAAAAAAAAAAAAAGTTTTTATCAAGAACTGGTATAGTTTAATGATACCTTTAGAGATAAATATTCTCTGCTCAATGCTATAAGAAAAAGTAACTTTCCAAGATGATCGGTTTATGGCTTTTGGAATTATTATTTGTACTGACGCTCACAAAATTAAGGCTCTTAACTATTTTTTTTTTTTTTGAGACAGTCTCGCTCTGTCGTCCAGGCTGGAGTGCAGTGATGCAATCTCAGCTCACTGCAACCTCCGCCTCCCAGGTTAAAGGGATTCTTGTGCCTCAGCCTCCCGAGTAGCTGGGACTACAGGTGCATGCCACCACACCTGGCTAGTTTTTGTATTTTGTAGAGCCAGGGTTTCACCGTCTTGGCCAGGCTGGTCTTGAACTCCTGGGCCTCAAGCAATCCACTCACCTCGGCCTCCCAAAGTGTTGGGATTACAGGCTTGAGCCACTGCCCCCAGCCAAAGCTCTTAACTTTAAAATCCTGAAACAAACAAATTAAACAGTGGCCTTTTATTCAACAATAAAATCTTGTTTTGTTTTTTTGAGAAAGGATCTTGTTCTGCCACCAAGGCTAGAATGCAGTGGTGTGATCATAGCTCACTGCAGTCTTGAACTCCTGAGCTAAAGTGATCTCCTGCCTCAGCCTCCCAAGTAGCTCAGACTACAGGTCCACTCCACCATGTCCAGCTAATTTTTATTTTTTATTTTGGTAGAAACAGGGTCTTGCTATGTTGCACAGGCTGGTCCTGAACTCGCCTCATGTGATCTTCCCACCTCAGTCTTCCTAAGTGCTGGGATTACATGAGTCACCATGCCGGGTTCCAACAGTAAAACTAATCTTAATACTACCAATAAAAACACATCATTTCAGGGACTTTTAAAAGTTAAAGAAAATATTTTAAAGCTTTAAAAATAAGATGAAAGAAAACAGTTTAATAATCTCAGAATAAGAAAATAATTCTGAAACAAAATACAAGAGGCAAAAGTCATATACGAAGGCTGATAAATTCAACTATATTAAAATAAACAACTCAAGAGACACCATGAGATTCTTGGGAGAATAAAAAAGTAATAATTCAAAGTTGTCTGAAATAAATTGAGGACGCACAGTGTAACCTCCAGTGTCACCACTAAAAAAAAAATTTGAGAAAAGTAAAAATTAAAACTAATAGAGAAGAAAAACATAGTAGTAAAAAATACTTGATCAGGCCAGACACAATGGCTTGTGCCTATAATCCCACAACTTTGGGAGGCCAAGGTGGGAAGACTATCTGAGCACAGGAGTTCAAAACCAGCCTAGGTACCATAGGGAGATCCCGTCTCTACCAACAAAATTTTTTTTAATTATCCAGATGTGGTGGTGCATGCCTGTGATCGCAGCTACTCAGGAGGCTGAGGTGGAAGGATCGCTTGAGCCTGGGAAGTTAAGGCTGAAATGAGCCATGATCATGCCACTGCATTCCAGCCTGGGTGACAGAGTAAGACCCTGTTAAAAACAAAAACAAACAAAAAAACCCACACACACAACAAAAACTTAATCCAAAAGCAAGCAAGAAGGAATAATGACAAAGAACAGAAAAAACAACTTGAAAACAAATAGCAAGGTTGCAGACCTAAACCAAGTAATATTAATTGTTATATAAGATGTAAACGAGGTCAGGTACAGTGGCTCACGCCTGTAATCCCAGCACTTTGGGAGGCTGATGGGGGCAGATCACCTGAGGTCAGAAGTTCAAGACCAGCCTGACCAACATGGAGAAACCCTGTCACTACTAAAAATACAAAATTAGCCGGGTGTGGTGATGCATGCCTGTAATCCCAGCTACTTGGGAGGCTGAGGCAGGAGAATCACTTGAATCCAAAGGCGGAGGTTACAGTGAGCTGAGATCGCACCATTGAACTCCAGTCTGGGCAACAAGAGTAAAACTCCGTCTCAAAAAAAAAAAAAGATGTGAACGAATTAAAGACTCCAATTAAAAGACTAAAATTTTCAAAATACATAATGAAGTCTCATATATATGACGTTTACAAGAGGCACACTAAAATAAGGTAACAGAAAAGTTAAATTCAAAAGGATAATAAAATTATACCAGGTGAAACACTCATCCAAAGATAGCCAGTATAACCATATTATTATCAGATGAAATGGACTTTAAAGCAAGAATATTAAGAGAATATAGGACATTTAACAATGAAATATAATTAAAACAGGAAAATATAACAATCCTAATGTGGATGCACCTAATAACACAGCTTAACAGATAAGCGGATGTTGATGGAACTAAAGATACATAATCATTGTTGAGAATTTTAAACACATTTCTCTTAGAAATAGACAGAAAAAGCAAACAAAAAAATTAGTAAGGATATAGATTTGAATATGACTAATTAGCTTAACCTAATAAATATATGTAAAATGCTATGCCTGCAAACTGCAGAATATACATTATTTTCAAATGCATATACTATGACCACATTCTGAGCTACATACCAGATCTCAACAAATCCTGAATGGATTAAAATAATACAGAATATATTATCTAATCATTATGGAATTAAATGTGGCTCAATTACAGAAAAGTGACTACCAAAACTCCAAATATTTAGAAACTCAGCAACATACTTTCAAAATGGCCTATGAGCCAAAGAAGAAATCACAATGAAAATTAAAATGTATTTTTCACTGAATGGTAATGAAAACACAACATATCAAACTGTGAGAAATGTGGTTAAAGTAGTCTCAGATGGAAATGAATAGCTTTAACTACATTTACAGAAAAGAAGGGTTTAAAATCAATAACCTAAAATTTCATTTCACTGGCTGGGCATGGTGGCTCAAGCCTGTAATCCTAGCACTTTGGGAGGCCGAGGCAGGTGGATCACTTGAAGCCAGGAATTCGTGACCAGCTGGGCCAACATGGCGAAATTCCATCTCTACTAAAAATACAAAAATTAGCCAGACATGGTGGCGCAGGGCCTGTAATCCCAGCTACTCAGGCTGATGCATGAGAACTGCCTGAGACTGGGAGGCGGAGGCTGCAGCAAACCTAGATCGTGCCACTGCCCTCTACCCTGGGCAAGAGACTCTGTCTCAAAAAAAAAAAAAAAAACCAAGTAAAATAAAAATAAAATAAAATTTCAGACAGCTAAGAAAGCACAAAGTAGTAGGACCAGACATGGTGGCTCAGGCCTGTAATCCCAGCACTTTGGGAGGCCAAGGTGGGCGGATTGCTTGAGGTCAAGAGATTGAGACAAGCCTGGTCAACATGGCACAACCCTGGCTCTACTAAAATTACAAAAATTGGCCAGCCATGGTGGTGCACACCTATAATCAATCTCAGCTTCTCAGGAAGCTGAGGCAGGAGAATCACTTAAACCAAGAGGTGGAGGTTGCAGTAAGCCGAGACTGTACTACTGCACTACTCCGACAGAGAGATACGCTGTCTCAAAAAAATAAAAATAAAATAAGAACAAATTAATCACCAGGAAATTGGATGGAAGGAAATATTCAAGAGCAGAAATCAAGAAATAGAAAGCAGAAATAAAATAAAAAAAAATCAACAAAGTCAAAAATAAAATAAATATATCCCCAGCAAGATTAATCAAGACAGAGAAAACACAAATTTCCAATATAAGGAAAGAAGGCAGGAACATGACCGCAGATCATATAGAAAGTATGAAGAAAATGTGAGGCCATTATGGACTCTTTGATGGTGACAGACTTGAAAATTTACATGAAATATACAAATTCCCTGAAAAACACAACTTGCAAAGGTTGACATGGGAAGAAAAGAAAATCTAGGTAGTGGCTGGGCATAGTGGATCACGACTATAATCCCAGCACTTTGGGAGGCCAAGGCAGCTAGATCACCTGAGGTCAGAAGTTTGAGACCAGCCTGGCCAACATGGGGAAACCCCATCTCTACTAAAAATACAAAAAAGTTAGCCTGGCATGGTGGCAGGCACCTGTAAGCTCAGCTACTCATGAGGCTGAGGCAGGAGAATCCCTTGAACCTGGGAGATGGAGGTTGCAGTGAGTTGAGATCGTGCCATTGCACTTCAACCTGGGTAACAGAGTAGACTCTGTCTCAGAAAAAAAAAAAAAAATCTAGGTAGTCCTCCCATATGTAGTTTAAAAATCAAATCGATTAAACTTTCTACAAAGAAAACTACAGGCCACGTGGCTGCACTGGTAGACTCTTCCAAACATATAAGGTAAAAAAAAAAAGTACAAGTCTTACGAAAACTCTTCCAAGGAATAGAAAAAAGATGAAAGGCTTCTCAACAAATCTTATAAATTAGGCTTTATATCTGGATACCAAAACAATTTACCACATTAACAGAATGAAGCCAAATACCATAAGGTCATCTCCATCCATGCAGAAAAGGCATTTGATAAAACATTTGTTCATAATAAAAACTATCAGCAAACTAGGAATGAAAGGTCATAATTTGACATATTTATAAAAACTCTATAGCTAATATCATGCTTAATGATGAGTTATTAAACATATCCCCCTGAGTTGTGAACAAGAGAAAGATGCCCACTATCATCACTTCTAGGTAATAACCTAGTGAATGAAAAAATTTTAAAAAATAGAAGAATATTGATGGCCAGGAACGGTGGCTCATGCCTGTAATCCCAGCACTTTGAAAAGCCGAGGTGGGCGGATCACTTGAGGTCAGGAGATCGAGACTAGCCTGGCCAACATGGTGAAACCGTCTCTATTAAAATTTAAAAATTAGCCAAACATGGTGGTAGGCACCTGTAATCCCAGCTATTCAGAAGGCTGGAGCAGGAGATGACTTGAATCCAGGAGGCGGAGGTGGCAGTGAGCCAAGATGGCACCACTGCACTCCACCCGGGGGGAACAGAGCAAGACTCCATCTTAAAAAAAAAAAAAAAAAAAAAGCGTATTGAGATGGGAAAACAAGTTTATAAAATTATTATTATTTGAAAATGACATGACTGTATACACAGATAAATTTTAAATCTACAGGAAAAAGAGGTATATAAAGTATGTATAATAATTTATAAAATGATTGGGTGCAGTGGCTCACACCTATAATCCCAATACTTTGTGAGGCCAAGGCAGGAGAACTGCTTGAGCCCAGGAGTTCAACAATGCCAGCCTGGGAACAAAGAGAAATAAAAAAAATTTGTCTTGGCATAGTGGTGTGAGCCTGTAGTCCCAGCTACTAAGGAGGCTGAGGCGGAAGGATCCCTTGAGCCCAAGAGTTTGAGGTTGCACCACTGCATTCCAGCCCGAGTGATTGAGCAAGACTCTGTCTCTCCATCCCCACCAAAAATAAGTGTAAAAACTACACAAATCAATAAGAAAATTTAGCAAGGTTGCAAAATGCAAGGGCGATATTAAAAAATCAATTATTCTTATGTAGAGTAAAAAACAAGTGGAAAATAAAATGTGAAAAAAAAACTATTTAACAAGAGCATCAAAAAATCAAATATACAGGAATAATCTAATTAAAGACTTACAAGACTTCTGTACTAAAAACCGAAAACATCTCTCAGAGAAATTAATGAAGCTTTAAATAAATAAAAGGACAAACATGTTCATGGATTTGTTAAAGTCAAAATAAAAATGTAGAAATGATGAGTCTCTAAATTTAATGTTTTACTTGGGAAAAAAGAACTGCAATTCAGGGTATACATGCTTTGCAATTCAGGGTATACATCTCTTTGTCTGAAGAACAAAGAGAGGGTGAGACGATTTTTAAAAAAAGAAAAGTTAGGTATTGCTCTTTGAGAAAGTTTGTTGACACTAGTAAGTGTGTGGGGAGCTGGCAAGCTCAAATTGGTGAGTGGTGAGCCAGGGTAGTGGGCAAAATTAGTCCCAGAGTTGCAGCAAGTTATTTCAGAATCTAAAGGTAAAACTGGTTTCGGATTGCAACAAGCAGTTTCAACTGTCAGGCTTACAGAGAATTACATTCTTGGAGCAACGTTTTGTATTCTGAGAGCTTTTTCCCCTGGTTTCTCAACTCTATTTTAGTTGGATATGACAAGAATGACCAATTCTTACAACTAGCTTTCACAGATTGAGCACCTCAATATGAAGACGTCATTTCTCCCCTAAAATGAACCACTGATGTAAAGCATTCACAGCCAAAACCCCCACAGAGATTTTTTTTTTTTTTTTTGGGAGAAATGAACAAGTTGACTATCTAATTTGTAAGAAGAAGAAAAAGACCTAAAATAAAGAGACAATATGGGGAAATATGAGATTTGAGAACTTAAAACTACCAGATGCTGTCTTACTATAAAGTAACAATAATTGGGAGTATAACGCCAGAACAAGGATAGATAAAAAGGCCAGTGAATTAGCAGACCCACTATATTAGTCCGTTCTTGCACTGCTATAAAGAAATAACCTGAAACTGGGTAATTTATATAGAAAAGAGGTTTAAATGGCTCACGGTTCCTCAAGCTGTACAGGAAGCATATCTTGGGAGGCCTCAGGAAACTTACAATCATGGCAGAAGGCAAAGGGGAAGCAGGCACATCTTACATGGCCAAAGCAGAGGGAAGAGAGCAAAGGGGGAAGTGCTACACACTTTTAAACAACCAATCTCGTGAGAACTCACCCACTATCACAAGAACAGCAAGTAGAAAATCTGCCCCCAGGCCGGGCGCGGTGGCTCAAGCCTGTAATCCCAGCATTGGGAGGCCGAGAAGGGCGGATCACGAGGTCAGGAGATCGAGACCATCCTGGCTAATACGGCGAAACCCCGTCTCTACTAAAAAAATACAAAAAACTAGCCGGGCGACGAGGCGGAGGCCTGTAGTCCCAGCTACTCGGGAGGCTGAGACAGGAGAATGGCGTGAACCGGGGAGGCGGAGCTTGCAGTGAGCGAAGATCCAGCCACTGCACTCCAGCCTGGGCGGCAGAGCAAGACTCCATCTCAAAAAAAAAAAAAAGAAAAAAGAAAAAGAAAAAGAAAATCTGCCCCCATAATCCTATCCACTAGGCCCCTCCGCCAACATTGCAGATTACAATTCAAACATGAGATTTGGGCAGGAACACAAATCCAAACCGTATCACCCACACATATGCAATCACCTGATTTATGACAAAGGTTCCAGTGTAATTCACTGGAGAGAGGATCATATTTTAAATCTAGGGTGTTGGGTCAACTGAATACTCTCATAAGACAAAACAAATAAGCCTTGACAGTTACTTGACTAGGTGCTCAAAAATTAACTGTATATGGATCATAGATGTAAATGTAAAGCTAAACCTGTAAAATGTGTGGAAGAAAACACAGGAAAATGTCTTCATGACCATGGGGTAGACAAAGATGTCTTAAACAGGATGTAAGAACACTATCTGTAAAAGAAAATATATAATATGATATATAACATAAAATATAACACATTGGACTTAATCAAAATTTAAAACTATTCTATTTATCCAAAGAAACTATCAAGGTAAAAAAGGCAAGTCACATATTGAGAAGATATGTGCTGAACAAGTATATAAAAAACTGTATCATATCAAGATATGTACTATCAAGAATATATAAAGAACTCATACAAATCAATAAAAAAGAACAATCAATTAGAGTATAGGCAAAACACACTTAAACAGGAATTCGAACAAACACACCTTAAGTTCCTTCAGTGTACTATATTTAGCTCATATACCTTTGTCCTGTCATGTTTTTCAATGACTTTCTACTCCTCATCAAACCTAGTATTAAAAACACTCAGGCTTAACAGTTGCTTCAGGTCTTAATTTAACTATGAATGCTTCTGTGTCACATAAAGCTTATATTAAATAAATGTATATGCTTTTCTTTGTCAATCTCTCATTTGTTAGTCCAATTTACAAGCTCTAGCCTGAGAACCTAGAAGAGTAAGACAAAAATATTTTTTTTCCCTCCCCTACAGTTTGTCACTGTGCATTTTTTCTCAAATCCACATTCAGTGATTTCACACTGGTAGCTTAAAATTGGCCATGGTGGAAGTATTTATACCATGGAAATTAGGAAATGCTACAAATCAGGACTTGATTTGTTTTCTTAATTGTCTAGACACTTAAGAAAGTGATAGAGAAAATGTTAATAAGGCAGATAAAATTTAACAGTGTGTCATGTCTATAGCAGTTACATTGTAAATAGCACAAAAATTTAGGAAACATTTCTACAGTATTCAAAAACTGTTATCTAATTCAGCAAACAAGTCACTCATAACATTCTCAATGAATAAAGTTCTGACATACATCTTTGTCTTTGTTGTTTTACTTTTGTGTTACTAACTAGTATCAAAAAATATTACTTAACATACATTTAAAAATTATACTACTTTGGGAGGCCAAGGTGGGAGGACTGTTTGAGGCCAGGTGTTCAAGACCAGCCTGGTCAGCATAATGAGCCCCTGACTCTACAAAAACTAAAAAATAATTAGCTGGGCATGGTGGTGCACAGGCAGAGTCCTAGCTACTTGAGAGGCTCAGGTGGGAGGATCGCTTGGGCCCAGGAGTTGGAGACTGCAGTGAGCCACTGCACCTCAGCCTGGGTGACAGAGTGAGACCCTGTCTCAAAAAGAAAAAAAAAAGAAAGTAAGAAATATACTCATTCATCAACTGCAAGCACAGTCTGGCTAGAGATACAAGAGTTGAGGTAAAGCTAACAAAAGCATTCCAAGACAATCGACTGACTACACAGGATTTATAATGGGTACTGTATGTTTATTATTTACAAATTGTGTGCTATTTTTTAATCAGTAAAATGTGTAACACATACACACAATTATTCCTCTGGAGAAAAAGCTAATTATTAAACATTTAACAAATCACCTATTTTTTTTAAATGCATACTGGGCTACAAAGAAAAATTAAAATCACTTATTCAGAGAAAGTTCTTGTATATCTAAATCACTTTTCTTTCTAGTTGTAGAATGAAAGGTGTAGTCTACAGTTGGAAGAATTTTAGGCAGCTGTTACTATAGTCACATTTTCAAATTGCAGCTGGATACTCTAGTACAACGGTAGTATGGTATGAGGATTGGTGCCAGTAAGTAAGCTGTTTGTGATTTACTTGTCATGGTCCGTAAGTACATAAATTGAAAATAAGCATTTGTATACAAGTATTTGGTGTGTAGTCGATCAGAAAAAATTTTAAAAACACCTGGAGAATCGGCCAGGCATGGTGGCTCACACCTGTGATCCAAGCACTTCGGGAGGCCGAGGTGAGTGGATCACTTGAGGTCAGGAGTTTGAGACCAGCCTGGCCAACATGGTGAAACCCCATCTCTACTAAAAATGCAAAGTTAGCTGGCAGTGGTAGTACGTGCCTGTAATCCCAGCAACTTGGGAGGCTGAGGCAGGGGAATTGCTTGAAACTGGGAGGTGGAGGTTGCAGTGAGCTGAGATAGCACCACTGCACTCCAGCCTGGGCAACAAGAGCGAAACTCCATCTCCAAAAAAAAAAAAAAAAAAAAAAAAAAAACTTGGAGAATCACTGTGCTAGCACACCAAGATCTGTCCAAGATTTGACAGTAAAACTGACAATAATCTGTTAAGTAACTAAGATAGCTGCCTTTAAGCAAATTTTGCTGCTACTCAAGGAAAGGTAGCCAGCTGCTACTGGGCAAAGGCCATTCCCAGAAGCTACTAGTGAAAGAGGAATGTATATCATTTATCATTGTTTTTCTTTCTTTTTTTCCTCACAGAAACTACCCCAACCAAATTTCAGCTTCCCTACACCATCACCACTACCACCATCTACCAATTTTGAGCTATCTTCACTCCCCTTTTAAGATACCCAGATGCATGGTTGATGCTTTCTAAATATTCACCTGATGTTAGCTCATCTGTTACGCTATTTTTCTATGATGAGCCATCTCCTTGCCAGCTTTTCTGCATACCTTGAATATTACTTAGGTGTCTGGCTCTGTAAAATAAAAACATATAATTGAAAATGTTTAGAAAGACCAGGTGTTACGGCCAGCAGTTTGGGAGGTCAAAGAAGGATGATCACTTGAGGTCAGCAGTTCAAAACCAGCCTGGGAAACATAATAAGACCCTGAAAGAAAAAAATTAGCCAGGCATGGTAGTGTACACCTGTAGTCCTAGCTACATGAAAGGCTGAAGGTGGGAAGATCACTTGAGCTCAGAAGCTTGAGGTTACAGCAAGCTATGATCACAACACTGTACTTCGACCTGGACAGCAGAGCGAGACCCTGTCTCTAAAATAAATAAATAAATAAAAATGTTTAGAAGATGTTTTAAAGACCTTTAAATTTTTTAACTTAATAATTATAAGATAAACAGTCAAGGTGTTAATATTGATTAATATAAAGATTACTGTCAGCCAAGAATTTCCCAGTACTTGTCTCTATGCAACCACATATGGCCCATGAGATGATTTTTCAAAATGGGAGGGGCGGTCAATGTTCAACAAGTATGGAAAAGGCTACATCTTATCTTCCTATTATGGAGACTGACAGCATACTATAGTATGATAAAGCACTGATATGTCATATATTAAATAAAAGGATTGAATTTTGTATTGCCAAGAATTTCCCAAACTTACTTAACAACTTTTGCTTTTCTTTTAGGAATTTACAATAACTAATGCACCATAGAACTATTTATTTGTAAAACATGCTTTTGGGGCATTAACTGTCATTCAGTCTCATCACTGAACTGGAGGCCATTCAAATTAGTAATTAATTCCTCCTTTTTTTTGAGATGGAGTCTTGCTGTATCACCCAAGCTGGAGTGCAATGGTGCAACCTCTGCGTCCCAGGTTCAAGCGATTCTCCTGTCTCAGCCTCCTGAGTAGCTGGGACTACAGGCGTGTGCCATCACGCCCAGCTAGTTTTTCGTATTTTTAGTAGAGACAGGGTTTTGCCTTGTTAGCCAGGATGGTCTCTATCTCCTAACCTCGTGATCCGCCCACCTCGGCCTCCCAAAGTGTTGGGATTACAGGCATGAGCCACCTCGCCCAGGCCCTAATTCCTTCTTATGATAATCCTAGTATATCCATTATCACTATGCACAAACACCTTTATGTAAAGTCTAAAGGATATTCTAAATAAATCTATCTGACCAGTTTGTAAATAGTCTTATCACACAACCTTACTTGTAGGCTAACTTGGCTGCTCAAACTTGTTCATGACCTAATGACTAGCTCTTTTAACTCTGTTTAATTCTAAGATGCTTGCCATGTTTAAATAAATGTACCTATAAAAAGAGCAACAAGTAACTGTCCCTTGTTTTTCTCAGTATCCTGGGATCGATATTAAAATTGCTTTCTCTTCCTTTTTGCTGGAAAGTCAGTAAGAGCTAGGAAATAGATACACTCATTTTGATTTGCAGTCACTGTCTTTTGAATTGGAAGCGGCTTTACAAATCGCCCTGTACAAGTATACACATCATCTAGAATTGCTGAGGATATATGAATTACAAGAAATTAGCTCTTTACTCTCCAGTACAAATGAGATAACTGAAAACCAAGAATTAAAAGTTTATAATAAAAGGGCAAAGTGATAGGAACAGAAGAAGAGCAGATGTAAGCAGCCATGGGCAAATGAGTAAAATTTCCGGTTAGTTTTCTTTTGTTAAGAGCAGTTTCTCCTGTAAAGAACAATTGATTAATCAGAGAACTGACAAGGATCACAGGAACCTGGTCAATTTCTGTTAGCAGCCAGCTCCATGTGTTAAAGACTTTGAAGCAGAAAGACATGGATTATCAATTCCCTACAGAAGCTTTTAACACCAGAAAAGAGTAAATGGGGGTAGAAGTTGAGGAAAAAGGGGAGAAAAAAAACCCAAGTGGTGAGAGGAGCAAATACGGGTAGAATGATTTTAAAATAGCAGTGTTTTCAGAAGGATGGGAAATAATAGCACATACACACAAAAAAGGCTAAGGTGAATTATAATGTGAAAAGTTATGTCCTGCATCCTTCATGACACTGTATTTTTACCAGCTAAAATAAAATGTTCCAGAACCTGTTGTGGTGTCCAATCTTAGTTCTGCTTGGCATTATCTTAAGAATGGGCTAAACACCCAGAAGACAAGAGAGAAAATATATAGCATGAAATATACAGCAGAATATGAAAACATTTGGCATATATTTTAATATATAGTAGGAATAAAATTAGTAACAGATTAGAAATGGGCTGTTTCTAGTGGCTCTGCTGATAAAATGAGTAGAACAGCCAACAATTTATATGGATATGATATGAAAAGGTTAATTCAGTTTGTGTGCAGAGGAAGTATCCCAGTGTATAGAGAAGATACATGAGTGACCTCCAATAAATATGTGGATAAGCAGATAATGAATCCATCACTGTAGAAAAAGGAACATTTACAGAAAGCATAAAGGCTGTTTCCTTTCACATTGAATGAAAATTCTTCCTTTAACATCAGTTTTAAATATCTGTCATGCAGGACAGAACCTGAAGTACATTTGCCATTTAAATTCAGGTCAGCATATGACCTTCTAATCATAAAAGGAATATATACATTTGTGCATCTCTGAAACCAATCTGGGATGATAAAGTTGAGAGAGGCTCCTGGGAACTCCCCTACATCACACAAAATTTCAAGATCAAAAGACTGTTAACACCTACGTTTTAACACCTGCATCATTTTTGCTACCAGAATGCTTTTCCTCATTGCTCTGTGGTCAGACAAAACATCTTCCTTTCTCAAAGAAACAAAAACTCATCTCTCTCAACTGCAAATGACACTACAAAGGTACTTTATATACCACGGTTACACACACAGATTCATCAAAACTTGTATAAAGCTATATATTTTAATAACGTAATTACTTCATGCATTTTATTAAATTTAGGAAAACTACATTATGGAATTTTAAATACATTTTGGGAGTGAAACTGATCTCTAAGTATGGTTAACAGAATTGAATTCCGTATTAGCTAGGAGTAAAAATATTAACTTGCCTATTAAAGAGGACCTATTAATAAATTTTTATTCAAAAGCACATCAATCCTATGTTTCTCATGTTAAGATAAAGACCTATTACTATAATTTTGTTGTTTTTCTTCTCTAACCAGGTGACAAAATTTCCCAAAGCACTTAAATTTTTAAAAATAATAAATGGCTCACATGTTCAGAATAATGAAATTACAAGTGGACCAAAGAAAGAAATAATATAGAATATCAGGTTTACTCATTTTTAAAGATGTATACTTCATGAACAAATATAATTTAGAATCTGTCACTCAAATGCATAGTGTATGTTTCTCTACATTTTCTTTTTTAATTTCCAAATTTATATATCTGTTTTTCTATATAATTTGATTAATTTTAAACTCATAATATAATATGACAAAGTAAATTGAAAGTTAATTTCCCTATTTGTATAAAAAGTCTTAAGCTAATAGCATAAATACCTGATTCAGAAACAGCTTTTTTTTTAACAAGAAAAATAAAATATACCAAAGGATAAGCGGTGGTTATCTCTGAGTGATAGAATAATGCATGATTTTAAAAATCATTTTTGGCTGGGCACGGTGTCTCACACCTGTAATCCAGCATTTTGGGAGGCCGAGGCAGGTGGATGACTTGAGGTCAGGAGTTCGACACTAGCCTGGCCAACATGGTGCAACCCCGTCTCTACTAAAAACAGAAAAATTAGCTGGGTGTGGTGGCGCACACCTGTCATCAGCTACTTGGGAGGCCGAGGCAGGAGAATCACTTGAGCCTGGGAGGTGGAGATTGTAGTGAGCCAAGATAGAACCACTGCATTCCAGCCTGGGCAACAGAGTGAGATTCTGTATCAAAAAATAATAATAATAAATTAAATTTAAAAATAAAAATAAAAATCATCTTTATATTCTTTTTCTCCAAATATCCTATAATCACATGTACTACACTTATAATCAGCACAATATGTAACACCCTAAAAATAAAAATGCTAAAATGTTTCATGTTTAGTCCATATCATTACTTAAATCTTAAATAACTTACTGGTAGTTTCTAATGTTTAGACTCTCTAAAAACTAGTAACTAAAAACTAGTAACTGCTCCCTTCAGACTGAATAGGCCAACTTATGTATCACTCTCCTAGACTTACAATAGTTGCCATATTTACACTAAAAAGTCTATGCCCCTTATACTGGGGGTGGAGCCACTTTTCCCAGTGGCATATGGGGATACAGGTAAATACATGAATAAAATAACCTGGGGTTTTGATCAGAAGGAGGAAGGGAAGAAATGGATATTGGATATGCAACCAACAGTGTTCACTACAAAAGTCTTTGGTGCCAATTTCTTTTATTCTATTAAATTTCACCTTGTGTGGTTAGTCCCACTTATCTGCTACAGGGATTAAGATTTGGCTCTGTCATCCCTTATATCAGATTCACTCTGCATTACAGCAATTGTAGCATATCTACATTTTTTTAATTAAAAAAAAAAAAGACAGGATACCCTTATTCTCCTTTCAGATACTGGAAGAGACACTTAAAATACATGAACACTAATCCTCACAATCCTATAAAATTAGTATTACTGATTTCTATAAATAAGAAATCTGAGTTAAAGTAATTTGGCAAAATTCAAGCAGCTGATAAGCATGAGAGTTGGGATTCAAACACAGATCTCTCCCATTTCAAGGCGTCTACTAGTTACATTTTATACCATCTCATCTTCCCAGCGAGACTGCCACTTCAAAATATTTATTGAACATCCAGTTCAATGTTTTTTGGACTTAAAAAGAGAATCAGACAGATAGCTCCTCCCCCTCCAATGAACTGCAGATACTTTAGACTTAGCGGTAAACTATAGTAACGAATAGGACACAGAAGCCACCATCTTTTCCACTTAAATAAAGAAGGTGGGGGGCAGTAGCCTAAAAGTATCTTGGATTTCCAGAGTTTACCATATATAACTCAATGCATAATGAACATGTAAGAGTGGTATTAAAAGCAGATGGAATATAGGTTAAACACTTCGTTTTCTTAAACAAGAAGAATTAATATATATTCTCTTGGACACTGAATCCAGTTTATGTTCTAGAAACTCTATCTTTTTACCCAATGGAAGACAGGAAAAAAACTCCTAATGTATTATGCTTTTTTTCATTGTTCAAGAAATGTTCTGCAGTAATCCCAGCACTTTGGGAGGCCAAGGTGGGGGGATCACGAGTCAGGAGTTCAAGATCAGCCTGGCTAACATAGTGAAACCCCATCTCTACTAAAAATACAAAAATTAGCCAGGCATGGTGGCGCACGTCTGTACTCCCAGCCATTCAGGAGGCTGAGGCAGGAGAATCACTTGAACCTGGGAGGTGGAGGTTGCAGTGAGCCAAGATCACATCATTGCACTCCAGCCTCGCTGACAGAGTGATAGTCTGTCTCAACAACAACAACAACAAAAAGAAAGGCATACACCTAAGTACTGCTAGAATACCAAATTTAATAAAACAATTTCCACGTGAAGTTTACAATTCAGGAGAAAAAAGGAAACAAAATAATAATAATAGAAGACAGTCTATGACAAATGACCCATTATTTACAAAGGGTTTTAAAGTTTATAAGAAGGAAGTAAGCAATTCTGGCTAGAAAGCCCTTGGAGAAAGAAGGTTCTGACTTTGGGGCGAGGTTCTGAAGGATGGCAATGATTTCTAAAAGTGAATGTAGGAAGGAATTTGGGAGAAAATACTGTTTATGCAAAGGAAAAGTGGCAAAGTGAAGGGTATGTTTACAAAATGGCAGGCCCTATTTGACAAAGCAAACAATTTAAATAAGAAATATGAGAACAAAGATTTTAAAAGTGGATTCACTCAGGAGGCTGAGGTAGAGGATCACTTGAGTCTCGGAGTACAAGATTATACACAGTGAGCTACAATCATGTCACTGTACTTCAACCTGAAAGACAGAGCAAGACCCCTCCTCAAAAAATAAAAAATAAAAAGTACATTCAATCAGATCATCAAGAGCTTAAATATCTGGCTAAGATGTCTAAATTTTATTCAGAAAACAAATAGGCAATGAAACTTTACGGAGAGTGAATATTTTAAATAAATTCTCCAACAGCAATGTTCAGCATAAGGGCTTATAAAAAGTATAAGCCTGCCCATCACAAGCCGGTCCCAACCCTGGCTTAAGCTTCATCTTCCACCTCCTTCCCCTTTGCCCTTCACCCATCGAGTCCCCATGCTCTAACCAGACATGGGCCTTTCCAAGAGGCTCTTTAACCTCTCCACATCTTTGCTCACTTACAATATGAACTGCCTTCTCAGGCTGACAATTTCCTAGGTATTTTCAAGGCCCATCTCAAATGGACTCTTCCTTTATCAAAGCCTTCCCTGCTACTAAAAGCATTGGCAATTGCTACCATAATGCTCTCATCTTGGCACTTAACACTCTGTGGGAACTGTTGGTCACATGTGCATACACATGACTATAAGCTCTTAAAGGGAGAGACTGGATATTACTGATCTTTGTCATCTTAACACTTTGTAAGGCTAATGTTCAATAAAGTTCCATCGTCCTTCCTGCCACAATTCCTCTGCACACAACTCCTTCTTCTGTTAGAATGCTCTTTTTCTTGTTTTTTTGCCTACTCATTCTTCATTCCTCATCACAAATTTACTGCCCCAAAGCAGCCTTTCTTACCCAGAGACTAGGCCAGGCCCCTCACCATTATACACTCAAAGCACCATATACCTTTTCTTCATCACACTAATTCTACTTTCATTTGTGTGATGAAATTGTCTGATCCCTTAACTGGTCTTTAAGCTCCAGGAGGTCAGAAACCCTCTGCTTTTTGCTCATATCTGTATCTCTAGCATCTAGCACAAAGTAAGTAATTAATATAAAATTAAAATAGCTACATGTGGCTAGAACCCAGAGATTTAACAGCTCTATTCTGGGGTGATACTCCTGGCTCAACTGTGTGAAATTAGGCAATTAGCCATTCTATGATCATTTTCTTCATCAGGACACAGCACAATAGGCTAGGCACAGTGGTTCATGCCTGTAATCTTAGCACTTTGGGAGGCCAAGGTGGGGTAATTGGATTGCTTGAGCTTAGGAACTTGAGACCAGCCTGGACAACGTGGTGAAACCCCAAATCTACAAAAAAAAATAAAAAATAAAAAAGAAGAAGAAGAAGAAGAAGAAAACAATTAGCTGAGCATGGTGGCACACACCTGTAGTCCCAGCCATGCAAAAGAGGCTGAGGTGGGAGGTTCACCTGAGCCTGGGGAGGATGAGGCTGCAATGAGCTGTGATCACACCACCACACCACTGTACTCCAGCCTGGGAGACAGAGCAAGGTCTGTGTCCCAAAAAAAAAAAAAAAAAAAAGCATAGTACTTGGCACATGCAAGCACTCTGTAAAAGTTACACTATCATCACTGTGTTGTCACTATTTATATCATAATTTTCATAATTACTATAATACTGTCTTCAGTTTAACAGTTCTCTCAGGTGGCAGAACAGAAGGCTTGGTAGAGAGAAGTTAAACCAGTGGCTTTGGATAATCAGTTAAGAAGAAATGGAGGCAAATCGGGGTCTATGCCTAGGGATTGGTAGCAGTGGGGATTTACTGTTAGCAAGCATTTAAAACAAAATATCAGTGTTAATCTATAAAACTATATAACTATAAATGTTAATCTGCAGAGGAATTAATACAGGGAGGAACGAATGATTATAATCTAACTATTTTTAGATATTATTAAATATTAGATATATCTATTTGATAGAATAATCAAAGATATTACTCTATCTTTTGATAGAATAATCTATTTTTATATTACCTTGAATCTACTTAGCTATTATATGTTTGTATTTATCCTTTAAACAAACAATATTCAAAAATTTCAAAATATCCAGGGCTGGGCACAGTGGCTCACTCCTGTAATCCCAGTATTTTGGGAGGCCAAAGTGGGCAGATCACTTGAGGTCAGGAGTTCAAGACCAGCCTGGCCAACATGGTGAAACCCCATGTCTACTAAAAATACAAAAATTATCTGGGTGTGGTAGCAGGTGCCTGTAATCCCAGCTTAGGAGGCTGAGGCAGGAGAACCACTTGAATTCAGGAGGCAGAGGTTGTAGTGAACAGAGATCATGCCAGTGCACTCCAACCTGGGCAAGAATGAGACTCCATCTCAAAAAAAAAAAAAAAAAATTCAAAATATCCTTGATTCTTCCATAAAACATAGGTTTTATGCAATATTTATATTATCTTTCAAATATAGATTGTGACTTCTAAAATCCTGTTTGAGCTAATTGTGAGATTTATAACCATACTGTGTAAGTTTTTCAAACTAGTCAACAAGTATAAGAGCCTTAAATCCACGTGGAGCTAAGTAAAGAGATTACCCTTTAAGATGAAGAAAAGCCAACAGCAATACCTATACCACAATGGAAGAAACTTGGGCCCTTCAGGGATCTTACACTACGGTTTATAGTGTCTATTCCACTGAATCTGCATTTTCTTTTTCTTTCTTTTTTTTTTTTTTTGAGATGGAGTCTCGCTCTGTCGCCCAGGCTGGAGTGCGGTGGCGCGATATTGGCTCACTGCAACCTCTGCCTCCTGGGTTCAAGCGATTCTTCTGCCTCAGCCTCCAGAGTAGCAGGGACTACAGGCACATGCCACCACACCAGGCTAAATTTTGTATTTTTAGCAGAGATGGGGTTTCACCATATTGGCCAGGCTCATCTCGAACTCCTGACCTCGTGATCTGCCCGCCTGGCCTCCCAAAGTGCTGGGATTACAGGCATGAGCACTGTGCCTGGCCTGAATCTGCATTTTCTTACTCATCTTGGAAAACAACCAACTTCTCAGTCTTTTTAAGGAAGTAAGCAATTAAAACATTTCTAGATCTACTGATATCAATTTATTTTCATTATTAGCCTATTTTATGAGTCAGTCTGTGGTTTTAAAAGCTTTCTTCTAGGTAAAAATATGCTAGAAACACAAACACTAGATGACAAATGATATACAGTAAAATACTTCATATATGCTTTCTTTGGAAATTCAGGTAATATCAATAAGTGTGTAGAAATGTTAAAACTACTTAATCATCCAATGCTCTTGTTGAGAACTCTCTCTTCTTCCATGTTGGAAAAATCATTAGCCTTTAGAAAAGGTATAAAAGAATTAACCAAACCTAAGTAAAGACAGAAATGTGGTAAAGAACTGGATTTGACTTTGCTAATACCTAAACAGACAGAACAGACATCTTTTTTCATGACAGCAATAGCCAGCTGTATCAAAAATAAATTCTAAAGTAATTTAGGATAAATTCTAAAACTCTATTATCTGTTATTAACTTCTTCTAAACTACACTCTTTGTCAAGGAATGACACTTCTGCTATAGACAGACACTTTCTGCTGAGTGACTGCTTTTTCCTGGTATCTCTAAAGCCAGGGCCTCAGGCTTCCTTCCCAAAGGGGAGTGGGGGTAGGAGGAAAAAAGAGAGGAGAAGGAGACTATAAAGAAAGAGACCACTTAAGGCTGTAGTAATTCCTGGTGGCAGATCAAATTATAATGATAGGGCAGGGAATAATTTGGGGACAGCATAAAGCACCAATAATTTGGGTAATTTCATTTTTCTATTTACACTGAAAATTGAACAATATAAATAAAAATAATGAACGCTATTCTATTAAATTCTCACTCTGAAAACATTATTCCATGTTTTAAGAGATTTTGGAGTATATATTCAACACTAAATATCAAAGGAAATTCTGAATTACTATTAGGAACATTAATGGCTTAACAGTGACCAGACATTTTTAAAACTAAAGACAGAGAGGATGGAAAAGTGGTCACTGTCTACAGAGAGGATGGAAAAGTGGTCACTGTCTAACAAGACAATTTCCCAAACATCATTTGTTAAGTCTCTTTTTTTTTTTTTGAGACAGAGTCTCACTCTATCCCCCAGGCTGGAGTACAGTGGCATGATCACGGCTCGCTGCAACCTCTGACTCCCGAGTTCAAGTGATTCTCACACCTCAGCCTCTTGAGTAGCTGGGATTACAGGCACCTGCCACTACACCTGGCTAATTTTTGTATTTTTAGTAGAGATGGAGTTTTGCCATGTTGGCCAGGCAGGTCTCAAACTCCTGACCTCACGTGATCTGCTCACCTCGGCCTCCTAAAGTGCTAGGATTACAGGCATGAGCCACCACACCTGGCCTCATTTGTTAAGATTTTTAAATATCATATCCTTAAAAAATAAATACTGAACTCTAAAAAATATGTACTGAAACAGATATCTGCATCTATTTGGCTGTTCACATATTTCAACTATTTGAAAATTTATTTATTTAGTATTAATTTTATTTTAGAAGAAACAAAATCCAGAAATCAAATAATTCATTAAACTTATACTTATAGTAACCCACATGAAAACAAGTAGCAACATATCTAATGGTGTTACCCCCCTAGCAAACTAACCTGGTATTTTTGACAAAACATGAAGACACTTAAAACCCAAATACATTCATTTTAAAAACTACTTTTCTCCACAGAAGTTAAACAAAAATTTGGAAGGAAGAAAACAGGTGTAAAGGGGAAAACCCTCAACTTTTCACCTTTTGCTTCTAAGTTTTGTTATTAATTAGTACCAAATTTTGTTAGGTTTTTTTTTTTTTTTTAAAGCCTGTGTCACACAAAAAAAACAAGGTAGCACTTCTTTAAAAACAGGCTTTTGTTTACCTTTTTATTTTAAAACTTACAGTAGGCCAGGCATAGTGGCTCACATCTATAATCCTGGCACTTTGGGCGGTCAAGGTGGATTACCTGAGGTCAGGAGTTCCAAGACCAGCCTGGCCAACGAAACCCCATTGTCTATTAAAAAATACAAAAATTAGCCAGGTGTGGTGGCACACGCCTGTAGTCCCAGATACTCAGGAGGTTGAAGCAGGAGAGACTGAGGCTGCAGTGAGAGACTGTGCCACTGCACTACAGACTTCGAGACAGAGCGAGACCCTATCACAAACAAACAAACAAATAAATAAATAACACTAATTCTAGGATACAAATAATTTCAACAATAAACGTTAGTACTAGATTTAAATGCTTAATAATAGTTGTTAGTGTTTTCTGGATACCTTGCTAATCAAAATAACAAATGAGAGAGGATCATGGATTTGAAAGATTTAGTATTCTAAACCTTTCCAAAAAGCAAAATTTCAGTGACAACTTAAGCATTAATTAAAATATCAATAAAAATTTAAATTTAATTAAGTAAACAGAAGACACATTCAATTGTAGACGACATAAAAAATAAATCAATTGCTGTAAATTTTAATGTCAATGAAAGCACAGACCAATGCATTAATTACAGACTTCATACCTGATCCTAGTTCTTGCAAGGCTGATAACTCACCGTCATCAACAGAAACTTAAGTAGCCTTTCTATGTACCTCAACAAATCTTGTATTTAACCTTTAAAGGTAAAATAAACTTACCACAAAACACTATTAAAAATTAAAAGATGACTTTGTTTCTCTCATTATTCATCCTAAAAGCAGACCAAAAGATTGTATTTATAAATCTGGTTAACTTAAAAGTTATCTTGGATTGATAGGAAGATCATATGACCAAATATCATTGTCTTTTAAGATCTACAAGACTATGAAAATTTAAGGAAGAATTTTTTACATAAACAATAAATACTCATTGAAATAAAATATTTTAAACAAAAATGCCTATTAGATTTTAAAATATAATTACTTATGTCAAGGGTGGTCTACACAGTATTCTTAGAAGTCTTTTAAAAATACTTATTTGCATAAAAATACACCAATAAATGACATATTTTAAAAATCAATGGCAGAGAGGGTACTATTTTTGAAACTATTGTTGTTTCAAATATTTTAGTTATTATTTGGAGACAGCTATACTATTTACTAAAATAGAATTTAAACATTTAAATACAAGTAGCTTAAGAACAAATTAAAATAACTTTAAAGATGGAATATTTAATGGTTCACAATAAACTAGAACATCATGACTAAGTCACCAAATTAGGAATAAGCATCAAACAGGTATCCTCATTTAACTTTATAAAAACTTATGTAAATATCATAGGAGGTGGATTGGATTTTCTTCCAAACAGCTAGCTACCCTATGCTAACTGTTAGGAGGTAGGTCAGAAGAGCAAGAAGAAATACATCTAATTAATTCCCTCTTGTATTTTACATGTAGTCCTATAATGTATTTCTTTCTTTTGTTCTGCCAGCAATTATTTCTTGCTAATGTCTCCCAACCACCACCTCTACTTTCTCTACAGTATGAGTTCTGGGAAACAAGCTACAGTTTAGAAATCTCAAATGATACTAAAAGATAACTGATAGAAAAATAAGTAACTAAGAAACTACCACGGTATAGATTAGAAGGTGCATATTATTTTAAAAATCTATGTAGTAGTAATTTTTTTCAGCTTCCTAAAAAACTACAGCATGGAGGTAATGTAAGGTAAAGCATATGAAATTAAACAAGGCACGTATCAATAAATATTTTCTCAAAGTTTTATGCTTCATTCTGAGATTCACTTCAATCCTATCTGTGACCAACTAAAAGGGAAGTCACATGACTTAAGCAATGAAAGAGAAAGTTTTCTTTCCTTTCCTTTCTACAGGAAGAAACAAAAGCTTGGTATTAGCTACCCAAAGCCAATGGGTGGGGCCTGAAAACCAAAAAATTATACTGAATTAAGATTAATCTTAATAGAGGCCCACTTTAACCTTCTGAAAACATCAAAAATGCAAAGATTGCAGCCAGCACTTAAATAAAATAACAAGCATTTAATACAAATTAGGTTTTACAACTAGAAAATTCTTCAGGGACAAAATTCAGTTTATAAACAACGTTGAAGCTTTTATTGGGGTAAAATCACCTAACTGTGATTCCTTATACAGATACACACACCATCCCCCACTGGCACACAGATATTTCACAAGCCTCTTGAATAAATAGGAGTATCCAATGTCCAGGGTGATGGGTGGTCCTGAGGTCCTGAACCACAGCTGTATACTTTTAAGGGATGCTAAGATAAGAACAAAGTGTTTTGTGTTTGTTTAAACCTGGGTCTAGATGTAGTCTTTGCACCATTATTGGAACAGCTCATAAACTTGTGCTGTTATTAATTCAGGGAAGCTTTAAATGTCTGCATAAATGCTAGAAATTAAGTACATCAAAATAAAATAGGGCTTTTTATAGCTCTCATTCAAATTAATTCAATTTACTTAAAAGTAATCATTACATTTCAAAAGTGGTAAATCTGAACCTAAGAGAAAAACATCACAGGACCGCACTTTCACTACCAACAGGATACCATACCATATAAAATAACATGTATTTAAAGTATATACATCAAATAAGCTGCAATGCAATGAAAAACTTCTTAAGATAATGAAATTAACCCATGGACAGTCCCAATAAAGAATCAACTATTATGCCCATTTTTATGCTGCAGGCTTTATGTATGTCCAATATAAAGAGTTGTTTGTGGGGTTTTTTGTTGTTGTTGTTTTGTTTTGTTTCCCAGAGCAGAAAGCAGGCTTTACAAGTGGCCCAAGGAAAAGATAAGCAATGAATAGTTCTGACCCTGGCTTCTGTGGCTTGATCAAGTGGGCCTGCAACCTGAGCCAAAGGGCACAAATTCCTCACCATTCAAAATTCTTCAATGGCATGGGGGAGGAAACAGTGAAAGGGGCAAACATGCAAATCCAAGTGTCCTTAGATTGAGTATTCAACGAAAATTTTTAATTAGAGAGCCAATACTGTGACTAAATTTCTAACGCTCAGTTTAATCAATCCCTGAAAAGAGAAGCTTTTTTTCTTGTGAAAACTGAAAAAGATGCACTTAAAAAAAAAATGTATGGCTTACACTGAGCTGTGTTATGTATATGTCTCTAATATCATTTAATCTATTTAAAGGAGCTGTTGAAAAGTGTGACGAATTTGGAAGGATCAGTGCTTATATATCATAAAAAATGTATTATTAAAATCACACAGGAAGAAAAGTTGATATAATTCATTCCAAGCTTTACAATATATTAATGATCTATTAAATATTTAAAGTGATAGCTATAACTATGTTGCCAGACTTCTGTTACAGACTGAACTAAGGATAAAGACAATTCATTTGAATGGGAAAAAAAAAAAAGCTAAGATAAAATAATTTAAGCATTATAGGATCTGGGAACATTCTATTCACTATATCTAACGGCCTAGGAAATTGCTTACAAAAGCTTAAAAAAAAATGATCATTAACAAATCTTGGCCAAAGTAAAAGTAATTTGAAATTTATATGGAGTCTTTGTATCCTATAACACCATAAAATGAAATAGCAATCTTAAGAGTTATTACCAAATTAAACTTACAAGATTTAAAAATAGTCTAACTTTAACAAAAGTAATAAATTAAAGTGGGTTTTGATTTTTTAAAGTGGGCTGTTATGACAAAAGATTTAAAGCAGCTGGTAGAAATTAAGTGTATTATTAATAGCACAATAAATTAATGATTCTAAGCACTGGCAAAAAGTTTCTCCACATGAAATGTGAAAAACATTATTTTAATACTATTGGAAAATCATTGCATTTAGCTCAAAATTTTAAAACTAATATTTGCTTTTTATCTTAGCTATCCCAAAATTAAATTGGTAGAGGCTGTATAGTTAGACTTCATAACAAGAAGTGAATAGAACACAGGAAAAATGATCCTTTGCTTTTATGCCTTATATGCAATTAATGAGAATTAACTGGAAAAAACTTAAAGTTTGCTAAAATGAAAATACCAAACCAACAATGTTTCACTTAGTAAGTGATAAAAATTAGTTAACTTTACTGAACCACGATTTTTATAATCATTTTTTAAAAGTTAATACTTTTCTATGACGTTAAGCCATCTTGTTGATTCACATTTCTAAAAATGTTTATACAAGCTGAGCAAAGTGGCTCACATCTGTAATCCCAGCACTTAAGGAGGCAGAGGCAGCAGGATCACCTGAAGCCAGGAGTTCTAAACCAGCCTGGTCAAGAAGGCAAACTCCTGTCTCTACAAAAAATTTTAAAAATTCGCCAGGCACAGTGGCATGTGCCAGGCATGGTGGTACACACCTGTCGTCCCAGCTACTCTAAAGGCTGAGGTGGGAGGATCCCTTGAGCCCAGAAGCTCGAGACCAGACTGTGAAACAGGGAGACCACATTGCTACAAATATAATAAAAAACATCAGCTCGGCATGGTGGTGCACGCCTGTAGTCCCAGCTATGCAGAAGGCTCAGGTTGGATAATTGCTGGAGCCAGGAGTTTGAAGTGGCAGCAGGCTATAATACCACCACTGCACGCCAGCCTGGGTGACTGAGGAAGACCCTGTTTCTAAAAAATGATAATAATAATAACAAAATAATTAATTAAATAAAAAATTTTAAAATGTTTATACAAAAACCGAGTCGGGATCGAAATTCAATACATTTCTTTTCTTTTTGAGAGGGAGTTTTGCTCTTGTTGCCTGGAGTGCAATGGCATGATCTTGGTTCACTGCAACCTCCGCCTCCGGGGTTGAAGTGATTCTCCTGCCTCAGCCTTCCAAATAGCTCGGATTACAAGCATGCGTCACCAGGCCTGTCTAATTTTTTGTATTTTTAGTAGAGACAGGGTTTTACCATGTTGGCCAGGCTGGTCTCGAATTCCTGACCTCAAGTGATCCACACCCCTCAGCCTCCCAAAGTGCTGGGATTACAGGCATGAGCCACTACACCTGACCAATTCAATAAATTTCTGACAAGAAACATGAACATCAATAAGCCTAATTATGCACTTTAAGTAAGCAATGAGATTACAGCACATGAAAAAATATCATAATGATAAATGTAATTAATATTATATTGAAGATCAGTAAAATGTATATGAATTAATCTCATTCACAAGCACAGAAACTACCAGGATAAAGGTTAATTTTCAGGCAGAAAAAAACTAGAGAAAATCAAAGTGAGGTCAGGCTTGGTGACTCATGCTGTAAATCTCTGCAACTTTGGCAGGCTGAGGTGGGAGGATCCCTTAAGCCCAGGAGTTAGAGACCAGCCTGGGCAACATAGGGAGACCCCATCTCTACAAATACAATAAAAAATATCAGCCAGGAATGGTGATGCACACCTATAGTCCCAGCATCTCAGAAGGCTCAGGTGGGATAATTGCTTGAGTCAGGAGTTTGAGGTTGCAGTGAGCCATGATCCCACCACTGCACTCCAGCCTGGGAAAGAGCAATACACTGTCTCAAAACAAAAACCAGAAAAATTCATAATTAAAATGATTAATAAAAACACAGCTCTTGAAAAAAAGATTAAAACTAAAACCTGAGATCGTTAGGGTTTTTTAATTATTTTCATGTGTATTATTTCAATTGACCCTTACCATAACCCTCTAAAATGAAGAGGAAAATATTATTTATCACATTTTACCCATGAGAACACTGAAGCTCCCAGGAAGTGACCAGCCAAAAGTTATAAACCAACCAAGTGGCAGAGCCGAAGTCAAATACTCATTCCCATGGTTTTTTCTCTCACAATACCACACTACTTCTCCTTTCTAATAATAATTATGTACAATACACCTTGAGTCCCTACTATCTGCCAAGTTTGTGTTAGGTGCTTTACATATGTAATAACACGTAATCCTCCTAACAGCCCTATACAAAGTGGGTACTATTTTTGTCCTCCCATTTATAGGCCATTGAGACACTGACAAGGTAACTTATTTCCCTCACAGGTATCTAATAAACTGGGATTTGAATACTGATTTGACCAGAATCTTTATCATTCTATACTATCTTACAAAGATTAAATAATTATTAATCAAAAAATGGTATTAAATTATCACAGCAGGCCTATTTAAAACAGTATTTTTCTTTAGCTTATAATGAACACACAAAATACATATGTACACAGGTAAAATCTTAAACAGGTAAAATCTTATGTTACAACAATTATTAAAACCAAAATATCTGTATAACAAAAATATTTCCAAGCTGCAGTTTATATCCTGATATTTTAAGCAATATTCTAGGCCTGGCGCAGTTGCTCATGCTTGTAATCCCAGAACGTTGGGAGGCCAAGGCGGGAGGATCACTTGAGCCCAGGAAGTTAAGGCTTCAGTGAGCTATGATCCTGCCACTGCACTCTAGCCTAGGCAACAGAGTGAGACCTCATCTCAAAAAAAATAATTTTAGAGACCGTATTGCTCTGTCATCCAGACTGGAGTGCAGTGGAGCGATCTCAGCTCATTGTGGCCTCTGCTTCCTGGGCTCAAGAAGTGATCCTCTTACCTCAGCCTCCATGACAGCTGGGACCACAGGTGCATGCCATCATGCCTAGCTAATTTTTTTGGTAGGTATGGAGTTTTGCCATGTTACCCAGGCTGGTCTAAAACTCCTGGGCTCAATCCGCCAGCCTCAGCCTCCCAAAGTGCTGGGATTACAGGCATGAGCCACCATGCTCAGCCAAAAGAATTATTTTAAATAACAAAAACAGTATTCTATACCAGAAAACTATAATAAAAAGCCTTAGCGTCAACTGTAATGGAAATTAAACTATTAATATACAACACATTTTGCCCAATTTGTAAAAAAACACATAAAAGACCAGCTTAATTATCCACCATGAGTATACACCACTGACAATAATTTAACCATGATTCTTTTGGCAAAGACCAGTTTACATTAGTTTATTTTCTCAACAGACACTTAGTAGGCAATTTATATAACATTACCTCTACTCTTCAAAACAACTTAAAAAGTTAGGTATTATTACTCCAACTAACAGAAAATTATAGAAAAAATTATAAGACTAAATCTATCAATTATTTGTAAATCTTATTTAGCAAATATTTCCAAATTGTCAAATATTTAGATATTGAAAAGGAAGAAGCAATAATCAGACTGTCCTCCAATTTGAGATAAACAATTAGATGTATCCTGATGTATCAAAATGCAACACGGGACTTTCATTACTTGTTTGATAAGCTACTCATTAAAAGATCATTTTTAAATGTACCCCGCTCACCTGCAATGTACTTTCTTAAACACATTACTGTTATCAACTTTTATGATATTAGAAGATGCTATAATCAAATTATTTTAGGGAGGAATATAAATCAGTTAAGTTTCTTATGCACTGTAAATGGTACAATGCCATCTATTGTAACTATATATTAAATAAGCTGAATTTCCTGTTACTCAAAACTCAGGGGAAATATCTCAAGGTATAAAGAATGATAGTCTTTGATAATGATAAAATATTCCATATTTCATTCCAAATCAAGTATAAATATAACATTTAAGATAACTTTCCAGTTTAATTCATCAGAAGTATCTTCACTTTGTTTAGGTTATTCTCAGTTTAGACGTAAAAATACAATACATCAAGCTAGGCATGGTGGTGTATGCCTGTAGTCCCAGCTACTACGGAGGCTGAGGAGCGAGTATCTCTTGAGACTAGCTAGGAGTTTCAGGTCAGCCTGGACAACTTAGTCTCAAAGAAACAAAAACAATACAGTGCATCTTATTTCTAACTAGCAACTTTTAAGTTAATCACAACACCAAAAGAGCTGGTCAATTAAAGTAGACATAACTATCTGTAATATTTCTAACTATCTCTGAAGAGGAAGAATTCAACCAAATCCAAATAATGTTTTGTTGCTGCCTGAAAGCAACAAAAATTACAGTGAAGGACTCAATTTTTAATCTACCAAGTTGAACGCAGATAACAAACTTTTAATTTCTCATGAAACCTAAGAACTCTGAGACAAGTTAAAGACATGTTTTAAAAGGTTACACTGAATACTTGTGATTTGACACTCACATTTTTATTTAAAAAATAATTATTTGATTTACTGCGTTCATTTGTTGTGAATAGTCTTTTAAAATAAAAGAGGAATCGAAAATTAGCGAGAACATGCAACACCAAAGGCTAGCACTAATGTAAGCTATGGACTCTGTGTGATTATGATGTGTCAATGTACATTCATTAATTGAAACAAATGTGCCACTCTTGGTAAGGGATGTTGATAATGGAGGATGCTATGCATTTGAAGGGGCAAGGGTACATGGAAAAATCTATGTATTTTCCTCTTAATTTTGCTGTGAACCTAAAACTGCTCTTTAAAAAGGTAGGAGAAAAATATTTAAGAAGTACACCAATAATCTTTAAAATAGGAGGAAGGACTACATCTTCAATATGTACCTAATTCACATTTCACATTTAAATTGAATCCGAATATCTTTGTAGAACTTAAATACATGAAAAAGAGTGTGAAAAATGCACCACCACTTGAAAATCAAAGTATCTTTAGGGCTACATTAATAAATCTTATAAAATTTTGTTTTATAATAAATGCCTTTAAATGTGACGTTACGATTAAACGACCTTAAAGCACTTAGCCTAGGATTCTCTGAAATTGGTGAACTGGGCAAACCATCTTAAAAATCTGGTAGGTTATAAACCATTTTAAAAATATTAAAATGCATAACTCACTATACAAATGAGTTGTAACTGTTTATGATAACATTTTTAAGTTTCCGAGACTTTTTTTTTAACTGGCATATTAAGCAGTCCAGAGAAAAATAATAATCATACATATTCTTCATGTGAAAAATGATTTTATCCTTAACTATAACAAAACTAAATATGGCTAGTTAATCAGCAATGAAATATTACGAAAAGACCTTAATGAACATACTGAAATAAATTTGTTTTCCTACATTGTATAATTAATTAAATATATAAGAACTCTGTATTAGAGCAACTGATTGAACTGTGTGTAAGAAATATTTCATATATTTAAGTATTAGTCATCTCTAAATGTTTTCATATCTCTTACTGTTAATGTTTTAACTCAGTAACAATAACGATTCTTATTTTTTCTATTTCCATTACTCCTTGAGATGTTTTTGAAGCAAAGGAACATAAAATAGATAAAGCCTTTCTAATGTGGGCATTTGAATTATCCATAAACATCAAAATCTAATTCAAAAATAAAGACCATAAGAAGAAAACACCAATATTTGTAAGGTAAATGAAGATGAATAAAGGTAAATTACTAATAAATATTTAGGCCTACTGAGTAATGGTAGCTAAATTGCAGTCATTTTGAAATTACTCTTTTTCCTTGAGAAAAAAAGAGATACAAACATTATGCATACATTATGAAATAAATGAAATACATTTACGTAAACAATTGCATCATATTTGATGGCAAGGAATTCCAAGTATATATACACCCAATATGTGAAGAAAGTATTATTATGCACATAAGCTGAGGAGACAGCAATAAGGAGAACGTATTCTACATCTCCCTAGAACAAAATCAAATTCAAATGATCATTTTATCTTATTAGATAACGACTTTGGAAATAAATATTAAAATCTATAGAAAAACCTATATAACAAACATCAATAGGTAGTTATTAGGTTAACACTGCCCTTCTCCAAAAGAGATCTAATATTTAATTACCATTCTATTCTTCTAAAGTACCATCGAACATTTAAGTCTTATTAAGAACTTTTAACATTTCAAAAAACTGCCAGTAACATTCTCCAGGTAATGTAAATGTTATCCTAAATCTAACCGTGATTTTAAAAAATGTAAGAAACTGGTAGGAGTATTAATTACTGGCACTTACTAAATAATCATATTCTAATTTATGAAATCACCTTAGTAAGAATCTATACTTACAGCCGGGCACGGTGGCTCACGCCTATAATCCCAGCACTTTGGAAGGCGGAGGCAGGCGGATCACGAGGTTAGGAGTTCGAGACCAGCCTGGCCAACACAGTGAAACCCCATCTCTACTAAAAATACAAAAAATTAGCCAGGCGTGGTGGTGGGCACCTGTAATCCCAGTTACTCGGGAGCTGAGGCAGCAGAATCGCTTGAACCCACGAGGCAGAGGTTGCAGTGAGCCAAGATCTTACCACTGCACTCCAGCCTGGGTGACAGTGCAAGACTCCATCTCAAAAAAAAAAAGAATCTAGACTTAACAAATCTGTATTAACCACATATATCTTTACTTCATTTGAAACAAATCTGTGTTTGCATTAGATACTTAAGAAATTCTTAAGAATTTATATTTAAAAATAAAATAATCAAAAATTTCCTATTTTATTAAATATTTTTTAAAAACTCCAACAGTGAGATATGACAAAATTCACAAATATAATACTTATATATTTTGTTAAATATTTAAAAATAAAATATTCATTATTGAACTGTATCAATGTTTCACAATTAACATGGGTCAGAATACATATTTTCACATAATAAAAATAGGAACTAGTTAAATTACAAGTTAACATTAGAAAATCAAATGAATACTGTCATTTTAAACCATCAATGGTTACATACCATCCTCAAACAGCAGAATCTCACAGCATTTATCAACATGTCTAAAGAGAGATAAAGTACAGCACCTAGGCATGTGTTTCTTTTTGAGGATTTGGTGACATCACAGGAACTACAAGAAAGTTTGACTGTATTACTGCCAATAAATTTTAAGTAGAATTATGTAACTATAAATATACATAACTACAAATACACAGCTCAATTTTAAAACACACATATATACATTCTCTTTATTTTGAAGCAACTGAATACGTCTTGATATATGGTTACTTGCAATCACTATTTTTAAGAGAAAAAGTATCCCAGGTGCCTTAGCATAAATTTTTATATATTTATTAAAGACACAAATAATTTGGTTTTTATTTCCCCAAATACACATTATTAAAAATGCTTCAGAATACTTCAAAAGAAAAATCCAATGACACATGTGCTTCCAAACACTCCAAAAAAAACTGTCATATATTTAAAATATTTTGAGTAGATACAGGTACAGTTGAACATTTAAAATACCTAATCATCTATGATACATATCCTTTCACAACAAAATAGTACATAGATATAAAACCTGGAATGTTTTCAAAAATGCTTATAGAACTAAAATGGCCTCTCAAATAGTAATAAAAATTTTTTTAATTCTATGAAATAGTCTTGAATTGCAACCTTATTCCACAAGGGATGCACACATAATACCTATATCATTTACAACCATCTAACTGTTACTTGTAGTTGCTTGGCTAACATCAGTAGGATTCCTGCCTTCTTCAAAACAATTATTCACACAATTTACACACAATGAATGTAAATTACAATATAAGAAACCTCTTTAGGCATCATTTAATACTGTCCTTTTAATATATACATGAACTGTATGTATATACTGTATGTAACTGAAGATTAAGTCAACTATTTAAAAATCAATGTTTATAGTCTAGAAACAGCTATATATTAAAAAAACTTTAACAGCTATATGTTTTAATTCAGTGAATAGAGGAATGTTTACCAATATATAATCATTAAATAGTGTAAACACAAATGTCTCATGGATCTAAACATTAACACTGGTTAATAAAATATCTTAACATTTGAATATTTTAGAAGGTAAACACAGAAAATCAAATTACAAAAAGGTGTGACCAGACAAAGAAGAAAAGGACTATTTTTTCATTCATCTATAAAACAAATTTATGAGATCGTAAAAAACAATTTAACAGCCTAAAGAAGGTTCAAAGGGGGAAGAAAGAGCCTGAGAGAAAATGGATTTGTCAATGATTTTTGTCATCCAGTCTTAGAAGGGAAAAAACAGAAAATGTAGCTTCATTTTGCACTATAAAATAGGAAGCATAAAATCCAGTAGTCTGTATGTGGACTCGTATTTGTGTATTTAAACCCTGTTTCAATTCACAGATTATGCTGATCCTTCCACATATAAACAGCCAATAATGATGGCCAGGCCTTCAGGAAAGGAAAACACACACCACACAGCAAGGTCAGGAAGCTACCAAGCACCAAAGGACAACAGATCAAAACAGAATGGTTTCATATGTTTCTATTGTTTATATATTTAATTTGAAGATGATATTCCTTAGGGAAGGGGGTATAAATATTACTAGGAACATGCAACACAGTACCAAATATATACTTTTCAAGCAAATATACCAAGTATTTCATGCATGTATCTGTCAGTCAATCTGCAGTATTAACAGTCATTCATTCAATTCTTTTTAACTTAGATATCATGCCAAAATAAACCTCTTTAGTCCTAAACCTCTTTATTTCTAACTATGAATTCGCTACAGAAAATTTATATTTACCTTTTTTTGAGGAAACAATCAGGCTTCCATAAAAGTATCTTTTTTATTATAAAGGGATTAAGCAGTAGAGAGGAGTAAAGGCAGAAGAAGTATTAATTCATTATTTCCTGGATAAAATTTTGAAAATGGGAAGCAATGAAATTCTGTTTGGTATTAAAACATCTTTAAAAATTACAACACAATATAAGCAAAGATTGAAATTTACCCCAAGTAGCAGATCAGCACATTTTAAACACACAAGCTAGAGCCGCCTCTGGCCACATGTTTTTTTGAGTTCAGTCTCTTAAAGAGACAGTATACTTAGACCACTGACTACATGGAGCACATTTCTAAAATGTTTGTCAAGCATCCCTCTATTGCACGCATTTCTTTAAAATCATACTAGGTCAACAGTGTTCTATTTTATTTTACTATGAAGTCAAATTATTTTTATCTGAGTCTACAAAATGACTACTGGACAGGCAGCGATGAAATAATAAAGGGAGCTACTGTGACTAGAGGTGTCTAAAATAAGGCAATCTATACATTTCTTTCCACAGCAAACTGTTTCACTTTGTTTTTTCAACCTTAAAATGATCATGTTTCTTCATGTTTCTACCCATTCACCAGATACAGGCGACAGAGTATATTGTATAGATAATACCGGAAGCTACATGAACACTAGTTCGCTGTAGATTGAAGCAGGGGGAAATGCTAATAACATCAACCTGAATATATATAGTGAAATTTCAAATATTTTCTTTTCTCTTTAGACAGAAAACCCAGGAAAAGGCCCATACACGTACCCTAAACGCTGCACTACCTAGTGATTTCAGGGAAGATTTTGTCTTTCAATATATCGAAGGGCATCTTCTTGTACGTCTATTGGCATAACTACTGATCAGCTCCTCCACATGGAAAAAGATGAAGAAGGGGGGGAAAAAAAAGCTTGGCTTACTTGGTGTACAAATACATCGACTGGAATATCCAAGGGGCTTCCCTCTCGGTTTATCATGGAGATGAATCCAAATCCCATGCGCACATTGAACCACTTACAGTGGCCAGATCCGCGCAAAACCTGGGATTCCTCCTCTGCCGGCTCCGGCAGCTTCCCGGGCTCTTCTCCACCACCTTTGCTCGCCCCGCCTGAGAAGGAACAGGACAAAAAAAGTCAGTCTGTATTCCCATTCAATGTGCATTCAAAGATTTGGAAAAAAAAAAAAAAAAAGTTGCCTGCCTGGGGTTGTAAGGGAAGAGTAACAAAAAAAAATTTTTTTTAAATGGCTTGATTTCTTTTCTCCTACAGAAAATATTTAAAATATAAAGGGTTAAAAGAAAAGCGGGGGAGGGGGAAGCCACACTGTTCTATCGATCACACCAACTTCCACGTTTCTATACATACGTGTACTTTTTCATTTAACTCCACTTTTCAGCCACATTTTACATTACAACATGCGATACTTTACTTGTATATTGCTGATTTAATACTGATCCCATTGACAAAGAGAAATTTTCAGCAAAACTATTCTCTCCGGCGGGCACGAGGAGGCAAGAAATCATGAAGATGGTTTAGAGCTACTAGTTAAGGCACATGGGGCAGCAGTGAATCCAGTGTTATTTGCAATGTGCATTCCCCTCCCCCCTATAACTTTCAATTAAAGTTGGGGTGGAATGGGGGAGGGGGCAGGTGTATAAAAGTTTTCTTGGGCTCACTAGCTGAAACTGCGCTTAATCACACTCACACAATTCAAACAATAGCCCCCTGAAAGCTTTTCAAGTTGTGAATCAGTGTGGGCGGTACAAAACATTTTTGGAGATCTATAACAATAGGTTTGCAGAAAGCCCCACTGCGTGATGGGGGGTTGGGAGGTAATGCCCAGTATTGGGGTAAAAGGGGAAGGGAGGACGGTCAAAGAAGGGTGGGAGAGGGGGAGGGGGAGGAGAAAAGAAGAAAGAAATTCACAGTAAAACAATAGAAAAGAAAATTAACCTTCGGCCATGTTGCCCCACGGGCCCTCAGCTCCAAACTCGTGAGATGAAAACTTTCCCTTTGGAACGGAGTGATCTTCTGCATCAATCTAACATCTTGATTTTGTGCGATCACAAATTTAGCTCGCATGGTCTAATGTGCTTTCCTTCTTTTGATTTTTTTCTCTCCTCTCTCCAGTTTCTGGCCCCCTGAGCACACGTGACTTTGTCAATTACATGCTTTCTTGCGACTAATTTCACCTCGTATCCTTAAGGGGCTGGCAAGAGGAAGAGATAACCAATCGCCATTTCATCTGCTGACATCAAAATAATTTATGAATGAACACGAAAAACTCAAACATGCTATCTTAAAGACAATTTGGAACGCTTCTTTAGGGTAAATCAGAATGCTGATTTTGTGCTTCTACTTAAACACAATGGAGGGTCCTTGTGAATCATAGATTTAGAAAAAAAGGCACAGTCATATATGTGCACACGCGTGCCTTACACACAAGCCTGACTAAATAAAATCATGGGAGGGGGTCGTTTAAATAAAACAACCGATGTTAACGCTTTTTTTTCCCCTTAAGAATTCAGCTATTCCATGGCAGTAAACCTGCTTGGAACGCTAATTTCATACTTAATTCAATTCTTAGAGGAAAATATATAATTTATAAAAGATCTAATTAAACCTAATTACATCCCCATGAAACTTTAGATTATGAAAACCTACACCTAGGAAAAGGCAGAGGCACATAAGTTACCTGATTATGCCCGAAATATTTTCAAATTTAAAATAAAATCCTACTAGAAAAATCGTTATCACCTTCATATAGTCAAATTGTGTTTAAGTAAACCATTTTGGAAAATTTTAGAGGGGGTTGGTAAGGAATTGTACTTCACAGGTTTCTCTGCCATCTCTTTCCGGGGGAGGAGATGTGATTAATGACTTCCTAAATAACAGCCCAGTTTTCCAGCCTAACATAGAGTGAACCTCAATCAGTGGCGATTGTTCCCCAAGAGCCGGAGGACATAGGGCAGGAGGGGGAGGGGATCTCCAGGCAGGGGAGGTGAAGAGGAGCCGCCAGGATAGGCGGCAGCAGAGTCAGAGAAAGAGGTGGGAGAGAAAAAAAGCCGGCGCAGGCAGGGGGTGGGGTGGAGAAAGAAGGACAAGTGGGAGAAAAAAGGTAAATTCATATCATATTGACTTGTACCCTGACATTTTAAAAGTCCACTACCAATGGCCAGAAGAGTTGAATAAACGAAAATGTAATAACGGATGAAGCTCCTACTGTCCTTCCTCGACTGACCCCAGCTTCAAAAATGCCTACCCCTTTACCTTTCAAACTGGTTCAAACGATTGATTACAAGATGCTGGCAACAGTATTACTGCCCTTATTGAATACAACAATAAATATTATAGATTAAAAATGCTTTTTCTTTTAAAAAATAAAATATTACCTGTTTTAAAACCTTAAAACGCACCACCAGACTTGCCTACCCCACCCCCCATTTTCTTAAACAAGCAGTTTACCAAGAAACTAACTGTTCAGATACCACTTCCTTCGACAAAGCTACTGAGTTGACCCTCCCCCACCATGCCAGCAATCCCCCTCCCAGTCTCTTCAAACACGTCCACACTCCAGCACAGTTTTTCACACAAGCTAAAATGTAGGGATTATGAATCGAAGAGCTATGGAAAAAGCTGTATCCACTTATTTATACTCCCTCCCCATATTAAACAACTAAATATAAATTTAATTGGCTCAGATTGGAAAATGGATGTATAAAAAATAGAAGTTATTTTCAGCTGTTTGTGATAAAAGGTTTAATCAAAACTAATCAATTTGGAAAGATTTTTTTTTTTGTATGTTACTCCTTTTGTTATTTCTCTTTAGGAAAAAGGGCTACTTTCTCATTTTATTTATTTTGGGAGGAATAATCATGTGCCAGCTGTTAGGGAGAAAAGAAAAGGTGCAAAAATCCAATGACTTTGAAAGTTCAACAAAAGCGCAAGGCTATGAAAAAATTATTTACTAACAAAACATTTACTAGGCATTATTTTGATGGTAGAAATTACCTCTATTATACTGATTACACTGACAAGAAAGTAATCTCAATGATAGCATTACAGGCTAAGTTTGTGACATAATATGAAATCGAGAAAGTAATTTATATGTTTTTCATATTTTAATAATCACTTTAAAAAATCAACGTCCGGTATCAGAGGAAAAAATCTCAGAAAGTATTCATGTAAATTGAGGTGAAGTGCTATTATTTACATAAAAGTAATGATCACAAAATTCACAGGCCAGTATAGTTTAGCTTTGTAAAATATTCACTTAAGTTTGCTTTTAATTAGAAAACAGTTTAGTCATTATAAAACCAAAATCATAACATGTAGGTAGATCCAGAATCTGTTTATTGTTAAATTTGATGAAATTCAAATTTATTTTGAATGTGGATGCAAAGTGTGGGATACCACAACTGAACTACACTGTACAGCAGAGTTATGAGATTCACAGTCTTGCCTGATTGGGGGCCTCCAGTATTAGTGGAATTAAGGTAAGGTTCACTGGAGTGGTCACTGGTGTCAGAGGTTATCGACTCATTCATTTCCTGAGAGGGACATCAGCCTTTCAAGTTGTGTAGAAGGCTTTTTCCAACTGGGAACCCTGAAATATCCTCTAAAATTCGTTCATGAAGAATTTAAGACAAATGCATTTACATACCTTGGGGGAGGGTTTAAGAAAGGGGAAGAGAAGAGGCGAGGGAAGGGTAGAGGGGAAAAGGAATAAGAAAGCAAAGAAGTTGGAAAGGGAGAGAAGTAAAAGAAGGAGACACATTGAGAAACACAAAATAATCACTCAGCAATTAAAGAATATGGCACTGTCTTTTCTGCACCTTCCCCCCAAACTTTTGAGCCTAAGATCCTTTTAAAATATAAATTGCCCATAAGCTCTTAAAGCTCCTAGAGTGCTTCCTTCACATAAAGTCGTCCTGAGTCTCCTAGAATGCTTTCCAATTTGTCACTTTCCTGAAGTCTTCTGGTTTTAATTTTTTTCTCATTTCCTACTTGTTTTTAGTCCCTGAAAGACCTGTGTTTGACTCAAAAGGCGTGTTTTATTCCTGCAAAAGCCAAATACTTTATAACTTGACTTATAGTTCTTTCAAAATGTCTTTAAAATGAGTTCAAGTAGCCACAAAGAATCGTCAATGTACTGGGGGGGAAAGCCTGTTGGCTATCACAATCTTCCCCATTTAAAAAACAAGGTACACGTTTTCCCAGACTTTTTTCCCCCAACAGTACAAGGAGCCGAAAGAGGTGCGAGAGCCCACCGTCGTTGTTTTCAACTATAAGGAATGAGTGACTTCTGTTAAAGCAGAAACAATGCTTCGGTTCTTCTTAAAACTAGGAGGAGGGGCTGTGGCAATGCGGCAAGTGACTCCACCCGTCCTCTCCTCCCCGCAAATAAGGCGGGGTCTGTAGCCCAGCGCTGCCATCGCAACCCGCCTCTCCAGGCAGGTCGCTCCCCAGGCGGCCCAGACCTGAGACCCCAGACCCTGCGCCAGCAGATCTGAGCTTTCCCTCCACCTTCTGCAGCTTCCTCTCACCTTTCTCTCCCCAGTCACTTTTCCCTTTATTCCTCACTTTACCATCTCCTCTCCCTAGGCGGTGTAGATCCAAAGAAGGCTGGTGATTTCTCACTAAGGGACTTTTACATCTGTCATCTTGCCCCAAGAACACCAAACAAAAGAAACCCCTGCCTTCACCACTATGGCAAAACACTATGCACAACCTATTTTTACTGAATTTCCAGACGTGTATCATTTATAATTTGATCCCTTTTCCTATGAGATGCCAGAATCTCCTAAAGCTAAGATAACTGCAGTCAAAGAGAGGGAATCCGAACCCAAGAAAATGACCACCCCCACCCCCACCGGGCCATGCCTAAAACTGAGCTGTCTTCCAGCAAACCCGGCGCCGTCCTTTCAGGAAGCCGCGATGGCAAACGTCGCCCTGGGCCTTCGGAGGATCAAGAAAAAACGTCGGCGGGAAGGGGCTGGACGCGCGGCTGGGGGCGATTTTCGGGATCACTCTCTGCCCCTGGCAAGATCTCCCCTGCCTGAAAACCGCCGACCCGCCCGTCGGGCAAACTGTCCTGATTCCTTCCACCCCGTTTCGGTAAACCACTTGGCGGTAACTTTCTTGACATTCCTACGACATGGAGTCAAATGCAAGGCGCGCCCGACTGGGTGCGTGGGTCTTGCAGCAAAGGCACTTCAGAATATAGTTGGGTCGCTTTGCTTTTGTTTCCAAAAAGCGAAATTCTATTCTCATTTAATTTCCTTGTCTGGAGGCAAAATGCTCTGGCTTCACACAATTGGTCCAATGTTGGAAATTGAGACTTTCCTTAAATACCTTAACACACTTTCCCCAGAATAATAAAGTAAAATTATGGAAATACAGAAACGGATTAGCATAAATTTTAAGTTTCCCGGACAAATTGCCTTTGTATTTCAAAATTTGCCTTTATATTTCAAAATTACCCTTTACATTTCAAAATTTGCAAATGCTTCCTTCTCTTTGGTCAGTTATGTTTCAGCAAAACATTGAGAACAAAATCCAGAAAAGGGGCATTATTTTAAGACTGACATTTTGTAGAAAAAGTATTTTTTAACTCTTTTTAAAAATTATACATAATAGCTGTAGAAAGTATCTTTTTAAAAACTTGGAATAGCAAAAATCCTATTACGTTAACATACTTCTCTCCCAATAAGCAGGAAAAATATTTTCCAAACTGTGCTCAACAAATACTTTCTTAAATGACTTTAATTAGAATAGTAACAGGTTAGAAAAATCATTTAGTACTAAGTTTTACATTACTTTGCCCAGAATGGCACAAAAGTAAGCTTCATGTTTTAGCTGCAAAATGAAAGCATTTTTCAACTGTACTACTTGAACATGTATGTTTCCTAATTTAAAGGTCCTTTTTGCAATAAATACCGTGAGTCTGTGGAGCAAACACTAAATAATGTTAATGTACTATTCTTTCTTCCTCTCTCAAGCAATTAATAAAAGTATTCTTTTAAGTTCTATTTCATCAAAAGAAGTAATCAACTGAAATAAGAATGTGGACCGTCTCCCAAGTATTTATTTCAATATTTACCCTTTGGGTTTATTTGGAGGGAGAGGGCAAGTATATCAAAAATGAAAGAGGAAAGAAGAGTGGCAGGGTAAAAGATGAGACAAGTTAAAAGAAATCTTCAGGCTTTAAAGATGCCTGAAGCAAATCAGCATGTGTGAGAAGCAAATCTGTGGAGAAAAAGCATCAGCTAGAAAATGGAGGCCAGAATTCTGGTCCTATTTACCAATCTGTGGCTTTGGGCTAATCACTAAACTTCTCTGGGACTCAGTTTCTTCATCTGTAAAGTGAGGAAACTGGACCAGCGAATATTCAAAGTCTCTTAAGTTGAAACGTAATCTCTAGAAATAACCATTCTTCTGGTGAAAGTGGTACCTTTCCCCTCCAATCCTTTTTAATCACAAGGAAATACAGACATGAAACTTTATTGCAGTCACTTAACACATTGGTGTTAACATTATTTCCCAGCAGAAAAGAAAAAGGTCTCTGAACTGGCCCAACCGCAGTCGATAATATGGGGAAAAAAAAAAAAAACATAAATAAATGAAAAGAAAACAATAATAAGAGGAAACTAGCTGGTATACTAAAACATTTGTAGCAACTTTTGAGAATCTTCTTTTTCATGATACTAGAGTATCATCTCTATGTCAAGATTCACTCTAAAAAAAAGCAGTTTCTCAAATGGAAATCCTATCATGGTTTCCTCGTTAAACTTTTTGATCCTTACTGCTTTCCTCTTGCTACTCACAATCCTATATTGAAAAGTTTAATAACAGAATAACATCATTTTACCTGTAGTTATTATTAATATTCATATACTTTGCAATATCACAGCTCCTATGCATGCCTTCAAAGTGGTACTTTGGTCAAGCCAGAGTAATAAATTATTATCAAAATAAGATTGTTACTAAAAAATGGTACTATAACTTTTAAGTTAATTTTAATAATATAAGAAAGCATGTCAAAAGTCTGAGTTTAAAATATTAAAGTTTAAATGACTCAGTTTTGCAGTATCAAAACAAGGAGCAAATTCTGATATATGTTCATGAAAAGCAAGACAGAGCTTCCTGGATAAGAAAAATTTCCTCAAAATGTCTAATATATTATATTGTGCTATTTCTGCTATGATAAATTATTTTAAAACAGCACCATGTCTCCATTTTTAATTTAATTCAGCAAATATTTGTTAGTGCCTATTTTACTTTGGGAGTTACAAAAATGACCAAGCCATGAATACTTTTCATTCATCTTCATAAGCATTTAAATATCTATTATCTATGTTGCTTGAGTTACAGCAAAAGATATCACAAAATACAATACTGCTAAAAGTGGGGGTGGGGGAAAGTGGTTAGTTAGAAGAGGTTGTCTACATAATTCTTATGGGAATACCAGTTTTTTAGATGGAGTGATCAGGATGGAGTATAAGAGGACTTGGTACCCATCTTGCCAAAGTAGAAAGGATGGAGAATTCCTGAGGGCTGTCAAGTTCTCATATGCCTCTAGTGATCTTGATCTTTTAAAACATTAATTAAACAAAATATTTAAAAAAAAAAAAAAAAGACTAACCTGGGGCTGATGAAACCTGGTTGAATGACCTCATCCTCTTCTGAAGAACCTAAAATCAGAGAGCTCAAGTCAGTACTACATTAATTGCCTATTTAATTGCCTCTTCTTCATCCTAATGGCCATTAGAAAGCAATAAAATGCCCAGGTTTAGACTCTGTGAAGAGACCTGTAAACCTTTTTTTACAGTTTAAGACTCACCTAGCAAAATTAGATAACCAATTGGCATATACTTGCCTTTTATATCTAGTAGAGGACACTAATTTAAAGAACATTTAAAACATTTAAAACCATTAAGATGCAGTCAAAAGATCCCAATTTCATGAACCATGCAGTTTAAATTTTAATATTTAATTTTACACTGTAATTTTAAAATACTAGTATTTTTTCCAAGCACAGTTAAAATCTACTTAACCTAGAATATCATGTTTCTTGAAGAACTAACTTATTTGACTTTTTTCAGATATATTTTAGAAGATAAATCATGAGAATCTAATGATGATACTGTAAAATTGATATTGGGGCTGTTGCAGTCAAGTGACTGAAAAATTACATTAATGGTAATACATTTAATCATTAAGTATATTTTAAAATATCTAATACACGTTTTAACTCATTTTTAAGTGGATTAATATTTTTTAAAAAGCAAACAGTTCTCATTTTTTAAATATGAGTAAATACTGATGTTTCTAATATATCCATTGGCAGATGCCACAACACAATAAAACTTGCGATAAAGAGGCCACATAGTAATGAAGTATAGTGATTGGAAGAGGAACTCCTGGCGACTACTAAATTATTGTTTTTATCCTTGGGTCAGTTATTAAGGTTTGCAAAACAGATTGATGTGAACATGCATGCACTCACCTGCTACACCAAGAGTTGTCTTTCCTTAACTAAGTTTTACACACTATACCTACTATATCAACTCACACAAAAAAAGTAAAACCATTCTGTGAAAATTCTTTAAGTTGCAATCTCTCTTCTCAAAAGGAAATGGAGAATTTTCCAAGTGCAAAGTTCTACTGAATGTTGACCCAAGGTTCTTTTTACAAAGGATGACAATCCCACTGAGTCAGATTTGAAGAGAATAGAGGAAGAATATGAACAAAAGGCACGTGAACTTCTGTATATTAAATCCTTCAGTTATCCTGTGTTTTCAACCAAAAGACACAAGATAATGACAGATTCTAACTATAAAAAAATTCTTTACAGACACTTAATGAAATAGAGCTTTCCTTTACATTGATCCTGTATTAAGTTTTATTTTGCACATACGGCTTATGTCTGAGTATATTTAATTATTGTACATAAATATTTCAGCACAACTGTAGCTTATGCCTTTCTGTTCTAATAGTCCACAGCCTATTCTTAATGCTACCTGCTTATATTTAGAGAAGAATTCAAGCCAACATATTTTAAAGATGTGTAAATACAATAGATAGGGTTAGTAAAAAAAAAATAAATAAAATCTTTGCAAATAATTTTGACAAATCACCACACATAGTAGGTTTAATAAAGTCAAAATCAAATAATGCAAGAAAGTTGGCTAAATAATGCTGTTTAATTCAAGAGCTCTAACTGTTAGCTTTTGGGGTTTTCTTAAAAAAGCCAATTTGACTCATAATAACATTCAGATTTTTCACTATTCAAACTTACATATGATGTCCTTGGTTATACTAGTTTTAACAGTAATGCCCACTTCAAAGGAAAAGTAACAGGAAATTATTTCACAGTTGTTTTTCACTATTAATGGTTTAAAATCGTTCAAAAACAAGAGTAGAAAAAACAGAATTAAGTTTAAATAGAAATATTATCATGTATCCATCCAATATTGACTGAACAACTATGATAGGAATGAGACAGGTATAAGCTGTAAAATATTTATAATTTTAAATGTTCATATTCTTATTCTAGGTGACTGTTTTTTGAAATGAAATATCAGGAGTTAAAATAACTCTTCAAATGCATGAATACTCCAAAAACAGCCACTCATATTTTATACATGAGTATTTATATTTAATTTTTTTTTTTTAGACAGAGTTTTGCTCCTGTTGCCCAGGCTGGAGTGCGATGATGTGATCTTGGCTCCCTGCAACCTTTGCCTCCCAGGTTTAAGCGATTCTCCTGCCTCAGCCTCCCGAGTAGCTGGGATTACAGGCATATGCCACCACGCCTGGCTAATTTTTGTATCTTTAGTAGAGACGGGATTTCACTATGTTGGCCAGGCTGGCCTCAAACTCCTGACCTTGTGATCCACCCACCTCAGCCTCCCAAAGTGCTGGGATTACAGACATGAGCCACCGTGCCCGGCCTTGTATTTAATAAATTTTGGTAAAATATTTTATTTAATAGAGTTAATTATGTTTTCTTAGAAAACAAAAACCTAAACCTGTGAAATCCCAAAATACACTTCTCTGCCCCTATACTAGAATAATCTCCGTTCATCATTTAGATCTCTACTTAGAGCTCTTTTTCATACTGTTCCATACTGAATACAATGTCTCTACCATGTAATAGTGTACTATGGTTTAACAGTCCATGAAAATGTTCTCTCTCCCCACTGAACTCTATGCTCTGTGATTAGAGAGACTGTGTATATTTAGCTCGTTATCATAATTCTGGCATTATTTTGTGTTCATTATATTTTTTGAACCAATGACAATGAATTCCTGTACCTGGGTTGATTATTCCTAGGTTGGCTTTTACAAAAAAAAAATGGACTTGTACACAAAATGTTTTGTTAAACTATCTTTTCATAAAAAACAATTGGATAGGCAATTCATCACTTATAAATATAAAATACATATATTATAAATATAAAATACATATATACAAAATAATTCCAATTATTTTATTTTAAATATATGACTTACTGCTATAGGAGTGCCTAACTTATAAGGAGTATCCATCACAAACATTCTTAGATTTCACACTTCTTCCTAATAAAATATATAACAATATTCTTCACAATTATACACTGTTCATTATTAAAATCCACTGTTGTAACTAAATGTAAAGGAAACTGATTGCTATTATGAATTATATATTGTAATTCACTCAAAAATTGCCAGTTGGTGCAGTGGCTCATGCCTGTAATCCTAGCACTTTGGGAGGCCAAGGCAGGTAGATCACCTGAGGTCCAGAGTTCGAGACCAGCCTGGCCAACATGGTGAAGCCCATCTGTACTAAAAATACATGAATTAGCCAGGCATGGTCATGCATGCCTGTAATCCTAGCTACTCAGGAGGCTGAAGCAGGAGAACTGCCTGAACCCGGGAGACAGGGGTTGCAGTGAGCCAAGATCCTGCCACTCCACTCCAGCCTGGGTGACACATGAGACTCTGTCTCAAAAAATAAAAATAAAAATTGCCAAGCTGTTAAGTTCAGAGAAATGAAGTGATGAATAAAAATAAAATACTACTACATTTCACATTACTCACAATTTTATTTCAATTCACATCACGCTAACTTTTACTTCTAATACTAACAAATGCAAAAGTTAAAGTTGCAAAAATGATTTAACAATCAGGAGTAGTATTCACCATAATAAGAAAAATTATTTCATTACTTATTCTCATCCCCAGAATTTTTCAACATATTAAAAAATACTTAAGATAATTTTTAGTTTCTGTTATGGTCAGTATTTTCTAAAATAACATAAGTGTAAATTAGATTATAACTTACTATAATAAATATTCACTTTATGGTTCAAAGAAAAATTAATCTACAGTATGTCTCAACTATCACTAAACTACATTCTTTGGAAGGCAACATAGATTTTTCTTTCCTAGCAAGAGAAAATGTTTTAAAATAACACTACTTAAAATCATATAGCAAACATATTAATATTACACTAACACCAGAGTAAAACCCAAAGTACAATACTGATTTAAATTGACTATAACTTAAAATATAACATACACATCAGATAAAATATTAAACATGAAAGTTCGACACTGAAGTGAATGCCAGTGCTTTATGAAAGTTGTTTCCTTACATTGTCCTTTAAACAAACATTTAATATCTATTAAAAACCTTACTGTAATTATTCGCAATTAGTCAACAGACTAAATTCAAATGCTGCCTCAGTAAAATCAGGATAAATTATTTTGCAATTTAACTGAACATCCTACTACAATCATAGATGTAGCTGGAAATGTTGCTAATGTACCCTCAATCATACGCAGGAACAGAAAATCTAAACAAAATAATCTACTTAAAAGTAAGAGAAATAGTTACACATGACTTTGTACAGTTTAAAAATATTAGGCTATTGGAGTTTGAAAACAAGCTTCACATTCGGTTAAATATTTTTAACATTACCAAGAGAAGAGAAAATTTTATATTAGGAAAAAAATCTCAAAGTTGCATTATTTCTTGTATTTATAGAGTATATGATTTAATTTATAATATATCATAGGAAACACTCAACCTTAAATTGGAGAGTAGTATTTTGGCACTGCTGAATCATGGAGATAAACTTAATTTTCTCAACCATATTACAATTATAAATTTTATTGGTTTCATATAAGATATGGACAGCTCTATCATTCTCTTCAAATACTGTAATAAAAAGAATTATTTTGGAAAATAAAAACAAATGAATAATAATTTGAGACAACTGGCATATTTTCAAAATTGTTTAAAGACAATATTATGGCACAGATAGCAGCTGGTAAACACAATTCTTTAGCTTAACTGTAAGCTACAATACAGTTGAGCCACAGCACAGTTAGTTTTGCTAATGTGTTTGTATTTCCCAATATGAAATAATAGCTTTATGTAATCAAGCTCACAGCCCAGTCATTATTAGATCACATTAAAGAAAAGTAAAAGAAAGCTATAGTGGTTTCAGATCAAAAAGATCAAAATAATGGCAAAATTCCTGCCTTAAAAAAGGTAATCACATATACTTTGAAGGCCCATCATAACTTTAAGACAAAACTTTAAAATGGCTTTTTGATATAGTAAACAAAAATGATTCTAGGTAAAACTGAACACTTCTTTTAATTACAATAAGAAAATTTTATTGACATACATTTTAAGTTTTAATATACAACATTATTAATGGTTCAAAATTTATATCATCACCAGAGATTAACAACTAAATGAGAACTTTTAGTGTATTCTTAATATTTTCAATAAACATTTTAATAAAGATAAAGAGACACTTTACAAGTACTCATCCTTACAACACTGGGTGACCTACTGATGTAATAAATGTAGTATCATATAAAAAAGGATTTTAACTAACAGAGGAGATTATAACAGACTAATATAAAAGATAAAACATAATTTACAGATTTTTTCTAAAATGTTAAATACACAAAATATCTATTTTTAACCTATACAGTCTAGAATATTTTAGTTAAAATGTTTTTGTAAAGTCTGAACAACTGATGCAAAGAAAAATGTCTGAAAAACATAAAAGTAGCATTTCAGCTCTTGCCTTTCCAAACAACTCTGTAAAATACTGATTTGAAAATATCTAGAAAATTGTAAACATGTTTTTCCACCATTAGAACTGGCCATTCAACATCAAGTCTTTTTCTCCATATAATTAAGCTTTTGTTCTGCTAAGAAAAAACTAGAAACTGATTGCTTGAAAATGAGCTGCATGCCCTTTGTCCTGATTTGTCACCTTTGACCCTTAATTTGATGATCCTGCATATCAATCCATTCTATTTTTAGAAGAATCATGTCAATGTTCTATGCTTAAAATAGTACTTCTTACTGATATATTAAATGTATTACAACATTCCTTTTCAGGTAATTTCTACAATGGTTTCATACTAGTACTCATTTCATATAACGTAGAGCACAGTAATATTGTAAGCAGTGAAAGCCTGGTGTTTGTCCTGTTTCAAACAATGGAAAATTTCCCCCAAATAACAGGTCAATATCACTATAATTTCAAAATTTATATTCTTATTTTAAAAATTATTTAATGTTTTTAAGTGGAATTTTTTTCATGAATGATTTCTAATTTAAGTTTGATATCACATATTTTGATGTTGGTTTTGATAGTGCCAGAATATGAACCTAAATCAAAAACTGCAAATATCAAGTTCATACTCTACCTTACGGGTAGTGTCAATTAAAACTGTACAGTTTTTGAGTTAAATAACTAGTTGCTTAAACGGGTTTTAAGAATCTTGGCATCATCTCCAAGTGGCAGCTTTCAAAGAAAGAGAAAACCTCTAGCATTGATTCTATTGATTTTACTGACATTATTCAAAATCAATGTTACACAGTAAATTAATATACTTTAGGGATAACATTTCTCTATCACAATTTCTGATGATTCCAATTCAACTAGGTGAAAAGCAAAAAAATAAAAGTATTTATGAAATATATATGCATATATTTCCTATAATCACGATGCTACTTAATCCCTACATAATTTCTGTGTACTGTACAGTTTTCAGTCAGATTTAGCAGGGACCAATATGGCTGTCTTGATTCAGCACTGTGGCCAGCGACTTTGTCGAGCATCATCGTGTCAGAGAAATCCAACACAATAATGTACATGTATACAAGTACATGGTGGGCAAAGTTCCTCAAAACAATAAGATTCTGTATTTCATATATTTCAAGACCTATTCATATAAATCAACCTTAAGTATTTGAACGTAAAGAATTTCCATTGTTCTTGGCAAGCTAGAAATTCCTTACTTTATGGTTCATCAAAAACAGTAGCTATTTGTAAAAAAAATATAGTCCCTTTAAAATGCAAGAAAATAAGATACAGGTTCAAAAGCATTTAAACAAGAAAACTGAGTATTTGAGAATTTTAAAAGAAAATTAAATTCTATTAAAAAATACTTAATAAGAAAACTCTTTAGTTGTCCAAAAATTTTTAACGCCACTTTCATAATCAATAATTTAATTACTTCTAAATTGATTCATCTCTGTATGCTCATGTTTCATTTTTTAAATTAATTCAACTTTGGATTAAGATGTTTATAGATCATTTCCTGACCTGAACTTGCTAATATAGTCCCCAAATTTAGTAGCTGTGCCTAGCGCTTCAATTATTTTTAAAGAGACATCAGTCTCACACCTGAAGACTGTTATTCATACATGTTTTATTTAATAACTTTTTTCCTTTAATTATGATTTGTAAATTATGACAGCAGTGTGTCACAAATCCCTAATAATGTTACCAGATGAGATATCAAGCATTGTCAAACTTTTAGGCAGTTAAGATCTGTTTAGTCTTCTCTTTCTTCAGAGTAAACCGGAAAAAAAAAAAAGCCAAACTTAAATTCACTGTATTTTGGGATTTACATGTGCAACACACTTAAAAATTATTCTGAAGACTGACTTTGAGCATTACTATTTTAAATCTCGATTTGCTTCCCTTACAAAGCATGACTGACATATCTCATATCTCGCCTCACAACCTAGCGATTTTTTAATTTAAATCCTGACTAATTTCACAACAAACTTTTTATTGTTTCTGAAAGAAGTCTAGCAGAGAATATATATAATAAGACACCATACAGTCTGACAAGGATTAATGAGAATATAATTATTGAATCATTTGGTTCCAGATCTATTAATTGAGAAGCAGCTATAAAGTTACCAAGAACCAATATGCATTACAACCCGATCCAATTCCTTAAATTTTTATGATCCTATATTGTCAAGCAAAGATTAGCTGATCCTACTTGTAAGATGGAAAAGTCAAATAAAACTTTTTTATTTATTGGTAGTATAGCTCCTTCCCACTAAGTGCTAGAAGAGGCCTTGTGTCAGTTTCATTTCTAAAGCTCTGTAGGAAATTAGGCACACTGCAAAGATAAATAATTTGGGAAGCAAGAACTTTCCCTAAGATGGACAAGGGTGTAATTATTATTGAAAATGGAATACTGATTATTATATTCACTTTTGTTAATTTATCATATGACTCTATAAAATCTATGCAAATTCACAACAGAAGAAAAAAATGGCATAAATTTCATAGCAAATTTTATATTTTTAAAATCATACGAATTGGCATATATTTCCAAGAATTCACCCTTAACTTTTAAAATTTCCCTGAAAGCTTTCATAAAACTGCGATGTTTTGTACTTATTGTTGGACGTAAAAATGTGCTTTTTAAAAAAGCACTTTTGCATTATCATCTAAGTAAATATGGTAATAACTAGCACCCAAAAAATGAAACATTAAGATTTTCTTGATTAGAGCAAAAATCACTTTACGTCGTATTTTTTCCAGCAATGTTGTAAAACGTTTTAAATTCATTCTAACACTAGTTGTCAGGTGTAATTTTCACTTCCATAGCACTTGTGATCGAGAAATAAAAAACTACAATAGAATAGGAGCATAATTTATTTTTCCCTTGCATTAACAATAATAGGTATAAAAATCTTCAGTGGAGAATTTAGGTCCATGAACAGTAATACTTGGCAACCTTAAAAACCTATGATGAAAACAAATCCACAAAGAACTGAAGGGAACTCAAGGAAACACAGGCACCTAAGATTTCATTCTGTGTTACATGAAACAATTCAAAATGGCGGACTTACTATTACTTACATTTAAGAAATTTCCGCAATAAGGGCACTAAATACATACTGTTAGATTTTACCCAAAAACACTCAATATTTACCAACGTGCAATTTTTAAAAAAAGTTTTTGGAGTACAAATCCTCATAAAGCCCCGCATCCAATGTTCCAGTCAGTAGTCAGTTAATGCTCCTGCAAACGTATCATTTCTTCTTTGGTTTTTCCTTTTCAAAAACAACCTAAATCCAAGTGCGTTGTTCCCCGTTCTTTTCAAAATCCTTAATTTTAATTCATGAATTTACATCACCGATACCGAAGCAAAAACGATCCCCGACGCCTGCCCGGTACAAAGCAGCTCGGTTTGCGGAGCGCGAAAGGGAGGTGCGCACGCCCCCTGGCGGCGCGGCCCCGTGCGTCCCAGAGGAGCCCGCACCGGCCGCGAGGACAAGCCGCCGGGACCCCAGCCTGCGCCGCACCCTCGCGCCCGAATGGCCTGCGCCCCCGCCCTGCCCCGCCCCGCTCTCCCGCTCCTAGCCGGCTTTGGCCGCCCGGCAGCAAGCGCAGCGGCGAGCCCGGGCGGCCGCTCTGGCAGCGCGGTGCCCATACCGGGCGCCGACCCAGCAGCACGGAGCGGGGAGAGAAAGGTGTGAACCCGGAAGTACATCGACTGCCCGCGTCTTAGTGGCAGCACCGGGGCAATAAATCAGGGCCAGCAAAGGAAAGACGCTGCGCGCCGGCTCCCGAACCGCAACTTGTTGCGAGACCTGTCACTTCCCCGCGGTGCCCAGTCCTCGCCCCTCCCAGGCGCTCGCGCCTCCTCTTTTCTTCCTGCTCCTCAGCACGGAGCTCCCCTCGACGTTGCTCACGTGCCAGACTCGGGACCGCGAGCGGCGTCCGCACCCGCACGCACACCCGGCCACGCTCGCACTCGCGCGGCCGCGGGGCCGGCTGCTTACCTCCGGGGCCTCATGGTCGCGTCGCTAGCCTGGGTGTGAAAGGGGGAGAGGGTGTGAGGACGTGTGTGGCGTTCAGTCCCGGAGGACTGGGCGGAGGAAGGGGCCTGGAGTCTGTCACTTCCTGAGGGAGCGCGGAGGTCGAGAGACCTGTGAGGCGTGCGGCGTGGCCGGGAGGGTCAGCACATTGTGAGCCGGCAAGGGGACGCGGAACAGCCGGGCCGCGCGCGGCCACCGGGCGGAGAATCTGCTGTCGCCACCGCTCCGCCGCCGCAGCCCGGCGAGTGGCGGGGCGCGGGGAGGAGGGGGCTGAGCCGGGTTGGGGAGCGCGGGGCGCGGCGGCGGCACCAGGCGGTTCGACTGGAGCCCTGCGTCAGCCGGCGGCACGCGCACACCTGCCCGCCGCCGTTCCCGGCCGCGTCATTGGCTGCCGGCGCCGAGCGCGCGAGATTGAACCTTCCATTCATTCCAGGGCCAGGCGGGCGCGCGCGGCCGCGCTGGAGCTTTACCGCGGGCGTCCCCGAGCCCCCGAGGCGCGTTCCCGCGCAGGCTCGGGCGCGCACGGCCGCTGCCGCCGTTTGTTCTGGTGGAGGCTGCGAGTGCCTGGGCCTGTGACTCCCGGCTCTCCGCGCGCAGCGTCGGTCCGGGAGGGAAGCTCACATGGCCCTCCCTGGGGTGTGACTGGAGGGAGGCGGGACGATGCTACTACTTGCTCCCCAACCTGACACCTTGGTGCGGTAAAAATGTAAGAAGGTAACAAAACCATATCTGAAGCCCAGGTCTTTTCTTTTACTACAGATGCCCTGGACATCATACCGAACAGCACAATTCAAGGTAATAATAGTCATGTATTTTAGAATTCAGTGAGCATCGTAGACAATGCCAGAAGTTTGGGGAACCTACTGTCAGCTGTTCCTATTCCTAAACAATAAGATACTCAACATCAAATTGGATGATACAAACTTAATAATCATCACTCAAAGAGCCACAAGATCTGGGGCCCAAAATACTGTGATATACACACAGTGTTGGTATTTTGGTATATGTTAACAAAATATCACTGCTTTCTCTCCTGTAATTTTCCACCTGATAATTTTATAGTTCTTTTTTATACTTTGGTTAGTTTCTCATCAGACTTTCAGAACTAAACAGTACTAGTCAATCATTATCTGACCAGCTACAAAAATCGAATATAGCCTTGTAATCTGGACTGTTCTGTGGAACTGATTAAAGGGATTAAATATTTCAGCAAACTAAAAATGTGTTCAAAAATTTAAAATATAGGACATAAAAACAAAAGTGGAAAACTTTTCAAATGAAAACAGTTTCATTTGAAAATAACTAATAAAGGCCAGTTCACTGGCTACTGTTGTATAACTAAAAGGCAAATCTGCAAACCGTTGCTGTGTGATGATGCATTTCTCCCTTCCAATTTCTGGATTAGGATTAAGAAACCAATTTATCTATCAAGGGTAACCACAGTCTAGAAAAAAGCATCTCTGGCCTGGGAGTGAGATCAATGCAGACAGACTGATCAGAAGCAAAATCCTGTTGTGACCCCTCCTAAGAATTTTCCACATGGGCTACCACCTTCAGCAAATTCCCTGGATGGCTGCTCAACTTTCCATTGGGTTAGTGGAGTGAATACCACTTACTTTAAAGATGCTTTTTCACTGGCAAGTATGTAAAGTATCTCTTACATTACTTTGCTAAGTAGTACAGAGGATTCTTTCAGATACAATTCTTAGTTATAATCATTGTATCAATTTACACTATGATTCCAAATATAATTTAGAGGAAAAAGATGTGGACATAGATTACTGGAAATGAAAAACAGCAATTATCACCATCTGAAATGTGATATGCTTTGACTTTAAAGCATTATAGTAGGTTTTTACTTATGAGTAGAGCTTACAAATGCACTTATAGAATGAGCTCTTTTTAATAGCTATGTTTTTAGGTATTTTGTAAGCCTTTCAGCATTTAAGTGTGATGCATATTTATGCAGTACCTATTTAAAGTCCTGAGAAAAATTGTAAACAGAAAATAAAAAATTAAAACACCACCCAGGGTTAGTATCCCAGCACTGAAGAGGTCATCCTTCTTTTCGATTTCAAACTAGTTATCATCATGCCGTCATGCTGCTGTGACACAAGTAAGAAAATGGGACATTATAATATTTAATGTATTATTTTATATAAGGTACCTGAAAGGGGTGATGATGAACATTGATGGGCTAAGCATTTATTAAGGAGTATGTTAGCATGATTAGAAATGAATGAAAAGCCATAAGAACAAAGGAATTTATCGTTTATGTATGGCTCTTGGCAATTTCTTTTTCTTTTCGCGTGTTTTTTTTTTTTTTCTTTAGGCAGGGTCTCACTATGTCCCCCAGGCTTAAGTGCAGTAGTGCAATCTTGGCTCACTACAGCTTCCACCTTCTGGGTTCAAGGGATTCTCATGCCTAAGTCTCCTAAGTAGCTGGAATTACAGGCCTGCGCTACCACGCCCAGCTAATTTTTGTATTTTTAGTAGAGACGGAGTTTCGCCATGTTGCCCACGCTGGTCTGAAACTTCTGGCCTCAAGCAGTCTGCCCATCTGGCCCTTCAAAGTGCTGGGATTACAAGTGTGAGCCACCATGCCTGACCGGGGCAATTTCCTTCTAAAAGTGAAACTTGGCAATTTCTTTCTAAAAGTGAATCCTTCTACCTGGGACCATGGTGATAATTTATTTTACTTTATTTCCAACCTCCCCTTTTTTAGAGACGCGGTCTCACTCTTGGTGTACAGTAACACCTTCCTAGCTCACTGCAGCTTCGACCCTCCTGGGCACAAGTGAGAATCCATCTTCAACCTCCTGAGTGGCGGGGACTACAAGTGCCTAAGTTTTTTGGGTTTTTTTATGCCTTTTTTTTTTTTTTTTTTGTAGAGACAGGTTCTTGCTCTGTTACCCAGGCTATTCTCAAACTTCTGGTGGCAAGATATGCTTGTGGCTTTGGCCTCCCAGATCACTGGGATTACAGGCGTGAACCACTGTGCTCGGCCTGCTTTCCTTTTAGCATATATCTAATAATTATTCCCAAAGAGAACAGGCTCTTACTCTTAATATCTCCAATGCCTACAACGGTTCCTAGAATATGGTAGTGTCTGAACACACCCTGATTATAGTTTCAAGGAAATACTTAGCAAGACCTTTAGAAAACATAAAATGCAGTGATTCATATTTCTTTTGCCCTCTATTTTTTTATGACTGGAGTATATGGAAGCAAATCCCAGGCATCATGTCATTTTACTTATGAATTACAAGTATTGAGTGTTATAATGTTGAAAAACTAGGCTTATATATTTATTATACTACATTAAAACAATTTGAAAAATAGAGTTGGCCTGGCGCGGTGGCTCACGCCTGTAATCCCAGCACTTTGGGAGGCCGAGGCGGGCGGATCACTCGAGCCCAAGAGTTGGGGACCAGACTGACCAGCATGGTGAAACCGTCTCTACAACAAATCAGGCAGGCTTGGTGGCGGGCGCCTGTAGTCCCTGCTGCTGGTACTCAGGAGACAGCCGGGAAGCGGAGGCTGCAGCGAGCAGACACTGTGGCCCTGCACCCCAGCCTGGGCAAAATGGTCACCGCTTCTCTACAAAATACTAGCTGGGCGTGGTGGCGCGCGCCCGCGGTTGTGGCTATTGGGGAGGCTGAGGTCGCCCGCCCGCCCGACCGACCCGTAGGCAGAGGTTTCAGAAAGCTAAGATCGCGCCTCTGAACTCCAGCCTGGGCGACAGAGTGAGATCCTATCTCAAAAAAAAGAAAGAAAGAAAGAAAGAGAGAGTTTAAAAATAAACTGACCTGGCGGCGGTGGCTCATGCTCGTAATCCCAGCACCTTCCTCAGAGGCTGACGTGGCGAATCGCTTGAGCCCAGGAGTTCAAGACCAGCCTGCGGAAAATGGCGACCTGGCTCGCTACAAAATATTCGCTGGGCGTGGTCCGCGCGCCTGTAGTCCCAGCTATTGGGGAGGCTGAGGTGGGAGGATCGCTCCAGCACGGGGGCGAAGGTTGCAGTGAGCCAAGATTGCGCCACTGCACTTCAGCCTGGGCAACAGTGCGATCCCGTCCTAAAATGGAAGAAAGGAAAAGAGAGATTTAAAAAGGTTGGCCAGGTGCAGTGGCGCACGCCTGTAATCCCAGCACTTAAGGAGACCGAGATGGGCAGATCGCTTGAGCACAGAAGTTCCACACCAGCCTGGGCAACACGGTGAATAGCATTGTATTTGCTTTCTAGGGTAGCTGAAACAACAAAATTAACGTCTCACAGATCTGAAGGCTTCCGTGTCGATTCTGGACTGTGATAAGAATCTGTGCCATGCCTCTCTCCTGGCTTCTGGTAGACTCGGGCATTCCTTAGCTTGTAAATGGCTGCTGCTTGTGTCATCACATTGTCTTCCCTCTCTACTTATCTGTCCCCATGCCCCAATTTTTCCTTTTCAGGCGCCAGTCAGATTAGGACCCACCCTAATGATCTCATCTTAACTTGATTAACTACAAGGACCCTATTTTTAAGTCAGTCCACATTTACAGAGACTGGGGGGTAGGGCTTCGACATCTTTTTGGAGGGACGCAGTTCAACCCATAACAAGAATCGTTGTTAGAAGTGGATGATTTTGCTTCTTCACTGAAAAATTAGTATCATTCTGCAGAGAACTGACTTGCTGCACATGGCACAGATTTTTCGCATTTATCATAGTAAAAGAAATCAGTCACGAAAGGTTGTTTTAGACTGCTACATACCTATCACAAATATAAATTATTTTCAACATTAAAAGTTAATAAAGCAAGCACTGTCACCCAAATTATATGATATCTATTGAGCACTCCCTTGTGTACAGAAGAGGAAAATGAAAAATGAACAGGAAGTTTAACATTCATAAAAATTGTTGGCTGCGTGCGGTGGCTCACTCCTGTAATCCCAGCACTTTGGGAGACCAAGGTGGGTGGATAACCTGAGGTCAGGAGTTTGATACCAGCGGGCCAACATGGTGAAACCCCATCTCTACTAAAAATACAAACATTAGCCGGGCGTGGTGGCGGGCTTCTGTAATCCCAGCTACTCCGGGGGCTGAGGCGGGAAAATCGCTTGAACCGGGGAGGCAAAGATTGCAGTGAGCCGAGATTGCGCCACTGCATTCCAGCCCGGCGACAGAGCAAGACTCCCTCTCAAGAAAAATAATAATAACTCATAAAAATTGTGACAAATTTGTGTTTGCCTGTTGAACTGGCAAAAATCCTAAAGTTTGACGACACACTGCGTTAAAATACAGATTTAAAGTTTTAAAATAATTTTTTGGTGAGGCTCTAGGTAAACCCATACTTGGATACATTGCTGGTGGGAGTACCAAGGGGGCACAACATTTAGAGAGGAAAATTTGGTGAAATCGAAATCTCTCAGAATTTAAAATATACTCTATGACTTAGCAATCCCTTTCCTGGGAAATTATCCTACAGATATAAGCGCATCTTATACACATAATAGGAAATGATGTGTATACCTGGATTGATTTTTATAATAGCAAAAGAATGGAAATAACCTACGTGTCCACCTACAAGGGCTGAATGAATAAACAATGGTACATTGAGATGTAAAATCCTTCTGTGTATTTATATGGGAAGAGCTCCACAATACATTGTTAAGTACAGGAAGCTGCATGCCAAACATCACATATGCTGCTTTTGTGTGAGAAAGGAAGGGGATAATCAGAATATATGTAATACTTATTTATATAATTGTAATAATTATGTAATATATTTATATACAGAAACACTCAGAAAGATATATAAGAAACTAAACGATTGCCTATTGTGGGCAGATAGGGAGATCAGAATGGATGGAAGTAGGTGTGGGAACAGTATGTTACATAGTTTTGATTTTTCAGCCATGTGAACGTACAACTTATTTTTAAAAATTTAGTAAGAACAATAAGGTTATGAAAAACTATTGATGCTACTTCTAGGAACAATGCCTTTAAAAACCTGTATTTTGAAAACTCAGTTGCTAGAATAGATAACCTCAAAAACAATGGATAGATAAAGCAAACGTGGCAAAATCTTGATAACTGTTATCTGGGTAATGGATATGTGGCATTGTACTAGTCTCTCTAGTTTTATCTATATTTGCACATTTTCACATTTAAATGTTCTCTCAATAATCAAAATTTATGAAATTTCATAAGAGGTATCCTTAAAGTGTTATTTTAAAATTGTTAATGACTAAATATTCTAGGCTCTGGGAAGAATCTATGTAATTCAGAGCTTTAAGGTAGGTGCTAGAAACAGCCAGTAAAGCCTCCTTTGAATAGATGGTCTTGCCAAGTATGTGGACCGGAAAAAAAGAATGCTTGGCAGAAAGACTATTTATGATTACAGTTCAGTCATATATGAATCTACAAAACCCAACTTTTTAAAATAAAACTTCTTTATCCACCTCCAACTTCTGAAAAAAATCATTGTTCATTTTTTAATTTTTATTTAAAATTTTTAAAGCTGTATTTTAAATTATTAGAGCCATGGTGTAAAGGTTTTTATCTTACACCACTATCAGTTTTTTTTTAAAAAGTGCTATGCCCACACCTCTGTAGAGGAGACAAAATATCTTATCCTTCCATCCTTCTTAGGTTCATTAGCCAGGGCCCTGTAAATTAGACTAACAAATGATGCAGGAGCCTTTGTAAGATAATGAAGAACTGGAGAAATAATTCCACCTAAGCATTTTTATAGTAGGTTTGTTGAAGAGTGGAGAGTCTTGGGAAAATGTGATAGGACAAAAAGATCTGAGCTAACAGTGGTAAACTGGGAGAAATTTCGTGTGTTCTGTTTGTTTGGATTCCCCTGAGGGTGCCTCCATCTTCAGAGATAAAGATGCCCCCTTCCTCCGTGTATAGGAAGGGCACCTCTCATGTGAGGGTCTTATGACCTGCCTCAGGGAAGCAGGGCAAGGTCAGACAGTTCTAACATCTGCATTTCTCAAATTCCTTCAGCTTAAAATATTCAGTTGCACCAACGCATCATACTTTAGGGTAGAATGCTGTGAACCCCATCACCTCCAATTATGTATATTTATTTATAGATTGTATACAAACATGTACAAGTAGAAATTTAAAAGAATGAGATTTTTAAAATTGTAATTATGTGTCTCCCATTCTTCATTGGATTATCTTCTATGCTTATCCCATTTGGAGGCTTTGGCCATCCTATCGCTGTGGCCACAAACATAGGCTGGAGGTCAGGGACAGTGAGCAGCCCTAATCCTGCTCTGCTATTGCTTAAGGCATAATCAGAACAGAAAAAGTACAAATTCATAGGATGTTTTTCCCCACTTCTGGGCAATTAAGATCCAATACTTAATGTAGGTACATTAGTATCATTTTTGTATATTACAATATAATAATAATTTAGCCCCATGAGGGCAGTTGTTTTCCTTATTTTCTCTGGCAACAATAAATAATTGTAGAATAGATTAAATATTTGCATGGCTTTCATCAAATTATCTCAAGCCTTCAAGGCATAAAATGATTTATTAGCCCCATTTTATAGATGTGAAAACTGGTAATCTTAAGTGAGATAAGTGGGCTTTTAAGTACAAGAACTAGTGTTTAAATTCAAATCACCTGATGTTCAACGCAGTATTCTTTGTGCTCTAGCGCTTCTTCAGTCTGACATATTTTTGTTTCAGGTTTTTAATTCACAAGTAAAGGAACACCTCAACAACCATTTTTTCATTTATACCTATAAAAAATTTACATATTCTTACAGCCGGGTGCAGCAGCTCATACCTGTAATCCTAGCACTTTGGGAGGCTGAGGCGGGTGGATCACCTGGGGTCAGGAGTTCAAGACCAGCCTGGCCAACATGGTGAAACCCCGTCTCTACTAAAAAAAAATAAATAAATACAAATAAAATTAGCCGGGCATAGTGGCTGGCGCCTGTAATCCCAGCTACTTGGGAGACTGAGGCAGAAGAATTGCTTGAACCCAGGAGACAGAGGTTGCAGTGGGCCGAGATCATGCCATTGCACTCCAGCCTGGGCAACAAGGGGGAAACTCCGTCTAAAATATATATATATATAAATATATATATAGTTCTTATATATATATTCATATGTATATGTATTCTTACTTTTACTCTTACATATTCTTCCTCCATTCCACAGATCTCTTAAATCCTCAGATTTTAATCTTAACCTTGCTTATAATATCTCTTCCTTTATTCCTAGATTTTGCTAAAATTTTGAAATTTAAAAAAGTATACTGTTATTCAAACTTTTCATTAATTTCATAATTAAATAATTCTAACACTTATTAAATGGTTTATTTAAATTAGTGCTCTCATGGCCCTTTTCTATTTTAAAAACATTTCTTTTTTTTTTTTTTTTTTTGAGGCGGAGTCTCGCTCTGTCGCCCAGGCTGGAGTGCAGTGGCCGGATCTCAGCTCACTGCAAGCTCCGCCTCCCGGGTTTACGCCATTCTCCTGCCTCCGCCTCCCGAGTAGCTGGGACTACAGGCGCCCGCCTTGTCGCCCGGCTCGTTTTTTTGTATTTTTAGTAGAGATGGGGTTTCACCGTGTTAGCCAGGATGGTCTCGATCTCCTGACCTCGTGATCCGCCCATCTCGGCCTCCCAAAGTGCTGGGATTACAGGCTTGAGCCACCGCGCCTGGCCTTAAAAACATTTCATCCTGGCCAGGTGCAGTGGCTCACACATGTAATCCCAGCACTCTGGGAGGCCAAGGCAGGAAGATCAGTTGAGGCCAGGAGTTTGAGATCAGCCTGGGCAACATAGTGAGACCCCATGTTTACAAAACAAAAAATATTTAATCAGCTGGGTGAGGTGGTGCGCACATACATCCCTAGATACTTCGGAGGCTGAGGCAGGAGGATTGCTTGAGCCCAGGAGTTCAAGGCTGCAGTGAGCTAGGCATGTGCCACTGCCCTCCAACCTCAGCAACAGAGCAAAACTCTTTCTCTTAAAAAAAGAAAAAATGTATTCCATCATCAGTCATTGACATGCAATTAAAAAAATGAGATTTTAAAAATAAAATTGTAATTATATGTTTCCCTTTTCTCATTGGATTGTCTTCTGCACTCATCCCACTTCTTGGAGGCTTCTGGCTTTGAGCCTCCTATCAGTATGGCCACAGACACATACTGGATGCCAGGGACAGTAAGCAGCCTTAATCTTCCTTTGCTATTGCTTATGAGCATAATAAGAACAGAAAGAGTACAGGGTAAAATTATATTGATACAAGCATTCTGCTGCCATAAACAATAATTCAATAGAAATAGAATTAAAATAATAATGTTGGGCCAGGCATGGTAGCTCACGCCTGTAATCCCAGCACTTTGGGAGGCCAACGCGGTGGATCACGAGGTCAAGAGAGTGAGACCATCCTGGCCAACATAGTGAAACCCTGTCTCTACTAAAAATACAAAAATTAGCTGGGCGTGGTGGCACATGCCTGTAGTCCCATCTACTCAGGAGGTTGAGGCGGGAAAATCACTTGAACCTGGGAGGCGGAGGTTGCAGTGAGCCGAGATCATGCCACTGCACTCCAGCCTGGCAACAGAGTGAGACTCTGTCTCAAAAATAATTAAATAATGTCACTAATAATATCTAACATTTATATAATTCCTATCTGAAGTCTGATACAAGTGCTTCACGTGTGTTCTTTTATTTAATGATCACAACAAACATCTTAGTACCTAAACTCTTTTACAGGTGAGGCTCTTCCAAATTATGCAGCTGTTAAGAGGCAGAAAAGAAGCAAGGGATGATCATGATCTCAGGTTGTACTTCTTGATTTATTGCTTCTACTCAATGCTGAAATTCTTGAGGCTTGATTCCCACACAGGAATTACAAATTTAAGAGTGCACCAAATGCTGGCTTTTGGTCTGGTAGGGAAGTTGAGACTTTCCCTCTGAAGATTCAGGTCTAAGTCTGCTGAAATGAATTGACAAAAGACAGATTAACAGGAGAAAAACCAATCAAAATGTATTACATGCATAGGCACAGGAACCACATGAAGTATGAGACTCACGGAAGAGCCAGATGATTGAAGTCTCTGTAGCATACAGAAAGGAATAGAGGCTTGGAGTATGGCAACAGCTTATGGGAGGGAGAGGGGAGGAAAGGCATGGTGAGCAAAGGCTGTCTTGTTTTGCAGATGAAGCCTCAAAAGCAGCAGCCTTTAGAAAGAAAAAACTGGTAGTCTGTGGTGAAAAATTTTTCTGTTAGGCATTTAAAAATGTTAGGACATTTGGTCTCCTTTTCCTGGAGTCAGTCTTTCCTAGGTCTGGATAAGGGGACCCCTGAGAAAGACTCTGTAGCTGCTGTTTATTTCACTAATGTAGATTTCCCCACAGAATGACAGCTTTTAGGGAGCTATTTCTGTGGTCTGTAGCCCCTCTGAATAGCCATCTTAAAATATGCCATAGAAGTATATTTTGGGGTGGCATATTTTGGTTTCCTTCTGTCTCTGAATATATCTTCTGTCTAATCTTCCTCTTGTAAGATTCCATGAAGGGAAGATGACATGCACAAAAGTTTTTAACTAGATCCAAAGATACCAAGTTTAGAAATGGTCTTCAAGGGACTTCTTACTCCAAATGTTGTAAGTGTGTTTGAGTGTACACTTTTACTGGAATGAGAGTTCACAACCTTCATCACACTCTCAAAGAGATCCATAACCCACAGGAGGTTAAGAACCACTGACTTAGAGGATGTGTGAGGATCAGGTAACAACTCTCCTCTAGGAGTGCCAGTGCTCACATCAATGGTAAACTGCACTTCTAAAAAAAGAGGCAGAGAGAATTGTGTGATTATGAATGGCTTGGCCTTCGTGGCCTTCCTACTTGAGATTGACTGATTGCTGTAGAGATCAGGGGTAGAGCAATCTGGAGAAGACAATAGCTATGAAAAAATATTCAGAACTTTCTTTAAAGCAGCAACACAACAATCAATGAAAGTTATTCTAGAGTTGGGCTGGTATGGAACTCCTGGCCTCAAGCAATCCTCCTGCCTTCATCTCCCAAGTAGCAGGGTCTACAGGCCTGAGCCACCAAACCTACTACTAGTAGGTCTCTTTAAAGACACTTTGTAGCAGCCCTTCACACTATTCTAATGTTTCTTCTGGAAACTACCCAAGGGCTGTGTTTGGCCACTCTACATTTTAATGTAAATGTTCCTGTGCTAAACTTAAAATGTAGAAATAAGGTGACTGGTATCTGTATTTAAAAGCCACCAAGTTTCTTCACCTTCTCAAGTTGTCATCTCAATAACGTAACAGTTTTTTTTTTTTTTTTTTTTAAACTCTGACTTGGACTGGTCATAACAGTGCATTAACCAATTGTTACTTGCACTGAATTGGATATGTTGGCTCTTCACCATATTATTGCCTGGTTATGTCAAAAAGCCTTAGAGACTTTGAAATGCTGCAGAATATAGTATAAAGATCCCTGATTTCACAGACAGACTTAGATTTGAGTCTTGGCTTGGTTATATAATATGGCCAGTGACCTTTAGCAAATCATTTTACCTCTTCAAATCTCAACATTCACATGTATAAAATGGGCAGATGCTTGGCATATATTAATAGTAAGCTCTCAACACACATTGGTTGCTGTTTTTATTTCAGGGTGAAGACATGCAATGCACATAGTGCTCAGACAGATTCTAAATCCAAGAGTCAAACTTAAGTTCTGCATCATCATTGTGGCTTGCAGTCAGCCCTGTGCTAGTGTTCCTGTGTTCCTTTTACCAGTCATCTTTTTTTTTTTTTTTTTCTTTTGGTTTTGGAGATGAGTTTCGCTCTTGTGGCCCAGGCTGGAGTGCAATGGTGCCATCTCGGCTCACCGCAACCTCCACCTCCCGGATTCAAGTGATTCTCTTGCCTCAGCCTCCCGAGTAGCTAGGATTACAGGAATGCGCTATCACACCCAACTAATTTTTGTATTTTTAGTAGAGATGGGGTTTCTCTACGTTGGTCAGACTGGTCTTGAACTCCCAACCTCAGGTGATCCACCCACCTCAGCCTCCCAAAGTGCTGGGATTACAGACGTGAGCCACCACGCCTGACCAGTCATCTTAAGATTTTAGCATTTTAATATAAAGTGCTATGGATAATCAGATGGCTTTTTTCACAAATATACCTGAATTTGTTCATCAGAATAAATGTGGTCTACTTCTTAATACATTTATTCTAGCACTATCTGCTTTGAACATCTCTGACACTCTTTTTTTGGACTAGCTTTCAGAGCTGCCTTTGCATCCTAAGAAACCTGTCATACTGCTTTGCAGTTACAGGATACTCCCTCTTATCTGACATTTCATTTATCTGTCTCTCCTAGGCTCAATTTCTCTTATGTCCATGTTTTTCCTCATCTACTTCTGTCAGTACTCTGGAGTCAATGTCTAAGAATTCTCTGAGTAGGGCTGTGATAACTGATTGGTTAGGAGTCTATATGTATGTCAGCACCTGTCTGTTTTAGGAGTACGGAGAGACTAAGGGATTTGGAGAGGTGGCCAGGCAGAGCTAAGACAGAGCTAGGAGCCAGGGAGATTTATGGGGAGGGGAACTAATCAAAACCAAAATAAACTATGGATGTTATTAACGGCACATGGAGCCAGTAACTAGTTTGTTATCATATAGGAAAAACAAAACAAAACCTATATTTGGGGAGAGTTAATACTGCCAGAGAAATTACTAGTTGGTCTAAAATTGTATGAAGCTGCTCTAGACTTAGAACCACTCTTAGGCTCATAAGAGTCTTTGGGCAGGAAAAGGCTTGAGAAACATGTGCAGCTTCCAGGGAAGGCATATTTTCCAACAACCACTTCAGGCATCACTAAAGAGGTAACAGAAAAGGAAGAATCTGGGGCGGTTGAGTTGGGAATGGGGAGGAGCAAAGGCTGTGGAGAACAACAAAGAAAGAAGCTCCTCTTAAAGAGCAAAGTCATGACCTAATCATGGAAGATTTCCCACACCTTGGTCAGGAGGGCCTCACAACATCTATCTAGCAGGATTCCAGAATTGCTTTAGACCAGTGACTACTGTGTGTCTCCCATTTTTCTGCCTTTCAGAATGGGAGAGTTGATTACAGTCCCAGTTCTGCAATTATATATTGGATGTGGTTCAGGAAGTGGGAAGCAGATATTTCATCCCGTTGGGCGATACGTAGTGGAATCAAGGGAATTCACATTTGGGCCTGATGAGAGGATCACTGTGAATCACTAAGAAGTCCAGAATTTTGAGCTCCATGCTATAGCTAGTTGAGATTTTTAGATTATCTTTTTTGGGGAAGTGGTTATTGATTCTACATCTGAGAAGAAGAGACATGTCCTTGTGGCGACAAGAATGGTGGACTATAGAAGATACTTCTGATGCTCACATCCACATCTCTTCTGATAAACAGAAATCTCATGTGCAGTTGGGCAGGGCCGTGTACCAGTTCTACCCAATGGGTTATAGATGGAAGTGGCACATGCTTCTTGTGGGCCAAAACATATTGCCAGTGTAAGAACCCTCAGTATCTTCCCTGATGCAGTGACCAGCAACTTTCCAGATGGTGGCCTCCATCAGCCTGAGTCTTGAGGACTATACAGAGTCCCCGGTCAACATAAAATTGACATGTAATAACAAGATTTGGCCAGGCACAGTAGCTCATATCTGTAATCCCAACACTTTGGGAGGCCAAGGCGGGCAGATCACCTGAGGTCAGGAGTTCAAGACCAGCCTGGCTAACATGGTGAAATCCTGGCTCTACTAAAAATACAAAAATTAGCCAGGTGTGGTGGTGTGCACCTGTAGACTCAGCTGCTCAGGAGGCTGAGGCAGGAGAATTGCTTGAACCTGGGAGGCAGAGGTTGCAGTGAGCCGAGGTTATACCACTGCACTCCAGCCTGGGTGACAGAGTGAGACTCCATCTCAAAAAAAAAAAAAAAAAATGAGATTTAAAATTTGTTGTTCATGCTACTGATGTATTTATTATTATGTATTATTACTACAGCACAGCCTCATTTACTGGTGACTGCTACAGTGTTGAATATGGTAATTGATTATGCCAATATGTTCATTAATGATTCCTACTTGAAATATGTGCAGTGTATCTTAATAGCTGTTAGATTCAGACAAGATGCTCTGTTCCTGAAATTAACAGGAATATAAAAAATTAAAATATTTACCTCTAAGAGAAGACTTAACTTTTCAGTAATCTTACAACTTTAATACAATTTGAAAGTTGAAGAAACAGTGTACAAGAAAATGACAAACCTGATAACTAGAGCCAATCCTAGATACAAGTGTAATGAAAGTAAATTTATCTCCCGAGTCTAGGGTAGATTCTATGCAAAATTGGTTGGGATAATTCCCCTGCTTGTTTCCAGGCTCTTGGGTAACCTCCTCCCATACCAACTCTGAGTTTGTCTGTGGCTCGTTTTGGACAATAGGACATTAGCAAATGAGATATAAGTACGGGCTTGAGAAGTACATGGGCACTGGGGCTTGCTTGCTGGCTGCTGTGTAGAACCTGAGACTACCACGTGAAGAAGTTCGAAGTACTAGAGGATGAGAGAACACGTGCACCAAAGATGAAGCATCCCAGCTGAGATTCCCCTAGACCAATCAGCTTGCCAACTGCCACAAAAGTGAATAAAGCCGTCCAAGAGCATCCAGCTATAAGGTGAGCCAGTCCAGACTGGAAGAATCACCTGACAAACTGAAAGATGTATGTGAAATAATAAATGTTTGAGGTTTTAAATTTTAAGAGGTACAGAGGCAATATGGTTGATGGTTCTGTTGTATAATCATTGTTTAATCTGGAAAGAATCACTTGGAGTCATCTGCTTTTAACTTTTGTCATAAACACAACATATGAGATAACATATTTCAAAACATTTTTAAAAATTGTATTTTGTTTTGTTTTGGTTTTGAGATGGAGTCTCACTCTGTCACCCAGGCTGGAGTACAATGGCAAGATCTCAGCTCACTCCAACCTCCGCCTCCCAGGTTCAAGTGATTCTCCTGCCTCAGCCTTCTGAGTAGCTGTGATTATAGGCATCCACAACCATGCCTGGCTAATTTTTGTATTTTTTGCAGAGCCAGGGTTTCACCATGTTGGCCAGGCTGGTCTTGAACTCCTGACCTCAGGTGATCTGCCCACCTCGGCCTCTCCAGGTGTTGGGATTACAGGCGTGAGCCACCGCGCCCAACCAAAAATGTTTTTTTAAACTATCGAAACCCCCCTCAGGTTTGTAGCTGATGTTGGACATGAAGATGTCTGTGCTTTTAGAGCCCATTTTCAAGTTTTAGATACTAGATTCTCCCCCAAAAAATTCACGGAAGTTTCAAGGATTGCCCATAAGAATATATCACTCAAGAAAGGCATTGGATTTACTTCATTGTACCATATTTTGAAATGTCAAGGACAAAGGAAGATGGCCTCAAAACATTGCCAAATTCACACAGCTTTTCTTCATTTTTAGCATTAACATAAATTACATTAAACTCTTGATTTTTAAAAATCATTGTACAGTTAATTAGTGAAGAATTCTTAAGTGATTATCTGCCCAGGGTCATTTCTTCCATTAGTCTTCCCTTAGTACTTAACTGAAATTGCTGTGCTTTCAGACCTAAAGATTAAGTCATGGGAGGTTGGTGTTGAAGTACAAAGGGTGTTTGGTATTTTAGATACATGATACATAAGGCATGAATGAGTTAGCTCAAATTATGGGACAGAATTAAAATATGATAGTAATCTTGATTTCCATGTATTAGGACACAGTATAATGGACCTGGGGCAAGTGGCAAATGCATTTTGAGTAGTTGGCAAAGCTTTTCATAAGTAAACCTAGCTGCATATCAGACTGTATTGTAGTCCCAGCTACTTGGGGGGTAGGGTAACTGAAGCAGAGAATAGCTTGAGCCCAGGAATTCAAGGCTGCAGTGAGCCATAATCCCACCACTACAATCCAGCCTGGGCAACAGAACTAGATTTTGGCTCTAAAAATAAATTAATAAATAAAAAGTAATTCAGCAGTTTTCTTTCTTGGATACTAAAAAATATCTCCTAAAATAGGAAGAGGTGTAGGGTGAAGAATTAACATATGTTGAATCCTTACCAGGTGGCAGATTCTATTCTTAGCATCTATGTACATGATCTCATTTATATCTCATAATAAACCTATAAATTGAGCATAGTCATTTCCATTTACAAAGGAGGAGTCTAAGACTATTCACTGTATGTTTCTCAAAGTGTATTCCACAGACCACTCACACCACATAACCTAGGGAACTTGATAGAAGTTTAGCTTTCTTGTCCTCAAGTCAGATTTCCCTGACTCATAATTTCTGGGGCACTTTTAAGAAAACCAATATAAGGCCGGGTGCGGTGGCTCAAGTCTGTAACCTCAGCACTTTGGGAGGCCGAGACGGGCGGATCACAAGGTCAGGAGATCGAGACCATCCTGGCTAACCTGGTGAAACCCCGTCTCTACTAAAAAATACACAAAATTAGCCGGGCGAGGTGGCGGGCGCCTGTAGTCCCAGCTACTAAGGAGGCTGAGGCAGGAGAATGGCGTAAACCCGGGAGGCGGAGCTTGCAGTGAGCTGAGATCCGGCCACTGCACTCCAGCCTGGGCAACAGAGTGAGACTCCGTCTCAAAAAAAAAAAAAAAAGAAAACCAATATATTAAATTATACAAAAGTGGCTGGGCACAGTGGCTCATGCCTGTAATCCCAGCACTTTGGGAGGTCAAGGTGGGCAGATCACGAGGTCAAGAGATTGAGACCATCCTGGCCAACATGGTGAAACCCTGTCTCTACTAAAAATACAAAAATTAACCAGGCATCGTGGCGCACGCCTGTAGCCACAGCTACTCAGGAGGCTGAAGCAGGAGAATCGCTTGAACCCGGGAGGCGGAGGTTGCAGTAAGCTGAGATCGGGCCACTGCACTCCAGCCTGGCGACACAGCGAGACTGTCTCAAAAAAATAAATAAATATATGTGTGTGTATATATATATATATATATACACACACACACACACCACACACACACAAAATTTACAAAATACAGCTGGCACAGTAGCTCACGCCTATTATCTCAGCACATTGGAAGGCCAAGGCAGGCAGATCCCTTGAGGCCAGGAGTTCCAGACGAGCCTGGCCAACATAGTAAAACCTGTCTCTACTAAAAATACAAAAAATTAGCCAAGTGTGTGCCGCCGCAACTACTCGGGAGGCTGAGGCACTAGAATCATTTGAACCCGGAGGTAGAAGGTTGCAGTGAACCAAGACTGTACCACTGCATCCCAGCCTGGGCGAAAGATCAAGACTCTGTCTCAAAAAAAAAAAGTTATAAAATCCATGAAAGTTTTTAGTTTGGGTGGGTGGATGTTAAAGTCATTAGTTAATCCACCTCTGTTCATGACAGTTTCTTAATGATCTGTATCTATAATTACATTTCTATGTTATAAAAGGTCAATCATTTTTATCTGCAAATAAAAGCAGCATAAGGAAGAAAGAGATCAACATTTTAGACATTAGTGTCTATCCAGTCTCTTCCTCAGTATCTTGTCTGAGATGGCACAAAAAACAATTGTTAGTACTGTTTTTATCACTTGTAGTTTTTAAAAATATATATCTTTCTTTTCTATTTATTTTGTTATCCTTATTTCAGTCTCTCTTTTTTACTACTTTCTTATTCTACACCAATTTTTCTTCTTCCCTTACTAGCTAGCCTTGGGTTTGTCACTAGTTCCTGGTGATATTTGGTGAGGTGTTAAATAATGCTCCCCTTTCCCAGTTCTGAACCAATTAATATCCTGTATACAGAAAATCAAGACAGATGGAGATTAAAACCAAAAAGCTAGATTGAAAACTAGGGCTTAGATCAACAACTAATCAAGCTTCCTAATACTTCTCACTAAGTGTAGACCTTAGGATGACCCACTTATCTGAAACCACTGCTTCAAACCTGTCAAGCCCAGAGAGTAATAACAGGGACAAGCTGCCTCCAGCTATGTTTCTAGAAGACAGTTTTAAGTTGGGTATTGGTATTAATGCATATGTATTTGTATATGTATCATGAATACATTTATTCGTATGTATTAATATTATATGAAAAGGTAAATATTTCTACAAAATGCAAACCTAAATTAAAATCAGTCAATCTCAGTTTCAGGGGCAGAGTGTTGGCCTGGCAGAATATGTAAATGTGGAAGAAGCATGTGCCTCTGATGACTGCCTTAAGACCATGCCCTCCCTCCCAACAATAATATACAGGAACAGAGATAAAATGATGCCATAGCAGATTCCCTATCATGTCCACCTTGCTTACAAGTTCACCTTGCTTGAAGAGATTCAGTAAATCATGTAGAATTGTAGGATCATGACTAATTATGTGAATTAATTATGTGAAATCATCCGGTGGGAATTAAGATATGGTTCAGTAAGTTACATGTTGGCTGTAGAAATGAAGATTACCAGGCCCCAATGTCAATTCGCTGTGACAAGTATGGGGTTTTCCCAAAGTTAGAAGGCTATTGTTACTGATTTTAATACACCATGTAGCAAGGAGACCCAACTGGAGGAGTATAACAGAGTGTACAGCAATGGGGATGATGGTGGCAATAGCAGCCATGACCCAGAGTCAATTAGCTTCAGGTGAAGCTTCCTAAAATGATATACACAGATGAATAAGACTGCCCTGTCCTCACAGAATTTATACTTTGGCAGATAGAGAAGATAGAAACAAACTTATTTCAATAATATAAATAAGAGTGACAACAGTTAACCTTTACTGAGTCCCTATTATATTCCAGGCACTGTGTCACACAGTTGATCCTTGCTATAGAATCATGATGTAGGTATTAATATAATTATTATTTTAAGCCTGGATAACATGATGAGACACCATCTCTACAAAAAATTTAAAGATTAGTGGGCATGGTGGCACTCCCCTGTAGTGCCAGCTACTCAGGAGGCTGAGGTGGGAGGATTGCTTGAGCCCAGAAGGTCAAGGCAGCAGTGAGCCATTATCACACCCCTGCACTCCAGCCTGGGTGACAGCACAGGACCCTGTCTTGCTCACACACACACAAAAAATCTTATTTTATAGATGGAGAAGCTGAGACTTGGGTGGAGTGTGGGTATTAAGCAGTTTGCTCATGAATGTGCAGGAAGTAGATCCTTAAGTTGGACTTTAAACTCAGGGAAAAATGTGTAAGATATTGTGAACACAAAACCCATAGGTCAGGTGAGAAGAAAGACTTGGGGAGATGCCTAAGGGAAGTTGCCGTTAAGGCCATTTTCTAAATAGATTAGCAGCTTGCCTAAAATACTGTTAAGTACTTTTTAAAATTTTTATGTGTGAATAGTCATAATGAACTTACGTGTTTAGGGGAAGGAAGTGGCAAGAATCATACTTTATGTTGAAATCCATGTTTTCCTCTATTTTTCTCTTGGTTTGAAGAGAGACAGGAGGGAGAGGCTTTAGCAGCCAGGCTTAAGAACAGAGGGAAGCCAAATCTGCCAAGTGAGGGACGTGCCAAGAATTCAGGTCCTAGAGATTATGGTGGATTCGGGCATAGATAGCTAGGGCAATTAGAATATGCAAGTAATCAGCCAGAGCTAATTAGTTAACAACAGACTTCTGGTTTAAGCTCTGAAAACCTAAAGTTGCAAAGCAGCTGAAACAGCTAAAGTAAGGTTTTAGGTGTCAAAACTATTCCTAGAGTAGAACATACACATTGAGGCAGCAAATGTAATTTTGAATAGGTCTAAAATATCAGAAGTGGAAGATTTCAAATTTTCTTAAAGGTAGCAAAGAAAACCAAAGATGAAAGAGTTGTAAATAAATGTTAAGATTTATTCTGACAGGAATGTGATTTGTACCTAAAAGATACGTTTCTTTTATAACACTTTTTGTATATTTTTTACTTGTATAATGAATAATTTATAGTATTATTTTAATAAAGGGTTACATATTTAGATTTAAACATTTACTTCTCAACAGAGTTAACTTATAGAGCTCAAAGGATTGCCATAAACAGACTCTAGCTAGGAAGCTATGCTTCTGAGTCCTGATAGGGCAGCTCAACGTTGTCTTATATAAGAAACCATAAGAAGTATCTGAAGGGGGCCAGGCACGGTGGCTCACGCCTGTAATCCCAGCACTTTGGGAGGCCAAGGCGGGCAGATCATGAGGTCAGAAGATCGAGACCATCCTGGCCAACATGGTGAAACCCCGTCTCTACTAAAAATACAAAAATTAGCCAGGCGTGGTGGTGCGTGCCTATAGTCCCAGCTACTCGGGAGGCTGAGGCAGCAGAATCACTTGAACTGGGGAGGCAGAGGTTGCAGTGAGCCGAAGATGGTGCCATTGCACTCCAGCCTGGGTGACAGAGCAAGACTCCATCTCAAAAAAAAAGAAAAAAGAAATATCTGATGGATGGAAGATGGAAGGATGGAGAGCATGGCATTGGTTATTAATGTACCCAATTCAAAGCTCAAAAGCAGGTTACAAAACTTCCTTTTTGCTTAGAGTCCCAGGATCCCTTGGAGAAGGCTTTGGGACTGACAGTGATATTGAAACTGGGACAAAGAGGGGAGACAAAATCCACCCAACTTCTATGCAGGATGAGGCTGGGGGTTAATACATCAGGAAAGAAAACAATTTACCATATAGTAAAAGATTCTTTTTTTTTTTTTTTTTTTTGAGGCGGTGTCTCGCTCTGTCGCCCGGACTGGAGTGCAGTGGCCGGATCTCAGCTCACTGCAAGCTCCGCCTCCCGGGTTCATGCCATTCTCCTGCCTCAGCCTCCCCAGCAGCTGGGACTACAGGCGCCCGCCACCTCGCCCAGCTAGTTTTTTGTATTTTTAGTAGAGACGGGGTTTCACCGTGTTAGCCAGGATGGTCTCGATCTCCTGACCTCGTGATCCGCCCATCTCGGCCTCCCAAAGTGCTGGGATTACAGGCTTGAGCCACCGCGCCCGGCCATAAGATTCTTATTGGTTAACAGAGAAAGGATTTTTTTCAGTTGTTCAGATGGGATGAATAATAGTTATCTGTCCTCGAGTTCACTGCTTTTATCTTGTCATCTCCACTCTATGACTGGAGATTCTATGAGCCGATCTAGTTTTGTGTTGTGTTGTGTTGTGTTGTTTGAGACAAGGTCTCACTCTGTCACCCAGGCTGGAGTGCAGTGACACAGTACAGTCACATCTCACTGCAGACTTGATCTGCTGGGCTCAACCGATTCTCCTGCCTTAACCACCACCACCCCTACCTGCCACCACTGACCCCCAGTAGTTGGTGGCATGTGCCACTACACCCAGCTAATTTTTGTAGAAACAGTGTTTCACCATGTTTCCCAGACAGGTCTCGAACTCCTGAGCTCAAGCGATCCAACCACCTCAGCCTCCCAAAGTGCTGGGATTACAGGCGTGAGCCACTGCACCCCACCTTCAGTGGGTTTTTAATTTTGGTTATTGTATTTTTCAGTTTTCTATTTTCCACTTGATTTTTTTAACTTCTATTCTTTGCTGAGATTTTCTATATTTTTATTCAAGTGAAATCATAATTGCTTGTTGATGCATTTTTATAATGGGTGCTATAAAATCCATGTCAGATAATTCCAACATCTGATTCATTTCACTGTTGGTGTAATGTAATTGTCTTGTCTCATCTAAGTTATGATTGTCCTGGCTACTAGTATGATAGGTGACTTTCTATTGTATCCTGGACATTTGGCCTGTTGTGTTAGGAAATTCTGGGTCCTATGTAAATCTTCTATTTTAGCAAGCAGTCACTATGCACATGTTCAGCTTGCAGGTCCTGGTCTAATTGTAGACTGCAGTTCCAATGACAATTTAATTTAGTTTTCAGGGCCTTTGCTGTGCTATTTTGATCTGCTTCATTCCTCTGATGACACCAGGGTTCCCACTGATCCCTGCAGTTACCTCATGTGGGGACAAAAGGCACTTCCCCAGTCCAGGCCACCTGTGCCTCTACATGGGAGAGGGAAGTCTCCAGCACCCTGGAAGGAAAAGTAGTTTCCCAGGGTGACTTGTCAAAAGAGCTTCTACTGTATTCCTCTTGTCGATGGAAGTCCTTTTAAATCCAGGGGAGGAATAACCCTACCTAGGCCATCTTCTGCTACTAGATTAGAGTACAGAGACTGGGCTGTCTTCTGCTGCTGAGTGAGGGGAATCATAAGATACCTGGCCACTGTGCTGCTCCTCCCCTCTGATATTCCTAGCCATCCTGCCTTCCACTTTTTAACTTCAGAGTGCTCCTGTGGTTGCCTCATGCAACCAGGGTTATTTCCAGGGTTTATGGTTGTACTTGGCAGCAACAAAGAGGTACAAGTCTATGCCATCTTGTCTGGAAAGGAAGACTACTAGAAGGATTTTTATTTTATTTTATTTGTTTATTTTTGCCACATAAGGGATTTTGCTCTGTTGCCCAGGCTGGAGTGCATTGGCATAATAATAGCTCACTGCAACCTTGAACTCCTGGGCTTAAGCAATTCCGCCTGCCTCAACCTCCTGAGTAGCTGGGGTTATAGATGCAAGCCACTGGCACAGCTCAGAAAGAATATTTTTAAAGGTAATACAGTGTTGTCATTTAAATACACTCTAACCAATCTTGGAGGGACTTGAAATGATTGAACAAATATTATTGAACACTCACTAGGTGGCAGATAGTGTGCCAGAGATATGGAAATAAACAAGATGGATATGGTTTCTGCCCTCATTTTGAGGGGAACAGGCGGAGAGATCAGTAGAATGTGGAGTTAATATTAGTAGGAAGAATTATATTTGGAGGCCAAAAGGGTATCACAGAAAAGAACACCTTATCATTTCTCAGCCTTCCATGGTGGTGGCAATACAGCAGAGACCAGAAGCACACTATGACTGGAGATATAAAGAAATATGCCAACACCGTGATGATAGTGAAAGCAGTAGAACAGAAAGCACTATTAAAAAATAGAATGCTGTGATGTTTAGCCACATTGACCAGTCAAGGGAACTGATAGTGGGTAGAGACTCAGGCCAATTGTCATTGCCTCCCAGAACCACATTGAACAGAGATGTAGGAAATGGTATGACTATCACAAGGATTATTTGGACAATAATAGGAAACATGAACACAAGATAACTAGGGCTGCATTTCACACAACTAATGAAAACCAAGGTTAAAAAGAACAAAGCTGGTGGCATCACATTACCCAACCTCAAACTATACTATAAGGCTACAGTAACCAAAACAGCATGGTGCAAGTACAAAAAACAGACACATAGACCAGTGAAACAGAATGGAGAACCCAGAAGTAAAGCTGCACACCTACAGCCATCACTACAAAACTTTGATGTAGTCAACAAAAATAAACAACAGGGAAAGGACTCCCTATTCAATAAATGGTGCTGGAATTGCTGGTTAGCCATATGTGAAAGGACGAAATTGGATGCCTACCTTTCACCATATACAAAAATTAACTCAAGATGGATTAAAGATTTCACTTTCTTTTTGAGACAGGTCTTGCTCTGTCACCCAGGCTGGAGTGCAGTGGCGCAATCTCAGCTCACTGCAACCTTCGCCTCCCAGGTTCAAGCCAACCCCTCACCTTAGCCTTTTGAGGAGCTGGGACTACAGGTGCATGCCACCACACCTCTCGAATTTTTGTAATTTTTTGTAGAGATGGGGTTTTACTTTGTTGCCTAGGCTGGTCTTGAACTCAGGGTTCAAGTGATCCTCCTGTTTTGGCCTCCCAAAGCCCTGAGATTACAGGCATGAGCCATTGCACAGATTACAGATTTAAATGTAAGACCTCAAACTATAAAAGTCCGCTAAGAAAACCTAGGAAATAACATTCTGGACATCAGCTTTGGGAAAGAATTTATGAATACGTCCTCTAAAGCAATAGCAACAACACTTTAAAAAAATGACAAGTGGGACCTAATTAAACTAAAGAGCTTCTGCACAGAAAAAAAAGAAAAACCTACCGTCTGTCAACATAGTAAACAAACAACTTATAGAATGGAAGAAAATATTCCCCAAGCTATGCATCCAACAAAGTTCTAATATCCAGAATCTATAAGGAACTGAAAGAATTCAACAAGCAAAAAATAAATAACCCCATTAAGAAATAGGCAAGGCCGGGCGCGGTGGCTCAAGCCTGTAATCCCAGCACTTTGGGAGGCCGAGACAGGTGGATCACGAGGTCAGGAGATCGAGACCATCCTGGCTAACACGGTGAAACCCCGTCTCTACTAAAAAATACAAAAAACTAGCCGGGCGAGGTGGCGGGCGCCTGTAGTCTCAGCTACTTGAGAGGCTGAGACAGGAGAATGGCGTAAACCCAGGAGGCGGAGCTTGCAGTGAGCTGAGATCCGGCCACTGCACTCCAGCCTGGGCCACAGAGCGAGACTCCGTCTCAAAAAAAAAAAAAAAAGAAATAGGCAAAAGATATGAACAGACACTTCTTGAAAGAAGATATACAAGCTGCCAACCATAGGAAAAATGCTCAACATCACTAGTCATCAGAAAAATACAAATCAAAACCACAATGAGATAACATCTCACACCAGTCAGATTAGCTACTATTAAAATTTTTTTAAAATAACAGATGTGGCAAGGCTGAAGGAAAGGTAATGCTTATATACTGGTGGTGGGAATGTAAATTAGTTCAGCCATTGTGTCTCAAAGAACTTAAAACAATGACCATTCACCCCAGTAATCCCATTACTGGGTGTATACACAAAGGAAAATAAGTCATTCTACCAAAAAGACACATGCACGCATATGTTAATTGCAGTGCTATTCACAATAGGAAAGACGTGGCCTCAACCTAGGTGCTCATACAGAAAATGTGATACATATAAACCATGGAATACTATGCAGCCGTAAAAAGGACAAAATCATGTCCATTGAAACAACATGGATGCAACTAGAGGTCGTTATCTTAAGTGAATTAACAGGAACAGAAAACCAAATACCACATGTTCTCACTTATAAGTGGAAGCTAACCATTGAGTACTCATGGACATACAGATTGGAATAGACACTGGAGACTACTAAAGCAGGGAAAGAGGGAGGTGCAAGGGTTGAAAAACTACCTATTTGGGTACTTTGCCCACTACCTGGGTGATGGGATCATTCATACCCCAAACCTCAGAATCATGCAAAATACCCATGTAACAAATCTGCACATGCACCCCCCGCATCAAAAATAAAAGTTAAAATTAAAAAAACAATTAAAAAGAAACAGACATTCAACAGACAATGAGAGGTAAGAGGTAGATGTTCTCTTAGCATGAAATTCAATGCTGGATTGTTTCATATTTATGGTTTTATGATAATCAGTGTGCAAAAGACCTGATGATGTATTTTCATTGATAACTCATTCATCTATTTATAAATGAACAAGCATGCATGGTCATTTCTATTATTTTTTAATTTTTAATTTTTATGGGTACATAGTAAATATATGTATTTATGGGGTACAGGAAACAGTTTGATATAAACACAATGCATAGTAATCATATCAGGGTAAATGATGTATCCGTAACTTCAATCACATCCTTTCTTTGTGTTAGAGACAATCCAATTATACTCTTAGTTATATTTAAATGTACAATAAATTACTGTTGACTGCAGTCACCCCACTGTGTTTTCAAATACTAGATCTCATTCATTCTATGTATGTTTTTGTACCCGTTAACTGTCCCCACTTCTCCCAGCCCACTACCCTTCCCAGCCTCTGATAACCATCATTCTGCTCTCTCTTTCCATGAGTTCAGTTCTTTTAACTTTTGGCTCCCACAAATGAGTAAGAATATGTGATGCTTGTCTTTCTTTGCCTGGCTTATTTCGCGTTACATAATGACCTGCAGTTCTTTTCATATTGTTGCAAATGACAAGATCTCATTCTTTTTTATGGCTGAATAGTACTCCATTGTGTACATGTACCACATATTCTTTATCCATTCATCAGTTGATGGATACTTGGGGTGCTTCCAAATCTTGACTATTGTGAATAGTGTTGCAATAAACATGGGAGTTCAGATGTCTCTTCTATGTACTGATTTATTTTCTTTTGAATGTATACCTAGCAGTGGAATTGCTGGATGATGTGGTAGTTCTATTTTTAGTTTTTTGAGGAACCTCCAAACTGTTGTCTATGGTGGTTATACTAATTTACATTCCCACCAACAGTGTGCAAGGGTTTCCTTTCTCCTCATCCTCGTCAGCATTTATTGCTGCCTGTTTTTTGGATATAAGTCATTTTAACAAGGGTGAGATGATATCTCATTGTAGTTTTGATTTGCATTTCTCTGATCAGTGATACTGAGCACCTTTTCATATACCTGTTTTCCATGTGTATGTCTTGTTTTTGAGAAGTGTCTACTCAGATCGTTTGCCCATTTTTAAATCAGATTATTAGATTTTTTTCCTATAGAGTTGTTGGAGCTCCTTATACATTCTGGTTATAAATCCCTTGTCAGATAGATAGTTTGCAAATATTTTCTCCCATTCTGTGGGTTGTCTCTTCACTTTGTTGATTGTTTTCTTTGCTGTGCAGAAGCTTTTAACTTGATATGATCCTATCTGTCCTTTTTTGCTTGGATAGCTTGTGCTTGTGGGATATTACTCAAGAAACTTTCCCCATCTAGTGTCCTGGAGGTTTCCCCAGTGTTTTATTTTAATAGTTTCATAGTTTGAAGTCTTATAATTAAACATTTAATCCATTTTGGTTTGATTTTGTATGTGGCAAGAGATAGGGGTCTAACTTCATTCTTCTGCATATGGATATTCAGTTTTACCAGCACCATTTATTTAAGAGATCATCCTTGCCCCAATGTATGTTTTTGGCACTTTTGTAGAAAATGAATTCACTGTAGATGTATGGATTTATTTCTGGGTTCTCTCTGCTGTTCCGTGGGTCTATGTATCTGTTTTCATGCCAGTACCAGGCTGTTTTGGTTACTATGGCTCTGTAGTATAATTTGAAATTAGGGGCCAGGCGCGGTGTCTCATGCCTGTAATCCCAGCACTTTGGGAGGCCTAGGGGAATGGATCACGAGGTCAGGAGATAGAGACCATCCTGGCCCACATGGTGAAACCCCATCTCTACTAAAAATACAAAAATTAGCTGGCTGTGGTAGCACACACCTGTAGTCCCAGCTACTCGGGAGGCTGAGGCAGGAGAATTGCTTGAACCCGGGAGGCAGAGGTTGCAGTGAGCCAAGATCGCGCCACTGCACTCCAGACTGGCAACAGAGCAAGATTCCGTCTCAAACGAAAAAAAAAAAAAAAAAAGAAAAGAAAAGAAAAGAAAAAAGAAAATTAGCTAATGTTATTCCAGTTTTGTTCTTTTTCCTTAAGATTAGCTTTGGCTATTCTGGGTCTTTTGTGGTTCTGTATAAATTTTGGGGTGTGCGTGTGTGTGTGTGTGTGTGTGTGTGTGTGTATAGAATGTCATTGGTATTTTGATAGGGATTACATTGAATCTGTAAATTGCTTTGGGTAGTATGGACATTTTAACAATATTGGTTCTTCCAATCCATGAACATGGAATATTTTTTCCATTTTTTTATGTCCTCTGTAATTTTTTTAAATCAACGTTTTATAGTTATCATTGTAGAGATCTTTCACATCTTTGGTTAATTTGTAGATATTTAATTTCATTTGTAGCTACTGTAAATGAGATTACTTTCTTAATTTTTTTTTACCATTTGTTTGCTGTTAGCACATAGAAATGCTACTGATTTTTGTATGTTGATTTTTGTATCCTGCAGTTTTACTAAATTTGTATATTTGTTCTATTTTTTTTTTTTTTTTTGGTGGAGTCTTCAGGTTTTTCCAAATATAAGATTATATCATTTGCAATCAAGGATAAGTTGACTTCTTCCTTTCCAGTTTTGATGCCTTTTATTTCTGTCTCTTGTCTGATTTCTCTAGCTAGGACTTCTAGTGCTATGTTAAATAACAGTGGTGAAAGTGGGCATCCGTGTCATGCTCCAGATCTTAGAGGAAAGTCTCTCAGTTTTTCCCCATTCAGTATGATATTATCTGCAGGCCTGTCATATATGGCTTTTATTATGTTGAGGTATGTTCCTTCTAGCCCCAGTTTTTTGAGGGTTTTTATATTAAAGGTGTTTAATTTTATCAAATGCTTTTTCAGCATCAATTGAAATGGTCATATGGTTTTTGTCCTTCAGTCTGTTGATATAATGTATCACATTGATTGATTTGCATATGTCAAACCATCCTTGCATCCCTGGAATAAATCCCACTTCATTATGATGAATGATCTTATTGAATTTGGTTTGCTAGTATTTTGTTGAGGATTTGTTTTTTTTTTTTTTTTTTTTTTTTTTGAGACGGAGTCTCGCTGTGTCGCCCAGGCTGGAGCGCAGTGGCCGGATCTCAGCTCACTGCAAGCTCCACCTCCCGGGTTTACGCCATTCTCCTGCCTCAGCCTCCCGAGTAGCTGGGACTACAGGCGCCCGCCACCTCGCCCGGCTAGCTTTTTTGTATTTTTTAGTAGAGACGGGGTTTCACCGTGTTAGCCAGGATGGTCTCGATCTTCTGACCTCGTGATCTGCCCGTCTCGGCCTCCCAAAGTGCTGGGATTACAGGCTTGAGCCACCGCACCCGGCCTTTGTTGAGGATTTTTGAATCAATGTTCATCAGGGATATTGGCCTGTAGTTTTCTATTATTGATGCATCTTTTTCTGGTTTGCTATCAGGGTGATATTGGTCTCATAGAATGAGTTTGAAAGTATTCTTTCCTCTATTTTTTCAGAATAGTTTGAGAAGGATTGGTCTTAGTTCTTCTTTAAATGTTTGGTAAAATTCAGCAGGGAAGCCATCAGGTCCCAGGCTTTTCTTTGCTGGGAGACTTATTACAGCTTTGATCTCACTGTTTGTCACATGTTTGTTCAGGTTTAGGATTTCTTCATAGTTCAATCTTAGTAGGTGGTATATATCTAGGAATGTATCCATTTCCTCTAGGTTTTCTAATTTATTAGCATATAGTTGCTCATCGTAGCCTCTAATGATCATTTGAATTTCTGCAGTATTGGTTGTAACGTCTTTTTCATCTCTGGTTTTATTTATTTGGGTTTTTACTCTTTTTTTCTTACATAATCTCGCTAATTTTGTTTATCTTTTCAAAAAATGAACTTTTTATTTCATTACTCTTTTCTGTTCTTTTTGACTTATTTCTGCTCTGATCTTTATTATTTGTTTCCGTCTACTAACTTTGGGTTTGGTCTGCTCTTGCTTTTCTAGGCCTTTAAGATACATCATTAGGTTATTTGAAATTTTTCTTCCTTTTTTTTTTTTGATTTTTTTTTTTTTTTTTTGAGACAGAGTTTCACTCTTATCGCCCAGGCTGGAGTGCAATTGTGCAATATTGGCTCACTGCAACCTCTGCCTCCTGGGTTCAAGCAATTCTCCTGCCTCAGCCTCCTGAGTAGCAGGGATTACAGGCACCTGCCACCATGCCCAGCTATTTTTTGTATTTTTAATTGAGATGGGGTTTCGTATTTTTAATTGAGATGTTTTGTATTTTTAATTGAGATGTAGGCCAGTCTGGTCTCAAACTCCTGACCTCAAGCCATCCACCCACCTCGGTCTCCCAAAGTGCTGGGACTACAGGCGTGAGCCACCATGCCTGGCCTCTTCTTTTTTAATGTAGGCACTTGTAGCCATAAACTTCTCTCTTAATACTGCTTTTGCTGTATCCCATAGGTTTTTGTATGTTATGTTTCCATTATCATTTGTTTTGAGAAAGTTTTCAATTTTCTTTTTAATCTCTTCATTGGCCCACTGCTCATTCAGGAGCATATTATTTAAATTCCGTGTGTTTGTATCATTTCCAAAGTTCCTCTTGTTTTTAATTTCTAGTTTTATTCCATTGTGGTCAGAGAAGATGCTTGATATTATTTCAATTTTTTTTCAATGTTTTAAGAACAGTTTTTGGATCTAACATGTGGTCTAAGCTTGAGAATGATCTGTGTGTTCAGGAGAAGAATGTGTATTCTACAGCCATTGGATGAGATGTTCTGTAAATATCTACTAGGTCCATTTGGTCTATAGTGAAGATTAAATCCAATAATTCTGTGTTGACTTTCTGTCTGGATGATCTATCCAATGCTGAAAGTGGGGTGTCGAAATCTCCAGCTATTATTGTATTGGGGTCTAGCTCACTCTTTCTCTCTAATATTTACTTTATATATCTGAGTGGTCCAGTTTTGGGTGCATATATATTTAAAATTATTGCTTAATTGGCCCCTTTATCATCATGTAATGACCCTCTTTGTCTGTTTCTATAGTTTTTGTCTTGAAATCTATTTTGTCTGATGTAAATGTAGCTACTCCTCCTCTTTTTAGGTTTCCATTTGCATGGAATATCTTTTTCTATCCCTAATTTTTAGTCTATATGTGTCTTTATAGGTGGAACTGTGTTTCTTGTAGGCAGTAGATAATTGAGTCTTGTTTTTTCATCCATTTGGCCACTCTGTGTCTTTTGATTGGAGAGTTTAGCTCATTTACATTCAATGTTATTATTGATAAGTAAGGACTTAACTCCTGCCATTTTGTGATTTGTTTTCTGGCTGTTTTGTGGTCTCCTCTTCCTTCTTTCTTTCCTTCCTGTTTTCCTTTTAGTGAAGGTGATTTTCTCTGGTTATATGTTTTTTTCTTGTTGTTTTGTTTGTTTTTGTTGTTGTTGAGACAGAGTCTCGCTCTGTCACCCAGGCTGGAGTGCAGTGGTACAATCTCAGCTCAAAGCAACCTCCGCCTCCTGAGTTCAAGCAATTCTCCTGCCTCAGTCTCACACGTAGCTGGGGCCACAGGCATGCGCCACATTGCCTGGCTACTTTTTTTGTGTATTTTTAGTAGAGACTGAGTTTTACCATGTTGGCCAGGCTGGTCTCCAACCCCTGACCTCAAGGTGCTGGGATTACAGGCGTGAGCCACTGCGCCCGGCCTGGTTGTATGTTTTAATGTCTTATTTTTTCTTACAGTTTTATTGAGGTATATTCGACAAATGAAAATTGTATATATTTGGCCAAGCATGGTGGCTCACACCTGTAATCCCAGCACTTTGGGAGGCTGAGGTGGGCAGATCACTTGAGGTCCGGAGTTGAGACTAGCCTTGCCAACTTGGTGAAGCCCCGTCTCTACTAAAAATACAAAAATTAGCTGGGTGTGGTGGTGCATGCCTCTAATCCCAGCTACTCAGGAGGCTGAGGTAGGGGAATCACTTGAACCTGGGAGGCGGAAGTTACAGTGAGCTGAGATCACGCCATCGCACTCCAGCTTGGGTGACAAGACCGAAACTCCATCTCAAAAAAAAAAAAAAATTGTATATATTCAAGGTGTACAACATGATTATTTGATATACATATACATTGTGAAATGATTGCCACAGTCAAGTGAACACATCTATCATCACACTTACCATGTTTTTGGGGCGGGGAGGCAGCAATGAGGACACTTAAGATCTACTCTCTTAGCAAATTCAAGTGTACAATACATTATTAGTAACTGTAGTCACCATGCCATACGTTAGACCCCCAGAACTTATTCATTTTATAACTGAAAGTTTGTACCCTTTGACCAACATCACTTTATTTCCCTGCCCCCCAGCCCCTGGCAATTAGTATTCTGCTCTGTGCTTCTATGAATTCATCTTTTTTAAGATTCGACATGGAAATGAGATCATATAGTATATGTCTTGCTGTGTCTAGTTTATTTCACTTAGCATAATGTCCTCCAGTTTTATCTATGTTGTTGCAAAAGGCAGGATTTTCTTCTTTTTTATGGTTGAATAATATTCCATTGTATGTACATATATGTGTGTGTATATAGCATATATATGTATATACACTAATTTCTTGCTTTATATTTTTTTATGCATTCATTATATGATTTTAGATTTGAGGTTACCATGAGACTTGCAAATAATATAAACCATTATTTTAAACTGATGACAATTCTAATTGCATAAACTAACAAGCAAAAAGAAAACTAATAAAGACTCTGCACTTTAACTTTGTTTCCCCACTTTTAAACTTTTTGTTGTTTCTATTTATATCTTGTTGTACTATCTATGTCTTGAAAAGTTGTCATATTTATTATTTTTGGTCAGTACATCTTTTAGTCTTTTCTACTTAAGATATGAGTTGTTTACACATGACAATTACAGTGTTATAATATTCTGTACCTTCAGACAATTTCTTACTACTCATTAAATATCCTTTCCTTTCAGATTGAAGAACTCCCTATAGCATTTCTTGTAGAGATTTGTAGAAGAATAGGTCTGGTGTTGAAACCCCTCAGCTTTTGTTTGTCTGGGAAAGTCTTTATTTCTCCTTTATGTTTGAAGGATATTTTCACCAGATATGCTATTCTAGGATAAAAGTTTTTCCTTTAGCACTTTAAATACGGCATGACACTGTCTCCTGGCCTGTAAAGTTTGCACTGAAAAGTTTGCTGCCAGATGTATTGGAGCTCCATTGTATGTTCTTTGTTTCTTTTCTCTTGCTGCTTTTAAGATCCTTTCTTTATCCTTGACTTTGGGGAATGTGTTGATTAAATGCCTCGAGGTACTCTTCTTTGGGTTAAATCTGCTTGATGTTCTATAATCTTCTAGTATTTGTATACTGATCTCATTCTCTAGGTTCGGGAAGTTCCCTGTTATTTCTTTGAGTAAACTTTCTACCCCTATCTCTCCACCTCCTTTTTAAGGCCAATAACTCTCATATTTGCCCGTTTGAGGCTATTTTCTAGGTCTTGTAGGTGTGCTTCATTCTTTTTTATTCTTTTTTCTTTTGTCTGTTTTTAAGAGACTCTGTTGCATTCTTCAGTATGTCAATTACATTTTCAACTCCAGAAATTCAGCTTCTTTTTAGTAGTTTCAATTTCTTTGTTAAATTTATCTGATAGAATTCTGAATTGCTTCTCTGTGTTATCTTCGGAATTTCTATCGGCACTTCACTGAGTTTCCTCAAAACAGCTATTTTGCATTATCTGTCTGAAAGGTCACATATTTCTGTCACTCTGTGATTGGTCACTGTTGCTTTATTTAGTTCACGTTAGGTAGTCATTTTAGTCTTCACAGTCTGGGCTTGTTTGTACCTGTCTTTGGGAAGGCTTTCCAGGTATTTGAAGTTACTTGGGTTTTGTGATCTAAGTTTTTGGTCACTGCAGTCATATCTGCATTATGGGGCACCCCAATCTCAGTAACACTGTGGCTCTTGCACACTTGTAGAGGTACTGCCTTGCTGGTTTTTGATACGATCCAGTAGAATTCCCTGGATTACCAGGTATAGACTTTTGTGCTCTTCCCTTACTTTCTCCCAGAGTCTCTTTCTCTGTCCTGAGCTGCCTAGAGCTCAAGGAGAGGTGACAAACACCCCTGTGGCTGCCAGCACTGGGACTATGCTGGGTCAGACCTGAAGCCAGCACAGAGTCTTGCCCAAGGCCCACAGTAACTACTCTCATCTGCCACCCGAGTTCACTCAAGACCCTAGGGCCATACAATTAGTGGGTGGCAAAACCAGCTAGGCTTGTTTCCTTCCCTTCAGGGTAGTGAGGTCCCCCTGCCCTGGGAGGATCTAGAGATGCCATTGAGGAGCCAGGGCTTGGAGTTAGAAACTTTAGGAATCTACCATATGCTCCACTACTCTGACTTAGCTGGCATCTAACGCATTATACAAAGTCCTTCCCACTCTTCCCTCCCCTTTCTACAAGCAGAGAAGTCCCTCCCTATGACCACCACTCCCAAGGGCCATTTGCCTGATTATTGTCAATGTTCACTCAAAGGCTCTTCAGTCAGTTTGTGGTGAATGCTGTCAGACCAGGGACTATGAACTCCCCTCTGGCCCAAGACAGGTCCAGAAATGCTGTTCAAGAACCAAGGCCTGGAAGCAGGCAGCCCAAGAGCCTACTTGGTGGTCTACCCCACTGTGGCTGAGCTGGTACCTAGGTTGCAAGACAAAGTCTCCTTTACTCTTCCCTCTTCTTTTCTTAAGCAGACAGAGCTTCTTCCTTTAACCACCCCAGCTAGGAATTTGCTGGGTCACACTTGAAGCTAGCATGTCTCTGAGTCTCACCCAATGCCCACAGCAAGTACTGCCTGGCTATATTATTCAGGGCCTAAGGGCCCTGTAGTCAGCAGGTAATGAATCCTGCCAGTACTAAATTAAAGCCAGCAGGTTCCTTCCTGCCTCAAGATATGTTTAGAAATGTTACCTGGGCTCTAAGGCCTGGATGGGGGCCTCAGGATTCTACCCAGTGTCCCTATCCTACCAGTGTCCCTATCCTACTGTGGCTGAGCTGGTATTCAAGTTGCAAAACAAAGTCCTCTTTACTCTTCCCTCTTTTTCCTCAAGTAGAAGAAGGAGTCTCTCCCAGTGCTGTGAGCTGTGCTGCCTGAGGTTTGGGGAGGTATGGCTCAAGCACTTGCTTGGCTGCCCTGACTAGTATCTCACTGAGCCATGTACCGCACAAGTTCAATGGCTCCCAGCCCACAACAGCACCAGGACATGCTTAGAAATTGCAGTCCTTGTAGCCTAGATAGCCTTTCAAGTTTATTTAGGATCTTAGAGCACTTTAGCCCACATTGGTGAGGCATATCAGAACTCAGGTTCTGATTGCTGGGATGGGCAGTTCCCCTCTAGTTAAAATTGGTCTAAATGCTCCCTCCATGGGCACTGCTTGAGTTCTGCCCAGTGTTGCTTTCTGCTATGCCAGGGCAGCTCTAAGTTCCAATGCAAAATCCCACAATCACTGTGCTTTCCCTCTCCCAAATGCACAGATTCTCTCTTCATGCCATGCAACTGCTACGGGAGAATGGGGGAGAGGTGGCATCAGCAGTTTAACACTGTCTTTCCTACCCTCTTCAATGCCTCCTTCAGTGATATAAAGTTAAACCAGGTACTGTGAATGCTCATCTAATTTTTGGTTCTTATGAATATGATTTTTTTGTGTGTGTGGATAGTTGTTTAATTTGGTGTTCCTGCAGGGAGAATAATCAGTGGAGACTTCTATTCAGTCATCTTGCTCTGCCTCTCCATGTTTCTGTTACTAAAAGCTTCATGTTCTTTTTTTTCTCCCCCAGCTCAATTATAAATATATTGTCTACCTGTTAAAATAATAATAATTTAAAAATAAGGCTGATAGTAAAGTATCTATGGTGATATGCAGTGAAAGCAGTGCTTACAGAAAAATTTATAGCATATATATTAAAAAGAAGATTAAAATTAACCATCGAACTTTCCATCTTAGGACACTAGAAAAATAAGAGCAAATGATATCCAAAGTAAGCAGGGAAAAAATTTAGAGCAGAAATCACAGAAATTGAAAATAGGAAATAGAGAAAATCAGCAAAAACAAAATATGTTTCTTTTATTTATTTTTTTTATTTTTATTTTATTCTTTTTGAGACAGAGTCTCATTCTGTCACCAGGCTGGAGTGCAGTGCCAAGATCTCTGCTGTCTACAACCTCTGACTCCCCAGTTCAAGTAATCCACCTGCCTCTGCCTCCCAAAGTGCTGGGATTATAGGTGTGAGCCACCGTGCCTGGCCAGGATTTTTCTTTTAAAAGATCAATAAAGTCAACAAATCTTTAAAAAAAAAAAAAAGTGAGAGAGAAGAAAAAAGAAAGAGGACACAAATTAGTAATGTCAGAAATGAAAAAAGGGCATCACCACAGATCCCATGGATGTTAAAAGATAATAAAGGATTATTATAAACAACTCTATGCCCACTAATTTAGATGAAACAGACCGATTCCTTGAAAGATACAATCTGCCGAAACTCACACAAGAAAAAAATGGACAATTTGAATAAGTTTATATCTGTTAAACAAATTGAATCAATGGCCAGGCACGGTAGCTCACGCCTGTAATCCCAGCACTTCGGGAGGCCGAGGCAGGCGGATCATGAGGTCAGGAGATCGAGACCATCCTGGCTAACACGGTGAAACCCTGTCTCTACTGAAAATACAAAAAATTAGCCGGGTGTGGTGGCGGGCACCTGTAGTCCCAGCTACTCAGGAGGCTGAGTCAGGAGAATGGCATGAACCCAGGAGGCGGAGCTTGCAGTGAGCTGAGATCGTGCCACTGCACTCCAGCCTGGGTGACAGAGCAAGACTCTGTCTCAAGAAAAAGAAATTGAATCAATAATAGCCTTTCAAAACAGAAAGCACTAGGCCCAGATGGGTTCACCTATGAATTTTACCAAACATTTAAGGAAGATATTATGCCAATTATCTTCAGTCTCTTTCAGAGGATAGAAACAGAGGGAATACTGTCTGACTCATTCTGTGAATCCAGGATTACACTAGGATTTTCTTGTAATACCAGACAAAGGTATTACAAGAAAACTACAGACCAATATCCTCTCATAAGTATAAATGCAAAAACCCTTAACAAAATACTAGCAAATGGAATCCAGCAATGTATAAGAGTTATACACATGACCAACTGTGATTTATTCCAGGTGTTAAGGCTGATTCAACATTTTCAGAATGCATTAATGTAATACATCACACCAAAAGACTTTTAAAAAGAAAAATTATGCCAGGTACGGAGGTTCACACCTGTAATCCCAGCACTTTGGGAGGCCAAGGTGGGTGGATCACCTGAGGTCAGGAGTTCCAGACCAGCCTGGCTAACCTGGTGAAACCCCATCTCTACTAAGAATACAAAAGTCAGCTGGGCATGGTGGCAGGCGCCTGTAATCCCAGCTACTCGGGAGGCTGAGGCAGGAGAATCACTTGAACCTGGGAGGGGTAGGTTGCAGTGAGCTGAGAGTGCACCATTGCACTCCAGCCTGGGCAACAGAGCGAGTCTCCGTCTCAAAAAAAAAAAGGAAAAAAAAAGAGAAACATTATATGATTATATAAATAGATGTAGAAAGCATTTGACAAATTCAGCAACCACCGATAATAAAAACTCTTGGCCGGGCACAGTGGCTCATGCCTGTAATCCCAGCACTTTGGGAGACAAAGGCGGGTGGATCAACTGAGGTCAGGAGTTCAAGACCAGCCTGGCCAACATAATGAAACACTGTCTCTACTAAAAATACAAAAATTAGCAGGGCGTGGTAGTGGGTGCCTGTAATCCCAGCTACTCGGGAGGCTGAGGCAGGAGAATGACTTGAACCCGGGAGGCGGAGGTTGCAGTGAGCCGAGATGGTGTCATTGCACATTCCAGCCTGGGCAACAAGAACAAAACTCTGTCTCAAAAAAAAAAAAAAAAAAAACACCTCTCAGTAAATAGGAATACAAGTGAGTGTCCTTGACTTGATAAAGAATATCTATAAAATCCACAGCTAACATCATACCTAATAGTGAGAAACTCAAAGCTTTCCCATTAAGATCATAAACAAGATGAGGATGTCCCCTCTCACCACTCCTTTTCAATATTTTGCAATATTTTACTGGAAGTACTAGTTAATTCAATACAACAAGAAAATTAAATAAAAGGTATGCAGATTGGGAAGAAATAAGTAAAACAGTCTTTGTTTGCGGTTGATATGATCATCTATGTAGAAAATTCAAAAGAATAGACAAAAGAAAACTCCTTGAACTAACAAGCAATTACAGCAAGGTTGCAGGATTCAAAGTTAATATCAAAAGTCAACCACTTTTCTATATGCCAATAATGAACAAGTGGAATTCAAAATTAAACACAAATACCATTTATATTAGCATTAATGTACATTATTAGCATGGTGAAATGAAATACTTAGGTATAAATCTAACAAAATATGTAAAAGATCTTTATGAGGAAAACTACAAAACTCTGAAGAATGAAATCAAAGAAGAACTAAATAAATGGAGAAATATCCAATGTCCATGGTTAGGAAGACACAATATTTTCAGTATCCCAGTTTCCCCCAACTAAATTTTTAGATTCAATACAATCCCAATCAAAATCATAGCAAGTTATTTTGTGTATATTGACAAAGTTATTTTAAATTTTATTTATTTATTTGTTTGTTTGCTTATTTGAGACAGGGTCTCACTAGGCTGGAGTGAAGTGGTGCAATCATGGCTCACTGCAGCCTTGACCTCCCAGGTTCAAGCGATCTCCCCCACCTCACCCTCCCACATAGCTGGGTCTACAGGCACATGCAACCATGCCTGGCTAAGTTTTTTATTTTTTGTAGAGATAGGGTTTAGCTGTGTTGCACAGACTGGGTTCGAACTCCTAGACTCAAGCAATCTGCCTACCTTGGCCTCCCAAAGTGCTGGGATTACAGGCATTAGCCACCACACCCAGTTGATTTTAAATTTTATACAGAAAGGCAAAAGAACCAGAATAACCAACACCATATTAAAGAAGAACAAAGTTGGAGGATTGCAACTACCTGACTTCAAGACTTTCCATAAAGCTACTGTTACCAAGACAGTGTGGTGCTGGTGAAAAAAATAGAGAAATAGATGATCCACGAGCAAAAACATGAATCCAGACACAGATCTTCTACCCTTTACAAAATTTAACTAAAAATGGATCATAGAGGCTGGACACAGTGGCTCATGCCTGTAATCCCAGCACTTTGGGAGGCTAAGGTGGGCAGATCACCTGAGGTCAGGAGTTTGAGACCAGTCTGACCAATATGGTGAAATCCTGTCTCTACTAAAAGTATAAAAACTAGCCGGGCATGGTGGCAGGCACCTGTAATTCCAGCTACTTGGGGGGCTGAGGCAGGAGAACTGCTTGAACCTGGGAGGTGGAGGTTGCAGTGAGCTGTGATCACGCCATTGCACTCCAGCCAAGGTGACAAGAGAGAAACTCCATCTAAAAAGAAAAAGGATCATAATGGATCATAGACCTAAATATAAAAGGCACATTTTTTAAACTCGTAGAAGATAGCATAAGAGAAAATCTAGATGAACTAGGATATGGCGATGACTTTTTAGGGACAACACTGAAGACATGATCCATGAAAGAACTAATTGATTAGCTGGACTTAGTTAACAATCAAAATTTCTGCCCCAAAAATACAATGTCAAGAGATTGAGAAGATAAGCCATAGATGGGGAGAAAATATTTGCATAGACACATCTGACAAAGGGCTGCTATCCAAAATATACAAACACTTCTTAAAACTCAACAGTAAAAGAAAAAATAACCCAGTTTAAAAAATTGGGTGGCCGGGGGTGGTGGTTCGTGCCTATAATCCCAGCACGTTGGGAGGCTGAGGCAGACGGATCACTTGAGGTCAGGAGTTCAAGATCAGCTTGGCCAAGATAGTGAAACCCCGTCTCTACTGAAAACAGAAAAATTATCCAGGCATGGTGGCGCATGCCTGTAATCCCAGCTACTTGGGAGGCTGAGGCAGGAGAATCGCTTGAACCCAGGAGGCAGAGGTTGCAGTGAGCCGAGGTTACGCCACTGCACTCTAGCCTGGGTAACAGAGTAAGACTCTGTCTTTAAAAAATAAAAAATGGGCTGGGCGCGGTGGCTCATGCCTGTAATCCCATCACTTTGGGAGGCCGAGGCAGGAGGCCCAGCTACAGGCACCCACCACCTGAGGTAGGAGAATGGCATAAACCCAGGAGGCAGAGCTTGCCGTGAGCCAAGATCACACCACTGCACTCCAGCCTGGGTGACAGAAGGAGACTCCATCTCAAAAAAAAAAAAAAAGCCAAAGACCTGAAGAGAGACTTCACCAAAACATACATATAGATGGCAAATAAGCATATGAAAAGATGCTCCACATCACATGTCATCTGAGAAATGAAAAATAAAACAACAATAAGAGATACTACCATACTTCTATTATAATGACCAAAATCTGGAACACTGACACCACCAAATGCTAGTGAGGATGTGGAGCAATAGGAATCCTCATTCATTGCTGGTGGAAATGCAAAATGGTACAATCACTTTAGAAGACTATTTGGCTGTTTTTTACAAAACTAAACATAATCTTACCATATTTGTCCAGAAATCATGCTCCTTGGCATTTACCTAAAGGAGTTGAAAACTTATATGCACCCACATTTACTGCATTTTTTATTCATAATTGCCAGAACTTGGAAGCAACCAACATATTCTTTAGTAGGTAAATGGATAAATAAACTGTAGTTTTGTAGACAATGGAATATTACTAAACACTAAAATTAAATGAGTTACCAAGCCATGAAAAGACATGGAGGGTCTTTAAATGCATATTACTAAGTGAAAGAAGCCAATCTGAAAATGTTGATATATAATTCCAACCATACCTCATAGAATGTATGATGTATGTATGTCTATATGGATGAATGAATGGATGGATGATTCCAACTATAGGGCATTCTAGAAAAGGCAAAACTCGAGACACTAAAAAGATCAGTGGTTGGCAGGCGTTAATGAGGGAGGAAAGGTTGAATAGGTGGAGCACAGAAAATTTTGGGACCGTGAAAATACTGTGTTTGATACAAATGATGGATACATGACATTAAGCATTTTTCCAAGGCGTAGAATGTAAAATACAAGAGCTAAGCGTGATGTAAACTATGGACTTTGGGTGATTATCATGTGTCAACAGTTTCATCAGTTGTGACAAATATGTCACTCTGTGGTGGATATTGATAATGGAGGAGTCTATGCATTTGTAGGGTGAGGGGATATATGGGAAATCTCTATACCTTCATCTTTTTTATTTTTCTCTCTTTTTTTTTTTTTTGAGGTGGAGTTTCCCTCAGTTACCCGGGCTGGAGTGCAATGACGCAGTCTCGGCTTACTGCAACCTCTGCCTCTCCGATTCAAGTGATTCTCCTGCCTCACCCTCCCAGGTAGCTGGGATTACAGGCACCTGCCATCATGCCCATATCAAAACATTGTATTTTTGATAGAGACAAGGTTTTACCATGTTGGTCAGGCTGGTCTTGAACTCCTGACCTCAGGTGATCCACCCACCTCAGCCTCCCAAAGTGCTGGAATTACAGGTGTGAGCCACTGCACTGGGCCTATACCTTCATCTTAATTTTGTTGTGAAACCAAAAGTGCTCTAAAAATAGTCTTTTTTTAAAAGATGGCAAGAAATTTAAAAATATATTATCTATAATATTGGTTCATAGAACAGTGGGTTTTTTTTTTTTTCTTTTTTCTTTTTTTTAGAGACAGGATCTCTGTTGCCCAGGCTGGAGTGCAGTGGTGCAATCATGGCTCAGTGACGCTTCTACCTCCTTGACTCAAGTGATTTGCCTGCCTCAGCCTCCCAAGTAGCTGGGACCACAGGCATGAGCCAATGTGCCCAGCAGAACAGTATTTTTTTTTTTTTTTTTTTTAACAATTCACTCTGCTATAGTGATAGTCTGTCTTCAAAGTAAACCTGTGGGGCACTTAGCCATACGATAAATAGTTTATTCAGAGTGGTGTGGAGATACTCAAGTTTCCTACTCTCAGATTTCTGCAGGTTTCCCTAAGGGCTTGAAACACAGCCACACTTAGTTGAATTGGTGACATGGAAGGGGTTTAGATAATAATTAGTGCATTATGAGGAAACTGCCTGGTTCAAATTACAGTATCCATGTGTGTGTGTGAGAGTGTCAATAATGTAACCATCATTTCATTGAAATACCTGTCCTTTTGTTTCAAGTGCTTATGATGGATGCCTGTGATCTACTGGGCTGAAATAGTTTTCATTGATAACTGGGAAAATCAGAGCATGCTCATAAAGCAAAAAAAAAACTCCAGCATCCTCAAATGTTTGAAAATTTCTAAAGTAAATCAATTAACTCAATAATAACCTCTAGCCTCCCTTTCCTTCAGTATTTTTCAATTTTATATTGATATTGAATCCAATTTTCAGTACATTTCAATACAATTAGTGCCTGTCCTTTGTCTATGTACTTGCTCTAGTATATTTATCTTCATTTGGGATAATGTTCATTACTGCTACTTCTTCAATCGTAATTCTATCCAATTTTTTTTGCAAAGTATTGCGATAGCTATTCTACATTTAAATTTCCAGTGTACTAAATTTTTATCTGCAGTAATATTAAAGTTGATTTTTTTTTAAACTTGAATCTTAAGCCAGGTACAGTGATGTGTGCATGTAGCCCCAACTACTGAAGAGGCTGAGGTGGGTGGATCCCTTGAATCCAGGATTTCAAAGCCAGCCTGGGCAATATAGCAAGAGCTCATTTCTTAAAAAAAATTTTTTTGGCTGGGCGCGGTGGCTCAAGCCTGTAATCCCAGCACTTTGGGAGGCCGAGACGGGCGGATCACGAGGTCAGAAGATCGAGACCATCCTGGCTAACATGGTGAAACCCCGTCTCTACTAAAAAATACAAAAAAAAAAACTAGCCGGGCGAGGTGGCGGGCGCCTGTAGTCCCAGCTACTCTGGAGGCTGAGGCAGGAGAATGGCGTAAACCCGGGAGGCGGAGCTTGCAGTGAGCTGAGATCCGGCCACTGCACTCCAGCCCAGGCGACAGAGCGAGACTCTGTCTCAAAAAAAAAAAAAAAAAAAAATTTTTTTTAACCTTTGATCCTAAAACTATTGAAATGAGGCCGGGCGCGGTGGCTCAAGCCTGTAATCCCAGCACTTGAGGCCGAGACGGGCGGATCACGAGGTCAGGAGATCGAGACCATCCTGGCTAATACTGTGAAACCCCATCTCTACTAAAAAATACAAAAAACTAGCCGGTGAGGTGGCGGGCACCTGTAGTCCCAGCTACTCTGGAGGCTGAGGCAGGAGAATGGCGTAAACCCGGGAGGCGGAGCTTGCAGTGAGCTGAGATCCGGCCACTCCACTCCAGCCCGGGCGACAGAGCGAGACTCCGTCTCAAAAAAAAAAAAAAAAAAAAAACTATTGAAATGAAATAAGTCTACTGAAAATCATTAGAACATGATGGAGTATATAAAGTAATAAGTAGAATTCACAGGGTTAAGGGTTTGTTTTGGTATGTGCTTTTTCCAAAACATTATGCTACCTGAAGTCATTTTGTAGTGTTGTAGGACTACAAGGTAATAAGGCACCCACTGTGATCTCCTATTTTGAAAATGAAAGGCTGAAAGCCTGGAGAGGCAACAAGAAAGGCAAAGACAAGCCACTTGGAGCCCATTCCCCCCCGTGCAGCTGGTCAGTTGTAATAGACTTTGTGATGACTAGCTACCTTATTAAACATTTTCTAATCTGACTCCTTAATCACAATGAGAGCTCTAGAGGGGAAAAGACAAGGGATTCTATATTAGGATCCACATTTGCTGCAAAGGAGCAAAAATGATTAGATGGAGGAAAGGTAAGTTGGCCCACTCAATGAAAAAGAAAGAAAAAAAAGGGAAAGCTAAAGGGGAAAAAAAAAGAAAAAGAAAGTGGCTAATAAATCATGGGATGTCACACTAACCTGATTTTTCACAAAACTGTATAACTCATTCTGAAGCTAAAGAATAAACCAACACCTAAGGGCATCCCACTGAATAGGAAAGATACAAATGATACTTTTCATAATTTGGCATAACTGGGCAGTGGTAGATGTTTTTAACTTAAAGTCCTAATACTGTGATTACCTATAACCCCAGATATTTTACCTAATCCTCTTAGGTAATGAGGGGACTAAAGAATAAAAAGCATTAAAATGAAACCTCTAGCTTATATTATAAGGTAAGAATTAAAATGGTCCCTCCACCCAAAAAAAAAAAAAAAACTGTCAAGATGATTCTATGGAAAAATAGCGAGATATGGCCGACTGTGGTGGTTCACGCCTGTAATCCCAGCACTTTGGGAGGCCAAGGTGGGTGGATCACGAGGTCAGGAGTTCAAGACCAGCCTGGCCAAGATAGTGAAACCCCATCTCTACTAAAACTACAAAAATTAGCCAGGCGTGGTGGCGGGAGCCTGTAATCCCAGCTACTTAGGAGGCTGAGGCAGGAGAATTGCTTGAACCCGGGAGGTGGAGGTTGCAGTGAGCTGAGATCATGCCACTGCACTCTAGCCTGGGTGACAGAGTGAGACTCCATCTCAAAAAAAAAAAAAAAAAAGTAAATAAAAAATAAAAATAGAAAGATAATTATATCTTGATATTTTTTGACAAAAACCAAGAAACACCCACATAGGACTTATACAGAAATGCTGAAACAAAACCAGAATGGAATAAAGGATGCAATTTGCAGGTGAAGTGCACTCTTGGGAAGAAGAAAATTTTACATAATTGCTTTGATCCTGAGGTAGATTAAAGAAAACATGGGCTCTACAAAAACAGGAAAAAATGTCCAATAACCCTAACTCTATCTCTAATTATCCACATAACTTTTACTAAAACAAATGAACAAAAAAATGCACTTTAATAATTTTTTTCATCATCTTTCAGGGATAAATAAAAATAAATGTTCATGCTATGTAGGAAAGGACTAGTGATATATATTGAATCTTTTTAAACACAGAATTAAACTTACATAACTGGTAACTGGTGAGAGAGAAGAATGTAAATCTTGTAACTATTAAAGAAGAATCTTAGTGTATAATGACAATCATTTAACTGTAATAATCTAGGACAAAATTCTCAGAGCATGCAAACAAAAATTGCAAGTTGGAAAGCTGGGAGCCATATTCCCTGTCATAAAACACACAATAGAATAGAATAGAAATACTAGTTCAGTGATGTGATTTTACTATAATTTTATTTTTAAATATGAGCAAAATATGAACAAAACCACTTTCATTTTCTAAAACTAAGTTCAGGTGGTACTAGAAAGTGGGGCTTCTTAGCTTCAGGGTGTTATAGAACCTCAGCTATGGAAGAAATCTCTGAGGCTATCTATGAAAATATTTAGTGGATTAACACATTCTATTGTTTCATTTCAGACTGATCCAAATAATGCCAGTCAGCTGAGCCAAGTGTATACATTCCTCACTCAGCCCCAGACAGCTTCATAATGGTTCATTAAGCAGCTAATTAGACTTGTATTACTCTCAGTCATAGGCTCACAGATCCCACCCAATGGACACACCTTTGGCATGATCCTTGCTCTTGGTGCATCTCACTTCATTTTGCTATTCAGAGGCAGCTCAAGAGAGATTTTTGTGTCCTAGAAAAAAAAAAAAAAGTATTTTAAGCAGCCTTGTCCATGCACTAATTTTGATTTGTTTTGTTGAATATGTTCAAAAGAGTAGTGCTAGGGAATTTAGTGATTCCACAGCTTAAACTTAAAAGGAGAAACTCAAGTCAATTGTTGGGTAGGTGGCAAGGAGGTACCTAGAGAGCATACTTCGGAACTATAACATGTGGCTCTTTTGTGAAGAGGAGTATCTTGCTCTTGTGACCTGAAGAAAATCCTGAATACATAAATTCAAGTCCACTTATTCAGCTCTTGAGATGACAGGGTATTACCTATGGAAAATCCTTGTATGTAGAATTTAGCTTTGGTCCTGTGTTGTCAAAGTACCAGTTTGTGGAGCTCCAGGGCTTGCAAAATGGTCATTTTAAATGAGATTTTAACTGAGTTTATTATTCTTTAAATATATTATATATTTCAAGCAAACATTTTGTATTATTTATTTATTTATTTATTATTATTATTTTGAGGCAGAGTCTCGCTCTGTCGCCAGGCTGGACTGCAGTGGCGCGATCTTGGCTCACCGCAACCTCCACTTCCTGCATTCACACCATTCTCCTGCCTCAGCCTCCCAAGTAGCTGGGTCTACAGGCGCCCACCACCATGCCTGGCTAATTTTTTGTATTTTTAGTAGAGACGGGGTTTCACCATGTTGGTCAGGATGGTCTCAATCTCTTGACCTAGTGATCTGCCCATCTTGGCCTCCCAAAGTGCTGGGATTACAGACATGAGCCACTGCGCCTGGCCTTGTATTTATTTTCTAATGATTTTTTATTATAAATCATAATCTTAAAAATAAGGAAAAAATTAAACCATTGGAGTATTTGGCTGGATTACAATTCATAAGTGCTGACATCTACTGGTTGTTACTATTCTTTGATAAAGTACTATTCAGGTAGTACATATTATGATGCTGGCTACATCATAATACTTGATTTAAAAGTGTTTACTTCAAAATTTAGATCATACTATTTCTCTTTATAAAACTGATGCATTTGAAATACTTTGGTTAAGAAGAATCATTCTGAAACTCCGGAATTAAACACAGTTTTCAAACTTTTTTCCCCTGCAAGTATGCAATTCACAAGTATAGTACTTTTCCATGATAACATCCTGCTGCATGCAATGGTTTTCAACAAGGGCCTGGAAGAGAGATGAGAATTCCTAAGAGATGAGTAAGAAGTTTTCCAAACCCCTTGAAACTTACTATTTTTAAGTTTTTCTTTTGTGTCTGCTTAGGAAGGCAGGTGGAATCACTGGATAGTCATCATGCTTAAATTCATTGGGATTTCCTGGAAGCTTAGCTTTGGTACAATTTGATAATCACAAAGAGCATTTAGAATGAAAAGATACAGGCCAGGCATAGTGGCTCACACCTGTAACCCCAATACCTTGGGATGCCGAGGGAGGATTGCTTGAGCCCTGAAGTTTGAGACCAGCCTGGGCAACAAAGTGAAGTGAAGCCCTGTCTCTGAGAAAAAAGGAAAAAAAAAAGAAAAGAGAAAAGAATTAGCCAAGTGTGGTGGTGTGTGTGCCTGTGATCCCAGCTACATGGGAGGCTGTCAGGAGGATCACTTGATCTGAAGAGGTTGAGGCTGCAGTGAACCATGAGCCAAGGTTGTGTCATTGCATTCCAGCCTGAGTGACAGAGCAAGAACCTAAAAAAGAATGAAAACATACTTACAGGCATGTGCCATTCCTAGCCTTGCCCTAGGGACACAAGATGAATTCATGTGAACCTTGTTGTTGACCAATTTTAAGGTAAGAAAAACAAATGTCATGAAATAATTGCAATTTATTATGACAGGCAGAATAGGTGAACTATGGTAAGGAAATGTAAAACATATAGGAAGAAATTGGAGGGATGAAGAAAAAACTTCACATAGGAACGATCTCTAAACCAGGTCTTGAAGATCATGAATTACCAAGGTGACAAAAGATAGGCCTTCTAGACAGTCACTTATTCATTAGCCACTCAATAAGTATTTATTGAGCACCTACCATATGCCTAAGGGGTACAGAATGTGCAAAGGCTAAGATATAAATGATATTTTAGAGCATATTATCACTAAAGCGGCAAATAGAAGAAATTGGGGGAGCAGTAGGAAGTGAAGCTATGCAGTGGAGAAAGACATATCTGATATCAAATCTAGTATCTACCACACTTACTTGCTATATAACTTAAGAAAGTAACATAGGCTTACAAAATATTGTTTACCCCATCTGTACAACGCAAGACTGTTTCACAAGTTATTGTGAAAGTTAAATGAGCTAATATATGTTAAAGTTCCTTGTGTGGATTGAAGACTAAAATGTTAGTTGTATCCATCAGCTTTTGCTACTTGATAAACAACCACAAAAGTATTTGTGGTATGATTTTCTTACTCATTGATTTGCAGGCCAACTGCAGAGCTAGGCTAGGGTTGGCTAGGCTAGAGGATTCTGCTTTAGGTTGTGGGTCTAGCCCACTTATCTCATTCTGGGCTCAGACTGTAGGGATAGAGACTACCAGGGTATGTTTTTCTCATGGTAATGGCAGAAGCAAAAGGTCTAATCATGCAAGTTCCTTTCAAGTCTTCGCTCATGTCACATCCCTAACATCCCATTGGTCAAAGCAACCGCATGATCGATTGAGTTCAAAGTCAAAGGGCCAGGAAGCGCTCTGTGCCTCCCTAGAGCCATCACATGGTGTAGACTTACACAGTGCTACCAAGGGGAATAAGATTTTGGAATGATTTATTTTGTAATGTGTCTTTTATCACAACAGCTTTATATATCATCCTAAGGAGCTTGGACTTCATTCCATAGGCAATGGGGAAAGACCTGACCAAATCTGTGATTTTAGAAAGCTGGTTCTCCTGATACCATGAAAGGCAGAATTGACAGGGAAAGAGACTAGAAGCAAAAAGATCAGTTGCAGTAATTTATTAGTCTATAGATGACAAAAGTCTGAACTGGAAATGTCCCCTGCCCACCATATATGCATAGATGCAGGAGACTCTATTAAAAAAATAGGAGATAGCCTGGGCGTGGTGGCTTATGCCTGTATTCCTAGCATTTTGGGAGGCTGAGGTGGGTGGATCACCTGAGGTCAGGAATTCAAGACCAACCTGGTCAACATGGTGAAACCCCATCTCTACTAAAAATACAAAAATTAGCTGAGCATGGTGGTGAGTGTCCATAATCCCAGCTACTCAGGAGGCTGAAGCAGGAGAATCACTTGAACCCACAAGGCAGGGGTTGCAGTGAGCCGAGATCATGCCACTTCACTCCAGCCTGTGTGAAAGAGCGAAACTCCATCTCAAAAAATAAAAAGTAAAAATAAATAAATGAAAATAAAAATAAAAAAGAAGAGATAGCGATACAATAAAGTTTTGGGTCTGAATCCGTAAGGATTTATTAGTTTTATTTTATTTGCTTTGTGTTTTAAAATTATTGAATGTATCTGATCAGAACAGTTTTTCCTAAGGCCTCAAATTTAGACTTGATAAACTAAACATAAACCTAAATCACATAAACCAACTTATTTGTCTTACAAATGTAAAAAGTAAAGCTCTAGCAGAGGCCTGCTAGAGGTGGCTCATATTGGCTTGTGAGTGCCAATTGTTAAATTTCAGGAGTCTTATGAGCCAGTTGATTTGCACAGCCATCGTTAAAAATTCAATTACATAAATTTATGATGAAATAAGTTCTACTAAAACTAAAAGTAATTGCTTCTGCTTCCAATAACAGAAACTGGATTTACTTGCCCACCTGAAAGAAATCAGAAACTCAGATAAAACATAAGAAAGAACAGTTTTCTAGACCCTGGATATCTGATAACAAAAGACAGTGATCTCTAAGAGATGAGAAATAAATGAGACAAGCCTGGTAACTGCCCAAGCTTAATGCCTTGAGAAGGGTTTCAGGCCATGAAGCAAAGAGGGAGAACCCAGACAGAGTCCAGAACTCTGAGAATTGAGGAGATAAAGCTGAGAGCCCATGAAGACCAACACAAGAGTTCTCAGGACAAAGCACCACAGAGGAGAGATTTGCACTGAGAGAGAACCTCCGAGCTCTGCAAAAAGCTTCTCTGGAGTATTTAGCAGGGCACTGATCAGCACATGCATATAAAGAAATTACTTGAGGCTGGCAAAACAACTATCTGAAAGGATTAGAGGGAATAGTATTCTATACCCACAGGGACTGAAATAGTGCCAGTCATCACCAGCCAGACAGGAAAAAATTCATAATTTGGGTAGAATATTCAGAAGGGTCTTGCCTCAGTAGTGGAGAATAATTAACCCTAAACTAAATGCTGCTTTGGCCCCACCTTTAAAAAATCTTAAAATGGAGACCCAAAAGAACAAACTGTTTTCAAGTAAACTGTGTCTCAGAAAAAGCTCAAGAAAGTTTATAGAAATGAAAACAAACGTAACATTCAACAAGGTAAAATATATAATATTCAGTCTAAGACTATGAGGAATATAAAGCAGACAAATAAGAAAAATTAGTTGGCCGGGCGCGGTGGCTCAAGCCTGTAATCCCAGCACTTTGGGAGGCCGAGACGGGCGGATCACGAGGTCAGGAGATCGAGACCATCCTGGCTAACACGGTGAAACCCCGTCTCTACTAAAAATACAAAAAAACTAGCCGGCGAGGTGGCTGACGCCTGTAGTCCCAGCTACTCCGGAGGCTGAGGCAGGAGAATGGCATAAACCCGGGAGGCGGAGCTTGCAGTGAGCTGAGATCCGGCCACTGCACTCCAGCCCGGGCAACAGAGCAAGACTCCGTCTCAAAAAAAAAAAGAAAAATTAGTCAATTAAAACTAACTCAGAACACATGTAGAGTTTACAACTAGCAGAAAAAGATAGGAAAACAGTTATTTTAGGCCAGGCATGGTGGCTCACGCCTGTAATCCCAGCACTTTGGGAGGCTGAGGTGGGCGGATCACCTGAGGTCGGGAGTTCGAGACCAGCCTGACCAACGTGGAGAAACCCCATCTCTACTAAAAATACAAAATTAGTCGGGCGCAGTGGCGCATGCCTGTAATCCCAGCTACTCAGGAGGTTGAGGCAGGCTGATATCGCACCTGCCTCATGCTTGAACCCATGAGACAGAGGTTGCGGTGGGCTGATATCGCGCCACTGCACTCCAGCCTGGGCAACAAGAGCAAAGCTGTCTCAAAAACAAACAAACAAAAACAGTTATTTTAACGATATCCCATGTTAAGCACCAACATAGAAGGTATAAAAATACCCAAATAGAATTTCTAAATATGAGAACTGCAGTGTCTAAGATGAAAAAATACACTAGATTGGATTAATAATTAATTAGACATTGAAGAAGAAAAGATTGATGAACTTGACAACGTAGCAATAGAAAGTATCGACAATGAAACCCAAAAAGAATTTTTTTTTTTTCTTTTTTGAGACAGGTTCTCACTTTGTCACACAGGCTGGAGTACAGCAGTGTGAGCACAGCTCACTACATCTTTGAACTCCTAGACTCAAGTGATCCTCCTGCCTCAGCCTCCCAGATGGCTGGGATTGCAGGTGCACACCACCACATCAGGATAATTTTTAAAATTTTTGTAGAGACAGGGGTCTGGCTCTGTTGCCCAGGCTAGTTTCAAATTCCTGGCCTTAAGCTATCCTCCCACCTCGGCCTCCCAAAGAGCTGCGATTATAGGGTGTGAGCCACTGTGCCTGGCCTAGATTTTTTTTTTTTATGGAAAGAACATCAGTGAATTTTGGGATTGTAACAGCCCAAATATCTATCAATAGATGGATGGGTAAACAAATTATCAAATTATTTCCATGGGTGTAGATGGGTGTATATCTTATTTGCTTGACCAATGATAAAATATATAATTAATTATATATAAATTTTAAATTCCATTAAACTATTAAGTAGTATACCAATGTGTTTAGTTCATATTCTTTCTGATAATGGAACTGAATCTAGTATTTCTATTTTTGTGGGTCTGAGGTAAAGATTGAGATGGATAGGCCTGGTGCAGTGGCTCAGGCCTGTAATCCCAGCACTTTGGGAGGCCGAGGCGGGAGGATCACGAGGTTGGAGAATCACGAGGTCAGGAGATTGAGACTATCCTGGCTAACATGGTGAAACTCCATCTCTACTAAAAAAAAATACAAAAAATTAGCTGGGCACGGTGGCGGGCGCCTGTAGTCCCAGCTACTCGGGAGGCTGAGGCAGGAGAGTGGCGTGAACCTGAGAGGCAGAGCTTGCAGTGAGCCAAGATGGTGCCACTACACTTCAGCCTGGGCGACAGAGTGAGACTCCATCTCAAAAAAAATAAAAAAAGATTGAGATGGTACATTTGAAAGGCAGGGAGAAGGCCAGGCATGGTGGCTCACGCCTGTAATCCCAGCACTTTGGGAGGCAGAGGCGGGCAGAGCATATGGAGTCAGGAGTTCAAGATCAGCTTGACTAACATGGTGAAACCCCATCTCTACTAAAAAGACGAAAAAATTAGCTGGGCCTGGTGGCGCATGCCTGTTAATCCCTCTACTCCAGAGGCTGAGACAGGAGAATTGCTTGAACCCGGGAGGTGGAGGTTGCAGTGGGCTGAGATGGCGCCATTGCATTCCAGCCTGGGGAACAAGAGTAGAAAGAGAAGAAGGGAGGAAGGGAGAGAGGAAGGAAGGAAGGAAAGGAGGAAGGAAGAGAGGGAGGGAGGGAGGGTAAGAGAGAAAGGAAGGTAGAATGCAACATAAAGAACCCTCTTTTCCTTGTTTTAGATAACTTTAGTGTTAACTAAGATACAGATACTAGCATCTGAAATCAGTTTTATAAAAGGAGAAAAATGAGGTGCTGAGGGGTTAAATGTCTTCACACAGCCCCTTAAGACAAAAACGAACTGAGTCTGTGTCCTTTGATTCCTGGATCAACAAACCCTTTATCTTGACTGCTTAACTTATGACCTTGCATTATCCATTCAAATCACAAAATCCAATCTCTTGATAAATGTCATGGCTGGACTTTTTTTTTTCTTTTTTCTTTCTTTGTTTTTTTGAGACAGGGCCTCATTCTGTTGCCTAGGCTGGAGTGCAGTGACACAATCTCAGCTCACTGCAGTCTAGACCTTCAGGGCTCAAGCGATCCTCCGACCTTAGCCTCCCAAAGTGCTAGGATTACAGGCGTCAGCACTGAGCCCAGCTGGAAGAACATATTTATATTACTTTTGGTATTTATTCATGACTGCAGTCCGTGCAGTTGATGGAGATTTTCATGTTCGGAGCCTTTTTACAAAAGGTATTATTAGGGAAATTATGAAAGCCTTACAATATGATAGAGAATCTTTTGACAAATCATAAACTTCTAGAAATGTAGTTTTGTGAAAGAGTATGTTTTTGCATCTCTTGTAGTTCTCTAGAGACAGAAGACTGGCAAAAATATGAAAATTTAAAATGCTGAAGATTTAAAACATACTTGAATTTCTAAAGCTGCAGAAGCAACTGAATAATTTAGTCCAGTCAGGGGTTTTATAGGGCTCACTTCTAATATTAGACAAATCAGTTCACTCATCTCTAGCTGACCTATTTGTTCATCCATCCAAGTCATTACCCTAATCTCTCTATAGCTTCTGTGTTCTGTAAGGTAATTAGCACATATGAGATCCTTTCATAGCAGGCAGTGTTACTTCCTTGACAATAAGTTTAATCCAAATATATACATTCATAAAAAAAAACTTCCTTCCCCAAAAGGAATAGCTGATTGATTACAGGCAACGGGTAAGGTATACCTTGGTGATGATGGTCAGACAAATGCAGAGCCCCTTTCACTCCAGACATGAGTACTGCTCTATAAGTGACCTTTTGGTTACATCACTGGGTATGTCCAGTACCTTATGGAGATGTACCCAGATGGCTGTTCCCACTTATCCATTATACTATATTAGCACCCTTATATATCTTTTGAAATTATGTATGAGACCAGGCATGGCAGCTCATGCGCCTGTAATCCCAGCACTTGGAGGGGCCGAGGTGTGTGGATAACTTGAGGCCAGGAGTTTGAGACCAGCTTGGACAACATGGTGAAACCCTGTCTCTACAAAAAAAAATTAAAAAAAAATTAAAAAGCCAGGCATAGTGACACAGGCCTGTAGCTGTAGGAACTATAATCTACAGGAAATACATGTGTTTATATATGATTATATATACATATTTTCTATATCATTAACATACACAAACACATATATTTTACATATTTCACATATATGAAAACACATACATGTGTATTTTACAACATAATATAGAAGGAAAGTTTTCTTCTCTTGGATTGTTGCTTACATAGCTCTCATGTCAGGAAATAAGATCAAGAAGGATGGTGAACACTCCACTTGACTTTGTCAGCAGTCTGTTCGTTTACTCCTACAAACATCATTGCCTACATGGAAAGGACAAATCATATACTCTTCTAAGGGACAAAATAATTTTAGTTGTCAAATAAACCAATATACAGATGGTGTGGCCATACCATTCCTTCGAGAAAAGGAGTATCATATCTTCTTTAGAAAGTTATTTCTATTTCCCTGAATTCAGTGATGTATTCTCACCCCAGTAGTTCCTTTGGGCCAAGCTACTTTAATCTTCCCCTAATCTTTTTCCTTGCAAGGGTTGGCAGACTATGCCCTGTGGACCAAATCTGGTTTGTGGTCTGTTTTTTGACAGACCATAAACTGAGAATGCTTTTTTACATTTTAAAATAGTTGTTTAAAAGAATTTTTAAAAGAATAATATGTGACAGAGAAGAATATGTAGCCCACAAAGCCTATTTAGTATCTGGCCCTTTACAGGAAAACTTTGCTGATCTCTATTCTAGGAGTTGACTCAAACCCCCTAATCATAGCATCTACAGAAGAAAAATGCTCTAGGCTTGCCCTCTATTATTCCTAGAAATTAGGCAAGACCTGAATATGATTTTAGAAGAAGTATATTTTTCAGTATATCACTAACCAGCAAATGATACTCTTATCTAGGAAGATATTCTATAACCAACAAAACACAAATTTGAGGAACACATGGAGCATCAAAGAAGTTTGGGGACATCCACATACTTATGTCATACCAATTCCATCGTAGAGGTAGATAAAGAGACTTATGCTAGTACCAGAAGATATTTGCATCTGTGATAATTGTGCCAGTTATGCAGCAAAATGAAGTGGGTATATGGTCCTTGGCTACTTCTGCTTGCTAATTGGCCAGACTCTTGTACTTCTGTTTACCATCTCTTCCCACTAGATTGGCAGCATTGTTAATCTCTGAGAAAGGATTCTCTGATGTTAAGAATCTTATCTACAGTACTCTTGGTTTGCTTCTACTAAGGAAACTGTCTTTTCTGTAAAATATTTAGAAAGAAAGTACAAAGATTCTCTTCTTACCCTAAGTAATTTTATTCCTGAATAGAGAAACTTTTCTCTATACACCATGCTTACTTGTTCTTTCTTCCAACTGTGTTGGCACCCCTTTATCCATTTTGGATAAAATCAAAACAAAAGTTTCTCTCAACATATATGCACATGTACATACACACACACACACACATATTTGTAGTTTTCTCCCTAAACCAGTTTCACATAAAGCCATTTTTAGGTCTTGAGAGATTTTTTTAAATGTTAAAGGGAAAGAACTAAGATGAGGGTGAGAATAATCATGTCAGTACTCATCAGTTTTTCCTTTCCCAACCACCTCACTCTTATTCTCATTCAGCTTTCTTTATCGTCTCTGGGTTAGTGCAAAAGAATTGGTAGTGAATTAAGATATCTGCTTCCAAATGTCAATATCATGAGGGCTCCAGAGGACATAGGCCACAAGTATAATCAATAGCATCTATTCAATCCTGTTATGCCTGTGAGCACTGCAAATCTGTTAGCTCTTATCTGTCCACACCGGGATTACTGCTTAACATCATGATCTCCCTATTATTGACATGCATTGAGTGCTTGTGGATTTGAATCACTTTAAATGGAATTAAATTCAGATCAAAGGGCAGGAAGACCTTACTCTGGTTGCACTGTTGTGTGGACCTGCTTGCCTGCTGCTGCACTTGAAAGTACTGTTTCTAGTCCTTAAGTCTGAATGCCTTCCTTTTTGTTTTATTCAGCATTAGCTTCTATCCCAGTCCTTCCTTTTGTTCTCAGATTTGATTTTTCTTTTCCTCGAGTGTGACCCTGGATATCAATTTTTGGATTTTATGAGCTTTATCATGCCTCTGCCTGAGTTTTGTGGATGCAACACTGGCCTCTACAGTTGGCCTCTGAACCTTGCCTGTGTCTTGCTCAAGCTGTTACCAGAACGCTAGGGGTTCGGCCTGGGTCCTGCTGCTTATCACACAGAGAACCAATGACTGAGACAATAAGTATTGCCAGGGAAGAAGGCTTTAATCGGGTGCTGCAGCCAGTGATATGGGATATCAGTCTCAAATCCATCTCCCTGACCAACTAAAATTAGGGGTTTATGTAGCAGGGAAGAAATGTAACAATGTGTTGGAAAACAGGAACTAGGGAGGGGTAAGGAAACAAAATGAGCAGTCTGGCATCTCATTGTCTAGTTGCTGTGATCTGGTCAGTTTCAGTTCTCCAGTACTTTTTGAGAGGTCTAGGGGTCCTTTCTGAGGAAGCAACTCAGATAAACAAATATAAGTTTCAAGCTTTAATATCAGAAGGGTCAATTTCTATGTTTCTTTAAAGTAATTTTCAGGCCAGGCCAGTGAGGTGGTACATGCCTGTAATTCCAGTACTTTGGGAGGCCAAGTCCGGCGGATCACCAGGTCCAGAGTTCATCTTGCCAACATGCTGAAACCCCATCTCTACTAAAAATACAAAAATTAGCTGAGTGTGGTGGCACGTGCCTGTAGCCCCAGCTACTTGGGAGGCTGAGGCAGGAGAATCACTTGAACCCGGGAGAGACAGGTTGCAGTGAGCCGAGATCGTGCAGAGCGAGACTCTGTCTCAAAAAAAAAAAAAAGAAAAATAATTTTCAATGTATCTATTGAATGAGTTTCACAGACACTCCAGATACACAGTAACAGACTGTATGAGCAAATTATGCACAGGGGAGTGATAAGAGAGGTGAGGGCCGTCATTACTGTCCATGGTCCTGAATTTGCTATAACACTGCAGTGGTGTTGGCTTTTCTGATCTGCTTACACTCCAATCATCTTGTTTTCCAGGCTGGTTCATGTTCCTGGCCTCTGAGTTCTACTGTACCACACATTGAGCAAGAACACTATTTTAAGTTGTAAAGCACTTCAGGAAGATACTATGTGAAGACACTGTAATAGTGAACTGGGCCTACATCTGCCACTTGGGTTATTTTCATTTGACCAAAAGATGCTTAGAATGCAAAGAAAAATTTCAAGTGTGGACACAACTTTTAAGTCTTTTTTCCAAATTTTATTTTCTGATCCTATCTGTTTTATGCAATTCTTTAACTATCTGACAGCTTTATATATATGACTATCATTGTAATTCTTTGCCCAGGAATTTTATATTTTTGAATTGTTACAGGGACAGAGAAAATCTTAGGAGACTTGGATTTTAAATAAGTTTCTTAGGAGACTTGGATTTTAAATAAGTTTGCCACAATGATTGAAAAAGCCTGGTAAATAATTCTGTTATTAATGGAAGGAGAATTTTCTTCTTTTCTCTCTCTCTTTTTCTTTCTTTCTTTCTTTTTTTTGAGACAGAGTTTCATTCTTGTGGCCCAGACTGGAATGCAATGGCACGATCTCAGCTTACTGCAACCTCCACCTCCCAGGTTCAAGCGATTCCCCTGCCTCAGCCTCCCGAGTAGCTGGGATTACAGGCACCTGCTACCTCATCCAGCTAAATTTTTTGCATTTTAAGTAGAGACGGGGTATCCTCATGTTGGCCAGGGTGGTCTCAAACTCCTGACTTCAGGTGATCCACCCGCCTCAGCCTCCCAAAGTGCTGGGACTACAGGCGTGAGCCACTGCTCCCAGCCTGTGTGTATCAATTTTATAAAACCTGGACAATTTTTCCTGAGGAGCTGAGTCGACTTCTACCAGTAAGAGCCTCAGTGGCGAGAAGACCTGAGGTGGGTAGCTCCTACCTGCAGGAAGGTTGTCCCAACGAGTGCACAGCTCTCAGAGGATAGGAGACCTACAGTGGGGTAGCTTTTCTCCTCAGGCGGGGCATTCCATCGTCTGCCTGAGTCTGGCTGAGTTCGGGGTTTTTTATGGTCTTCAGACGGGAGGAAGTGCATGCTGATTGGTCCCTGGGCAGACATGGGCAGGCCTGGTAAAAGCATCGTAAGTTCCCACTCTGGTCTGCAGAACTAGCAGCCTGGCCCCCAGGCCTCAGGCCATCCCTGGCTTGAAGGTGGGGTTTCACCGGGACTCGCACCTACCTCCTGCTGCCATTCATGGTGTCCAGGCTGTTTGTGCTGACGGGCATCTGCAGACCTGTGTTGAGCTGCCCTCAGCCCCACCTTGGCATCCCTCTTCTGCGTGTCGGTGCCCAAAATCTGAAGGGCTCTGAGGCAGCAGGTGGCTGATGTGTCACTGCCACTCCGAAGGCAGCTCACCCATCCGGGTCATGACAGCACTGGGGCTCAGCCACAACCTTGCTCCAAAATCGGAGCAGGCACCGGGAGTGGGGTGAGGCCAGGCAGCGGGAGCAGGCACTACGGAACCTGTGGGGGCAGCAGGGATACTTGGGTCCACAGCTGCAGATGGTTGGTTGCAACTGTGCCCAGGAGCATGGGGCTCCTGCCCCACCAACTCGGAATGGGTAGGGTCTCCCATCTGTTCCCGCCCCCTGCTGGCTCCATAAAGCATACAGCTCCATAAAGCGTGCAGCTCCATAAAGTGTGCAGCCCGGGGCACGCCTTCCCTGCTGTAGCCGGCGTCTTTGCAGCAGCCACTCCAAATGGGCGGCTGCTGCCATCAGAATAGGCTACACCCCCAAAATCCTCCGGGAGTAGCATGAGTTGAGTCTTGAAAAAAGAGTAGGAGTTGTGCACATATGTGAGGATGCAGGGACATTCCAGGGAGAGGCAATAACAGCACATGCATAGACGTGATGTGTGAGAGAGGATTATAAATTTAGAGAACAAGTATTTGTTTCGCTATGAGAATGATGGGCTCATATAGTAGAATATTGAAGGAAGATGAAGCTGAAAGAAGAGTGGATCAAAATCATGTTGTGTGCCATTCCAATCATCTGAATTCTGTTCTTAATGTGATGAAGACCATTACTCACAAGTAGGAGAACAATATGATCTGAAGACAATCACTAACAAAGTAGGAAAACAATAAGATCAAATATTAGAAAGACATCTGTGTGAGAGCAGTGTGGAAGATTGATTGCAGGGGATGAGGGCTGGCTCAGGGGAACAAAGTAGGATACGATAGCAATTATCCAAGGAGAAAATGATAAAGGCCAATTGTGGTCATAGTAATGGGGACAGAGATAAAAAATAGATAAAATAAATGCTTAGGGGGGCCAATGGAAGCAAGAGAACTGTGAGACCTATTGTATGTAGGGGTGAACAATGCAATGATGATGCCATGATTTCTGGCTTACACATTTGGATGGATGTAGATGAAGACTGAGATAAGGAATACAGATAGGGTAGCAAAAATAACAAAAGGAACATTTGTTATTTTTATGGCTACTCGGCATCTTAAATCGCTCCTTTTTTTTTTTTTCTTTTTTTTTTGGCCTGCTCTCCATAGTATATATAAGTATTAGCTATAGTCAGAGTTCATTTCCCACTGTAGAAACTAAAAAGACAGTCTCACTCTCCTGGCCTCCTATGCAGGTAGGGCACAAGCATGTGCCCTAGGCCCAACCAATCAAATTCTCTAGTCTCAGAGTTTACACTGAAAACCAGTGATATAAAGGATGGGTTATCTAATCCCTTCTTGTGATGGCAGTAGCAGTAGTAGAAGTTCTGCTATAGCACCCAGGGTTGCTGCCAGCAGGTAATAGCTAATAGCTGCCTTGTGGCTCTGGTAGCTGGCATTCATTGTCAGTCCCATCAGACACTTGCTGTAGAATAATCCTCATTGTAACCCTAGCTGCTGTCCAAGTTTCCTGGGAAATGCCTGGTTCTCCTGCCTGGCTGTCTAGACTTCCCTGTAACTCTTCTTCAGCTTAAGTCAGAGTAAGTTTCCATTGCATGCAATGAAGTCATTAACAGATACTAGAAAACTTGGAGAGTAAATGATAAGGGGCTGCAGAGAAAATATTTTTGTTTTTGCACAGTGAGGGCACAGCAAATATCACTGAAGCTTGGTTCTAACAAACTTGAAAAGTAATTTATGGCAAATTAAATAGAGAATTCCGTGGGATGACACAGTAAGAATGACACCAGATGCTAGTATCTTGATGTTGGACTTTCCAGCCTTCAGAACTGTGAGAAATACATTTCTTTTCTCTTTTTTTTTTTTTAGCAAAAGTCCAGAATTTTATTAATTCTCCCTGGGCCCGCCCCTACCCCATGGGATGCTTGCAAGGTCACCAGGCCTCGGGGCCAGGGTCTGAAGTGCCACAGGAGCTGCTCCTGGTCCTCCAGGTCCTTCCGCACCTTCTTGCGCATGTAGAAGATGGGGCAGTCCCGGCTGGTGCGGATGACATCCTCGTGCAGTCTACATTTCTTTTCTTTGTAAGTCACCCAGTCTTTAGTATTCTGTTATAGCAACACAGAATGGACTAAAACTGAGATTAAGAATTTGGGGTGGTAATAAACTAGAAGAAATAAGATCAAAGTTGTGCTAAGAAAAAAGTTGTACTGGTTGAGGACTGATAGCTGGGGAGAAATGGGAGCAAAGAACTGAGAGTTCAACAGCTGGGGAATACATATCCTTAAGGACAGGTTCTAATCCAGTAACCAGGAAATTAGACGATGAACACTTCCTCTTGAACCTCATTCACACCAACAAATACTTGTGTTCCTGCAGTTGCCAGGTACTATGTTACGTTTTGAAGACATAGCAGTGAACAAAAATAAACAAATGTCCTGCTCTCAAAGATCATACATTTCAGTGGGAGGTGAGAGATATACAACTATGTGTCAAGTAGAGATAAATATAATTGGAAAAATAAAACAGGATGAAAGGTCCAGAAAATGACAGGAGGAGTCAGATGGAAGAAAGAGTACTATTTTTTTTTTTTTTTTTTTTGAGACGGAGTCTCGCTCTGTCGCCCAGGCTGGAGTGCAGTGGCCGGATCTCAGCTCACTGCAAGCTCCGCCTCCCGGGTTTATGCCATTCTCCTGCCTCAGCCTCCCGAGTAGCTGGGACTATAGGCGCCCGCCACCTCGCCCGGCTAGTTTTTTGTATTTTTTTTTTTTAGTAGAGACGGGGTTTCACCGTGTTAGCCAGGATGGTCTCGATCTTCTGACCTCGTGATCCGCCCGTCTCGGCCTCCCAAAGTGCTGGGATTACAGGCTTGAGCCACCGCGCCCGGCCAGAAAGAGTACTATTAATTTATATAGGATAGTGGTCCAGAAACATCTATCATTGAGACAAAAAGTAGGCCAGGTGCGGTAGCTCACGCTTGTAATGCCAGCACTTTGGAAGGCTGAGGCAGGAGGATCACTTGAGGTCAGGAGTTCAAGTTCAGCCTGGCCAACGTGGTGAAACCCTGTCTCTACTAAAAATATGAAAAAAACGTAGCCAGGCATCATGGCGGGCGCCTGTAATCCCAGCTTGGGAGACCAAGGGAGGAGAATCGCTTGAACCCAGGAGAGGGAGGTTGCCATGAACCAAGATTATGCCACGGCACTCCAGCCTGGGCAACAGAGGGAGTCTCCATCTCAAAAAAAAAATAAATAAAAGGCTGGGTGTGGTGGCTCACACCTGTAATCCCAGCACTTTGGGAGGCCAAGGCGGGTGGATCACGAGGTCAGGAGATAGAGACCATCCTGGCTAACATGGTGAAACTCTGTCTCTACTAAAAACACAAAAAATTAGCTGGGCGTGGTGGTGGATGCCTGTCGTCCCAGCTACTCGGGAGGCTGAGGCAGGAGAATGGCATGAACCTGGGAGGCGGAGCTTGCAGTAAGCCGAGATTGCACCTCTGCACTCCAGCCTGGGCAACAAAGTGAGACTCCATCTCAAAAAAAAAAAAAAAAAAGGTAGAAGGGAAGTTGCCAGGGACTAGAGGTAGGGGGAAATGAAGGAGTTAGTATGTAATAGGTAAATTTCAATTTTGCAGGATGAAAGAAACTCTGGAAATGAATGGTGGTGATGGTTGTACAACAAGTGTGTATGTGCTTAATACCACTTATCTGCACACTTAAAATGGTTAAGGTGGTCAGTTTTATGTTATGTAAATTTTGACACAATTTTTTAAAAAGAGAAAGAAAGATATCTCTGATAAGGAGATATCTGAGCAGAAACCTGAGGGAAGTGAGAAAGTAAGCTGTGTGAACATCTGGGGCAAAGCAAGAAGAGATTGACAGGATAATAGTAGCTCTCAGCACTGTTTGGAAGCATAGAGTGAACCCCAACTGAAAGCTACAGAAAAATGAAACAAAAAACAAAAAACAAAAAACACTCGTTCACAACTTTTTTGATACTTCTGCTCCAATTAAACATCAGGGGTGTGATTTGAGTTCCTCCAATGTCATCATTCTCTTGTCTGTGCTGGGAGACATCCTCTCTGCACGCAGGACACAAAAGAAACTTATCTGCCATTTAAAGTCTGAGAAGAGAAGAGAATGAGTCTGTTTTCTGGGATCTGTGCTCGTCACCCAGGCTGGCTGCTGATGGGATTCTCTCTCTTACTCAGCACACATATGTGCTCTTGTAGCCTGGGCTGCTAAGGCAAACAGTAAACTTCGGTATATGAGAGCTGAGAGGACACCTTGAAGAATGCAAAGTTAATGTATCTTTGACCTTAATCTTATTTTGTTTCCTAGTCAGGAGTCTCAGGGCTGTTTGTGCTGGGGACAATGAACACATTTAATATATGTTGGCTGCTTTTTTATAGTACACGAGCCACAATACTTACATTCAATGTTGTATGTGTAAATATGGGGGAGATGGTGGAGAAAAAAGGAAGAGGATTACACCGTTAACAGAAAGGAATACCCAAGTTAACCAGCAGACACGTGTATTTTGTTTTGTTTTGTTTTCTTGAGACAAAGTCTTGCTCTGTCACCCAAGCTGGAGTGCAGTGGGGCAATCTCGACTCACTGCAACCTCTGCTTCCTGGGTTCAAGTGATTCTCCTGCCTCAGCCTCCCGAGTAGCTGGGACTACAGATGTGTGCCACCATGCCTGGCTAATTTTTGTATTTTTAGTAGAGGCAGGGTTTCGCTATGTTGGCCAGGCTGGTTTCGAACTCCTGACCTCATGATCCGCCAGCCTTGGCCTCCCAAAGTGCTGGGATTACAGGTGTGAGCCATTGTGCCTGGCTGACACGTGAATTTTGTGACTCCGTTTGGGTCAATATGACTACTAAAAATTGCACCAAGTCCTGTTTCTCACCGAGTATGCTTTCCACTGAAGACAGTCCAAACATACAGCAACCAAACAATTTCAGAAGGAGCCTCATGCTTCCGAAGAATGTGGAGCAACACAAGTAACTAGTTCAGTTCAGCTCCTTTAACCTTAGTCTTGCTTGGGTTCTGACCCTTGTATGTGGTTCATGGACCAACCAGAGATATGAGCAGAATTTAAACACAAATTGGGGCTCTCCTGCGCTGGCTCATCCTTTCCAGAATATCCCTACTAACTTTCTAGCAGCTGAGCTTGTCTGTAATCTGTTTTCTGGTTCTTCAAGCTGGTAAGGCAGTGATTTTCTACTTTAGTTTTAGCTCTCGTTGCCAGTTGGAACCTGCTTCAGTTCCTTCAAGAGCAGGAAATTCACTTTTTGATATCTTCTTCCAAATGTTGACTCCCTTTCAATTTCTTCCTGGTTTATTTCCTTTCTAGTGCCTTTAGGTAGCTCTTTTTATATATATTTTCCAGGATTTTCTGTAGGAATGTTGGTTTGGTGGGAGCTAGACAGCCAAGCTCCTTATTTGGTTTTGACTCTTTGATTCATCACTGTAGATACTCCCTTGCACCTATTTTGAACTTCTTTGCCCCTCTCCTCCCTCATCATTCTCACCAGCAATACCTGAGGCTTGATTAAATACAACTTTCCACCCGCTCTGAAATTATACCCAAGCAGCTGAATTTGATAAAAATACAACCCTATGCTGACTAGTCTCACATTAAATGTATGTCCTAACAGAACTAGTACACTGCCTTAGTTTATTCCTGCTCTTATTCTCCTAAGCAACTATCTCCATACTGTCTTCTCTTTCTACTAACCCCAACATCTGTTTACTGCGCTCCAATTTCAGCTTGCTATTTATTTAATGATATAATAGAAGTAATAAGAGAATATCTGCATGTTCCCACTATCACATCTACTAGCTGCTGTTTACTGTGCTCTACTTTCAGCTTGCTGTTTATTCAATGATATAATAGAAGCAATAAGAAGAAAATAGCTGCCTGTTCCCAACATCACATCTACTAACTGTCTGCTCCTATACTGATGAATTTTGCACCCTCTCCCTTCTGTTACATATGGTATATGTTCATGTTCCTAACTGAGGCCTCTCTTAAGCACTGGGTTCCATCCTCACTTCCCTATTCACAAAGGGTAACTGTCCTTTCTCTGGTATTATCCACTTTTTTTCCTCTAAATTTATTATTTCTATCAGTATACAAACATGTTATAATATTGTCCAACTTAAAAAAAACTACCTGCCACTGCCTCCTCCCCACATTGAGCCTACCTGCTATCCCCATTTCTCTAGTCCCTTTTAAAATAAAACTAATTGGATTGGGCACGGTTGCTCATGCCTATAATCCAGCACTTTGGGAGGCCACAGCGGGCAGATTATTTGGGCCCAGGAGTTCGAGACCAGCCTGCAACATGGTGAAACGCTGTGTCTACAAAAAATACAAAAATTACCCAGGCATGGTGGTGCGTCCCTGTAGTCAGGTACTTGGGAGGGACAGGTAGGACCACTTAAACACGGGGAGGTTGAGGTTGCTGTGAGCCAAGATCGTGACACTGCACTCCAGTCTGGGCGACAGAGGAGACCCTATCTCAAATAAAATAAAATAAAACTAATTGTGAAAGAATGATTTATTCTGGGCCCGGCACAGTGGCTCATGCCTATAATCCCAGAACTTTGGGAGGCCAAGGCAGGCAGAACACCAGGTCAAGAGATCGAGACCATCTTGGCCAACATGGTGAAACCTTGTCTGTACTAAAATACAAAAAATTAGCCAAGCGTGGTGGTGCGTGCATGTAGTCCCAGCTACTTGGGAGGCTGAGGCAGGAGAGTCACTTGAACCCAGGAGGCAGAGGTTGCAGCGAGCCAAGATTGCTCCACTGCACTCCAGCCTGGTGACAGAGCAAGACTCCGTCTCAAAAAAAAAAAGAATTATTTATTCTCTCTGTCACTACTTCACCTCTCACCCTGTCTTTCTATTTGAAAAGTCATTAGGCAATATTTTTAAAAAATTAATTAATTATTATTATTTATTTTTCAGACGAAGTTTTGCTCTTTTGCCCAGGCTGGAGGGCAATGGTGCAATCTCGGCTCATTGCAACCTCCGCCTCTTGGGTTCAAGCGATTCTCCTGCCTCAGCCTCCCAAGTAACTGAAATTATAGGCCACCACACCTGGCTAGTTTTTGTATTTTTAGTAGAGACGGGGTTTCACCATGTTGACCAGGCTGGTCTTGAACTCCTGACCTCAGGTGATCCACCTGCCTCGGCCTCCCAAAGTGCTGGGATTACAGGCGTGAGCCACTGCACCCGACCCCGGCAATACATTTATATAAGTTCACAAATCAGAAGCTAAAAGAGTGCACACAGTGTTTCTGTCTCTCAAGCAATTCATCTTTCAATCTAGAGACAACTAATGTCAGTCAGCAGTTGTGTAGGCATATACAAGCAAATATGTAGTCTTATCCTTATTTTCTTTTCTCTCTCTTTTTTTTTTTTTTTTTGAGACAGAGTCTTGCTCTGTTGCCCAGGCTGGAGTGCAGTGGCCCAATCTCAGCTCACTGCAACCTCCACCTCCCAGGTTCAAGTGATTCTCCTGCCTCAGCCTCCCAAGTAGCTGGGTTTACAGGCGCATGCCACCATGCCTAATTTTTCGTATTTTAGTAGAGACGGGGTTTCACCGTGTTGCCCAGGCTGGTCTTGAACTCCTGACCTCTTGATTCACCCACCTCGGCCTCCCAAAGTGTTAGGATTATAGGCGTGAGCCACTGTGCCTGGCCCTTATTTTCTTTTAATGTTAACATATTCTAAATTATCTTCTGCACCTTGATTTTTTTCTTACTTAATCCATCTTGGAAATTATTTTGGATCAGTGAAGAGTTCTATGTCATATAAAGAAATAGCTTCCTCATTGTTTTTATGACACATGGAAGCATATTATATAGCACTATTTAACTAGTTACAGTACATCTGAGTAGCTAAAATTATTTATTTTTATTTGTCTGTTTTCTCTACTACAATGTAAACCCAGGAGGAAAGGGATATTGTCTTTTTTTTTTTTTTTTTAAACAAGGTCTCACTCTGTCACCCAGGCTGGAGTGCAGTGGTACTATCATGGCTCACTGTAGCTTTGACCTCTTAGGCTCAAGTGACTCTTTTGCTTCAGCCTCCCGAGTAGCTGGAATAAGAGGTGCCACCTTGCCTGGCTAGTTTTTTAATATTTTTTTTGTATACATGGGTTTTTGCCATGTTGCCCGGGCTGGTCTCGAACTCCTGGGCTCAAGCGATTTGCATACCTCAGTCTCTCAAAGTGCTGAGATTACAAGCATGAGCCACCATGCCCAGCCATCTGTCTTATTTAATACTATATTCTCAATAACTAGAACAGTGTCTGGAATGAAATACACAATAAATATGTGTTCAGTGAATAAAAATGTACATGTCTTAACTGTTTTTGTGGTATCTTTTCACCTCTTTCCCATCTGTACCACCAGCTCTGATTTGTTATTTGCTTGTGGACAAGGACAGTACCTTATATGTATCAGAATCTCCTTCGGCCTGAAACACAGGCTTTGCACCTGTTTCATTCATTGACTACATGGTAATAAAGCGGCATCAACAGGGTGAAACCCCATTTCTTTTAGTCTCACAGTCCGATTATATCTTCCAAAAATATTTAAAGTTATAATCAATATGGGTATAAAAAGCTGTTCAGAAATAGAATAACTATGCAGTAGCCCTAAGCCCATGCGCTAGCCTAGTAGCACTTCTGTGAGAATCAGGGTATATGCGGTACATGGCCTTGTGGTCCCTGAGTGAGAATCAGACCTCTTCCCACCCTCAATGCTCCTGGGTACATTTCCTTCCAGAAACAGGGCAGTCAGGATCATAACAGAAAGCTCTTCCAAGCAGCAGTAGATCTGAACACAGGAGTGCAGCTGATTATTACTTCTGCTGTTGCATAGGCATTTGATCTAGAGCATCCACTTCTCTATTCATCTGTCCTCCTATCCCCATCCTCACCTAAACTCTCCCCACAGTGACTCAGGAAGTATAATTGGATCTATTGTGTTGAAATTCAGGGAGAGAGAATCTAAAGATTCTGTATAGATTATTGAGGAAGTTGAGAGAAACATCACTTATCTTTAGTGCTCAACCAGGAAAGTACCATGAAGCATCAAAGCTTTGCTAAATTCTACTTATAAATCTGTGTAATTACAGTACCAGGCATACATGTTACAAGTAGTTATAGAGAAAAGAGATACAGCTATCTCTGTTGTCTTTCTACATAGATTTGCATAGGAAGTTGAGCCCCTGCCTTTGTAAATGCTGTAGGCATAGTAAGTCATAGGTGAAATTTTAAAGAGCAAGTGTCCTAAATGTTGAAATGTCAGGGTTAAACTTGAAGTGTAGGATTAGGCAGGGAGCAGGTTAAGGAACAGAAGTCAATGATTAATTATGATAGAGCTGAGATTAAATAAGGATTTTGGAATAGTGAGATATGTCTAGCTGAAACAAAGCTGTTAAGGAAATTTCTCCATTTTTGATCACCTGAAATTTACCACCTCCAAGGCTCAGAGTGGGGAGGCTGATCAGGTAGTCTTGACTTTGTCTGAAATGGCCAATTTGGATCAAGACGGTTGTGGGGAAGCACAGCCTTCTATAGTGGCTGTTGCAGAGGAAGAGGAGACAGCAACTTCTGTTATATCAGCTTATTTTTTCCGAAAAGCAACAAGTGCTAAGATATTCAATTAATTGAGACTTTCTGGGAGCTAAAAATGAAGGATTCAGGGAATAAATGCAAGGCTAGAAGGATACATAAAAGAAGCAAAAAATATTAGCAGACGATTTCAAAATGATGGATGTCATGGATGTGCCAAATATGTCAAGGCTGGGTGAGATGGCTCATGCCTGTGATCCCAGAACTTTGGGAGGCCAAGGTAGGAGGATCACTTGAGGCCAGGAGTTTGAGACCAGCCTTTACAGCACAGTGAGAGTCTCATCTCTACAAAAATAAATAAATAAATTAATTAATTAAAAATTAAAAATTAGCTGGGTTTGAGAGCCCATGTCAGTAATCCTAGTTGTTCGAGAGAATGAGGCAGGAAGATCGCTTGAGCCCAGCAGTTCAAGGTTACAGTGAGCTATGACTGCGCCACTGCACTCCAGCCTGGGTGACAGTGAGACCCTGTCTTAAGAAAAGGAAAAAGAAGAAGAATGTGCCAAATATGGATGTTATTTTCTAGACACAGACTTTTAGAATTGAATAAATAAGTGTATATCCTCTGCATTAGCCAAATTATTTTACAAGTCTAGGCTCCCACCCTTTGAGGAATTGCATCTCTCATGCATATGTTTCCTAAGAGAGGAGCTTATTTAAATAGCTTGATCTTGCACTCTGGTTCAAGAATGGGTAATGACGAAAAGATATGCACACACCTGTAATCCCAGCACTTTGGGAGGCCAAAGCAGGCAGATCATGAGGTCAAGAGATCGAGACCATCCTGGCTAACATGGTGAAACCCTGTCTCTGCTAAAAATACAAAAACTAGTTGGGCGTGGTGGTGCGTGCCTGTAATCCCAGCCACTTGGGAGGCTGAAGCAGGAGAATCACTTGAACCCAAGAGTCAGAGGTTGCAGTGAGCTGAGATGGCACCACTGCACTCCACTGTGGGCAACAGGGCAAGACTCTGTCAAGAAAGAAAGAAAGAAAGAAAGAAAGAGAGAGTGAGAGAGAGAAAGAAGGAAGGAAGGAAGGAAGGAAAAGAAAAGAAAGGAAGGAAGGAAAGAAAGAAAGAAAAAAAAGAAAGAAAGAAAGAAAGAAAGAGAAAGAAAGAAAAGAAAGGAAAAGGAAGGAAGGAAGGAAGGGAAAGAGAGCAGGGAGGGAGGGAAGGAGGGAGGGAAGGAAAGAAGGAAGGAAAAGAAAAGATCTACAATGCGAGACTGTGTGTGTCACCATGAAATAAAAAATGAAATAAGGGAAATAAGGCAGATTATGTTATTATTCCCATTTAGCAAATGACAAAAATGGAAGCTTCCAGGGATTAAGGAAGTTTTTCCATAGTACAAGGTTAGTAGGGGCAGAACCAGGAATTCTAACCCAGGTTGTTTTCCTCTGAAACCAAAAGGGCTCAATTAATGGGCAATTATAAGACTGAAAAGATTTGTTGAAAATAGACAATGTCAGACTTTGAATAGCATTCTCCGGAGTTTAGGTTTTTAAATGTTGGAGAAAAGGGGACAGCTGCAGAGATTCTGAGGTGGGAAATGAAATGTTTCAAGTTGTTCTGTAGGAAGATAACTCTTGACAGAGACCAGAGAGTTGTGAAGGTTTCCCCTGCCCTTGGCATTCGTGAGCCATCTTACTATATTAATAAATTCCTTATTTAACATAAGCTAGCTGAAATTGCATTCCTGTCAGTTAAAGCTGAGAAAACTCCTGTTTAATAAATCTCAGTTTGCAGAGGAGGAAACTTAAAACCAGAGAGTATAAATGAAACACAGTTTTTTGGTGTCAAGGTCAGCACTAGACTGTCCATGTCCCCACTCCCCTAAACCGCTGTACCCTGGGCAGTTAGACCTTTCACTTTTTCACTGCACTATTTGTGTTGAAGAAAAAGTGAACAAATCAATTCTTCATGGGCAATTGAAAGTGATGATTTTATGTAAATTAATTCCATACTAATAGATGTGGAAAACCAGTACTCAGATGACAGATGCATTTATTAAATGAATCTAGTATAGAACCATCCCATGCTTCAGATCAGACTTGACAAGACTCCTCAGAAATCTGCTACCTAATGATTTGGAGTTAGAAACGTAGCATGTTGGCCAGGTGCAGTGGCTCACACCTGTAATCCCAACACTTTGGGAGGCTGAGACGGGTGGATCACGAGGTCAGGAGATCGAGACCATCCCGGCTAAAAAGGTGAAACCCCGTCTCTACTGAAAATACAAAAAATTAGCCGGGAGTGGTGGTGGGCGCCTGTAGTCCCAGCTACTCAGGAGGCTGAGGCAGGAGAATGGTGTGAACCCGGGAGGCGGAGCTTGCAGTGAGCCGAGATCCCACCACTGCACTCTAGCCTGGGTGACAGAGCAAGACTCCATCTCAAAAAAAGGAAACATAACATGTTCACATAAATAGTGAAATACACAGTAACACACATTCATGAATAAGTCTACTGCACCAAAGTAGAGGAAAGACAGAATCAAACATATATAATACTAATTTCAAGCCTATAACCTAGCTTTATGAGAAATGGATGACTTCAAGTTAAAATAATTGTCTTTCTCCATAAAAATCTGTTAAAAAGTGTCTTAACAACTTCTGAACTAACCTTTCTCCCTCAAAAGAACCACTCTACTCCTGTTACTGACTGTGGAGTCAACCCAAATCACTCTAACCCATTTATCCCATTGATCAACTGGACTCCAGATTCTGCATCCTGCCAATCTACAGTATCTTCATATACGTCTTTCTTTTTCACCCTCACCTTAATACAATGTCTTGTATCCACTCACTTGTATAATTGCAATAGCCTCTTAAATCATCCAGCTGTTGCCACTCTCTCCCACTGCCACCTAATTATGTTGCTCCTCACTGCTTATAGAACTGGCTTCAAGCTGCTAAGCATGTCATTCAAATCTAACTGAAATCTGACTAATATGTTATCCTTAATTCCCCAATTACCCATAAGCCTCAGCTAAATCAGCTATTAATGTTCAACAAGTATCAGCTGTTATTATTTGTCGTTAATCAGATTGTCCTGCCTGTTTCTATTCCCCATATATAAATGTGACCTCTTTCAGGCATGAAATCTCCCTGATTCTACTCCCTCACTACACCGAAGTGGTGATTCTCTTTCTCACCTCCTCAGGGATTTTGGTACAACTTGAAGGGCTCTGCATAGTTTGCTGTGTATTATTGTCATATTTGTCCATGTCTTAACTCTCTTTTTAGAAGTTGAACTTCTTGAGCATAAGAAAAAAAGTCTATTCTGGGGGTGCATGTGCAGGTTTTTATTCTTTAGTGTACTTCTACCTTGCATTTTGCACATAAATGTATGTATTGAATTTGAAACTAAGTTACTGATGATGGAATGAACTCACTAACACCTTTTATCTAATTTAAACGGAATGTCTAAAGAAGGCAGAATTTCACTGAAATGAAAAAAACTCGATACAAATTAAAATATTTTTAAATACACAAGCTAAATGATCCTTCCTTCCTTCCTTCTTTCCCTCCCTCCCTCCTTCCTTCCTTCCTTCCTTCCTTATTTTTCTCTTTCTTTCAACTGAGTCTGTCTTTTTCCCCCACGCCGGAGTGCAGTGGCGCAATCTCAGCTCACTGCAATCTCTGCTTCCTGGGTTCAAGTGATTCTCCTGCCTCAGCCCTTGAGGAGCTGGGATCACAGGCGCATTCTATACGCCTGGCTAATTTTTGTATTTTTAGTAGAGATGGGGTTTCACCATGTTGGCCAGGCTGGTCTCAAACTCCTGACCTCAAGTGATCCACCCGCTATAGCCTCCCAAAGTGCTAGGATTACAGGCATGAGCCACTGCGCCCTGCCCATACTGTTTTTCTTGACACTATTGCTTTTTTTGTAGGAAACATGATCTTTCACGCTGCTCTCTGAAGTGATTACTAAGGTCATTGAACTTACTACAAAATTCAGAAAACACTTTCATAGGACTAATTACTAATTTCGTTTCATTTATTATGAAGTCACAGACTTCTACAAATGTTTTAATGGTTTAAAATGTGTAACTTCTCAGTATGAGTTGCATTTTGGATGTTGTCTGTCTATTGATACCCTAATGCCTCACTTTGGGAAACATAGGGCTACTTTTAATATTAGCATAAAACATGAAACTTTTGCGATAGATACATGAAAATTTGAAAGATCAAACTTATTTAGGCATAGCCAAAAGCTTCTACTTTATGCAATCACAATTTATGACTTTTGATTCATGGAAATCCCAAAATTTACATTTCTCTTGAGAACTAATACACTTTAAATCCTAACATAAGATGCATGTAGGCTTGCAATAATCTACTCCTGAGAAAGTTCTGGTGGCTTGCAATTTATAGCCATGAGGACCAGCTGCCGTTAGTTATCATGTACTTCTTCCCATTGTTTTTGTTTGTTTGTTTGTTTTTTGAGACGGAGTCTCGCTCCATTGCCCAGGCTGGAGTGCAGTGGCATGGTCTCAGCTCACTGCAAGCTCTGCCTCCCCGGTTCATGCCATTCTTCTGCCTCAGCCTCTCGAGTAGCTGGGACTACAGGCGCCCGCCACCACGCCTGGCTTTTTATTTTTTAGCAGAGATGAAGTTTCACTGTGTTATCCACGATGGTCTCGATTTCCTGATGTTGTGATTCTCCCGCCTCCGCCTCCCAAAGTGCTGGGATTACAGGCGTGAGCCACCACGCCTGGCTCCCATTGTTGATATACAGGGAAGAAGATTGACATCTATCATGCTCTAAATACATAGAGTTAGATATGGATTTTTAATTTATTTGTCCTCAGTATTTGTAGCATGTTTTCTCAGGACTCGAGAAAACAGAACATTTTAGTGCATTGAGATTTCTCCAGTATGAAATTTCTCCTACATATTAAGCAATATGTGAATTCTGCAAGGGTGAACATCTTCCATTCTATCCCTGTATATTATTTCATCATGGTCTCAGAGAAGAAACTTTTGCATTGATAAAATATGCACTTATTAACTTTGCGTGTCATGAGAGGTATTCAGATGTCTTTCTGTTCAGAGACTATATTTACTGAGTACTGTGGCATGAACATCTTCAATTTACTAGGTTGTTTTTGAGTGACAGGAATCCTTTTTATGCAAATTCTTTATGAGATACGTGTTTTCTGAATATTTTCTCCCCTAGAGAATTTACCTATTAATTTTCATAATGGTATATTTTGCTAAGAAGAAGTTTTTAAGATGAATATAAAGTTTTTGCTTTTATGCTTTTTTACTTTCTGTGTCCTGTAAGAAGTCTTTGACTTCTCCCAGATCATGAAAATAGCATCCTATGCTTTATTCTAGAAGCTTTATAGTTAGGTCTTATGTTCCGATTTATGATCCTTTTTGAATTAATTTGTGTGTGATGTGATGTAGGAATTGAGGTGTTTTCTTCTCCCAAATGAATATACGACTACTCCAGAATCATTTTCTCTCGGTAGGCCTTCCAGGCCTTCTACACTTTAGTTGTATAGAAGTAACGAAAACAGATATTGTTGCCTTATTCCTGGTTTTAGAAGGAAAGCAATCGATATTTTACCATAAATACAATGCACAGAGAGACAGGGGATTGAGAGAGAGAGAGAGAGAGAGAAAGAGAGAGGGAGATTGAGGTTCTGGTCCTCAGAAGAGTAAGAAAGCTTTTTTCCAGAAGGTTCTCAGCAACTTCTCCCCATTTCTCATTGATCTGAATTCTGAACTATAGTGGCCTGGGATGAGATTACACCTTAGCCACGTGCCCCTATACTCAGGGTTAGAGTCAGCATATGGGCAGTGCAGAAGTGTAGACACCTGAATGAAACTAGGACTTATAAACATATGTAAAGAGTGTTAGGGAAGAAGAGAGTTATTTTTTTATTTATTTATTTTTTTTGAGACGGAGTCTCACTCTGTCGCCCAGGCTGGAGTGCAGTGGCCGGATCTCAGCTCACTGCAAGCTCCGCCTCCCGGGTTTAGGCCATTCTCCTGCCTCAGCCTCCCGAGTAGCTGGGACTACAGGCGCCCGCCACCTCGCCCGGCTAATTTTTTGTATTTTTTTTTAGTAGAGACGGGGTTTCACCGTGTTAGCCAGGATGGTCTCGATCTCCTGACCTCGTGATCCGCCCGTCTCGGAAGAGAGTTATTTTATAGAATAAAAGAGGCTTTGCAATCATAACAGCAAAATGTGATATGTGAGTGTTATTTGGATTCTGATTCAAATAAACCAGTTGTTAAAAATGTCTAAGACAATTGGGAAAATTTGAACATTCTCTGAATATCTGACAATATCATTAAGTCTTTTTAAGTATTTTATGTGTAATGATAGTATTGTAGTTATTTTTTGGACTCATCTTACAGAGATACATAAGAAATGGTAACAAATGAAATGCTGTGATGTTTGGGAATTACATTAAAGTAACCCAGTGTGAGAGTATTGGGATATGGGCAAAATAAGATTGGTTGGGTGATGAATATATCAGATTTCATTTTTTTTTTTTTTTTTTTTTGAGACAGAGTCTCGCTCTGTTGCCCAGGCTGGAGTGCAGTGGCGCAATCTCGGCTCACTGCAAGCTCCGCCTCCCGGGTTCACGCCATTCTCCTGCCTCAGCCTCCGAATAGCTGGGACTATAAGCGGCCGCCACCTCGCCCGGCTAGTTTTTTGTATTTTTTAGTAGAGACAGGGTTTCACCGCGTTAGCCAGGATGGTCTCGATCTCCTGACCTCGTGATCCACCCGCCTCGGCCTCCCAAAGTGCTGGGATTACAGGCTTGAGCCACCGCGCCCGGCCTCATTTTTGCTATTTTGTTTACTTTTTGTTTTTGAGACGGAGTCTTGCTGTGTCGCCCACGCTGGAGTGCAGTGGCACGTTCTCGGCTAACTGCAAGCTCCGCCTCCCGGGTTCACACCATTCTCCTGCCTCAGCCTCCGGAGTAGCTGGGACTACAGGTGCCCACCACCACGTCCAGCTAATTTTTTGTATTTTTAGTGGAGACAGGGTTTCACCATGTTAGCCGGGATGGTCTCGATCTCCTGACCTCATGATTCGCCCACTTCGGCCTCCCAAAGTGCTGGGATTACAGGTGTGAGCCACCACGCCAGGCCTTGTTTACTTTTACTTAGAAAATTCCTTAATAAAATTTAAAAGCCCCTACTTAAAAAAATGAAAAATAGGGATTGTCACCAAAAATAGGGAGACGATGTTTTGGAGGCAACCACAATTCCCACTCTATTAATCCTTTTCATTTATATTACTGTTTCTGATTATTTAAAATTATTTTATTTATTTTTACATATTCGAATAAGCAATGAATTTACAGAGGTAAAAATTAGAAAGATCTCAAAAGATACACAGCAAGAAGTCTCCCTCTCATGCTGGGCCCTTGTTACTTCGTTTTCCGTCCCCATAGCTGCCCTCTCCATTTCCCTTGTAATCAGTGCTATCCTTTTATCATATATACCATTTTTAGTGGCTGCAAAATATTGCATATATAAACATACCACAACTTATTGAGCAATTTTCTTATTGTTAAACTTTTATGTTGTTCTTATTTAGAGAGCTTTCTGTATTTTAGATCTTACACTATCAATAATTTCTCCTTCTCGGAAATATTCAATTGATTAAAATATCCTTGGCTGGGCGAGGTGACTCACGCCTGTAATCCCAGCACTTTGGGAGTCCAAGGTGGGCAGATCACCTGAGGTCAGGAGTTGGAGATGACCCTGGCCAACATGATGAAACCTTGTCTCTACTAAACATACCAAAATTAGCTGGGCGTAGTGGCACACGCTTGTACTCCCAGCTGCTCAGGAGGCTGCGGCAGGAGAATGGCATGAACCTGGGAGGCAGAGCTTGCAGTGAGCCGAGATTGTGCCACTGCACTCCAGCCTAGGCGACAGGGCGAGACTCCGTCTCAAAAAAAGAAAAACAAAAAAACTCCTTAATTACTTGGTAACTTGAAAAAAAAAAACAAAACCCAAAACTTTCAACCCCAGTCCCACTCCAGCTACCTTTCTATTGCTCTTTTTACTCCACAGCCTGGTCCAACATATCAATATTTTAGCAGGACAGACTGCCTGAACCATTGAGTCGTTCAGGAAGCGAACTCCCTTTGGGAGGTCAACCTGCAGGGATTAGTCTTGAACAAGTTGATGCTTCTTTTCTACTTTATATTTTCTCTTTAGTTTCCAATCACTATCTGTAGAGTTATATCTCCAAATGTATATTGTAAGCCCAGAATAGCCATGTATGTCAAGTCATCTACTTGATATCTCCACTTCAGTACCTCAAGGGCACCTCAAACTTTCCATGACACAATCTCCTTTTCCAAACCTGGTTCTATTCAGTGTTCTCTTCTCCCAGGAATGGTGCTGTCCTACATAGAATTGCATAAGCCATTTTCTGTTTCCCATTTCCTATATGCAATCCATCATTAGGTGTTATTGATTTTATTACAAAAACATTTCTCAATGTTATTGCGAAAACATTTCTCTCTACTGACATAACCACTATGCTGTCCAAAAGACAATCATCTTTTGGACTATATAGTAAGTAGCCCACAAACTATTTTTTCCTTATCTATTCAACTGTCAATCTAATTCATTCTTCATCCTTCAGGTGGAGTAAACGTTTTCCTTCCCAACACAAATCTGATCATATTATTCCCACTTGCTTAAGATCCTTTAATACCTTTCCACTGTTCTTATGCTAAAGGCCCTATCACGGCCAGCAAAGCCCCGCATGGACTGCTTCCTCTCTCACCATTTCATAGTGTACCCCCTTTTACTACTTGACTGTCAATGACATAACCAAAATACAACTTTCTTTACATTTCTTGAACATTTCATGCACCACGGGATCTTTGCAAATTCCCTTCTCTCCATTGACCTTTTTTTTTTTTTTTTTTGAGACGGAGTCTCGCTCTGTCACCCAGGCTGTAGTGCAGTGGCGCAATCTTGGTTCACTCCAACCTCCGCCTCCCAGGTTCAAGCGATTCTCCTGCCCCAGCCTCCTGAGTAGCTGGAGTTATAGGCACGTGCAACCATGTCTGGCGAATTTTTGTCTTTTTAGTAGAGACAGGATTTCCCCATGTTAGCTAGGCTGGTCTTGAACTATTGATCTCAAGTGATCCACCTGCCTCAGGCTCCCAACGTGCTGGGATTATAGGCATGAGCCACCGCACCTGGCCTCCTTTTTTTTTTTTTCTAAGACAGGGTCTCACTCTGTCACCCATGTTGGAGTGCAGTGGCACAAACATGGCTCACTGCAATCTCATTCTTTTAGGCTTGAGTGATCCGCCTGCCTCAGCCTCTGGAGTAGCTGGAACTACAGGGGCATGCTACCATGCCTGGCGAATTTTTAAATTTGTTTGTGGAGAAAGGGTCTCGCCATGTTGCTCAGGCTGGTATTAAACTCCCGGACTCAAGTGATCTTCTTGCCTCAGCCTGCCAAAGTGCTGGGGTTACAGACATGAGCTACTGCGCCCCACCAAGAATATTCTTTATCACCCTATCTCCTTTGCCTGGATACCCTCTATTCATCTTTTGATTCTTAGGTGAAGTGTCTGTTTTTTTGAAATCCTTTCTAGATGTTCTTAGTCTTTCACAGCATGGTTTTTCCAGCCTTTCAGAACACTTATCTCTATTTATAATTATATATCTATGAGCATAATTATATGAAAAACATTATTTAAGAAATATCTCTATTCCCCTCCTACAGACAGTATTTTTTTGTGTACTAGGAATTTAATAATAGTTCTGTATAAATAAATACTATATTTATCTATACATCTTTGTTTTTATTTCAGGTTGTTTCTTTGGACTATATGCCCAGAGGTGAAATGAATGAATCAAAAGGTACACAACAATTTTTTTTTTTTTTTGAGACAGAGTGTCTGGGTCTGTCGCCTAGGCTGGAGTGCAGTGGCACAATCTCGGCTCACTGCAAGCTCTGCCTCCCAGGTTCATGCCATTCTCCTGCTGCAGCCTCCTGAGCAGCTGGGAGTACAAGCGTGTGCCACTACGCCCAGCTAATTTTGGATTAGCCACCACACCCGGCTAATTTTTAGTAGAGACGGGGTTTCACCATGTTGGTCGGGCTGGTCTCCAACTCCTGACCTTGTGATCCACCCGCCTTGGCCTCCCAAAGTGTTGGGATTACAGGCATGAGCCACCGTAATCAGCCTGCAGACATTTCTAATGGCTTTTAGTACATAGACAGATGTGTTGATAGTCAATGACGTGTTCTCCCCTAAAGAACCCATTAATGAATCAAAGATAATCTGGGAAAGTTTTAGGTTGTAATTTCAGTGAGTTTTTGGTTTTTTTTTCACCTTCTTTTGTTTCAGCATTTTGATCTGTGACTTGAATCTCTATATAGAGAGGGAGCTTGTCAAGTCTACATGATATACAGCACAGACATGATATACCAGACAAGTGATTAATAGATGCAGGACCCAACAATGTCTTTTCAGGTTATACTAGTGACCTCAGGCCAGGTGTGGTGGCTCACACCTGTAATCCCAGCACTTTGGGAGGCTGAGGTGGGTGGATCACCAGAGGCGAGGAGTTTGAGACCAGCCTGGCCAACACGGTGAAACCCCGTCTCTACTAAAAATACAAAAAATAGCCAGGCATGGTGGTGCTGACCTGTAGTCCCAGCTACTTGGAGGCTGAGATGCAAGAATTGCTTGAACCCGGGAGGCGGAGGTTGCAGCGGGGGTTGCAGTGAGTGGAGATCACACCACTGCGCTCCAGCCTGGGCAACAGAGCAAGACCCAATCTCAAAACAACAACAACAACAACAACAAAACCTAATTAAGATGAAATCCAGCAGGACAAATGTAGGATCCTTCACTTTGATTAAGAAATTCTGTAGCATGAGTACTGGACAAGAGTGTAGTTTAGTGAGACCCGTGGCTGCCTCTCACTGCTAACTCCAAAGTCCCTTCTATTGGCTTATGTGTCCCCTGCATTTCCTGCCTCTACTTCCAGACCTACAGTCTGTTTTTCTTTGATAGCTTCCTTTGTCCACTCCATTTCTTGGGATTTTCATCCTACCCTACCCTGGCTTTGGCCATAGTCTTCCTAGTTGCCACCTCATTGACACTACTCTGAAGAGGGGCACTCGGATGCATTGTATTTTTGTAACTGTAAAATATGTGCTTTAAAAGGATGTGTATTCTCTCTTCATTAGTAGAGAAATGAATGTTCACCCTTGCCCTTTAATGAGACTTGTAGTCGAAGTTTTTGAATCTTCCGTATCTTTGTCTTCTCCTGCTAACTTTATTCATTTCAGAGCGAAGGGTGTGAAAAATCTAGCACCATGGTGTGGAACTTATACTTGTAATTCTGTCAAGTGTAGCTTTTTTTAGTCTGTGTTTTTAGGTGTAGGTTCAGGACTAGTATAAACTTTCTGGTGAATCTCTTTGACTCTAATAATGTTTTTACCTTTAAAATTTATTTTGCTGATATTAATATTGTTCATGATAGTTAACTTTCTGCGTCAACTTGGAGAGTGTTTTTGGAAGAGATATACATTTAAATTGGTAAACTTTGGTTAAAGCAGATTGCTCTCCATAATATGGGTGGGCTTCATCCAATCAGCTGAAGGCCTGAATAGAAGAAACAGCAAGAGGGAATTTTTTAGCAGACTGCCTCCAGACTCCATCTGCCTTACTAGCTGCCCTGGCCTTTAACTGGAACTACATCATCAGGTCTCTTGGGTATTGAGCCCGCTGGTCCAAACTGTAGATTTTGGATTTGCTAGCTTCCATAATCATGTGAGTCAATTCCTGATAATAGATCTCTTTCATCTCTCTCTCTCTATATATATATACACACATTCTACTGGTTCTGTTTCTCTAGAGAACCCTGATATATTGTTGTATCACATCTATTTGGCTAATATTTTCTATGGTATCCTTTTTTCCATTTCCTTTTGGAAATGGTGGTCCCTTAGAAACAGCAAATAGCTGTTTTGTTTGATCTTTTCAGATGTAAGAAATAAATCAGATCAAGTACAAATTGTGATCCAAGAGATTTTGAATCAGTGGCAAGAAGCTTGCCTTACTGCAGTTCCAGTACAGCTTATAAAGCATAAAGATGAAGTACTTTGACGTTTTTTCATGATTGGCTGTTACACATTAATTTTTTTAGGGCAACTATTTAAGCTGATTTGTCTATAGCTGATTGACTTAGTTTCACTGACTCATGCTCACAAGGATGTAAACTTTGTGTTTTGTGTTTATTATTACAGATGGTATTTTAGGGAAATGAGGATGATGAGTTTTGGTTTGTGGTTATACACAATTGGACTTAGGTATATCTAAACTGTGGCCTCCATTTTTATTTTTCTTTAATACACTATCTAAGACCTCTGTGTTTTAGAGTAAACATTGAGTTTACTCTGTTTATATTTTCTGTGACCATGGGTATATTTAGATTTATTTCTACCGTTACTTCATGTTTTGTTTTTATGACTATTTTTCTTTGCTTCCCACCCATTTCCTGCCTTTTGTTGAACAGATTGTTTTTCTCTTCTCCTTCCCTTAAAGCTTGGGAATCTTCAATAAAACCAATTTCCAGGAAGAAAAAAATACCAGATATACAAAAAAGAAAGTTAAAACTGTCTGGACCACAGAATAACCTGTATTATCATTAGTGAAAAACTCTACGCTTTTGTTAATGGAACTTATGATACCAAGTGTCCTTTTGAAATCTCTGCTTGATGTTTTTGGTGTTGGTGACAGGTGACAAAATCTTCTACTCTTTAGCTAATAATAATCTATAAGAAGTTGTTTAGCTGTTTTGGTGTTCTCCTGGGCAGCTTTCTTCTTGATTTGATAAGTTGCCCTGTCTAATACGGTAACCACAAGGCACATACAGCTATTTAACTTAATTAATTTCATTAATTGTACTTTAATACAAATTTAAAATTCAGTTGCACTAGCCACATTTCAAGCACCCTGTAACCCCATTTGGTTAGTGGATGCTATTTTGGACATTGTAGATTACAGAATATTTCTATCATTGTAGAAAGTTCTATTGGACAGGAGGTGATAAGCTGATAGTAGTGCTGCAGCTTTATATGTTTTGAAGCAGACCTATTTGGGAGACTGCATCATATTACAGAATCTGGAACTGACCATTTACATCAGCATTCTGTGATGTTCTTCCATTATCTTCTGCTCCTGTGGTGAAGAGTGACCAGCATGAGGTGCAATGCCCACCATGGAGGCTGCTGGGGGCTCCTGCCCCTGCCCACAAACTCCAGGCTTGGTCCTCACAGGACAGTGGAGGTTTATATAAAGCAACAGCCTAGACAGCAATGGTGATAACAGCAGCTGAGAGCAGCTGAGGGGCCAACTTCTGTACAGCAGTGGGAATCCTGACTTTCTGAATAGTATAAGAGGCCAAGCAAGACTGGAACATTTTTAGTTGAAGCCAGCTTGCAAACGGTTGAGCCTGGGCTAGACTGGTATTTCTTTCTTCCTTTCCTTTTTTTTTTTGAAACAGGGTCTTGCTCTGTCAGCCAGGCTGGAGTACAATGGCAGGATCTCAGCTCACTGCAGCCTCCACCTCTCGGGTTCAAGTGATTCTCTTGCCTAAGCCTCCCGAGTAGCTGGGATTACAGAGGTGCTCCACCATGCCCGGCTAATTTTTGTATATATATATATTTTTTAGTAGAGACGGGGTTTCACCGTGAAGACCAAGCTGGTCTCAAACTCCTGACCTCAAGTCATCCGCCTGCCTTGGCCTCACAAAGTGCTGGGATTATAGGCATGAGCCACCATGCCCAGCCTCTGGTATTCTTTTGAAACTTTAACCTCTACCACCTTGTGGCCAGACTGATTTAGGTGTCATCTGATTAGGTGAAGATTACAGAGGTCTTTCCCGAGCCTGTGGCACCACTGGCACAAATGGTCACTAGCTGGAACTGATTTAGGACGGCACTGGCAGGGAAAACACATGCCAATCACCACCTGCCCCTTCATATCCTGAATGGGCAGGTGAGACTCTCTTTCTCTTGGCCAGCCAACATACCTCATCAACGTACATGTGCCCATTCATTACAGGAACAGCTTTTCCTCTTTGAGGAAAGAGCAGCTGAAAAAGACAAGCCTTCTGCTTCTCCCTCACTCCAGCATCATCTTGGCACTGGTAATATATCCAAGATATTTATTCATAGTCAGTGGCGTTAGCCAGGCTCATATTTACCGCTTTGATTGGGTTAATTTTTTTTCAAGTGTCAACTTCTGTTGTTTCAATTTTCAAGTGTGCAACTTCTGTGCACAGCTTACGAATATGATTTTTCGCCACTGAGTTCATTTCTTCCACAATGTAGGTATCCAAGTTTTTTGTAACTTACAAAGTCATATCCTTTGGATTTCCCACTAGGCTCTGTCATCACATTGACATTTTAGCATTGTACCAAATAAATGAAAAAATTTTTTCAGGTTGTCATCATCCATATCTTCCCCAGAGCTTTAACTTTGTGCCAGGTGCCTTGTTAAGTACAGGGATCAACACAGTTCAAAATTAAATGTCCCTGCCCTCGTAAAGTCGCCAGGCAGGAAAAACAACTAATTAAGCTATTGTCAAGTTATTTACAATGACGACAAAAGCATATTGTGCTTTTGGATTTGTTTAATTTTATTACTCTTTAAATTTGACATATGAAAATACCATACTTAAACAGTTCATGTACCTGGAACAAAGGCACTAATACAGTACTAGAAAGGTGGTGACGGATTTAAGAACAATTATGCCAATTTCCAATCTGTTTTACAGTAATGTTACAGAATTGGAGGAAGCTACTCCTGTACAACTTTGGAGGGTAGGAGGAGCAGGGCGTGAGAATGCCTTTCCAGGGGCTTACGAGTACGCCCAGTCGCTGCGTGGCTTCCCGTACACTCAGCCGCGCGCCGGCGTGGGCGTGGCCGGGGCGCCCCCAGCGTGACTCCGCCCAGGGCGCTCGGTTCAGCTAGCTGGAAACTACAGTTCCCAGAAGGCCGCGCGAGCCCGGGAGAGACGCGGCGGCGGTGGCAGCAGGAAAGGCGCGAGCGGAGGTGGCGGCGGGTATCCCCTGGGTGGTCGGCCCGGCAGTAGCCGGGCCCCGGACGCAGGACGTGGCCCCAGGTAGCCCTTGCAGCTCAGTGCTGTAGCCAGGGCAAGTCCGCGCCTGCGCCTGCTGGACTGGCCCGGGCGAGATGTAGGGCGCTGGGCGCGGAGGCCGCCGGTGCGGCGGAGGATCGCGGAGGGCGCGCCGAGGATGGAGAGAGCGATGGAGCAACTCAACCGCCTTACGCGCTCTCTGCGCCGCGCGCGCACCGTGGAGTTGCCGGAGGGTGAGGAGGGTAGTGGGGCCGGGCTGGCCGCGGGGCGGGGGACGGCCGGGGGTGGCCGGGGGGGGGGGGGGGTGCAGGAACTCCGGACGCGTCAAGGTCGGGTGGAAAAACTAACCGAAAGCTGAGAAAACGCCCACTTTTACTTTCCAGAGCTGAGAGGCGGCCCCGGGCCCTGGACTCCCCTGGCCCGCCGCTCCCACCCCGGCAGGTGGGAGTTTGCGGGAGGAAACTGGGTTGGTGGGGGTTCCGCTGCTGGGAGGACCGAGACAAAGGTCTCTCAACGTCTGTCGATTAGGGGTCTTGCTTGGCAAAGAGGCAGGAATACCAGCCGGAGGCCCGAGACCCGGAGTCAGAAAACATCATAATTGCGAGTCATTTCACTGTCTCCGGGGATAGAGATGATCCAAAGATAGTGTTTAAGCTGCATCAGAGGGGCCAGGCGGACTTTTATTTTTGTTATTTTTTAAAATGTGGGGCACAGCCTTGTTTTGATAACAGGAAGACAAAGGGTTGTCAACCATCAAACAGATACTTTTAAAAGTACTGTGTGTGTAAACACGATACATTTTTCTTTAGTATGCATGCCTGACTTCGTTCTTCATGTATTCATCAGACTAGTATTGAGTGGGCTAGCTGGGAACTAGGACGCATTTGCAAATAGGGATAAGGCATGGTCCCTGAAGTTCAGGACTTTTAGTTCAGCGTTCCAGAGTTCCTTCAGAACAGGTAAAACTCTACTAATGACGAGAGAAAATAAGCAGTTTTGTTTGCAGCGTCAGGAATTCAGACGTTTTAGTGGTGATGGGAGATAGCAGTGCTGCTTCTAAGAAGCTTTTGGCTCTTTATGCCCGAGAGAGAGAAGGGTTGGGAGGAGGTTATAGCTGGTGAATAGCTTTTTTCTTAATTGTAGTAGTTTATCTTATTTTTTCAAAACTCTCTTCGAATTGCTGCTGGGTGGTTTGTAGGATAGGAAGGGGACCTTGGCAGACGGTCATGAAAGAAATGTGGGATTGGGTACTTTGGCGATTATTTTCTTTCTTTTGTAGAGATGAGGTCTCACTATGTTCCCCTGGCTGGTCTTGAACTCCTAGGCTCAAGCGATCCGCACCCTGCTCCCCCCGCAAAGTGTTGTGATTACAGATGTGAGCCACCGCGCCTGGCCTGGGGATAATCTTCCTGAGAAAATGGTCTCTAGTTTCTATTTAGAATTCAGATTTTGATAACTAGATTCAAGCTTCAACTTTTTCTTTATTTCCTTTCCAAATTCCACATTTGAATCCATTTCTTCAGTGCTACTCTTACTTATTTTTCGTAGTCAAATTATTGGTATAGGTTGATGAAGACTACATGTATAATTTATATTGTTTGAATCTCGATATTTTTTACACAAATGTGATTTAGAAGACTTTGATAATGTTACTTGGTTTTAAAAGTAATGTAGTTTCGGCCGGGCGCGGTGGCTCAAGCCTGTAATCCCAGCACTTTGGGAGGCCGAGACGGGCGGATCACGAGGTCAGAAGATCGAGACCATCCTGGCTAACACGGTGAAACCCCGTCTCTACTAAAAAATACAAAAAAAAACTAGCCGGGCGAGGTGGCGGGCGCCTGTAGTCCCAGCTACTCGGGAGGCTGAGGCAGGAAAATGGCGTGAACCCGGGAGGCGGAGCTTGCAGTGAGCTGAGATCCGGCCACTGCACTCCAGCCTGGGCGACAGAGCAAGACAACGTCTCAAAAAAAAAAAAAAAAAAAAAAGTAATGTAGTTTCATTGTACAAAATTTGGAAAATAAAAATAGAAAAAGAAATGTCATTCCACCACCCAATTATGAGCAGTGTTACTATTGTTACTTCTTTCTCTTTCTCTCCCTAACAAGTTAACATCATATTGCATATAGCCTTTTATTTTGTATTTAGAAAACATCCCAAATGTTTTCTTTCTTTTTTTTTTTTTTTTTTTTTTGAGACAGAGTCTCGCTGTGTTGCCCAGGCTGGAGTGCAGTGGCCCAGTCTCGACTCACTGCAAGCTCCGCCTCCGGGGTTCACGCTATTCTCCCGCCTCAGCCTTCCGAGTAGCTGGGACTACAGGGGCCCATCACCACGCCCGGCTAATTTTTTGTATTTTTAGTAGAGGCAGGGTTTCACCGTGTTGGTTAGGACGGTCTCGATCTGCTGACCTCGTGATCAGCCCGCCTCAGCCTCCCAAAGAGCTGGGATTACAAGCATGAGCCTCCGTGACTGGCCCCAAATGTTTTTTTTTTTTTTATATATTCTTCCATATGCTTAATGACTTCGGAATTTCATAAGATGCACGTAACAAATGTTGAATCTAAATACTGTTTTTAAACTGATTTTATGAGAAACAGCATTATATTGAAGACATAGTCTGCCTCTAAATACTTCCTTAGGATTGATTCTCTCAAGAAGAATGTCTACAATACATTTCTAAAGCTCAACGTATAAGTTTCTCAACTTACTTCTTGGAAAGTTCCACCAGCAGTCTGAGAGTGCCCAGAAACTAGAGTTTGATAAGTAAAAGTAAAACTTTCCCACATATAGGCAAAAATGGCATCTTGTTTGCATTTGCTTTTCTTTGATTATAATGAATTTGTTCATTTTGTTACTTGAATTTAATTTATCTTTGTCTCTAAGTTCTGATGAGTATTTGAATTCTTTGAGCTTGGCTCTTTCAAGTATATCATACATGTAGGAATATATATATATATGATACTGATACAAATCCACATTTGTGCTTACATTTTTGTGCTTACATTTTAAGGACTGAATGGAAAAGAAACTGAGATGTCTCTAAATTTAAAAAATAATTAGTTTTGTTTTGTTTTGTTAGAATTCAATAATCAGTAAGCATCTAATTACAACAAACTATTAAGCTTGTAAACTTTTTTAGTCAGCTTGTACTCTAAAATTAACTTTGTTGCAAAGGTTGAAACTATAGATGTTTGATAAACTGAGTTGGATGCTATGTTTCCTTGATAAAAACCTGAGTATTACTCTAAGTAATGAAGTGCAGGTAGTTGAGTCACTCTAGGCAGGCCTAACACAGGAATATTCTTGAGAGAAAAAGAGGTGAAGAGTAAGAGATTACTTTAGGGATATGGATTCTTAGTAGTGTTTAAAAGGTGGAGGCCAGGTGCAGTGGCTCAGGCCTGTAATCCCAGCACTTTGGGAGGCCAACGTGGGTGGATCACCTGAGGTCAGGAATGTGAGACCAGCTGGCTAGCATGGTGAAACCTTGGCTCTACTAAAAATATAAAAAATTAGCTGGACGTGGTGGCGGGTGACTATAATCCCAGCTCCTCGGGAGGCTGAGGCAGGAGAATTGCTTGAACCTGGGAGGTGGAGGTTGCAGTGAGCCGAGATTGCGCCACTGCACTCACAGCCTGGACATCAAGAGTGAAACTGAGCCTCAAAAAAAAATAAAAATAAAAAAAAATAATAAATAAATAAAATAAAAATAAATAAATAAAAGGAAGGTGTATGTTGTTAGTGTATGTAAAGTTTAAACTACTATATAGTGAATGCAGTTTGTTTAATAAAATAATACAATTTGAGCCCATTTTAGCATATGTGGTTAGGATAATTGTGTTTAAAAAAATTACTCCCATGTGATGGTTTGAAGAGAAATTGTATATGATTAATTGCTCTGAGCACCTTTTTTTTTTGGTAACGGTTGGGTTTTGAAACTGTAGTGATAAAAATGGCAAACACGTCTAATAAAGTGAGAGATTAAAGTTTTCTTGTCACCCTGGAGACTTTAATTATATACCTAATCCTGAAGGTACCTTCAAGAATAGAGAAGGAAATATCTGGCAACAAGTTTTATTCTGTCCTTTCTTAGTATAGTATTTCTTGGATGGTCTCCTTCTATCTAGCACCATAGTTGTGGTTAGATTTATTTCTTCATACTTACCTGTTAATGTATGTGACCTATTTTTTTCTTTGGGTTAGATGTGACTTAAATTAGATGTAAATCTAATTTTTATCTAAAAAATAAAAACCTTACAAATACAACCATTGTGAACCTTATTATGCTCACTAATGCTCACTTAAAATTATGCACTATCTTGATTTAAAATTTATCTTAAGTTTAAACCCACAAATAACAGTGTTTTTTATGACTTTATTATGGAGTGACTTTATGGAAATTCTCATGGTTTAGAAATTCAGATTTTTATTGGGACATGTATTATTATATGAACGATAAAGAATGTTGTCATGCCAAGGGAGGCTTAGTGTAGTATTTTCAACTCCTGGTGGTGACTCATTGGTAGTTTCTGAGAGCAATTAGTGAGTTGCAGTCAGCATTAAAAAAAATAAATATAGGATGTGGAGAAATAGGAACACTTTTACACTGTTGGTGGGATTGTAAACTAGTTCGACCATTATGGAAAACAGTATGGCAATTCCTCAAGGATCTAGAACTAGATGTACCATATGACCCAGCCATCCCACTACTGGGTATATACCGAAAGGATTATAAATCATGCTGCTATAAAGGCACATGCACACGTATGTTTATTACGGCACTATTCACCATAGCAAAGACTTGGAATCAACCCAAATGTCCATCTGTGACAGACTGGATTAAGAAAATGTGGCACATATACACCATGGAATACTATGCAGCCATCAAAAAGGATGAGTTTGCGTCCTTTGTAGGGACATGGATGCAGCTGGAAACCATCATTCTTAGCAAACTATCACAAGAACAGAAAACCAAACACCACATGTTCTCACTCATAGGTGGGAACTGAACAATGAGATCACTTGGACTCGGGAAGGGGAACATCACACACTGGGGCCTATCATGGGGAGGGGGGAGGGGGAAGGGATTGCATTGGGGAGTTATACATGATATAAATGATGAATTGATGGGTGCTGACGAGTTGAGGGGTGCAGCACACCAACATGGCACAAGTATACATATGTAACAAACCTGCATGTTATGCACATGTACCCTAGAACTTAAAGTATAATAAAAATAAATAAATAAAATAAATATAAGACGATAAAACAGCGTCTATTTTACATATTAAGAATAGTATTCTGGCCGGGCGCAGTGGCTCACGCCTGTAATCCCAGCACTTTGGGAGGCCTAGATGGGTAGATCATGAGGTCAAGAGATCAAGACAATCCTGGCCAACATGGTGAAACGCTGTCTCTACTAAAAATACAAAAATAAAAAATAAAAATAAAAATTAGCTGGGTGTAGTGGCATGAGCCTGTAATTCCAGCTACTTAGGAGGCTGAGGCAGGAGAATCCCTTGAACCTGGGAGGTGGAGGTTGCAGTAAGCTGAGATTGCATCACTGCACTCCAGCCTGGAGACAGAGCAAGACTCCATCTCAAAAAAAAAAAAAGAATAGTATTCTATTGTGGACCTTCTGGTTATGTGGTGTATACTGGGTGCATTGTAGGATATATTATCTTTTTATTTTTTATTTTTTTTTCCGAGATGGAGTCTCGTTCTGTTGCTCAGGCTGGAGTGCAGTGGCACGATCTTGGCTCATTGCAAGCTCTGCCTCCTGGGTTCACGCCATTTTCCTGGCTCAGCCTCCTGAGTAGCTGGGACTACAGGTGCCCGCCACCATGCCTGGGTAATTTTTGTAGTTTTAGTAGAGATGGGGTTTCACTGTGTTAGCCAGGATGGTCTCGATCTCCTGACCTCATGATCCGCCCACCTCAGCCTCCCAAAGTGCTGGGATTAGAGGCGTGAGCCACTGTGCCCGGCCAGGACATATTATTTGTAGAGGCTCTGGGGTCAGCCATTTAAGCCACTGTTACACAGCTTGTTACTTAACTAGTACTTCAGTTTTCTCATTTGTAAAATGAAGATAATAGTACCTACTTCATAGGGTGGTTGTGAGGAGAAAAGCAACGATACATGCAAAGTGTTTAGAAAAGTGCCTTTAAGATAATGGTTCTTAAATGTTAGTTATTAATAAGATTTAGTATTTGACTTTTATAGTGAAAAAGTTGTTGCATCTGCATACTGAACTTGTGAATGTTGAGAAGGACTAAATTGCTTATCATGTATACACTCACAGTAAAATAATGAACAAATATGTGAAGGAATATTGATAACTTTTTTCCATTGCCCCTATAAACAGCTCAGTTTATATTTCTAAACATGTGAATTATGTTTTTCAAACACAATTATAATACCATTACTAGAGCCAATACAATTAACAGTAATTTTGTATTATCTTGAAATAAAATGCCAAGTCCATATACAGTTTGTCCTCGTCTCAAAAATTGTCTCAAAAATGTCCTTTTACAGTTGTTTTTTTTTGAATCACTATCCAGATAAGGGCCACATATTACATATGGTTGATGTGTCTCTTAAGGCTCTTAATCTATGAGAGTTCCTCCTTTTAAAAAAAGTGTTTTTTAAAGTAATTTTAAACTTACAGAAAACTTGTTTGAATAGCACAGAGTTCCTCCCATGTAACTTTCACTCACCTTTCCCTAAGATTAACATCTTGTACAACCATAGTACAGTTGTCAAAAATAAGAAATTAACATTTGTATATACTATTAACTATACTACAGAGTTTATTAAAATTTCACCAGCTTTCCCACTAATGTCATTTAAGGATCCAATTCAAGATACCACATTGCCTTTAGTTATGTTTCTTTAGTGTCCTCTAAACTGTGATAGTACTTTAGTTTTTCTTTGTATTTAATGGTCTTGAGACTTTTAAAGAGGACCGATCAGGTGTTTGTGGAATTCCCTTTAATTTGGGCTTATCTGACATTTTTTCATGATTAGATTGAAGTTATGCATTTTTGGCAAGAACAGTAGTCCACTCTTACCTGCAGCGTTGCTTTCCGAGGTTTCAGTTGCGGGAGGCACAGCACAATATTTTGAGAGAGAGGGAGAGAGACCACATTCACGTAACTTTTATTACAGTCTATAGTGTTATAATTGTCCTATTTTATTATTCATTGTTGTTAATCTCTTACTGTGCCCACTTTATAAATTAAACTTTATCATGTAAGGAAAAAAATCATATTCATAGGGTTTGTTACTATCCACGGTTTTAGGCATTGACTCCGGGTCTTGTAATATAGCCGCTGTGGATAAGGGAGGACTGCTGTACTACAAAAGTGATGTGTCCTCAGTGGCTCGTATCAGTAACTATATGATATTGAATACATATTATTTTTGGTGATGTTACCCTTTGTCAGTTGATTAAGATAGTATCTGCTGGGTTCTTCACTATAAATTTTCTTTTTCCTTTGTAATTAGTCAATATTTTTAAGAGGTACTCGATACTATGTAAATATCCTGTTTCTCCTTAAACTTTAACCTATTAACTGAGCATCAGCATTAACTTTTAAATGACTGAGTGGGGGTTGTCAGGATTTCGTCTTTGTAAATAATTTATTAAAAAACATAAACCTCCAAAATACATTGAATTGAGAAATGACCCTTAGTAATATATAAAAATCAATTCAAAACACTAGCTAAAATGTACGTAAGTATAATATGGCATCATAGATGTTGATTTTTAACCTTTTCTTTTGGGTCATGGTTTTGCGAATTTGTTGTGTAAAGGGTCTCTCTTAGTCTGTTTTCTGCTGATATAACAATACCACAGACTGGATAATTTGTAAAGAAAACAAATATATTTCTCACAGTTCTGGAAGCTGGGAAGTCCAACAGCGTGGCACCAGCATCAAGTAAGAGTCATCCCATGGTGGAAGGCAGAAGGGTGAGAGAGGAAGGGCTAGAGGGAAGGGGACTGAACTTCACTATAATCCACTCCTGGATTAAACAGAATTAATCCATTCATGAAAGAAGAGCCCTCATGGCTCAGTTGCCTCACCAAAGCCTCACCTCTTCACACTGCTGTAATAGCAACCACATTTCCAACAGATGAACTTTTGGCAGATGCGTTCAAACCATAGCACATATGAATAAAAATGTTGTGAGTAAAGTGATAAGTACAATAAAGACTTCCGTGCTCTTTCATAAAAGCTTCTAAACTAATTTCTTTTGTAATAATATTGACAAGAAGCCAGTATTGTGTATATTTAAGGTTTTATAATTATTTTAGCATATATATTTAATATTCATATATATTTAAATTTTCCCCAAAGTACATGTAAGTATGATAAAACATGATGCCTGTAAATACCTCTTTGGAAGTAAAATAAATTTCAATTGTTAAAGCTACAGAAAGGTTTTTGGATGATGATGCACAGGCTACCATACTACACTTAGAGAATTGTTTTTTGGTGGATAATGGGACCAAACCTTCTGAAGAATCAGTCTTTAATTTTCCTCAGAAGCTAAGCTCTTCTGTGATGATGTAAAAGGGATAAACAGTGGGGGGGATGAAAGATTCTGCACTATCATAAATTCTGAAATACCTTTAATATTCTGCATTATTCTTTCCTCCTCCTTCCTCTCCTTTTTGCTTTTTGTATAGAATTAGGAAAATTCGAAACTAATCTTAAGTATCACCCCTTGAACAAAGTAGGGGATAAATGAACTCTTTCTGGTTTTTTTTACTCAGATAATGAAACTGCTGTTTATACATTAATGCCAATGGTTATGGCTGATCAACACAGGTGAGTGCTTGTTTCAAAAATTTTTGCTTTTTAAGAAGCATACATTGTTCTAAATGTGTACTGCATACCCACGCGTGCATGCTCGTGCACGCGCGTGCACACACACACAGAGTTTGGGCCTAGATGTTATCCTGGGGCAAGTTATTTAACTTTTCTGTTACAATTTTGTGTGTGTGAAATAAGGAATAAGATTTTCCAAGATCTGTATGAGCTGTAAAATTTTATGGTGAGAGATTTTCTTAATGAGTATTGAGATATTAAGTATTTGGTTGGTCACTGACATAGAAAAATACATTGTGATGATTTCTTTTGGAGGTCACTGTAAAATTTTATGGTGAGAGATTTTCTTAATGAGTATTGAGATATTAAGTATTTGGTTGGTCACTGACATAGAAAAATACATTGTGATGATTTCTTTTGGAGGTCACTGTAAAATTTTATGGTGAGAGATTTTCTTAGTGAATATTGAGATATTAAGTATTTGGTTGGTCACTGACGTGGAAAAATACGTTGTGATGATTTCTTTTGGAGGTCACTGCTGATCTTTATAGCAAAAGATTATGGCTGAGGGACAACTTAGTTCCCTTATGTGCTACTTACTTTTATGTTCCTTTTATTGATGTAGTGTTGACACTCTTTTACAGGGCTATATATGAAATACAATTGTTTGGCTTTGTGAGGGGGTCTTTAGACTTACACCAGTCAGCTCTGACATGGCTAGCCACTGGATTTTTTGATATAATAACAATGTAAAGATAAACTATTTTGAAACAAGTTAAAAAATTTTTTTTAAAATTTCCTACCTAGTATTATTAAAAAATGTTTTTTGTCTGATTTTCTTTATTTGGTCAGAATTAATATAGCTAGGCTCAACTTTTGGCAAGGGGAGCAGCCAGGCCTACACCCTTTGTTTCTCAAGAATCTAAGGACAGCTAAAGCCAACTTACTCTGTTGTGTATCCTAAGAGCAGGTAACATAGGACTATCCAAGTGGCAGATGAGGAAACCTTCAGCACCAGCTTATTGGCCAAGGCGTTTGGTTTTTGGATGATACTGTGCTGGCTAACATACTAAGAGAATAGTGCAGTATTTTGTGGTGGGTGTGGGACAGAACCTGAAGAATCTAGTAAGAGTAGCTAGGCTGGGCGGGGTGGCTCATGCCTGTAATCCCAGCACTTTGGGAGGCCGAGGCGGGCAGATCACGAGTTCAAGAGATAGAGACCATCCTGGCCAACTTGGTGAAACCCCTTCTCTACTAAAAATACAAAAATTAGCCAGGCGTAGTGGCACACGCCGGTAGTCCCGGCTACTCGGGAAGCTGAGGCAGGAGAATTGATTGAACCAGGGAGGTGGAGGTTGCAGTGAGCCAAGATCTCGCCACTGTACTGCAGCCTGGTGACAGAGCAAGACTCTGTCTCAAAAAACAAACAAGCAAACAGAGTAGCTAAAGAGCTGTTAACTTGATCTATTATGTTTTTAAAAACTTTTTTTACACATTGATTCCTGTTTTTTATTTTTGCATAGGTCTGTTTCTGAACTACTATCAAATTCAAAATTTGATGTCAATTATGCATTCGGACGTGTGAAAAGAAGCTTGCTTCACATTGCAGCAAAGTAAGACTAAAGATATTTTGAGTTAAACTCTGATCTAGAGCAAGGATCAGTAAGCTTTGAACAGCGTTGTCACATAATATTTGTGGGGAGAGATGAGAACAGACAACTGAGTGTTGTTTATCCTATTTGTGGGCGTGGTGTGCTATCTGTTCTCTCTCTAAACTGTTAACTTTGGGATTGTATGTAAATCTCATGTCCTTCTTGCCTTGGCTTGTTTTATACCAGATCAGAGTAGGTTAGACATGGAGATTGTCTTTCCTGGATATACTTAATGGTGCAGTTCACCAAAATTTTCTTTTTATCCCAGCAATATGATATTTTATATGTGTCTGCAGATGAAGTAATTGGCTTTATATTTTTTACATAGGTGGGAGAATGATTTTTATCTACAGTCTTCTAGTATGTAATCAATCAGTTAACTAATTGGTACCTATCCTCTTTTCAGGATTTAGGTAGGTGTGTTGAAATTAATTGTTCATGAATAATTTGGCTTATGAAAGGCCAGAAAGTTGAAAGTACCATATGGTTTCTTTGAAGTATTTGAATTTCTCAAATACTTTATAATTTTCATAGTAGAAGGGACCCATCTTGAAAGTAGAGAATGTTTACTATTTGTGTCAGAAGTTAAATCAAGTTACAGGTAAAAATAATGTGTTTAAAAGGCCATGCACAGGGGCTCACACCTGTAATCCCACACTTTTGGGAGGCCGAGGTGGGTAGATCACTTTAGGTCAGTAGTTCGAGACCAGCCTGGCCAACGTGGTGAAACCTCATCTCTACTAAAAATACAAAAAATAGCCAGGTGTGCTAACATGCACCTGTCATCCCAGCTACTTGGGAGGCTGAGACAAGAGAATTGCTTGAACCCTGGAGGCTGAGGTTGCAGTGAGCCAAGATCGTGCCACTGCTCTCCAGCCTAGGTGACACAGCAAGACTCTGTCGCAAAAAAAAAAAAAAAGAAAAAAAAAAATGACCGGGCGCAGTGGCTCATGCCTGTAATCGCAGCACTTTGAGAGGCCGAGGCGGGTGGATCTTGAGGTCAGGGGATCGAGACCATCCTGGCTAACACAGTGAAACCCCATCTCTACTAAAAATATAAAAAAATTTAGCTAGGCATGGTGGCAGGAGCCTGTAGTCCCAGCTACTCGGGAGGCTGAGGCAGGAAAATGGTGTGAACCTGGGAGGTGGAGCTTGCAGTGAGCCGAGATCGAGCCACTGCACTCCAGCCTGGGCAACAGAGGGAGACACTGTCTCAAGAAAGAAAAAAAAATGTGTTTAAGGCCGGGCGTGGTGGCTCACACCGGTGAACCCAGCACTTTGGGAGGCCGAGGTAGGAGGATTGCTTGAGTTCAGGAGTTTGAAATTAGTTTGGGCAACATAATGAGGCCTCTTCTCTAGGGAAAAAAAAAAAAATTACCAAATTGTGGTGGCTCATGCTTGTAAGTCCCAGTTACTTGGGAGGCTGAGGTGGGAGGATTGCTTGAGCCCAGGAGGTCAAGGCTGCAGTGAACTGTGATGGCGCCACTGCACTTCAGCATGGGCGACAGAGTGAGACTCTGTCTGAAAAACCAAAAGAAAATTGTGTTTAATAGAATATTTTGTTTTTTAATTAAAGTACATTAAGTCTGGTTGTATGTTGAATGTATCTGAACTATCTTTTAATATTGTTTTAGTTGTGGATCGGTGGAATGTTTGGTTTTGCTGTTAAAGAAAGGAGCAAATCCTAACTATCAAGATATTTCAGGCTGTACACCCCTTCATCTGGCAGCAAGAAATGGGTAACTATTTAGTTTTCTTAAGTGGTTTAAGTTGTATTATCAGTTATTCAAGGCACTTTGCCTTGGTTTAATGATTCATCCCGCACCCCCAATATTTTACCTTGGGAAAAACTGCAATAATGATGTGCATTTTTTATTTTCTATAATTTTTTTTGTCTCTCAAAGATATTATTGATGATACTGTTCTTCTTGATAGTGGATCTTGGGTCATTATATTCAGTTTTAAAATAGCTATCATATTTAGTAATTCATTAGATTGCTCACTGATTTTTTTCTTGGAAATATATGTGGAAGTTCATTATTACTTGTATTATAGTGACATTGTATTTTCTGAAAAGCATAATTTTCACCTCTATTTTAGTGTGCTTTTTTTCTGCTAATCTTTTGCCACTCCTAACTCTGTGGCTCATTTTGCAAATTGCTTGTTTAGTTAATTTTATTAATGGAATTGTACACAGACTTAATATATTGTACACAGTTTATTTGTAATTATTTGTGGATAAGCTGTACCAGAGTAATCTTCCTAGATACTAGGGTAGTTTACTCCTTTTAGTGCTAACATTAGTTTTTATTTGGTCTGAGAAATCAGACAAAAATGATTGGAATTATGATTAAAACGAAAAAAAGTAGTTTTTGATTCAGGACTTGAAGAACTTATATTTTATAAACTTACTTTTTTTTTTTTTTTTTTTAGATGGAGTCTCACTCTGTCGCCAGGCTGGAGTGCAATGGTGCAATCTTGGCTCACTGCAATCTCTGTCTCCTAGGTTCAAGCGATTCTCCTGCCTCAGTCTCCTGAGTAGCTGGGATTACAGGCATGCGCCACCACACCCAGCTAATTTTTGTATTTTTAGTAGAGATGGGGTTTCACCATGGTGGCCAGGATGGTCTCGATCTCCTGACCTCAGGTGATCCGCCCACTTCGGCCTCCCAAAGTGCTGGGATTACAGGCGTGAGCCACTGTATCCAGCTTAAACCCTTTCAAACACTGTAAAACTTCTTTATGGAGTCCAGGCCTGTAATCCCAGCCTTTTGGGAGGCCAGGGCGGGCAGATCATCTGAGGTCAGGAGTTTGAGACCAGTCTGACCAACTTTTGAGTTGAGACAGTGGTGAAACCCTGTCTCTATTAAAAAATACAAAATTAGCCAGGCTTGGTGGCGCATGCCTGTAATCTTAGCTACTTAGGAGGCCGAGGCATGAAAATTGCTTGAGCCTGGAGGCTGAGGCATGAGAATCGCTTAAGTGCCCGGGAGAGCTAGGTTGCAGTGAGTGGAGATTGTGCCATTGCATTCCAGCCTGGACAACAGAGGGAAACTCTGTCTCAAAACAACAACAACAAAAAACTCAAAAAAACTTCTCTATGGACACGGTGTACAAATATATGGTGTCTGTTTTTTCTTTTTTTAATTACTCTTGAAGATATTTTTGTTTCCTATTCTTAACTGTGCTTCTAGATATTTGAGTTGACTGCCTAATAAGATGGATATGGGAGCTAAAATTGTCCATTACATCAATCTGAGGCCAAATTTTTGCATATAAAGATTAAAATAGAACAAAAAAGACAGCTATAGTGACGCCTAGGTTGGACAGGCGAAAGGCATAGTCTGTTGCTCCTTTCTGATCTGCCGTACTTCCTGATTTAGCATGTGAGCCAGTTTAATTGTCCACTGTTCTCATAGGTAACAATGTGCTGATTAAACAATTGTTTTTATAATTAGCCGTGTTAGGTATCTTGTAGTGTGTCACACCCAAGGTCATAGAGTAAATCATTCATTCCCTTGCTGAATTGATCTCAGGTCTAGGTACGTTATCCCAAGTGTTGATAGGATATTGATAAAGGTCTTGAAAAGGTTACATGTAGAAAAATATCTTAGTACTGTGTTTCAACAACTGTGTTAATGAAAGGAGAGATTAGTGCAGAGCAGGGATAAAAACTCTGCTGTCATTTCAGTAGGCGACTGAGTCTTAAGACTTCAGTGTGAGGGGCAAGAAATAGGTCTTAGACTTGAAAGACAGGATGTTCTTGGTCTACTGAAAAGAATTTTCATGTACTGTTTTTCAGAAACAAAGTGGCACAGAGAAAAATATAGTTTTCATCACTCTGTCAACAGTGATTGAAGCCATTACATTTTAAAGGTGAAGGAATATGGCAGATATTAAATGATTCACATAGCCATTCAGCAAGAAGAAAAGGAATAAAAAGAATTGATGACCCTCTCTTTAATTTGGATGCCTTTCTGTTTCTATAAAGATGACTCTTGACTTTCAACACTTACGTATTTTGGTTTTTATTATTTATTGAGTGGAAGCCTTGTACAACTTAGAGGTGCTCAATGTTTGCTAAGTGACTTGAGTACTTCCTGTAGTAGCTGATGTTTTCAGAAATAGCTTTTTACTATAATTTCTTTATGAGTTCACATTTATCCATACTGAAGTAGAAGTCGTAGTAGAGTTCTTCCCATTTTGTTGGTCCGTCTACGTTTTGGGGCCAGCTTTTTGTTTTGTTCCCTCAGCTATCATCAGATGGCTGCTGTATTTCTCCTGACCTGCTTTAGCATTTTTCTCTTTGCCATTAGTGCTGTATTGGATTGTCCTCTTTTCCAAAAGAAGCCCCATTAAGCTTCCACAGAGCACTTGGGTGACTGGTCCCTGTGTAATTTTGGTTGCCATAAACTCCCTATAATTGGTGCAGTATCTGAGCAGGAATATAGTTGCTTCTTTGTACAGGGGGATTCAGCATTGCTCATGCTTATGTGAGAATGTTAAAAGGAGAGGCTTTGAAATAGTGTGTATTCTTAGGTTGTGTTTTAGTCAGATTTGAAAGAAGACTTTTTATTTTTTAGGTGATTATGAACTCATAAAGGGTAGGGCCCATTTGTTACATAATATTTTAGTTCTGTTAGCAAAATAGCCACTTATTTATTGGATTGATTTGACTTATTCAGATCCTGGAAAATAGTAATAATGATTATTCAATAAGAAAGATAGGATATATTTCTCTCCTATATTCCCTATACCTTTTGCAGTTCATTTTTGGGAGGAAAAGCATTATAGATTACTGCTTTTCTTCAACAACCCCTACAATAAACACTTTTTTGGGCCTATTTCCCTGGCCCATTCCTACCTAATGATTTATTTTGGCATTATTGGCTTAGGCCAATGGTCCATAATAGGCTTCTGAAAGGTTTTAGAAATCTACCCGTATGGGTATAGACACACGAACACACGTTTAAACAATGCATTTATTTTAATGGGACTATCTGGTCTGTGGTCTCATGATTATTGAATATTTATTTCTTAAGGTTTTCCTAATAGTGTGTTAGATAAAGGAACTTTGTAAATGTTTGATCTTAAAAGTTTACCCAGAGCTTTATTTTCTTCAGTTTCTTTGATTATAATGCTAATTTTAAGTGACATTTAACTTCATTACAAGTACAAAAATCAAGAAAGGTAACTTGTCAGTTCTGTTTTCTTAAAAGTTTTATTCAGTCAATGAGAATTTTAGCTATTGATTTACAAGGTTGAATATTAATAATCAGAGTTTTATTGAGAGCTACGATGAGCCTGGTTATCCTTAGTACTGAGTTGATTAAAGAAATATGATACAATCCATGGTATGAAGATGTTTATGATCTAGTTGGATAAATAGTAATATATTCATATATACTGTATACTCTGCCATTCAAAGTAATGGCAAAAACCACCATTACTTTTGCACCAACCTCATATTATGTTACTACTATACTTATTATATAATATGTATACAATACATATGTATTATATATACACACTATAGTGTATATATTACTGTTTACTCACTGGACTATTTACCAGTGAACTATACACTTAAAAATGGTTTTGATAGGGGCCAGGCGTGGTGGCTCACACCTGTAATCCCAGCACTTTGGGAGGCCGAGGCAGGCGGATTGTCTGAGGTCAGGAGTTCAAGACCAGCCTGGCCAGCATGGTGAAACCCAGTCTCTACTAAAAATATGAAAAATTAGCTGGGCGTGGTGGCGGGTACCTATAATCCCAGCTACTCAGGAGGCTAAGGCAGGAGAATTGCTTGAATCCAGGAGGTGGAGGTTGCAGTGAGCTGAAATTGTGCCATTACCTCTAGCCTGGGCAACAAAAGCGAAACTCTGTCTCAAAAAAAAGGTTGTGATGAAGACTGGGTGCAGTGGCTCATGCCTATAATCCGCACTTTGGGAGGCTGAGGGGGTGGATCACCTGATGTCAGGAGTTCAAGACCAGCTTGGCCAACATAGTGAAACCCCGGGTTTACTAAAAGATACAAAAATTAGTCAGGCTTGGTGGCAGGCACCTGTAATCCCAGCTACTCAGGAAACTGAGACAGGAGAATTGCTTGAACTCGGGAGGCGGAGGTTGCAGTGAGCCAAGATGGCATCACTGCACTCCAGCCTGGGCAACACAAAGCGAAACTCTGTCTCAAAAAAAAAAAAAAAATGTTTATGATGGGCCGGTCACAGTGGCTCATGTCTGTAATCCCCGTACTTTGGGAGGCCAAGGCGAGCGGATCACGAGGTCAAGAGATCAAGACCATCCTGGCCAACATGGTGAAACCCCGTTTCTACTAAAAATATAAAATTAGCTGGGCATGGTGGCGCATGGCTGAAATCCCAGCTGCTCGGAAGGCTGAGGCAGGAGAATCACTTGAACCCGGGAGGAGGAGGTTGCGGTGAGCCAAGATCCGCCACTGCACTTCAACCTGGTGACAGAGCAAGACTCTGTCTCAAAAAAATAAGTTATGATGGCAAATTTTATATGTATTTTATCACAGTACAAATAACTGAAAAAAAATGAAGTCTGTGCATCCCCCTCCTTATCCCCCAGTAAGTAGAGGGATGCATAGACGTGCATTTCATCGATATTCTGAGTATGATTTTATAACATCTTAGTGTTACCTTTTAAATATTTTGCTGACAAGAATGTAGGATACAATGTTGAGACATCATTTTTCTCTATTCATTCCCCTTCCATTAGACTTGTATTTTGTTATGTTTCTGATGAATATTACTGTTTCATGAACTTAGTCAGTACTAGAAATTTCTCTACAGTTTGAATGATGATTTGTCCCAATGATATGAAAACCTGACTGTGTCATTGTTTTCTCCTGTAATCTTTGAATCATAGAAGCAGTTTTGTATTTTGCCTCAAGTAGTGTTGGTTTAAATATTGCAGATATCACTTGATATTACAGATAAAGATGTTATGATGTTCTCAGCTGTTATTGATTACAGTTAATATTTCAGTAACTTATTTATCATTTGCATTTTTTTTTTAGTACCAGTTATCTATGACTCTTTTTTCTTTTCAGGCAGAAGAAATGTATGAGTAAATTATTAGAATATAGTGCTGATGTCAACATTTGTAATAATGAAGGCCTTACAGCAGTAAGTGCTATCAATTTCATCTGATGTTTTAAAAGTACGTTTTAGAAAATGATATTGAATGTGAGAGTTTGGCAAAGTGTAGTACAAGTGTTTCTGCAAGTTACTTTTTTTTGAGACAGAGTCTTGCTCTGTCACTCAGGCTGGAGTGTGGCGGTGTAATGTCTGCTCACTGCAGTCTCCACCTCCTGGTTCAAGCGATTCTTGTGCCTCAGCCACCCAAGTATCTGGGATTACAGGTGTGCGCCACCATGCCCAGATAGTTTTTGTATTTTTAGTAGAGATGGGGTTTTACCATGTTGGCCAGGCTAGTTTCTTACTTCTGGCCTCAAGTGATTCACCTGTCTTGGCCTCCCAAAGTGCTGGGATTATAGGTATGAGCCACCACACCTGGCCTGTGTTACTTCTTTATAGGGATTAAGAAGGTGTAGAATGATTTGAGATAAAGTTTTTAGCAATATTAAGATAAGTTATGGCTCACTGTATTTCTCTCTTCTCCTTTTTAAGTTTATAACTTTCATTTATTTTGAAGTTTATTCCCCTAGCCTTTGTTACTGACTTTTAAGGGACTTCTTAGGAGCATCTCTGCTGAGGTGTGTTATGTGTTCATTATTGGAGAGCTGTTTTTCATTATGTTCTTTTAAGTACTTTTAATATGTTCATTGTAGAATTAGATAGCTAGTCAGAAAGGAAGAAAAAAGGTAACAGAGGGAATGAGCACTTCCTATATTCCTTGCGTTCTGAGATAATCACAGTTAAAAAAAAAAAAAACTTTTGTATTTTTAGTAGAGACGGGGTTTCACCGTGTTGGCCAGGCTGGTCTTGAACTCCTGACCTCAGGTGATCCACCCACCGGCCTCCCAAAGTGCTGGGATTACAGGCGTAAGCCACTGTGCCCGGCCAGTAAAACCTTTTTTTAGAAACAGGGTCTCACTGTCACCCAGGCTGCGGTGTAGCGGCATGATCATAGCTCACTGCAACCTCAAACTCTTGGGCTCAAGAAATCATCCAGCATCATCCTTCCAAGTAGCTGGGACTGTAAGTGTGTGTCACTGCCCTTGGCTAGTATATTTTGTATTTTTTTGTAGAGGTGGGGTCCTGCTTTGATGCCCAGGCTGGTCTTGAACTCTTGGCCTCAAGCAATCCTTTCACTTCTGCATCCCAAAGATAAAGTCACTGTTAACATTTTGTTCTATTATTAGACTTATATTTTATATAAAGTAGTGTTGGCCATTTTGCCATACCACTTTCTTTGGAAAAATAAGTTTATATATTTTTGAATCACATGGAGGTGGTGTGGGATATTGCTGAAGAGATTGTTGAAGTCCCAAAGTTTTAACCAAATTGTCATTATTTAGTGGAGCGTTATTTATTTTAGAAGTAGAGATAACAGGCTGGGTGCGGTGGCTCATGCCTGTAATCCCAGCACTTTAGGAGGCCGAGTCAGGTGGATCACGAGGTCAGAAGATCGAGACCATCCTGGCTAACATGGCGAAACTCCGTCTCTACTAAAAATACAAAAAATTAGCCGGGCGTGATGGCACATGCCTGTAGTCCTAGCTACTCAGGAGGCTGAGGCAGGAGAATGATGAGAACCCGAGAGGCGGAGCTTGCAGTGAGCCGAGATCGTGCCACTGCACTCCAGCCTGAGTGACAGAGCGTGACTCTGTCTCAGAAAAATAAATAAATAAATAGGAAGTAGAGATAACATAGAATTATGTTACTGTTGAGGAGTTGATTTGAAATCATGGCAGAAAATGTTAAGTTTTATTTATTATACATTCCTTTGATAGTATTTATATTTTGAATCTTTTAATCTGTGAATAGAGAATAATACTGAATGTTTACTTACCTTGCTGATTTTCAAGGCCTTTATGATTAAAAATTGGGGGATGAGGTATAGAAAAACAACTTTCCTAAGATTTTGAATGGCTTATTATAGAATAAACTCAAATCACGATTATTATATGGGGTCTACAATTCCTATAAAAATTCAGATTTTGTTATTTTTAATAATATAATATCACCTATTCTGTAAGGAAAGACTGTATTCTGAATATACATCCTATATACATAGGATGCTTAGTGATATGGTAGGTGCAACACAGCGTTATGAAACCCTAGAAATGACATAGATCTTTCCTTAGGACACTAACCAGTTTAGGCATGATAGTTCAGTGTTAATATAATCTGTTTTAATTGCATAAGATTTTATCTGTTAATTTCTTCCCTTCCTGTACTTTAAGGGAGGTGGAATAGAAAATTTGTAAAAATAAAATTTTTATTTAACAAAATTATCATGTATGTATTTAAAGAATCAAATATTCTACATGGCTTGTAGAAAACAGTCTTTTGGCCTTCCTCCCCAACCTCCAAACTTCCCACTCCCTGAACAACTTCTCTCAACCAATTTTTTTTTTTTTTTTTTTTTTGAAACAGAGTCTCTCTGTCTCCTGGGCTGGAGTGCAATGGCACAATCCCAGCTCACTGCAGCTTCCACCTCACGGGTTCAAGTGATTCTCCTGCCTCAGCCTCCCAAGTAGCTGGGATTATAGGCACCGCTACCATGCCCAGCTAATTTTTTTTTTTGAGACAGAGTTTCACTCTTGTTGCCCAGGCTAGAGTGCAATGGTGCTATCTTGGCTCTCTACAACCTCCGCCTACCAGGTTCAAGAGATTCTCCTGCCTCAGCCTCCCGAGTAGCTGGGATTACAGGCATGTGCCACCATGCCTGGCTAATTTTGTATTTTTAGTAGAGATGGGATTTCTCCATGTTGGTCAGGCTGGTCTCGAACTCCTGACCTCAGGTGATTGCCTGCTTCGGCCTCCCAAAGTGCTGGGATTACAGGTGTGAGCCACCACACCCGGCTAATTTTGTATTTTTAGTAGAGACAGGTTTTCTCCATATTGGTCAGGCTAGTGTTGAACTCCCGACCTCAGGTGATCCACCCCCCTTTGGCCACCTGAAGTGCTGGGGTTACAGGTGTGAGCCACTGCGCCCGGCCTCTCTCAGCTATTTTAATGGATTTTAAAATGTTGTCTCTGTATATTTAAATAGCATGCTAAATGCTACTTCTTGGTTTTTTGGTTTTAGGTATCACCTGTTGTTGACTTTCTGGAAGATGAGGCTATTCTCTTTTTCAGCCCCTCCTCCCACCCTGTCATCACTTTACCCTTGTATCCCTCCAATAAAATTATTGTAATTTTAGTTAGATCATTTTTGTGTGTTTTTATATTTTTGACTACACGAAAACTATTAATAGTTAAGGCAAATAGTTGGTTATAGTTGCTTTCCTTTCTTGCATGACATTTTATTTTCCTGTAGTTAATGATTGCCTTTTTTAAAAATTAAGATAATTGTAGACTCACATGCAGTGCTAAGAAATAATAGAGAGATGCCCGGCACTTTTTGCCTAGTTTCCTCCAGTGGTAACATTTTGCAAAATTATAGTATAATATTACAATAAGGACATGGACACTGATACAATCCATCTTACTGAGATTTCCTCAGTTTTATTTTATTTTATTTTTTTGAGGCAGAATCTCGCTCTGTTGCCCAGGCTGGAGTACAGTGGTGCAATCTCAGCTCACTGCAACCTCCGCCTCCTGCGTTCAAACAATTCTCCTGCCTCGGTCTCCCAAGTAGCTGGGACCACAGGCGTGTGTCACCATGCCCGGCTAATTTTTGCACTTTTACTAGAGATGGGGTTTCACCATGTTGGTCAGGCTGGTCTTGAGCTCCTGACCTCAGGTGATCTACCTGCCTTGGTCTTCCAAAATACTGGGATTACAGGTGTGAGCCTCTGTGCTTGGCCTTCTTCAGTTTTAATTGTATGTGTGTGTATGTTTATGTATTTTAAGTTCTATTCATTTTTATTACCTGTGTAGGCTACCTGTGTAGTTTTATTACCTGTACATGGTAGATTTTCACCACCATAGTCAATATTGTGAACATTTCTAACACCACAGAGATATGTCATGTTGCCCTTTTGTAACCATACCTTTCTCTTTGTCCTTCATATCCCATGGCTAACCTATAGCAACCATTAATTTGTTTTCCATTAGTCATTTTAGGAATGTTACAGAGATGGAATTATATTGTGTGGAACCTTTGGGGATTGGGTTGTTTTTTTTTTTTGTCATATTCCCTGGAGACTTACCTAGGTTATACTTATCAATAGTTTGTTCCTTTATAATGCTAAATAGTATTCCATCCAGTAGTGGATATACCACCATTTGTTTGACTATTTACCTGTTAAAAGACATTTGGGTCACTTCTGGTTTGGGGCTATTATGAGTAAAGCTGTTAAAAACATTAGGGTACACATTTTTGTGTGGACATAAGTTTTTGTTTTTCTGGGATAAATGTCCAGGAATGCAGTTGTTTTCCATAGTGGCTATACTAATTCACATTCCCACCAACAGTGTATGACAGTTCCTGTTTCTTGACATCTTCGCCAACATTTCTTATTGCCTGTCTTTTGGATATAAACCATTTTAACAGGGGTGAGATGATACCTCATTGTAGTTTCTTTGATGATCAGTGATGTTGAGCACCTTTTTATATACCTGTTTTCCATTTGTATGTCTTCTTTTGAGAAGTGTCTACTCAGATCTTTCATTCTTTTTTTAATCAATTTTTTTTTTTTTTTTTTTTTTTTGAGACGGAGTCTTGCTCTGCTGCCCGGCTGGAGTGCTGTGGCCGGATCTCAGCTCACTGCAAGCTCCGCCTCCCGGGTTCACGCCATTCTCCTGCCTCAGCCTCCCGAGTAGCTGGGACTACAGGCACCCGCCACCTCGCCCGGCTAATTTTTTGTATTTTTTAGTAGAGACGGGGTTTCACCGTGTTAGCCAGGATGGTCTCGATCTCCTGACCTCGTGATCCGCCCGTCTCGGCCTCCCAAAGTGCTGGGATTACAGGCTTGAGCCACCGCGCCCGGCCTAATCAATTTTTTTTATTACTATAGAGTTGTTTGAGTTTGTTATATATTCTGGTTATTAATCCCTTGTCAGATGGATAGTTTGCAGTTATTTTCTCCTATTTTGTGGATTGTTTCTTTACTTTGTTGATTGTTTCCTTTCCTGTGCAGAAGCATTTTAACTTGAAGCGATCCTGTTTGTCCATTTTTGCTTTGGTTACTTTTGCTTTTACTCAAAAGCAAATTTACTCAAGAAATTTACTTAAGGGGTATTACTCAAGAAAGCTTTGCCCAAACCAATGTCCTGGAGAGTTTCCCCAGTGTTTTATTTTAGTAGTTTCATGTCTTAGATTTAAGTTTTTAGTTCATTTTTATTTGATTTTTGTATATGGCAAGAGATACAGGGGCTAGTTTCATTTTTTGTTTATGGATATCCAGTTTTCCCAGCACCATTTATTGAAGGGATGGTCCCTACTCCCATTGTGTGTTGTTGGCACCTTTGTAGAAAATGAGTTCACTGTAGATGCATGGATTTGTTTCTGGGTTATCTGTTCTGTTCCGTTGGTCTATGTGTCTCCTTTTATACCAGTACCATGCTGTTTTGGTTACTATAGCTCTGTCGTATAATTTGAAGTCAGGTAATGATATTCCTCCAGTCTTTATCTTTTTACTCAGGATGGCTTTTGTTATTCTAGACCTTTTGTGATTCCATGTAAATTTTAGTATTATCTTTTCTGTTTCTGTGAAGAATGTCATTGGTATTTTGATAGAGAATACATTGAATCCATAGATTGCTTTGAGTAGTATGGACATTTTGACAGTATTGATTCTTCCAACCCTTAGGAATATTTTTTCATTTTTTGTGTGTGCCTTCTTCAGTTTCTTGCATCTTTTTTTTATAGTTTTCTTTTAGATATCTTTCACTTCTTTGGTTAAGCTGATTCCTAGGTATTTTATTTTATTTGTAGCTGTCATAAATGGGATTACTTTCTTTACTTCTTTTTCAGGTTGTTTGCTGCTGACATCGGAATGCTACTGATTTTTGTATGTTGGTTTCATATTTTGCAGCTTACCTGTTTACCAGTGCTAACAGTTTTTTGGTGGAGTCTAAGTTTTTCCAATACAAGATCGTATCATCTGCAGACAAAAATAATTTGACATCTTTCTTTCTAATTTGAATGTCTTTTGTTTCTTTCTTTTCCCGATTGCTCTAGCTAGGTTTTCCAGTACTGTTTTTAATAATGGTGTTAAGAGCAAAAGTTAAATCTTTTGAAGAGCAAAAGTTTTTATTTTGAAGTCAAATTGATCAGTTTTTCGCATTATGGGTCATGTTTTTGGTATCAAGAACTCTTTGCCTAGCCCTGATCCTAAAGATTTTCTCCTATCTTTTTTTCTAAAAGTTTTATGTTTCTGTGTTTTACGGTTAAGTCTATGATCTCTTTCGAGTTACTGTTTGCATAAGATATGAGGCTTAGGTCAAGGCTTCCTTTTTTTTTTTTTTTCGCCTGTGAATGTCCAGTACTAGCACTGTTTGTTGAAAGGGCTGTCCTTTCTTCGTGAATGTGGTTTTGCATCTATCGCAAAAATCAGTTGGGCATATTTGTGTGGACTCACTTGTGGACTTTCTATTCGTTCCACTGATCTGTGTATCTCTACTAATCTCTCTGTTAATACCACACTGTCTTGATTACTGTAGCTGTAAGTCTTTTTTTTTTTTTTTTTTTTTTGAGATGGAGTCTCGCTTTTTTGCCCAGGCTGGAGTGCAGTGGCGCGATATCGGCTCACTGCAAGCTCTGCCTCCAGGGTTCACGCCATTCTCCTGCCTCAGCCTCCTGAGTAGCTGGGACTATAGGCACCTGCCACCTCGCCCAGCTAATATTTTGTATTTTTAGTAGAGGCGGGGTTTCATCGTGTTAGCCAGGATGGTCTCGATCTCCTGACCTCATGATCCACCTGCCTCGGCCTCCCAAAGTGCTGGGATTACAGGCTTGAGCCACCGCTCCCAGCCTGTAGCTGTAAGTCTTAATAACAGGTAGAATAATTCCTCTCACTTTATTTTTCTTTGTCAGGATTGTGTTAGCCATTCTGATTCCTTTGGCTTTCCATATAAATTTTGCAATAAACTCGTCTATGTCTACAAAAAACCTTGCTGGAATTTTGATTGGAGTTGCTTTAAACTGATAGGGGAGAATTGTTATCTTTACTATGTTGATTGAGTCTTTTAATCCTTAAACGCAGTATGTCTCCACACTTACTTAGGTCTTTGATTTTTTCGTTAGAATTTTGTACAGCACAGTCTAGGGATTTTGTGCATGTTTTGGTGAGCATATAACTATTTCATTTTCTTTGGCATAATTGTAAATGGCATTGTGTTTTTAATTTGAGTTTATGCATGTTCAGATGGAAATGCAGTTGGTTTTTGTGTGTTAATTATGTGTCTTGCAATCTTGCTGAACTCACTTTTTAGTTCTAGGGGATTTGGGGCAAATTGCTTGGGATTTTCTACATAGACAGTCATGTTGTCGGCATGTAGAGACAGTTTTTTGTTTGTTTATTTGTTTAGACAGTCTCATTCTGTCACCCAGGCTACAGTGCAGTGGCACGAACGTGGCTCACTGCAACCTCCGCCTCCTGGATTCAAGCAATTCTCCTGCCTTAGCCACCTGAGTAGCTAGGATTACAGGTGTGTGCCACCACGCCCAGCTGATGTTTGTATTTTTAATAGAGATGGGGTTACACCATGTTGGCCAGGCTGGTATTGATCTCCAGACCTCAGGTGATTCACCTGCCTCGGCCTCCCAAAGTGCTGGGATTACAAGCATGAGCCACCGTGCCAGGCCTTTATTTCTTTCTTTTCCAGTTTGTATGTCTTTGATATCTGTTTTGTGCCCTACTGCTTTACTAAAGTTTTCTTATAACTTATTACTAATTCATTAACAAAGTCTCTCTCAGCTTTATAAATATCCTCTTAATATGTATGCAGTACCTTTCATGTCCTTGGTTATGTCTTGAAGGAGTCTCTTAAGGAGACTTCTGTGCTCTTTTGGCTGGGTTGGTTGATACCTAGGTCTGCTGCACAGTTGTTTGGAATGTCTCATCATCCTGGGGATTCCTTTTGCTTTTTTCTTGCTTTGGGTTCTCTGTTATATGGGTCTCATATCCATCTTTTCTGGTAACTGTTCTGTCACTCTGATGGAGCACAACCCTGACAGTTTCCTGAGAAAAAGTGTTCATGGGAGATGTGTTGCCACCTTGCATGTTTGATATGACTCTAGTCTTTGAGTCTGATTATGTGATTGACAGTTTAGCTGACAGTCTAGATGAGACATTTTTCCTTAGAATTTTGAGAGCATTGCTTTGTTGTCTTCTTACTTTGTTTTGAAGTTTAGTACTATTTTGATTCTTGATTGTATATATGAAACCTGTTTTGATTTTTCTCTCTAGAAACTTACAGAATCTACTTTGTCCATGGTGTTCTAAAATCCTGTGATTATTATATCTTGATTTGGCTTTATTTTATCCATTTAGCTGGATAATATTGAGACCCTGTCAACCTGGAAACTCATGTAATGGGAACTTATGAGAAATATTCGTAAATTGTTACTTTCATGATTTCTTTTTCTGTCTTTTCTCTTTTATTTTTTCCCCAACTCCTGTTATTTAAACTTTAGACCTATTCACACTAGCCCTTTAATTTTCCTACTTGTTCTCATTTCTTCATTTCTTTTATCTTTTTACTTTTAGGGAGACTTCCTCAATATTTCTTCTAAATCTTCTTTTGAGTTTGCACGTCTCTATCATAGTATTAATTTCCAAGAGTTTTTTTTTTCTTGTTTCTCTCAAAAAATAGTATCCTTTTCTCATGTCAAGGACGCAATCAGTATGTTCTCTCTCTGACAGTATTAAATATAGTTTTTTCTTGAATATTCATGGTTCTTTTTCCCCCTACTTTTTGCTTTAAAAAATTTTTGTATTTTGTCTTTCAAATTAGATGCGTTTATCAAATGTTTGGTGGAAATGGAAAAAGCTATTTGAAGACTGTCAGCATGAGTGAGGTTTGTTCACTAGGGGCTTCAGTGTAGGATGATCTCCTTGGACATTTGCCTCTTGGACCTTTCTAGTGTCGATCTCTTTAGGCATTTACTCTTGAGCTGGTCATACTCCTCAGAGAATACTCTTTCAACTGCCCTGAAGATGTTAACGGTCTGTGTGCTGGATAGAGAAGAATGCTTTGTAAAATCAATATTCAGTATTTAAACTTGCACTTAATCTCCCCTTTTTAATGTGGTATTCCTGGTTCAATGTGCCTGGTGTCTCTTACCTAGAGACTGTTTTCAAGTCTCTTGCATTCTATCTGATTGAGGAGGGGCCGTTACTGGCCTTGCACAGTTGGGGAGGGATAGAGATATTATGAGGCTCTAAATCTTGTTAGATAAACTTTCAGCCTCTTTTCAAAAGGTGCATGGTGCTTACTATTGATTCTTGAGCCTTTTGGGAGTCCTGTAATCTGAATCACAGTTTTTGGGGGGATTTCTCTAGTACTGGTGTAACATTCTGACAAGTCAGCAAGTATAATCTGAGAAGATAAAAAGCATCATCTATTTTCTTTGCTTCCAAAACTTGCTGTTCTTTCCTCTGTATCTTTATGGATCTAGTCTTTAAGGAAATACTCTTTACTGTCATTTCTGGGGGTTTAGGGAAGAAGTAGAGGCTGATGCATGGATTAAACCTGCCATTTTAAAACAGGGATTTCATGATTTTCTTTTTAATGAAAAAAAAAAGTGAAAAATTAATGGATAGCATAGTCCAAAGTTTTAACATTGATAGACTCATAGGTGTTTTATGTATATTTTTATCCTCCTTTTTTTATTTATGCAAGATACATGTGTTACTTGTAAAATACAGGAAGTAAGGGAGATAGCATTGCGATGTTAATTACTTTTTAATTTAACGTTTGCTTCTGGGAAAGGAAAAATATCTAACACCTTTTCTCCAGAGACAAGCTATGCATAGAGTCCAGGATTATCTGAGAAGCAGAGTATTTGATGATCGGAAGCTTAGTATACTTACTATTTTGAACCATTGTGAGTTATTTTAAAACAATTTTTTTTTTTTTTTTTGAGACAGGTTCTCACTCTGTCACCTAGGTAGGGGTGCAGTGGCACAATCATAGCTCATTATAGCCTCAAACTCCTGGGCTCAAGGCATCCTCCCACCTTAGCATCCTGAGAAGCTAGGACCATAGGTGTATGCCACCATGCCCAGCTAATTTTTTTTTTCTTTTTGAGACGGAGTCTTGCTCTGTTGCCACGCTGGAGTGCAGTGGCACGATCTCAGCTCACCGCAACCACCGCCTCCTGGGTTCAGGCAATTCCCCTGCCTCAGCCTCCCAAATAGCTGGGATTACAGGCATACGCCAACACGCCCAGCTAATTTTTTATATTTTAGTAGAAACAAGGTTTCTTCATGTTGGCCAAGATGGTCTTGATTTCCTGACCTTGTGATCTGCCTGCCTTGGCCTCCCAAAGTGCCGGGGTTACAGGCGTGAGCTACTGCGCCCGGCTGCCCAGCTAATTTTTAAATTTTTTATAGAAGCAGGTTCTCGCTACATTGCCCAGGCTGATCTTGAACTCATTTTATTCAAGCACCTCCTGCCTCAACTTCCCAAAGTGCTGAGATTACAAACATGAGTCACCACTTCCAGCCGCATTGAGTTCTTGATTTTGAAATCTGTGGTAATGTAATCTGCATCTTGATACAGACATTTTCCTCATATAAAACTTAGTTTCAGCTATTTGGGAGGCTGAGGCAGGAGGATCACTTGAGCTCAGGAGTTTGAGTCCAACCTGAACAACATAGCAAGACCCCAACTCTAAAAAGAACCCCAAACCCATAAATAAAACTTAAACAAATTAAAAAAAGGAAAAAAATTACATGGACTTAAAATACCTTTAGTTTTAAACCATTACACGGACTTAAAATGCCTTTAGATTTGCATGAGCAAGTCACGTTCAGCTAAGAAATAACATTATTTTTCTGCTGTTTTTATATAAAACACTACTACACAAACGTTAAGTAACTAAATGGCTTCACAGATACACTGGCTGGCTGTGAATGGGCGGACAGAACTACTCCATGACCTTGTGCAGCATGTCAGTGATGTTGATGTTGAGGATGCCATGGGGCAGACAGCACTGCATGTTGCCTGCCAGAACGGTCACAAGACGGTAAGTTCAGCCATGAGGACTTTAAGCTGCATGTGTTTTTTTTTTTAATTGAACTCATGAAAAGTTTTTCACTGTGCATGTTTGGGAACATGAAGCATAATAGCAAAATCTTATTTTCTGCATCATTATGGACTTTTTCTTTTTTGAGACAGGGTCTCACTTTGTTGCCCAGGCTGGAGTGCAATGGTGGTATCCTAGGTCACCGCAGCCTTAAACTCCTGTGCTCAAGTGATCCTCCCACCTCAGCCTCCCGAGTAGCTGGAATTACATGCGTGAACCACTGCACCTGGCCCATATGGACTTCTGATAAATATATTCTGTATGGTTAGAAGAAATAGAAAATAGTGCTTTTGGGCTGGGAGCCGTGGCTCACAGCTGTAATCCCAGCACTTTGGAAGGCTGAAATAGGTGGATTGCTTGAGCTCAGGAGTTCAGCCTGGGCAACATGGCGAAACCCCATCTCTACTAAAAATACAAAAAAATTTAGCTGGGTATGGTGGCATGCACCGGTAGTCTCAGCTATTCCAGAGGCTGAAGTGGGAGAATTGCTTGAGCTCAGGAGTCAGCGGTTACAATGAGCCAAGACTGTGTCACTATACTCCAGCCTGGGTGACAGAGTGAGAGCCTGTCTCAAACAACAACAACAACAAAAACAGGAAAATAGTGCTTTTATATGTGCTCAAAATATTTGTAATTTGTATTTTGATTTTATTTCCAATTCATAGGTTTTAATAACCGAATATACTAAATTTTTTAATGTCGTGTATTCACACTTAATTTTAACATTTATAATGTTGATTCTGTTCTCAGTTTTAACAAATAAAACTTCATATTTTATTTTATCTTTTGCCATTAAGCCTCAATTTTGGGGATTAGATAGTGAGGAAAGTGAGCAATGACACTGGTTAAATAGTATGAGTCAGGTTATCCTATTTTTCTGCTTGCATTGTGTGTGGTCCAAGTAACAGTTATTTTCTTTCTTTCTTTTTTTAATTTTTTAAACTATTTATTTATTTATTTATTTAAGACGGAGTCTCGCTCTGTCACCCAGGCTGGAGTGCGGTGGTGCGATCTCAGCTCACTGCAAGCTCCGCCTCCCGGGTTCACGGCATTCTCTTGCTTCAGACTCTCGAGTGGCTGGGACTACAGGCATGTGCCATCACGCCCGGCTAATTTTTTGTATTTTTAGTAGAGATGGGGTTTCACCGTGTTAGCCAGGATGGTTTCAATCTCCTCACCTCGTGATCCACCTGCCTCAGCTTCCCAAAGTGCTGGGATTACAGGCGTGAGCCACCGCGCCTGGCCTCTTTCTTTCTTTCTTTTTTTTTTTTTTTTTTTTTTTTTTGAGACAGAGTCTCACTCTGTCACCCAGGCTTGAGTGCAGTGGCACAAACTCAGCTTACTGCAACCTCTGCCTCCCAGGTTTAAATGATTCTTGTGCCTCCCAAGTAGCTGGGATTACAGGTGTGCGCCACCACACCCAGCAACTTTTTGTATTTTTAGTAGAGATGGGGTTTTGCCATGGTGGCCAGGCTGATCTTGAATTCCTGGTCTCAAGTGATCTGCCTGCCTCAGCCTCCCAAAATCCTGGTATTACAGGTGTGAGCCACCGTGCCTGGCTATTTTCTTTCTTACTCTAGGTTTCTAAAATCATGCATTTGTTTTAGGACAATGCTTTCCTGTTACTCCTGTGTCTTGACAATTTGGCTTTTGAAATTGCTATTTCTCTCTCATTAAGAGACTTTACTGCCTTATATAAAGATTGAAAGTTAAGATTTTAGATTGAGTTTCTGCTTTGCTGTAATTTTCTACCCTGTTTATGTTTTTAAGTTTTTTTTTTTTTTAACATTTAACATTAGTGGTAATAGAATGTACAGGTGTGTGCCATAGTCTCAGCTACTTGGGAGGCTGAGGTGGAGAGGTCAAGATTAGGTAGAGAGATCCCTTTAGCCCAGGAGTTGTGGGTCATAGTGCACTATGCTGATTGGATGTCCACACTAAGTTTGACATGAATATGGTGACCTCTCAGGATGCCAGATTGCCAGAGAGGTGAACCAGACCAGGTCAGAAACAGCAAGTCAAAACCCCCATGCTGGTCAGTTTGTGGGATCATGTCAGTGAATTGCCACTGCACCTCATCTCTTCAAAAAAAAAAAGCATGTAATTTATTTTCTTGCTGACCATAATAATAACAACGAAACCAACTCAAAGCAAAGTCTGTACCATTAGCTACAAGGATACAAATTTTGTTTATTTATTTTTGTTGCAAACTTTCTGAGTCTTATCTCTTCTTGGGAGAAGGGAGAATTCCTAGTGGAATCTAGTCTTTTATCTCTTCAAACACTTTTTCCTTAACCTGGTTTCAGATTGTATGATCACAATTCACAGAATATTGGACTTCTTCAAGATAGTAGACAAAGGTTGACATTGTCTTATGTTTAATATGGTGTTGAAAAAGTGGAGGGATATAGGATCCTTTTTCTGTTTCCTAGAATTTTTTCTGAACACCATTGTTCATTTGTATTTTTTGTCTTTTATCATCTGAAAACCAATGCAGTGTTTTCAGGTATATTCTTCTCATTAGTTTTTACTACTTAGAGTCAACATTATTAAATTTAAAAAGTATTCTATGTGGAAAAAAAAGATGTGAAATGCCCTAATCTTGAATGACCCAGGGTTTTAAGGCACTATTGCATATTAGAGAATGAGTCTAGCCAATAGCTCTCAGAGGACAGAAGAGCACCTACTTTAATATAAACACCCTTTGCTATAACGGATGAGCAGAGTGTCATTTACTAAGACTTGCATACCCTACCTGTTGCCCAGGAACTTGGATAGGAAAATACTGGGATTCAGATTAGAAAAAGATCTGTAAAAGCTATTTTTAGCTGCTTTGAACCAGTACAGAAGCAAGAACTAAGAAAACCTTGTTCAAAACATGTGCATTACAGGCTGCATTAAAAATTTAGAATTGCCTTCTGAAGTTACTGAAAATTAGGTGGTATAAGTATAATATGCTCCATATGGTTTACAACCTAAAGCAAATGTGGTAAAGTAATGGAGAATTCCTCATAGTCAGATGCCTTTGAACAATTATATTCTGAGAAGATTTATAGGGAGCCTGACTTCATTGTGGTGATGAGTTTCACAGAATGAGATTTTGCAGACAGAGTAGAGGAGGAAGGGTAGAAAAAGTCATGTTGACTTGTGGTTGGTTGTAATGGCCGACGGGATTCATAATAGTTGGTCAATTATAGTTACCTGCAATGATCATATAAATGTAAAGGGAATGCTTAGGACTGATTATTTTCTGAATCGTTATCTACGATGATCATATAAATGTAAAGGGAATGCTTAGCACTGATTATTTTCTCAATCATTGTATGTATCTTTATTCCTTTTTCAATTAGGACAAAAGGGAATCTTGAAAAATTAGTCTATTTCTTTGCCTCCTGAACTATAGTTCTACAAATCTGTGTTCATAGTTGTGCTAATACTGCCTATTTCAGAATTACTCATATATTTCTGGGACACATTCACATCTTAGTGTATAAGCATTAATTGTTTTATCTTGAGTTTGATGTGATTTACTGGGCTATGAAATATGATGTTATTATAGGATAAGGGTTACTGATTTATTAAAAACCATTTGTATATCTTTCCATAAGTTGAACACCGAGTGTATAATTCTTTGTCAGGTATCCTAGTGACTCAGTGGCAAGTCAGTATGGCCTTTTTGTTGTCTCAGTAGCCACTTCTTGCATAAATTCTTTAAAAAGTCTTCAGAACTGATGTCCATGTAGACCTATACCAGTGCATGTAAGTTTCAATATTTTATTTTTAAGCTTAGGAGCTTACATAATTCTGATTATATATATTTTATAGAATAAAATAGAAAACTTTAAATGGGGAAGAAACTCCATTAAGAAATAAAGCACATCATCTCTTTTCACAGAGGCACGGGTGATAAATCCTCTGAAATTCGCCTTCTCATCTCGTTTTAGAGTAAATCTGAGGAGTGCATGAAAACATTTTGAGCAACTAGCTAAGCACCCTAAAACTTTGTAGATTATATAGCTAAATACTATATTCTTGCTTCGGTGACAAGAAGTGCTTTTTCAAATTTATATTACATTTTTTAAGAATAAAAGATTCGGAAGAAAGATTCATTTTTGTCATAACTAAGAAATTGAGTAATCTTAATTATGATTTCATATAGATGCAGCTTTGCATTAGCGGTAAACATGATAAAGGTCTCATTTTCCTCTTGTTGGAAGGAAGTGATTTGGGCGGTTGAAGAGTGCACTCTGGTTTTTGTCATTGTAGCAAAATAGCACCGTGATTTTAAACTACTTCTGTCCCTATTTAATAATGATCAGATGAAAGGAATCATAATAACTTCTTAATAATTTTATTTTTATATAACTTTTCTTAGATCAACTGTTAAACTCCATTCTTAGCTGTAATATCAGAATTCTGGTATGTCTTTGGATACTAATTTCAAAACATCATTTCAAAGTTTGGTTATTCAACTGGAGATGATATAATTTTACTGGTGATATAATTAAGGAAAATGTTGTGAACACTTTGGAAGGCATTTAACAGCAGTAATAACTACTGCTATTATGATTGTTATTAATATGCGTGATGTGATTCTGTAAAAGTACACAGATCAGTATCTAGACCCTTTATTCATCTATGCTTATACAAGAAGCTGGGCCTTGTTGATTTTTAATTTCAGTTTTAGAAAGTTGAGTAAAACCTAACACTATTCTCTGTAGGTATAATTTATTAACACTTTTTGGACCATAAATTAAACCTAGTTTTTGGTAACTTTTTCTTTAAGATTTATAAATGTGTTGAATTGCCAAAAATGATTAACTACAGTCTTCTCAGAATAACGTGGATTTAGAAACCGTAGAGAACTGTCAAATAGTTCAGTCTAAAATTCTGTAAGTTAGATTACATGGCAGGATTAGTTAGGGACTAATTTGTAATTTATTTAAAAATAAATTTCATTTTTATCAGAATAAACCTTAGTTTTTGTAACTAAATACAAAGCTTCACAAACAATATAAAATGATAGTTGAACCCTTAGTATAATAGACTATATTAGATAGAACTGACTGCATTTTTTAACTAAAATCATAGATTTGTTAAGGAACAGTGCTCAACCCTACATTCAGTCAGCTCTCTTGGTGTCTTTAGCCAGCTTCCAAGTTTTTCATCCATTACTGGATAGCCATGCAAACTTAATTGAAAACATTTTCCAGACATTAATTGGATTCAGCCTTGAGGCATAAAGGTAGGTAGCCTAACATTTCAGAGTATATTTCTAGGGTCAGAGTAATTGTATTTATTCTAATGCTAGAATTCTCCTTTAATCATTTCTAAGAAGTTGAAGCAAATAGTAGAAAGTTCTCTTACCACTGTTACTTTTGTAACACAACTGGATGATAATGATTTTTACTGGATACTTTGTAAGAGTTCAAAGTTCTTAATAGGTGAAGGTGGACAGGTTTCTAGAAAAGATGTGTGTAAACCAGTCACTGATTAGTGAGTTGGGAGTTTTACTTAGTGTATAAGTTATTTGTGCATTGCCATAACTCATGTCATCAGAATTATTTTTAATTAAAAAATTAAGTAAGGACACTTTGTTGTTTGGTCTCCTTTTAGCTAGTGATAATACCACAACTTTGATTTTTACTTAGAGTTTTATTATTGAATATCTATTCCTTTTTACTTTGATCAGTGTTTTGAGAGTTGACATTGATAAAGTAGGGCTGCCCTGGATTTCTTGCTTTGTAATTTATCAGTGTATTGGGCACAGGTGGTCTTGGTTAGTCACTGCCTTCAATTAAATGACTTGAGATTGACCTACACATTAGGTTTGTACGTTCGTTTTACTCAGGAGATTGTTTTATCACTTGAAAGGTTATGAAGTCTGTTGAAATACGTCATTTCTTCTTAAGGCTCTCTTGAAGGCCGTATGAAAATCCCCTATGCTTTTCTTTTTCGGTTCCTCCACAATAGTTTCTTATTCTGTAAGGAGGAGGGAATCCCATTCTAGATAATCAATGACTAGAATAGTTTTTTTGGTGGGTAGAGAAGGGGCAGAATTGGGCTGGGAATTTGCAATTCTAAATTTTTTAAAAAGTGTTTTGTCAATCCAATTTTAGGCATATAGTTCTTAAAATTATGTATATTAATGTAGTGTAGCTCTTAAAATTGTGTATATTAACTTGAAAAATACATTGGTAATCAGCTATCAGTCACATATTTATGTTCGCATGTTTTACATGTTTACATTTAGTAAATTGTAAGCTACTGCACTTAATTTTAGCAAGTAAATGAGAAGCCATATAATTTTAAAAATAGAAGCTGTGACCATCATTGTAAATCACAATTGTTAGGTTTTTTGGACTTCATGGCTTATAGATCAGTGCAGTTTTCACAAAAGTATTTGTGGGATTTTAGGGGCAAGAAATTTGCTAAAATGAATTGAATCCAAATCATAGAAAATCCTGATTTATTTTTCTGGATAGCACTGATCACCATCTAGTAGTACATTACAAATTTTGTTTATTTACATCTTGTCACTTTATCTTCCCTTTCCACTATATACTTCATGAAGGCAGGGTTTTTTGTCTGTTTTGTTCATTGTTTGAACTCGAGTATCTAGAGTAGGGCATAGCACCTAATTTAGAGCAGTGGTCCCTAACCTTTTTGGCACTAGGGACCAGTTTCGTGGAAGACAAGTTTTCCACAGTTAGAAGTCGGGGGGATGGTTTCCGGATGAAACTGTTCTACTTCAGATGGAACTTACGCCTGAATCTTTCATGGGCAGCTCACAAAAGAGTTCATGCTCCTATGAGAATCAAATGTTGCTGCTGATCAGACAGGAGGCAGAGCTCAGACAGTGATGTTCACGTGCCTGCCACTCACCTCCTGCTGTGTGGCCTGGTTCCTAAAAGCCCGGGGATTGGGGACCCCTGATTTAGAGTAGTGTGTAACACACTATCTGGAGGAGGGCGTAGTACATAATGGGTATAGATTTTTGTTGAAAGATGGAAGAAACTGGTGGACAGTGTCCAGGTTCTTGGCATTTTGAACAAAGAATTGGACAAAGTGCACAAACAAGTAAAGAATGAAGCATCAAAAGCAGGTATTTATTGAAAACAAGTGCACTCCACAGGGTGGGAATTGGCCCGAGCAGCTGCTCAAGGGTCTGGATACAGAATCTTCTGGGGTCTAAATACCCTATATACGTTTCCCATTGGCCACTTGGCGTTCACCTCATGTAAATGAAATGGTGGCCTGCAATCAATCAGAGGCTGAAGTTACAAAGGTCACACCCCTATGCAAACATCTGATTGGTTGTGGGAAGCAACCCATCAGAGGTTAAAGTGAAGTTAGGAAGTTGCACTTCTGTGCAATTGAAGACTTGGCCCTCACTCGGATTGGTTGCACATAGCTACCTTCAGTTAGTCTGACTGGTTGCTATGTGCAGCCAATCAGAGGTTGGTTGCTATGTGCAACCAATCAGAGGCTGAAGTGAAGTTACAGAGTTACACTCCTATGCAGACATCTGACTGGTTGCTTTTTGCAACCTATCATGGTACTTTCAGTTTCCCATCTGCCTCGCAAAAGAGGTGGGGGTTTGAAAAAGGGAGTAGTCTTTTGTTACTTAGGCGTGGAAAGTTAGGGTTTTCCTTTCAATATATTTCTGGGAAGTTAGGGTGAAATGGCCTTAGGTTCCCTGCCTCCAGACCCTATTCTCCTGCCTCAAAACCACTCAAATGCAGTATCATTTTGATCAATATATTCTGCCATTTTCTTTGCATTTCTAAATGTTTGTCACTTTTTTCCTTTTATATCTTTAAGTGGAGTATATATTGATAGTGCTGATTCTTACAAGAGGTTGTATCCGTTTGTATCTATTGCTGAAAATATCTCCTTTTGAGAATCCTTAGGGATTTTAAAAGTTTATTCTAGAATTTATTCTCTTGAATTATGTTGTGCCTTATGCTTTGATACAATTTAAAACTCTCAGGTAGTGTTGTTTCTTCAAGAACTTTTATGTATTTATTTTAACTTAATAAATGCTCAGAGGACATTTTCTTCTACCTAAGTTTTAACCTTTGGGCACACGTGAACAGTTTTCACATAGTTGAAAACATTGATTATCTTGTAGCACTTTGGAAGAGTGTATGTGGAGTCTTGAAACTCCGTTGTTAAATTCTAGTTGTTAAGACCAGGCAATAAATACCTCATTACAGTTCTATATACCTATTTGTCATTCATGATATCTCAATATTGTATGTGTGTGTTGTCAACAAGAAAATAATTTGTTATTGTGGTTAGACCTTTTGCTTTACCACTGAAATATTGTTACTCTGGATTATTTGAGAATGAGAATCCATTTTGCACACTAGTGTACGTCCAATTAAGGAGTAGTAAGAGACTCAGGAGGGCTCACCCTCCAAACAAGGCTCAGTAGAAACAGCCAGAATAGTAATAGGATGGGTTAGATAAGTGTTAACAGCCTCTGTCCCCTCGCCTAACACTAATTAGACCTTCCTTATTCTCCTTACTACTCATCACTGTGCAGTCTGCTAATTGTTGAGGTGAGTACATTTTAAGTTCCTTCTGTACTTGAATTACCTTTACTTGCTGTCCTCAGAGAAATGACTGGAGAGTTTTTTAAAACTGTGATTCAGGTTGTCTGTGACTTTCTAGCAGCTTTTCTTATTATGTCATTTAATCAATAATTGACTGAATTTTGCATTTTCCTTTCCCTTCCTGTTTAGAGCTTTTTCAAAAAGAAAACAGCAAGCAAACATCTTTTTTTTGTTAAGTCACAAAGATAGATGACTTTGCATTCATTTCAGTGCTGCAAGGCTATTTTTTATTCTTTCAAATTCCTTTATACATTTTTATTCTTATTCTAAGGGAAGTAGGTTTTTCTGTTTTTTGATTTTTATTTTTTATTGGGGGATTGGAGGAACATTTTATTTACAAGTGTAGCTATTGAAAACTTTACTAAAAATATGTTTCTTTTAATAGTTGCATGTTTTGAGGATCTTAATTGGACTTTTTTAAAAAAATAGAAAAGTAGAAAGATTTATGAATGGAAAATAAAATGCTGGAACAGGTAACTTCCAATTTGTTTTATTTTTTTTTTGAGGCAGAGTCTCTCTCTGTTGCCTAGGCTGGAACAATGGCATGATCTTGGCTCACTGCAACCTCTGCCTCCCGGGTTCAAGCGATTCTCCTGCGTCAGCCTCTGAAGTAGCTGGGATCATAGGCACCCGCCACCATGCCCAGCTAATTTTTGTATTTTTGATAGAGACGGTGTTTCACCATGTTGGCCAGGCTGGTCTTGAACTCCTGACCTCAGGTGATCCACCCGGCCTCCCAAAGTGCTAGGATTGTAGGTGTGAACCATCGCGCCCGGCCTCCAATTTTTTAATCAAGTGTTTTTCTCTCTTAAAAAAAAAATGATGTCTTTGTAGGATATATTAAAAGTAATGGCAAGAACCACAATTACTTTTTCACCAACCACATGCAAGGCTATGACGGTTTATATTGTAAATCACGCTTTTTTTCTAAGATTTGCTTCAAATTTATCTCACCAGTTAGTTGAGAACAGTAGAGGAATATGTTAGTCTAATGGCTAAATTGTTTTTATATTGTAAGCTCTACAGTATAAATAGAAATACAGAAGCACTATAAAAAATATATGGTTAAAAATACCATTACTTTTTTTTTTTTGGAGACAGAGTACAGGCTGGAGTGCAGTGGTGCGCTCTCTGCTCATTGCAACCTCCGCCTCCTGGGTTCAAGCAATTCTTCTGCCTCAGCCTCCTGAGTAGCTGGGATTACAGATATGCACCACTATGCCAGGCTGGTGTTTGTGTTTTTAGTAGAGACAAGGTTTCACCGTGTTGGCCAGGCTGGTCTTGAACTTCCGACCTCAAATGATCCGACTGCCTCAGCTTCCCAAAGTGCTAGGATTACAGGTGTGAGCCACCACACTCGGCCTACTTTGTTTATTTTTTATTTATTTAGAGATAGGGTTTCACCCTGTTGAACCGGATGAAGTGTAGTGGTGCGATCATAGCTCACTGTAATCTTGAACTCCTGGGCTCAAGTGATTCTTCTGCCTCAGCCTCCCAAGTAGCTAGGGCTGCAAGCACACACCACCACGCCTGGCTAATTTTTTTTTTTTTTTTTTTTTGAGACAGGCTGGAGTGCAGTGGTGTGATCTCTGCTCACTTCAAGCTCTGCCTCCTGTGTTCACGCCATTCTCCTGCCTCAGCCTCATGAGTAGCTGGGACTAGAGGCACCTGCCACCACACCTGGATAAATTTTGTATTTTTTTTTAGTAGAGACGGGGTTTCACCATGTTAGCCAGGATGGTATTGATCTCCTGACCTTGTGATCTGCCCGCGTCGGCCTCCCAAAGTGCTGGGATTACAGGCTTGAGCCACCACGCCCAGCCCACACCTGGATAATTTTTTAAAAATTTATAACTTTCTTTTTTAGAGATGGTGGTCTCACTGTGTTGCCCAGATTGGTCTTGAACTCCTGGCCTTGAGCAGTCCTCCCACTTTGGCCTCCCAAAGCCTTGTGATTACAGGCATAAAAATAGCATTACTTTAAAACCATACACAAGTAGCTGTCTAGGTACTTAAGCTTTATTCTGTAATAGCTATTTAGTAGGGAGTTACTAGATTATCTGTGATTAATGTAGTTTATGAAGATATGTCAGATTAGGCATAATACTATTTAGTAATGTGAATTCAGAAGAATTATAATGCCTATGTTTTGATCAGTAGAATAGTGATTATAAACATGGACTTGGGTTTGAATCCCTGCTTCATTGTTTTGTGTGTTGGGGTACAGATTACATGACCTCTTTGACACTCAGTTTTGTGCTTATAAAAGTGAAGAGAATATCACCTTTCTCACAAGATGCATTAAATGAAAAGATAAATGCTTATTAGCACACTGTCTGGGTACATATTAGTGTTATTTACATTATATCATTACATAGTTTTTAACATTATAGTTTATATAAATGTATAGTATATTTTGTTAAAATTCCTTTATTACAGTTTCTTTCTGGATTGCTAGGTTTTAATTGCGTATTAATATATTTTCAGTGTATTGGCTTTCATCTCTCCTGAGCCAGTTGAGAGTTGAAGACTTATTTTCTATAATTTCTTTTTTTTTTTTTTTAAGTTCAGGGGTACAAATACAGATTTGATACAGAGGCAAACTTGTGTCATGGGGCTTTGTTGTAGAGATTATTTCATCACTAGGTATTAAGCCTAGTATACATTAGTTATTTTGCCTCATCCTTTCCCTCCTCCCACCCTCCACCCCTTTGAAAGGCCTCAGTGTATATTGTTCCCCTCTGTATCCATGTGTTCTCATCATTGAACTCCCACTTATTAGACAGAACATATGGTATTTGGTTTTCTGTTCCTGTGTTAGTTTGCTAAAGAGAATGACCTGCAGCTCCATTCATGTCCCTGAAAAGGACATTGTCACATTCTTTTTTTATGGCTGCATAGTATTCTGTGGTATATGTGTACCTCATTTTCTTGATCCAGGCTACCATCAGTGGGCATTTAGGTTGATTCCATGTCTTTGCTATTGTGAATAGTGCAGCAGTGAACAAATGTGTGCATGTGTCTTTATAAAAGAATGATTTATATTTCTTTTGGGTTTATACCCAGTAATGGGATTGCTGGGTCAAATGGTATTTCTGTCCTTAGGTCTTTGAGGAATCACCACACTGTCCTCTACAATGGCTGAAGTAATTTACTCCCACCAACAGTGTATAAGCCTTCCTTTTCCTCTACAACCTTGCCAGCATCTGTTGTTTTTTGATTTTTTTTTTTTTTTTTTTTTTGAGACTGAGTCTCGCTCTGTCGCCCAGGCTGGAGTGCAGTGGTGTGATCTCAGCTCACTGCAAGCTCCGCCTCCCGGGTTCATGCCATTCTCCTGCCTCAGCCTCCCAATTAGCTGGGACTACAGGCACCTGCCACCACGCCCGGCTAATTTTTTTGTATTTTTTAGTAGAGACGGGGTTTCACCGTGTTAGCTGGGATGGTCTTGATCTCCTGAACTCGTGATCTACCCGCCTCGGCCTCCCAAAGTGCTGGGATTACAGGCGTGAGCCACCACGCCCAGCCGTTTTTTGACTTTTTAATAATACCCATTCTTACTGGTGTGAGATGGTATCTCATTGTGGTTTTGATTTGCATTTCTCTAATCCGTGATGTTGAGCTTTTCTTTCATGTGATTTTTGGCCACATATATGTCTTCTTTCGAGAAGTGTTTGTTCATGTCCTTTGCCCACTTTTTAATGGGATTGTTGTTTTTTGTAAATTTAAGTTCCTTGTAGATGCTGGATATTAGACTTTTGTCATATGCATAGTTTACAGAAAAATTCTCTTGTTCTGTAGGTTTTCTGTTTATTCTGATGATAGTTTTTTTCACTATGCAGAAACTCTTTAGTTTAATTAGATCCCAACTTTTCAGTTTTTGCTTTTGTTCCAATTGCTTTTGGCATCTTTGTCAGGAAATCGTTGCCCGTGCATGGTATTGCCTACATTGTTTTCCAGGTTTTATGGTTTTTAGTTTTGCTTTTTTTTTTTTTTTTGAAACAGTCTTGCTCTGTTGCCCAAACTGGAGTGCAATGGCACGATCTCGGCTCACTGCAACCTCCACCTCCTGGGTTCAAGTGATTCTTCTGCCCCAGCCTCCTGAGTAGCTGGGATTACAGGTGCGTGCCACCATGCCCGGCTAATTTTTGTGCTTTTAGTAGAGATGGGATTTCACCATGTTGATCAGGCTGGTCTCGAACTCTTGACCTCATGATCTACCTGCCCCTGCTTTCCAAAGTGCTGGAATTATAGGCGTGAGCCGCTGTACCTGGCCTTGGTTTTACATTTAAGTCTTTAATCCATCGTGAGTTAATTTTTGTGTATGATGTAAGGAAGGGGTTCAGTTTCAGTTGTTTAACTATAGCTAACCAGTTATTCCAACACCATTTATTGAATAGGGAATCCTTTCCCCATTGCTTGTTTTTGTCAGGTTTAGTGGAAGATCAGATAGTTGTCAGGGTGTGATCTTATTTGTGGGTTTTCTGTTCTGTTTCATTGGTTTATGTGTCTGTTTTTGTACCAGTACCATGCTGTTTTGCTCACTATATCCCTGTAGTATAGTTTAAAGTTGGGTAGTGTGATGCCTCCAACTTTTCTTTTTGCTTAGGATTGCCTTGTCTGTTTGGGCTCTTTTTTGGTTTCATATGAATTTTAAAATAATCTTCTCTAGTTCTGTGAAGTACATCAATTGTGGTTTAATAGGAATAGCATTGAATCTATATAAATTGCTTTGGGCAGTATAGCAATTTTACTGATAATGATTCTTCCTGTCCGTGAGCCTGGGATGTTTTTCCATTTGTTTGTGTCATCTCTGATCAGTGGTTTGTAGTTCTCCTTGTAGAGATCTTTCACCTCCCTAGTTAGTTGTATTCTAGTTATTTTATTCTTTTTGTGGCAGTTGTGAATGGGAGTTCATTCCTGACTTGCCCTCAGCTTGACTCTTGGTGTATAGGAATGCTAGTGATTTTTCCACATTGATTTTGTATTCTGAGGCTTTGTTGAGGTTGTTAATTGGCTTAACAAGCTTTTGGGCTGAGACTGTGGGATTTTCTAAATCTACTGTTATGTCATCTGCAAACAGGGATAGTTTGACTTCTTTTCTTCCTATTTGTTTGGCCTTTTGTTTTTTTCTCTTGCTGATTGCCCTGGCCAGAACTTCCAATACTACACTGAATAGGAGTGGTGAGAGACGGCATCCTTGTCTTATGTTGGTTTTCAAGGTAATGCTTCTAGCTTTTGCCCATTAATTATGACACTGGCTGTGAGTTTGTCATAGATGGTTCGTGTTATTTTGAGCTATGTTCCTTAAATACCTAGTTTATTGAAAGTTTTTTTTTAAAAAAAAAAAAAACACAAATGGATGTTGAATTTTATCAAAAGCCTTTTCTGCATCTGTTGAGATATCGTGGTTTTTGTCTTTATTTCTGCTTATGTGCTGAATCACATTTACTGATTTGTGTATGTTGAACCAACCTTGCATCCTTGGGTTGAAGCTTACTTGATTATGGTGTTTAAGCTTTTTGATGTGCTGCTGGATTTCTTGCCAGTGTTTTTGTTAGGGATTTTTGCATCAATTTCATCAAGGATGTTGGTCTGACATTTTCTTTTTTTTGAGACGGAGTCTCGCTCTGCCGCCCAGGCTGGAGTGCTGCAGTGGCCAGATCTCAGCTCACTGCAAGCTCCACCTCCCGGGTTTACGCCATTCTTCTGCCTCAGCCTCCTGAGTAGCTGGGACTACAGGCGCCCGCCACCTCGCCCGGCTAGTTTTTTGTATTTTTTAGTAGAGACAGGGTTTCACCGTAGGATGGTCTCGATCTCCTGACCTCGTGATCCGCCCGCCTCGGCCTCCCAAAGTGCTGGGATTACAGGCTGAGCCACCGCGTTATAGAAATTATATAGCCACCGGCCTATAATTTCTTTTTTTTTTTTTTTTTTTTTTTTTGGAGACGGAGTCTTGCTCTGCCACCCAGGCTGGAGTGCAGTGGCCGGATCTCAGCTCACTGCAAGCTCTGCCTCCCGGGTTTATGCCATTCTCCTGCCTCAGCCTCCCGAGTAGCTGGGACTACAGGCGCCCGCCTCGTCGCCCGGCTAGTTTTTTGTATTTTTAAGTAGAGACGGGGTTTCACCGTATTAGCCAGGATGGTCTCGATCTCCTGACCTCGTGATCCGCCCGTCTCGGCCTCCCAAAGTGCTGGGATTACAGGCTTGAGCCACCGCGCCCGGCCGGCCTATAATTTCTATAACAGCAGGGAACACTGTTGCTACTCTCCATCTTACTCCTATTTTGGGACCTTACAGACACCGCTTCTAGGTCAGTGATCAGAGGAAAGCCATGATTAGAAGACCCACATAGTCCTCTTATAAAATAGTGACCGAAATACTTGTTTTTCTTATATTTGTAAGCTATACTTGACTACTTGTTTTCAGTTTAGGGGAATTACATAGATAATAATGTAGTTTTATATGACAGTGTTTTTATTACATAGATTATAGAATTAATGTTGAGATAGAAGTAAATTTAAATAGACATGTGAATACTATGTCTTAAAAATATTTTATTAGTATTAAAATCTTCTAATAAGGTTGCTAGTCCTTTGAACCACCCTTCCTCTTTGTCAAGCCATGATCACCAGAGGCAGCAATTTTCAACTTTTTAAACTTTTCCTTTAGTACGTATTTCCAAATAATAAGCTTCCGTGGCTCTTTCTTAGTTTATGACTTCTAGATATTATTTAATCATGTCTTGTTTTGGTAAATGATTTATAAGTTTTGATTAGACAATATTGGTTATATATATAGTTAAAGTATTATTTACTGCTCAGTCAATAATACTGTAATAACGTTCTTTTTTGAGGATGACTATTTTTCTTGAATAATTGGCTTTGCTCAGTTTTCTTTGTATGGATCAGCATTTCTTCATCTATATGATCCTGTAAAATATCTCTTCATACTCTCTTCTACAAAGACAGATTCATTAGATAGTTTGTCAGTAACATCTTTTTTTCTCCTCCATATTAATTCATTTTCACCTGATATAAAGAAGTACCTGAGGCTGGGTAATTGATGAAGAAAAGAGTTTTAATTGACTCACAGTTCTGCAGGCTTAACAGGAAGCATGACTGGAAGGCCTCAGGAAACTTACAATCATGGTGGAAGATGAAGGGGAATCAGGCAGCTTCTTCACATGGCAGCAGGAGAGAGAGAGAGTATGAGGGGGGAGTGCCACACACTTTTAAACCTACGGATCTTGTGAGAACTCATTCACTATCACAAGAACAGCAAGGGAGAAATCCGCCCCCATGATCCAGTCACCTCCCACCAGTCCCCTCTTCCAATTTGACATGAGATTTAGCGGGGACACAAATCCAAACCATATCATTCCACCCCTAACCCCTCCCAAATCTCATGTTCTTCTCACATTGGAAAATACAATTTCCCTTCTCAACAGTCCTCCAGTCTTAACTCATTTCAGCATTCAGTCAGAAGTCCACAGTTCAAAGTATCATCTGCGACAGGTAAGTCCCTTCTGCCTATAAGCCTGTAAAATCAAAAACAAATCAGTTACTTCCAAGATACAGTGAGGGTACAGGCATTGAGTGAATGCTCCAAGTGGGAGAAATTGGCCAAAACACAGAGGCTATAGGCCCCATGCAAGTCTGAAACCTAGCAGGGCTGTTGTTAAATCTTAAAGCTCCAAGATAATTTCCTTTGATTCCATGTCTCATATCCGGCGCATACTGATGCATGGGTTGGGATCCTGAGGCCTTGGGTAGCTCCGCCCCTGTGACTCAGCAGGGTACAGCCCCCTAGATTTCTTTCACAGGCTAACGTTAAGTACCTGTGGCTTTTTCAGGTGCACGGTGCAAGCTGTCAGTGGGTCTCCTATTCTTGGGTCTGGAGGGTGGTGGGCCTCTTCTCACAGCTCTACTAGGCAGTGCTCCTCCGGTGGGGCCTCAGTGTGAGGGGTTCTAACTCCACATTTCCTGTCTGCACTGCCCCAGTAGAGATTCTCCATGAGGGCTCTACTCCTGTAGCAGACTTCTGCCTGGACAGCCCGGCATTTCCATACATCCTCTGAAATCTAGGCAGAGGTTCCAAAACATCGTCTCTTGCCTTCTGTGCACACCTGCAGGCCCAACACCACATGGAAGCTTTAAGGGTTGGGCTTGCACCCTCTAAAGCAGTGGCCTGAGCTGTACCTTGGCCCCTTTTAGCCATGGCTGGAGCTGGCACTGGAGCATTTAGGATGCAGAGCACGAAGTCCCAAAGCTGCACAGAGCAGTGGGACCCTGGTCTGGCCTGTGAAGTCATTTTTCTCTCCTAGGCCTCCAGGCCTCTGATGTGTGGGGCTGCAGTGAAGGTCTCTGACATGCCCTGGAGATATTTTTCCTGTTGTCTTGGTTATTAACTTTCAACTCCTTGTTACTTATGTACACTTCTGCACCTGGCTTGAATTTCTCCCCAGAAAATGGGTTTTTCTTTTCTACTGCATAGTCAGGCTGCACATTTTCCAAACCTTTATGCTCTATGTCCTTTTTTTTTTTTTTTTGAGTTGTGTTTTGCTCTTGTTGCCCAGGCTGGAGTGCAATGCGGTGATCTTGGCTCACTGCAATCTCTGCCTCCTGGGTTCAAGCAATTCTCCTGCCTCAGCCTCCTGAGTAGCTGGGATTACAGGAACCTGCCACCATGCCTGGCTAATTTTTGTATTTAGAGTAGAGATGGGGTTTCACCATGTTGGCCAAGCTGGTCTCAAACTCCTGACTTCAGGTCATCCGCCCGCCTCAGTCTCCTACTAAAGTGCTGGGATTACAGGCGTGAGCCACAGTGCCCGGCCCTCTGTTTCCCTTTTAAACATATTCCAATTTCAAACCATCTCTTTGTGAATGCGTATAAGTGAATGCTTTCAGAATAAGCTAGGTCACATCTTGAATGCTTTGCTGGTTAGAAATTTCTTCCACACCTGTAATCCCAGCACTTTAGGAGGCCAAGGTGGGTGGATCACTTGAGGTTAGGTCTTCAAGACCAGCCTGTCCAACAGGGTGAGACCCCATCTCTACTAAAAACAGAAAAAATTAGTGGGGCGTGGTGGCACACATCCATAATCCCAGCTACTTGGGAGGCAGGAGAATTGCTGGAACCTGGGAGGTTGCAGTGAGCCGAGATCATGCCATTACACTCCAGCCTGGGAGACAGAGCGAGACTTCATCTCAAAAAAATAAAGGGGGAAATTTCTTCCACCAGATACCCTAATTCATCTATCTCAAGTTTAAAGTTTCACAGATCTCTAGGGCGGGGGCAAAATGTTTCCACTCTCTTTTTGCTAAAGCATAGCAAGAGTGACCTTTACTCCAGTTGCCAGTAAGTTCCTTATCTCTGTCTGAGATCACCTCAGCCTGGACGTCATTGTCCCTATCACTATCAGCAGTTTGATCAAAACCATTCAACAAGTCTCTAGGAAGTTCCAAACTTTCCCACATCTTACTGTTTTCTTCAGAGCCCTCCAAACTGTTCCAGCCTCTGCCCCTTACTCAGTTCCAAAGTCGATTCCACATTTTCAAGTGTCTTTATAGGAATGTCCCACTCCTGGTACCAATTTTCTATATTAGTCAGTTTTTCACACTGCTATAAAGAACTACTAGAGACTGAGTAATTTGTGAAGAAAGGCATTTAATTGACTCAGAGTTCTGCTGGCTTAACAGAAAGCGTGACTGTGAGACCTCAGAAAACTTACAATCATGGTGGAAGGCAAAGGGGGAAGCAAGCACCTTCTTCACATGGTGGCAGGAGAGAGAGAGAAAGAATGTGAGGGGGGATGTGTCACACACTTTTAAACCATGAGATCTCATGAGAGCAGCAACGGGGAAATCTGTCCCCATGCTCCAGTCACCTCTCACCAGGTCCCTTCCTCCAATTCAATGGGAGATTTTGGCAGGGACACAAATCCAAACCATATCACCCTCTAAACCTAGAAATAATCTTAGTGTCTCTCCCATGTTTGATCTCCATATTCTAGATTCCATGTCTTCTATTTTGGTTTATTCTCTTTCTTTGGAGGAGGATATACTTCAGTAGCTTCTTGAGAAAAGGTACATTGAAGGTAATTTTAAAAATCTTATAAAATAGTTAAACTTTTTTATTTGTAAGCATCTATTTGAATAATAGTGTAGTTGGCTGTAGAATTCTGCATATAGAATAATGTATCTTACAATTTTGAAGGCTTTTTACATTTTAGATCTCTGTGTTGCTGTTGAGAAGTTCAATGCCCACATGATTTCTGTTTATCTCTGGAATCTTTTATCCCTGATGTTATCATGAAATTTCACTTTGACATGCCTTGTTGAAGGTCTTTTAATTTGATAGACCAGACATTTGTTGAGCCTTTTAAACCTGGTACCTGATGTCTTTCAGTTCTGGGAACCTTTTTTGTATCATTTCTTGGTTATTCCCCTTTGATCCCTCACCCCCTTTCTTTTCTTTATTCTCATTTTCTGCAGTATGTCTCCCTTGATTGATTCACAAATTTTCTCATCTTTCCTATTTTCTATTTTGTCTTTTTATTCTTCTTTGTAGAATTCTTGAACATTTTCTTTTTAAACTTCTGTTGAAGTTTTACTTATTGCATTGTATTTTTGATTTCTCATTCCCTGAATATTTTCTACCCAACTTCCTTTTCTCATTCCATGGTATAATTTCTTTTCTGTTTGAGGTTGTCAGTTACTTTTCTAATTTTTATTGTTTTCTTTGGTTCCCTTTACTGTCTTTGTTATTCTGAGTTCCATTTTTTGGTTTGTTGTAATTTTTGTTTTTCAGGTTAGAGGCCTGCTTCAGTTGTATTTTAAATATTGTCTGTTCATTCGTGTGTAACGGTGAGGCACTCAAATGTTGACTGGAAGCGTTGTGTACATGAGTTGAGTTTGTTGACTACTTGGTTTGACTGTATACCAACGTTTCTCAGTCTCAACACTATTGATATTTTGGATCTGATAATTCTGTGTTGTGGGGGCTATCATCTGCATTTTAGGATGTTTAGCTGCATCCCTGACCTCTACCCACTAGCTGCCAATAGCAGTTTCTCTTCCGTGGTCATAAAAATAAAAAGTTGCCTCATGTTCCCAGAGGGAAATTTTAACCTTGGTTGGGGACGACTGCTATAGATGCATTGTTCCGAATTGGGCTGTTTCTTTATTTTTAATTTTTATTTCTTTTTAGACATAGGGTCTTGCTTTACAGATAGTGTCTTGCATGCAGTACCATGCTTGGCTAATTTTAAAATTTTGTTGTGGAAATGGGATCTCTCTAAATTGCCCAGGCTGGTCTTGAACTCCTAGCCTCAAATGATCTTTCCACCTTGGTTTTCCAGTCTTAGAATTACAGGCATGAGCCACCGTGTCTGGCTGAACTGAGCTGTTTCACTGGGGACTTTCTAATGCCAGTATCTGTAAGATTCTTTTCTGATGCCAGTATTGAGAGGAAGCTTTTAATTCCTTCTACCTGAGGTTTTTAAGTCTGCCTGCTGGAGTTCTGGGAGCCTAGTTGGAACATGGAGGCTGGAGGTTTTCACTTATTTGTTGTTTTCACGATGGCTCCTCATCTTTGCTCCACCTGTGTTTCTTGTCTCCCACTCCAGAGACTCTCTGTTCACTTTGTGCAGAGAATAAACTTCCCATCTTTTGAGACAAAGAGGGATAGTAACTAACTGGATGGGATGGGAAGAAAGGTCCTAAGGGAGAGTCTGTTTCTTTTATTGACTTTCAACTATTCCTCCTATTTTTAGCTCTACATAAGCATTACTATATTCCAAGGTACCTGGTACTTCCAATTTCCTCTATTGCTTTTTTTTTCTTCTTCTTAATGTGTGTGTTCTGTAGTAAGAATTTAATTGCTTATTGTTGGAATCTCCATTTGTGGGCAGGTAGACTTCAGCTTTCTTTGATCTGCTAAGTGAGTTACTGTTTCTCCATTTGCTTGCTATATTTCCAAAACTTACTGACTTATCCAGTATGCTGTTGTTTTCTTTCTTGTTCTTCTTCCTTTGGGTGTTTAGTTTTATTATTTTACTGACATTGTGCTTTGCTTAAAAGCAGCAAAAAAGACGAACAGATATGTTCAATCCAGAAGTAATAAACATCTAATTTCAAACTATTTTATTAAGGGGTCTTGCTCTGTTGTCCAGGCTGGAGTGCAGTGGTGTAATATAGTTCATAGTAGCCTTGAGCTCCTGGGCTCAAACGATCCTCCCGCCTTAGCCTCCTGAGTAGCTAGGCCTACTACTATGATGTGCTACCATGACTAGCTCATTTTTTAATGTTTTTGTGAAAATGGGGTCTCACTATATAAGAGTAAACTGGTCTCAAACTACTGGCCTCAAGCCACCTATTGCCTCATGTTTTATGTTTTTACATTTTCTTCCTTTTTGCAGGAAAAACTCAAATTAGAATTTTAGGAATAAAACCATATAAGTTTTTTTAAAAGGTTTTCAACTGGGCCCTATCCTGTCCTTAATCAACAGATATGTATTTTTAAGATTTTATATTAGCGTACTCTTTTAGTATGCGTCAAATGATTGGAGGAGTAGAACTTAGGGGACTAAGTATATATTAATGGTAGTCAGTGAAATTGAGCCTGTATATGCTACTGTTAATAGCAAAAGGGCTTCTTAGCTTTTTAAAATTTTGTATTTTAATAATTATTCTCTTGACTTTGGGAAAGTTTTACTCTGGTGCTTATTTTTTTAGAGGCGAAAAATTCTGATGTTTAAAGCAATTTAAATTCAAATGTCTAAAGTAGTAGGGTCCAATTCACCAGCCACATGTGGCTATTTAGATTCAAATGAGCTATAATTAAATATAATTAAAATTTTAGTTCCTTAGCTGTCCTAGCCACATTTCAAGTACTTGGTAGCCATATGTGACTACTGACTACTTTTGATACTTTTTTGATGCTGCTCTAAAGACTTCCAGATTAGCACAGTTTCTATTACATTGAGAATTCCACATGTATTGTGTTGTGCCTGAGAAACTTAGAGCTTACAAAACGTTGAATTTGCTCAGCCGTAGGAATTGTCACATGGCCAGTCAGTTCCTATGTAAAGCTTCAAGCTGTGGGAAGAACTTTCCTTATATGGACTAAAATTGTGGTAATTGTATCTTTTGTTTCATTTCTCTGGCTTTACTTTTAATTATTTTTTTCCCCCTCAGACAGTGCAATGCTTGCTAGACAGTGGTGCTGATATTAACAGGCCAAATGTATCAGGAGCAACTCCATTGTACTTTGCTTGCAGGTATGATATTTTATATTTCCAGATGCTATATATACTCGTGTGTGTATATATATATGTATATAAAGAAATATATTTCCAGATGTGTGTATACTCTATTTCTAGATACACATATTTCTGTGTATTTTCTAAAGCTTTCTTGTTTTCCCACAAATATTGTGCTCTTTTTAAGATTAAGTATAATCTCTCTTTTAAGATGAAGTGTTATGGTTCTATTACTTAACTGCATGAGGAAAAGTATTTTCTGTTATATTTAATTGCCGTTGCTTTTATGTTATATGTGGGAGCTTTTGATTTGCTTGATTACTTCAATTTTAAACTAAGTACTTATTAACAAAAGACAAGTTGGTAACCTGGTAATTCCCATAGTTTACTGTATTCTGTAACCAGGTCATTTCCAGTGGGATAAGCTGTTGGAATATATCTTGATCCAGAGCTATGTCTTTTCTTTCTCTGTATCTATAACCGAAAAAATATCTTGAGTCAGTCTTGTTAGATATTGTTATACATTAAGTTATTTTCATATTACTGTATTGGTTCATTTTCTTGATGTGTGCATTTCATTCACTTATTCATTAATGTATTCATCAAATGTTTAGTTAGCACTCACTGTGTCATGCATTGTTATAGGTGTGTAAAACAGTAATAAATAAACTCTAGTCCCTAAGGAGCTAATAGTATAATTATACACATGCTGTCACACCCACACACATATATAAAAATATATACACACCTATCTATTATGTATTATGTAAATGTAGTTTGCAGTTAGCATCAGTTCATAGAACACTATAGTGATTCTTCTTTTTGATTTAAATGATATGAATTGTAATATTTATTTCGGCCTTTATATCCTGATATAGAGCTCTCCAGAAAGCTCCTCTCTTCTTTTTTTCTGTTTTATATCATTTTATTGGAAGTTGGTTTTAGGTTGAAAGACCTGCATTTTTTCTTGTTTAGCTTCTTTTTTGGGGTCTCTCATGTTCCTTTGATGAGACCAATTCAGATCATCTGTTTAACAACCCTGTATTAGAATTCAGGGGCTTTTGGGTTTCTAGACTTGCAGATCTTTCTGATTCCAGCCACTTTCTTAACATTATATTTATGGTTTGGTTGCTTGGCTAGAAAACTAGTTCCTTCCATAGTGTCCTGAATTTACGAATAATACCATCATCTGATTCCCTGTAATCATATCCTATCTTGAAGGGTTATCTTTAGATCAGACCTTTTTTTGAAGCTCCAGATTTGAATGTCCATCTCCCTGATTAACATCATCACTTAGAAGTACCGCAGAATCTCAGATATTAACATGTCAAAATATAGCTTCAGATTTTCCTCCTCAAACCTTTCCTCCAGTTTTTCCTCATCTTAATCAATAGAAACCTTATCCTCTCAGTTGTTTAAATTAGAAATAATTAGGTTATTTTTTATTTCTCTCTCTTTGTGAACTTGGAATTTATTAGTAAGTTCTGTAAATTCTACCTTCAGAATATGTTTGGAATCTCAACTTCTAACTCAACCAAAACCACCTTAATGTTGTTACCTTTTGCTTAGAGTACTTCAGTAATCTCTACACTGGTCTCCCTGATTCCTATGTTGTTTCCCTCCAGTCTCTTCTTTCCTCAGCAAAGTGATCTTAAAAAAAAAAAAGAATCGACTCTTGTCACTTTGTGTTTAAGCCCTATATGTAAAACTTTTCAGTGCCTCGTTGTTGCATTTCAAATATAATTCAAGTTCTACCTTGGCCTGTGAGACCTCCATGATTTCACTCCTGTTTAGCTCACTGTACTTGAACCACAGTGATTCTCTTTGCGTTCCTTAAATGCAACCAACTCTTTCAGCAGGCTTTTCTACATGGTGTTTGTTTCGCCTGAAATGTTCTTCCCTAGGCTTTTTACAGGGCTGACTGTTTCTTATTCATGTTACTGCTTAAGTTACTTTTTAGGAAGGCAGTTCCTGACCAGTCTAAGCAGGTCATTTACCATATTTTCGATCGCAGTATCACAGTCATTTCCTTCACAAAACAGCACTTCCTGTTTTGTAGTTGTTTATTTACTTGTTTATAGTCTGTTTCCCCTGCATGCCTAAAAACTCAATGAAAGCGTGAATAGTGTTTATTTTGTTTACCACTTTATGTCCAAAGTATAGTACAGTGTTTTGCACTTAAATGTGTAGTAGATGTTTTTGAATGAATGCATCACTATGAAAAATCTCTTATAAAAAACAATCCCATTTATAATAGTTAAAATAGAGATATTTTAGTGTTGTGCAGAACTGGGATATCCCTATTGTCGGTCTGAGCTTAGGGATATGGCAGAAGGATTTTTAAGAAATACTTTCTCCTAGTGCTGTATTCCCATCCTTTAGTTTTAATCTAGCAAATATTAGATCTTTTTGAACAAAGATGATTAAGCAAGTCTGTGATGAAATGTGAAACCAAAATATAAATTCATCATTGTAGAGGAATAGTAGATATGGAACTTGGTTCTTCTGCAGACACACTTTTAATTTTACTTGTGATATCTTGATACAGGTATAAATTAAAAATATAAGTTATTCCCAATGTGTTATTTCTGATAAATGAAAGGGAAAGGATTATAGGAAATAAAACAAGTTAACCCCCAGGACAAATTATAGGGCTCTAAGATAAAGGTTAAATGGAATATATAGTTTTTATTCGTTGAGAAGTATTACTAGATATAATATATTCAAGGGTCAACTACTAAAACTATTTTCTTTGTATTTGAATTTTGCAATTAAATTTAGAATGGTATTAAGATACAGGGGAAAGAACCTAGTTTGTGTAGGCAGGTTCAAATCCCAGCACCAGAGCTATACAACATTAGTCAAAATTCTTGACTCCTGAAGCTTTGTTTGTTTGTGAAATGGAGGTGCTGATATCTGCCTGGTGAGATTATTGTGAAGATTAAATGTGATGGCTTCTGTAAAGCATGCTGCAGAGTATTCAATACTTAGTAGTTGGTAGGTGCGCACTAAGCTCTGACATGCTTCTTTCACTCTTCAGTGAGCATAAAGTTGTCTTGTCCTCATTTAATTTAATTGCTCTACAGGGTTTTCTTTTGTTTCTTGTCTAATTCTGAGCACTGTTTTTTTTTTTTTTTTTTTTTTTTTTTTTTGGAGGCATAGCCTCACTCTGTTTCCCAGGCTGGAGTGCAGTGGCGTGATCTTGGCTCACTGCAATCTCTGCCTCCTGGCTTCAAGCGATTCTCCCGCCTCTGCCTCTCAAGTAGCTGGGATTACAGGCATGTGCCACCACACCCAGCTAATTTTTGTATTTTAATAGAGATGGGGTTTTGCCATGTCGCCCGGACTGGTCTTGAACTCCCAACCTCAGGTGATCTGTCTGCCTCAGCCTCCCAAAGTGCTGGGATTACAGACATGAGCCACCATGCCTGGTATTGAGCACTGTTTTATAATGTAGTGTTTCTGTGAGTCTTTCTCAGATGGATTTTGACCTAAAATTACGATAGAAAGGGTTTTCCAGCCACTTTTCTTCTCTGGATACTCTGGACAGGATGTTGTGACTCGTAAACTATATAACTAATGAACTCATTCTTTCTGTCATGTAAAATATAGGCACATATTGATTTTTTTCCCCCACTGTCTTTACACACCTTTGTTTTTAAGTCTTTTATATGACTGCTGCCAGTATTTCAAATCCTGAAATTATTAGATTGGTTTTATATTCAATCCTTATGTTCCCAATTCCCTCAACTGAGTTCTTCAAATAAAGGTTGGGATGTATAATGGTTTTCAGGTATTTTCTGTGTCCGTAGATAACTTTTATTCTATTAGGAAAAGCCAGGTTTAGTTGGAGTTGTATAGATAACAGTAAATTAGTAAGACGTTAATGGAGTTTTAGAGGTCTCTAATAGAGTCAGAAAGGGCTAAGATTTAGAACGTGGATTTGTAGCTACTGTATAGCAACTCCTTTCAGTTAGAGTATTCAAAATCAAAGTAGCCATATAAAAGAGTTCTTAGACTTGGCCAGCACAGTGGCTCACACCTGTAATCCCAGCACTTTGGGAGGTTAAGGTGGGTGGATCGCAAGGTCAAGAGATCGAGACCATCCTGGCCAACATGTTGAAACCCCATCTCTACAAAAAATACAAAAATTAGCTGGTCGTGGTGACGCGTGCCCGTAGTCCTAGCTACTCGGGAGGCTGAAGCAGGAGAATCACTTGAACCCAGGAGGTGGAGGTTGCAGTGAGCCGAGATCGTACCACTGCACTCCAGCATGGGCAACAGAGTGAGACTCCGTCTCAAGGAAAAAAAAAAGAGTTCTTACACTTAAAATTGTAAACTTTCAGCATAGGACAGACCTTTAGAAAATACGATCTAAGCCATATCATATAAACAGAAAATACGATTTCATAAGCCATTCCCAATAATATTACAACTGTTTGGACTATTTACACTTTGGCCAAATTCTCAAATTTATAAGGATGAAAGGTCCAAAGTTAGGGGGCTGAAAGTGTTTGAGAAGTCAGTTCTAAGTGCTTTAGAAGCCACAAGTTTCTTATTAGTTAAATTTTTGTTGACTTCTTAGTTTTCATAAAATACTTTGGCAATTTCTTGAAGAGAGTATTATCTCAATCAATATTAAAAAATTGAGACTGTCTCAAAAACAACCTCATTTATAAAGAATGATTATTTGTTCAGTATTTTTTTTTTTAGTTATTTAAACTGAAAAATCTTTTATGCAACACTCTAAGCAGTCTGAAAGAGAATTGTTCTCATCGAATTACGGGTGAGGTACTTGAGTCCCTAACTGCATTGTGCAGATTTTGTATGTTATTAGCTATTGTTTGTTGTTTTTAAATCTATTTTAAAATTTATTCTTATTTTAAAGTATTATTTTTTAGAGACAGGGTCTTGTTCTGCCACCCAGGCTGGAGTGCAGTGGTGTGTTCATAACTCACTGCAACCTCCAACTCCTGGGGTCAAGCAATTCTCTCATCTCACCCTCCCAAGTAGCTGGGACTATAGATGTGCACCACCACACCCAACTAATTTTTAATTTTAATTTTTAATAAAGTCAAGGTATGTTGTCCAAGCGGGTCTTGAACTCCTGGCCTTAAGTGATTCTCCCCTCTAAGCCTCCCAAAGTGCTGGGATTACAGATGTGAGCCACGACACCTGGCCCTTAATCTGTTTTTGAAATGAAATGCCAACTGATCATAAATAAGATTTCTGTGTAGCTTCAGAAATTACTCCAGCTGTCTAAAAATGTTATAGTAGTATTTCCTTTTCTTTATGCTGATTATCCTTTTTTGTTGTATATGGTACAGAGTTATTTTGAGGCTTTATTATTTGCCTTGTGTATTGAACATTGTCCTGCTTATACATGGTGATCTTGTCTGTTCATCCTGTCTGATCCCCATTCCATTGTTCTCATAGCACATATCCTCCTGTGTCTGATACTGTAATTTTTGAGTACTAAATTGTGTTTTATTTTATTTTATTATTATTATACTTTTAAGTTCTAGGGTACATGTGCGCAACGTGCAGGTTTGTTACATAGGTATACGTGTGCTATGTTGGTTTGTTGCACCCATCAACTCGTCATTTACATTAGGTATTTCTCCTAATGCTATCCCTCCCCCAGCCCTCCGGCCTCCCGACAGGCCCCAGTGTGTGATGTTCCCCGCCCTGTGTCCAGGTGTTCTCATTGTTCAGTTCCCACCTATGAGTGAAAACATGCAGTGTTTGGTTTTCTGTCCTTGTGATAGTTTGCTGAGAATGATGGTTTCCAGCTTCATCCGTGTCCCTGCAAAGGACATGAACTCCTCCTTTTTTTATGACTCCTTAGTATTCCATGATGTATATGTGCCACATTTTCTTAATCCAGTCTGTCATTGATGGACATTTGGGTTGGTTGCAAGTCATTGCTATTGTGAATAGTGCTGCAATAAACATACGTGTCCGTGTGTCCTTATAGTAGCATGATTTATAATCCTTTGGGTATATACCCAGTAATGGGATCACTGGATCAAATGGTATTTCTAGTTCTAGATCCTTGAGGAATCGCATGCAGCCTGGCAGGTCGATCTCAGACTGCTGTGTTAGCAGTGAACAAGGCTCCATGGGCATGGGACCAGCCAAACCAGGCACAGGACGGAATCTCCTGGTGTGTTGTTTGCTAAGACCTTGGGAAAAGTGCAATATTTTGGCAGGAGTGTCTCGTTTTTCCAGGTAGTCTGTCACGACTTCCCTTGGCTAGGAAAGGGAAATCCCCCAACCCCTTGGGCTTCCCAGGTGAGGTGACGCCCTGCCCTGCTTCGGCTCACCCTCTGTGGGCTGCACCTGCTGTCCAACCAGTCCCAATGAGATCAACCAGGTACCTCATTTGGAAATGCAGAAATCACCTATCTTCTGCGTCAATCACTCTGGGAGCTGTAGACCGGAGCTGTTCGTATTCAGCCATCTTGGAATGGGAGTCTTGAGACTAAATTGTTTACTTTTAAAGGTCACAAAACATAAAGGGCAGTCTCTGTTTGTCTTGCTAGAGCAGCATGATATCGATGAAGGATTTTGGAGTCAGACTGATGCAGATTTAAATTCTGGTCTGCCATGTAACTGTTCATCTTGAGCAACTCCATTATATTCTTGAGCCATGGTTTTCTCATCTGAAAAATTGAGTGAATACTGTTAAAATAAAAATCTTAGAAAAAATAAGTTTTAAGTTTATTTAAATGAAAAACGATTCATGAATCAGGCAGCACTCAGAATCAGAAGCAGGTGAGAGAGCTCTTCCCAGCAGTTTGTAAGTAATGAGCTTTTATAGGCCGAATATGGAAGCAAAGTAGAGAAATCACGTGACTGGCTACCCTTATGTATGTGTTTGCCTAATTTGGTCATGGTGTGAAGAATTGGCTGTCTGATTTCTTGAAACCGCTCTTTGTTGCAAAATACTCCCAAGTTAAGCTGAAGTTTGTTACAGAGGAACTCAGAAGTATAGTGACAGTCTCAGGCTAATGGCCTCCTGTTTGCTTAATTTAATGAGGCTTATAACAGTGTCAGCACTAAGTCAGACTTTGGACAGAGGACTGAGCATAATGCTTGTTACCTAGTGTATCCTAAATAAATTGTGTTTCAGGTCTCTTGTTATTTTCTATAGTGCGGTGTTGTCTTTAATACTTATTTGTCAAATGAACGGTGTCTGAAGTTAAAGCCTGTAGTACAATTCATTGAATGTGTTTAGTACATGTTATAAGACAACTGCCATGCTTGGTGCTATGGAACAGGTCTACTGTCAAAAAGTTTACAGTTTAGTTGGAAAAAATTGGACACATGGATGTTAAAGAACTGTAAAAGAGATATCATTAAAATTGAACTCAGCAGTTTTATAAGATGGATTCCTCAGAACCTTGGCTACTAGCAAAAGTATCACTATATCCCTAAATAAATTAAGCTCAAGTTAGTTGCTTTTCACTTGGCCTCTATTTTTAAGCATGTGAAAGAAAGGAACAGTGTAAATTAAACATTAATCACCATTAGCTATTGTTTATAACATCTTGACCAACACTTTGAGCTGAATGACAAGTGATGCTTGATGAAGACTTCTTGCTTGATGCTGGTAAAGCTGATTATTGTTCCTTTCAAAGGGATTGCTGATTTACTTTTTTGATTTTTCTAGAATAAATTAGATACTATTCTTAAGTTCTGGCTTATTGGTATTAAGGAAGATAATCAGTGTAATAACAAAGTATCAAGACAGTGATAGACCTATAATAACTGTTGCAGGGTTTTCTGGCACTAGATTCATAGTAGGATACTATTAAGTTTTTTTTAAAAAACACTCTAATTCCAATTGGCTGTAAATTATTCTTCATACAGTGCCATTTTGTGAAAGAGAATTTTAAGTTTCTGAGAAATCTGTGTAGTGTTTTTCTTTGTGAAATCACATGCCTCTTTAGGTAATGTTATTGTGGAAAGAGTATTGGTCTAGAAGCCCAGGTGCCTGAGTTCTAGTTTCACCTGTGCTTTGATTACTTGCTTTTCTCATATACAGAGTACTTTTTGGATTCATGCTCTTCCAAACTGTACAACTTATTTGGACCTTTCTTTCTTTCTTTCTCTTTTCCTTTTCCTTTTCCCTTCCCTTCCCCTCCCTTCCCCTCCCTTCCCCTCCCTTCCCCTCCCTTCCCCTCCCTTCCCCTCCCTTCCCTTCCCTTCCCTTCCCCTCCCCTCCCCTCCCCTCCCTTTTTTTTTCTTTCTTTTCTCTTTCTTTCTTTTTTTGACAGGGTTTCGCTCTTGTTACCCAGGCTGGAATACAATGGGGCATTCTTGGCTCACTGCAACCTCCACCTCCTGGGTTCAAGTGATTCTCCTGCCTTAGCCTCCCAAGTAGCTGGGATTACAGGCGCCTGCCACCACGCCCAGCTAATTTTGAATTTTTAATAGAGACGGGGTTTCACCATGTTGGTCAGCCTGGTCTGGAACTCCTGACCCCAGGTGATCCACCTACCCTGGCCTCCCAAAGTGCTGGGATTACAGGCATGAGTCACCATGCCTGGCCCTGGGCATTTCTGAAGAATCAGCCGTTAACATTAATTTCCCTGGAGTGATGGTTACCAGTTCTATTTCTACAAGAGAGGGCAATCAGGGAATGAGGCATGTGGATAGAAGAGTTCATTTGAGGACAGATTGAATACCTATCTGCAGAAGCCAAACTGAGTGGGTTGGTAAAATGAAGGTCAAAAACTAGATAGTATTTTTGGCTAATAACCCCACTTCATGTTCCCTTTTTCCCCAGATTCTCTTCCATTGGTTTTACTTTTCTCTTTCCTTTGTTTTAATTTTTTTTTTCAACGTATTACAAGTGTGCCATAAAATGTACTCTTGTTTTGACTCTTGAGGTTCTTTTGGATTAAGAAGCGTAGAGACTTGGATGTGTGTGGTAGGAAGAAGGTGAGGCTAAAGTTGCAAATGGTCAAGTTAAGGTGGAGAGAGGGATTAGGAAGTGAATGTAAGAAAAAAATAAAGCAGAAGGCTGAGTAGTAGTTACTTATCCCCAAAATATTATGCCTATTTTAGGAAATGTGACACAAATTCAATTCTAAAATGTAATAGGTCACTTTCTGGTCTACATAGTGAAAGCATGGCTTAACTTTGAGAGAAGTTTTTCTGATTGTGAGCATGTGTTTCACATCCTCTTGTCTTAGTTTTTAAAATTGTTAGTCTTCATTGACTCATATTAACTATCCATAATTCATAGAGAAAGACTTTTAAAAAGATTGTATTTTTAACTTGTTTCTGTTTCTACACAGTCATGGTCAGAGAGATACAGCACAGATTCTACTACTACGAGGAGCCAAATATCTGCCAGATAAAAACGGAGTAACTCCTCTAGATTTATGTGTACAGGTATGTTTTTAATTTATATTCTCAGCCCCTTATCTTTATAAGAGAAACTGGAGTGGTAAAAATTATTATTTTTTTCAATGAAAGGGTAGGTGCAAAGATTTTTATTGTGTGAAGAATATGAACTTTAAAAGGGACTGTTTTTAAACCTGAATAATTTTAAGTCTTGTTTTTAGGGTGGATATGGAGAGACTTGTGAAGTACTAATTCAATATCACCCAAGGCTTTTTCAGACTATTATTCAAATGACACAGAATGAAGACCTCCGAGAAAACATGGTAATGTATTTGTGCTAGTAGCTTGTAAATGAAGACACTTTATTTCTGCTTAGCATATATGACATTTTACAAATGTGCTTAGCTTAGTAATTTTGCTTATTGTCACAAATATCTTAATAATTAGCTTATCTGCATTATAGGATAAGTATGAGTTAGATAGTAATTAATATAGTTTTTGCTAATATTTGGCCATATAAATCTTCTGCCCTATGGGTCTTTGGTCTCTCCTTAAGATAACTAGAATAGGCTGGGTGTGGTATCACGCCTGTAATTCCAGCATTTTGGGAGGCTGAGGTGGGTGGATTGCTTGAGCCCAGGAGTTTGAGACTAGCTTGTGCAACAAAGACACGGTCTCTTAAAAAAAAAATTACAAAAATTAGCTAAATGTAGTGGCATGCGTCAGTAGTCCAAGCTGCTTGGGAGGCTGAGCTGGGAGGAGGGATTAAGCCCAGGAGGTTGAGCCTGCAGTGAGCCGAGATCGTGTCTCTGCCCACTACACTCTAGCCTGGGCGATACAGTGATGCTCTGTCTTTAAATAAAAAAAAAAAGATGTTCCCATGGCAAGAGGAAAAGACTCTGTGGAGGAATATCATTATGATTGGTAACCACTAATTTACTCAGCTATGTGTTTGTGATAGTTTAAGTCTTAGAAAAATTGTTTTAAATTTCTCTTTTATTTTAGAGGTTTAGAATTAAATTTCCGAAACTATACTTGGTGTTTTAAAATTCTATCTATATTTACTATTGTTTTGTAACTGGGTGATTTTCAACAAAGATTTTATTGTGTATCATCATATCTCTATATTAGCTTTTAAACTTATGCAAGGCAGAATAACTAAAGGACTTGATTTAGACTAATTGGCTTTAAGATAATTAATAAGTACTTAATTGTTTAATAAGATTTAATGGATTACCATGTAATCACATTGTTTTTATTCATAAAAAATTTAGTTACGGCAAGTTCTGGAGCATTTGTCTCAGCAAAGTGAAAGTCAGTACCTAAAGATTCTAACAAGCCTTGCTGAAGTTGCTACAACAAATGGTCATAAACTGCTTAGGTAAGTGTTTTGCAATAAGAGGAAATCAATAGGTAGCAGTGTCTGTTGGCTTCACCTCCTAAGTAGTTTATTCTGTGGGACGCCTTTTGTCAGTGATAACGATGTTATAAAAATTTGCTGACTTCTGGTTTGTTTTGTTTGAAAGGACCAGGGTAATCAACTATTGCTAAAGAGATTTTAGTCTCTCTGAAGAGACTAAAAATAGAGCATACTTCAGTGAATTTGGGCATATGTGTCTAGAATTTTGTGAAATGGTTACTACCTAGACATGTAAGTAAATGTATATGAAGAAGAATTGAGAAAGTTCAGGAATCTTGACCACTAATTAATAAAATAAAAGTAGGTACAAGCTACTGTTTAACCTTTCAGTGTACTCTCATGACCCCCTCATAAAGCTTTTTTCTCTGAACTGTCCCCCTCAGTTAAGTTCTTTATTATTTCTAAAAGATCCTGTGGTTTTAATGGCTCATCACTAAGTTCATGGAGTTAATGCCTTATATTACTTAAATTTATATAGGAAGTGTTTTTCTGTAGCTACACTTGTTTCTATGTGGCTGGCTACCCCAATTAGGAATAAGCAGCCACTGAGAAATGATTATTCTCTTATTATTTCTTAGCCTGCAGATTTGACCCCTTTCTAATTTGGATGCTTTCCCCTTCATATTATTCATTTTACTAATTACTTCCACTCTTAGTAGATTGACAGATCATGATCTTCTCCCATCTCTGTAGTTGTAACTGAAATTTTTTCCACCCAACACCATGCTACTTCTTTAAATCAGCTGTATTATTAAATTTATTATTCTAGCCATTTGTTTCAGTATTCTTTGGGACTTTTCATGTATTTCAGATCAGAATCACGTTCTGTACTGTTTACTTAAAAGACCCTTTGCTAGGTTCCTTATACTTCGTGATTCCAAGATCACCTTCTTATGTTCTTTTAACCATTTAGTCTTTTTTCAGCAATTCTACTCAATATACCATTTGTTCGTTTTAAAAATTATTCTATTTCTACCATTGATACTACTTACAGACTGTGTCTATAACAGTCATTGAATTCTAGCTTTCCGTAATGCTCTTACTTAGTTATTCCCAGTAATCCATGTATTTCATGGAACCCTTGTAAGATTCAGATATACTAACTAAAAGCATGGGCTTGGAGTTAGCCAGACTCAGACTTACATCCAGACATCATCATTTACTGTGTTACCTTAGCAACTAACTTTTCCCTTCAACATCCACCCATCCATCGAATATATATATACATACATATATGTGTGTATATATGTGTATATACATACATATATGTGTGTATATATGTGTATATACACACATACACATACATATATAATTATTATTTTTTTATACAGAGTCTCACTCTGTTGCCCAGGCTGAAGCACAGTGGCACAATCTTGGCTCACTGCAACCTCCACCTCCCAGATTCAAGCAATTCTCCTGCCCCAGCCTCCCAAGTAGCTGGGATTACAGGCACGCACCACCACGCCCGGCTAATTTTTTGTATTTTTAATAGGGATGGGGTTTCACCATGTTGCCCAGGCTGGTCTTGAACTCCTGAGCTCAGGCAATCTGCTCGCCTCAGCCTCCCAAAGTGCTGGGATTACTGGCGTGAGCCAATGTGCCCAGGCAAATACGTATTTTTGAGAGCCTACCATCCATTAGGCCATCTGTGAGGTGATCATGAATAAAACAGACAAGATCTCTATGTTGAAATTACAGTCTAGTCAGGATTTTATTGGATTTTATTCCATTTTGTTGGAAACTGGTAATAAATATCTTAATGAGTTGTGAGAGTGAAATAAGATAATTCTGTAAAATGCAAAGCAGGGGGTCCTGTATATAGTAGAGGTGATGATAGTTATTATTTTAAGTACCCCTATAATACCATTCGACCTGTTTTCCTACCTTAGAAAACTTGTTTTTTCTACTGAAATATTTGTCATATTGTATATACTTCCACAGTAATTAGTAAGCATTTATGTTTTTATGTGTCTATGTTTTTAAGTTTACCTTCATCACTTATTAAGCAGGTACTAAGCTAAGGAACATTCAAATATATTATTTCACTTAAACTTTACAGTAACTTTGTAATTTAGATGTTATCTCCACTTTACATGTAAAAAAATTGAAGTTAAATGATTTGCCAAGCTAATAAATAAACCTGGATATATATCCTCAGTAGTAAGTAGCAGATTCTAGGTTCTAATCTAGCTTCTAAAAATGACAGGGGTGGTTAGTGGGACAGGAGAAACAGGGTAGGAAAAAGGAATCCATAGCCAAAACAATAGTTTTTTAAAAATTGCTCTGCTACACTGTGCTGTCTCACCACTTACAGTGCTACCTTCCAAATGCTTTATGTAATCTTATTTTTATGGCCATTTTTGGCCTGTAAATATCTCATTGTTGGGATTGGTAGTGAGTATTGGTTATTAGTTAGAATTTATAGTAATGTTAAAAGGTAATTCTTAAGATGATTTCAAATACAAATTGCTTCCCCTGCTGATTTATGTTTAATGGTATTTTTGTAGAGTATCTCATTTGTGTTCATTTATTTGTGACTCATTTTATGTTTCTTAACCCATTATGTGAAGTAATGTTGACCCTTGTTTTAATAGAAATTTTCTTTAAGAAAATAACTGATTCAAATATATGTTAATTATTGACAACTCAGGTGTTATCCAGCACACTTTTGGAAAAATTGGTAGCCTGTTATCTAACTGATTTCAGGAATATTTGCTAAAGATAATAAACATTTACTGAGGCATTTGCACATAATATTATGTTTATATTGAAATGAAATTTTATCTTTCTGTATATTTATGATTGAAAGTAAAGGTAGTTAACGATGTGGAAATGAACAGAGAAATCACAACTATATGCTAAGTAAGACACTGAATAAGAATATACCCATATAAACCAAAGGCAAGAATTTTACAATGATAGGGGTTTGAATTAGGAAATTAATTTCTTCTTCTTTTTTTTTTTTTTTTTTGATGAAGTCTCGCTGTGTCGTCCAGGCTGGAGTGCAGTGACATGATCTCGGCTCACTGCGAGCCCCGCCTCCCGGGTTCATGTCATCCTCCTGCCTCAGCCTCTCAAGTAGCTGGGACTACATGCGCCTGCCACCACGCCTGGCTAATTTTTTGTGTTTTTAGTAGAGACGGAGTTTCACCGTGTTAGCCAGGATGGTCTCTATCTCATGATCTTTTGATCCGTCTGCCTTGGCCTCCCAAAGTGCTGGGATTATAGGCATGAGCCACCGCCTCTGGCCAGAAATTAATTTTTAAACTTTAAAATTGAGGCATGGCAGCTTTGAAACAAATGACCATTTTATGATGAACTGGAGAAGGGTATATGAAGTTTAGGGATACTTCACTGGTGGGAAAGTAAGAAAATGATACTTTTTATACCAGTGATTCATCTTAGAAGAAGTTTCAATTGAGTAAAGTAATATAAAATTGTTAGACTGTATTTAGAATTAATAATAACCAGATTCCATGGTTTAAGAAAATATATTTTACCTTAAAGTAAGATAACTCATGATGTATTCCCTAAGATATTTAAAACAAATATTTGTGTATGTGGTACTTTTGCAGAAGAAAATTAAATTTGGCTGGGTGCGGTGGCTCACACCTGTAATCCTAGCTCTTCGGGAGGCTGAGGCGGGCGGATCACGAGGTTAGGAGCTCGAGACCATCCTGGGTAACACGGTGAAACCCCGTCTCTACTAAAAATACAAAAAATTAGCCGGGCGTGGTGGTGGGTGCCTGTAGTGCCAGCTACTCAGGAGGCTGAGGCAGGAGAATGGTGTGAACCCAGGAGGCGGAGCTTGCAGTGAGCCAAGATTGAGCCACTGCACTCCAGCCTGGGTGGCAGAGTGAGACTCCGTCTCCAAAAAAAAAAAAAAAAAAAAATAGAAAATCGAATTCACACCTCTCTTACAGAATTTGAGAGTCATTGTAGTTAACTTTTCATAGAGCTGAAACACAGTAAAAGAAGGAGATGGTTACAACCAAACTACATTTCTATTTTGTTAGTGTCAACAGTCTTATGATATACAGTTAGAATCACTATTTCATAAAGACAAATATGTAAAAATCAGTGCAAGCTAAATTAATCTATACACATTTGATTCAAAATTATTGAAGCAAAAAAGGCTGTGCTAATGTACTGTGCAATAGCTATTGATGTTTTATGAACACTGGTAACTGAAAGTTAATTTTTATTGACTTTTAAAACAATTTAATGAGTCTTACAATGAGAAAAAAACATGACTAATGAAGTGAAAATGTCAAGAAATTTTGGTTCATGTAACCATGGTTGAAAATGCCCTCTGATTTGGTACTTATCAAACAAATACTTGAAAGTAGACATTTGTCATTACCATCTTACTAATACTATTTAAAAAAAAATATTGAAGAATACCTACAGATATCATAAACGAAGATTTCAATGAACTGGGTAAAATATATATATGGGAAGACAGAGTAAGTTTTTGATAATTATACAAATGTGGCTTACTGCCATGGTTACTACTTGAGACCATCACTATGACAGTTACTACTGTTACTACTTGAGACCGTCATTATGAGACTGAACAAAGTAGGATGAACACAGAAATCAAAACTTAAGACAAAAGAAACTATATATATATAAAATATATATATTATATATATATTTTTTAATTTTTTTAATTTTTGAGAGGGGTCTCACTCTGTTGCCCAGGCTGGAGTGTAGTAGTGCGATCTTGGCTCACTGCAAGCTCCGCCTCCTGGGTTCTCGCTATTCTCCTGCCTCAGCCTCCCGAGTAGCTGGGGCTACAGGCACCCACCACCAAGCCCAGCTAATTTTTTGTATTTTTAGTAGAGATGGGGTTTCACCATGCTAGCCAGGATGGTCTCAATCTCCTGGCCTCATGATCCGCCCGCCTTGGCCTCCCAAAGTGCTGGGATTACAGGTGTGAGCCACCGCGCCCAGCCAAAAGAAACTATTTTAAAGGAAGGGGCCAGGGAAAGAAGAAGAGAGCTCCCTGCTTCTAGTGAGCAAAGGCAGCAACAACCTTGAACTTCTACAGCCCTTGGTATTTACTGGGTAGAAAGAGCAGGGAGGAGGAGCTAATAATTGTCAGCTGCTTCATTCACAGGTTCATATTATTGCTTAACAGGCTTCAGATGTACCTAATCACAAGAAGGTCGTGACTACCCTCAGCATTCCTTCTGGGTGGCAGACGCAGTTTGTCTGTTTGCCAACATCCTGCATTTATGAGAAGAGTTTGCTGTTTACTCATATAGCCTCCAGTGGTATACTGAGTTGATCACAACCCTCACTCTTTCGGCCTCCAACATACAAAGATAAATCCTGCCGTTCTGCCCAGAAGTTCATGCAACTCTTTACTTTGCTCCAACATTTGTGATACAAGATAACTGATGTTAGAGATTTCAAAATAAAACCACCATCAGCCAACAAAAATATTTTGTTTAAAGATATATTATTAGATTCAGTACAAATTTAGCCTACCTCCTACAGTTTTTCTGTGGAAAGGTAATGATTGGTATTCATAATGTTGAGCAATCACAATACTGTGGGATTCCGAAGGGCTTTCTGGTTAGTAAAAGTTGAGTTTATGTTAATTTAATATGATTTAGTGTTAACTGATTTTTAGTCTTTTTTCATGGTAGGCGAAAATTTCCTATATTTATGTAGGGTCATAAGGCAGCCTATTATATAGAGAACAAACCTAATGCAAATAGCAACTTTAAAATTATTCAATTTATGAATGTTCTATATGTGAATAATTGGTTACTATTCTGGGGTGGGAAGGGGATATGGGATTACAGATATAGTGGCAGAGAGTTCAGTTTAGCTTCTTCGTTAAAACAGTTGTGGGTTGGCCTAAGAATATGATGATTTATACCTTTGCTTCTCTGTGAAAATACAGTCAGACTTCTAAAGTATAAATTTAATTTACAAATATACTTTTGAAAGTAAAAAGTTTAGGGGTTGCCTTGAAGTTGTTGCCACAAGAAACCAACTATTCTAAAGGAGTGATTTTCTTCATATTTTATGCTTTGATCGTTGCTTATATTCTGGGTGCTTAAGAAATAGTAATTTATTTATATGCAATTTAAATAATGTAGCTTCCTGTTAAATCATTCTGCCTCCTATCATGATAGGAAAGGAATTTTATTCCAGTTATTATAATATGAAACAGATGGTCAGTGGGATGAAAGTGTTTTAAAATAAGTATTTTAAGATGTAATTTGTCTTACTCCATCTAATCTCATATTTTAATTTTTATTTTCAGCCTATCTAGCAATTATGATGCTCAAATGAAGAGCCTTTTAAGGATTGTGAGAATGTTTTGTCACGTCTTTCGAATTGGTCCATCCTCCCCCAGTAATGGAATTGATATGGGCTACAATGGGAATAAAACTCCAAGAAGCCAGGTGTTCAAGGTGAGAAAAGTATATGGCATTGTTAGGCAGATAGACGTAGAAGAGATGAATTTGACAAAGCATGCATTCGTTAATCAGAAACCTCATGAACAGGTTGTAAGTTTGGTTTATACCCATATCACTTCTAAAATTAGGCACACCTTTCTCCTCTCAGCTTAGTCTAATCAACAGCAAGTTGGTGAGCTTTCTGTATTTTTCTTACAAATAAAATGTTTTATTCCATTGGTGTTTTATTCTAAGGGTAGAAATAGTGTTTAAAATTAATTTTATTAAATTATAGGTTTTTAATGTAATATACAGCCAGCATGCTTTTGAAATAAATTTATTTCTTATTAGTAAGGAAATAAAATGCACAGTTTTTATTTAGATTTTAATATGATATGTGTGTTAGGTGTATCTGTATATGTGTTTATAGTAAGGTTCTTTCATCTGCTGGATTTGCTAACAGTTAATTCCTGAGATAACTGCAAGGAAGAGTTGTTGAGATAATTTTCTTAAAATATTTTGTATTGCTTCAGCTGCCTTTCTAAGCACATATGGGTGAAGTCCTTGGAAGATTCGTGTAAAACCCAAGGGAGTGTTGCTACTCATGTTAAATTATAATTTTATGAAGTAAACAAAATAAATATGACTATAATTGCTCTTATTGTTTTTGGGTGACATTTTAAAATAACAGATTTTAGAAAAATGTGTAATTTAATAACTTCGTGTTTTTTATTTATTCATGTATTTATTTTTTGAAATGGAGCCTCACTCTGTTGCCTAGGCTGGAGTGCAGTGGCACAATCATGGTTGACTGCAGCCTTGACCTCCCTGGGCTCAGGTGATGCTCCCACCTCAACCTGCCCAGTAACTGGGACTAGAGGTGCATGCCACCATACCTGGCTAATTTTTGTATTTTTTAGTAGAGATGGGGTTTTGCCATGTTGCCCAGGCTGATGGCGAACTCCTGGGCTCAAGCTTTCTGTCTGCCTCTGCCTCCCAAAGTGTTGGGATTACAGGCATGGGCCACTGCACCCAGCCAACTTATGTTTCTTTAAACAATCATTTGAGTATAAAATATAGGTTATTTATCAAAATAGTGATATAAATGTTTTTATGTGCCACTTCCTTGAAAACTAGTTAGGATTGACAGCTTTGCTCTTTGTAAAATTCAAATCTAAATTAGTGTGCTATACTAAATGATTCTTTTCTTACATGGAAAATTTTAGCAGAAAGGTAAAAATAAAGTTTGCAAGAACTTTGACACTAGTAGATTAATACTTAGAATAGATATGGTAGTCTTTTAGAAAGGTTATGTGTAAATGTCCATCTGTTTTACTCTCTTTTAAAAAAGTCAGTCTAGGAAGGAAAGTTTTCAGCTATGTATGTTTGTATGTACGTTGAGTGTGTATTTTTGTTTTCTTTTTTTTTTCCTTATTGTGCCACCTCCTGGAAGAATGAAGTTATGCATTCTTGTAATTCATGTGGCTTTTCATGTACCACTTCCTTGAACTCTAGTTAGGAGTGACGACTTACTGTCTTTGTAAAATTTTTTTTTTTTTTTTTGAGACGGAGTGTGGCTCTGTCACCCAGGCTGGAGTGCGGTGGCCGGATCTCAGCTCACTGCAAGCTCCTGCAAGCTCCGCCTCCCAGGTTTACGCCATTCTCCTGCCTCCGCCTCCCAAGTAGCTGGGACTACAGGCGCCCGCCTCGTCGCCCGGCTAGTTTTTTGTATTCTTTAGTAGAGACGGGGTTTCACCATATTAGCCAGGGTGGTCTCGATCTCCTGACCTTGTGATCCGCCCGTCTCAGCCTCCCAAAGTGCTAGGATTACAGGCTTGAGCCACCGAGCCCGGCGTCTTTGTAAAATTTTGATTTACATTATTGACCTACTCTTTTTGTCAGGGCTGTTTTGAGCAAGCTTTACTGCTTCAAACATTCATATCACACAAAGTTGTTTTTAATGTGTTCTGATTTGGCTCACTTTGCTAGTGACGGAATCTACCCTTGATTTGACTTTGACTCATACTTTCTACTCACCTGTAATGATGAATATAAAATCAAATCAGGTATGGCTGTGGTCAGTATTATTCAAATTGAGTTAGATTTATTTAATTTTGTCTGATTTCTTTGGTTAAAGTTTCAATCTGCTACCTATTAGCTAGTATCAGAAAGTATGTGTTAAGTAGCCTCTCTATAGGTGATTTAAAAGATTTAAATATTGATTTAAATGTTAGTTTTCTACCTAATCAGTCAATACAGACATAATAGAGTAGCAAAGGATATCTGTTTTTCCTTTTCAGCTTATGTTTAAAAAATAGAACCCAGACTTTATGTTTTGTCATATATCTGTGATGTATATAATATATAAATACTTTCTTATTTCAAGAATTTTGTTAGTATCTTTGTTTCTTTTTTTAAGGTATACTTTCTACAGCATTGACAACTACTGTTTCTTCTCATCACTTATTTTCTCTTAAATTTTCATCTTTCGTTTTGGTAAAACAATTGCAAAACTCAGCTAGTTTTTAAACACAATAAGTATTAACTGTTAAATAATTTATTAGTCTCTTTTCATCCAGTTTTATGAATGAAACATGGAATCTTTGGGGATTGACAAAATGATCTGCCTTCCATTTACAAGGATAAAAATAGAAACTGTACGTTGTCATCCATGTGAATCAGGTCTCCTGTTCATTGTGGGGTGATTTCAAGTTGTAAAAATCTTTGCTAGTTACTGAGTTGCTGTGATGTTAGACTGGAAATACCATTTTAATTCTTACCACATTTTGTCTGAGGTAGCAATTGATCCCTAATTTCCATTTTATTAACAAGGTACTCTAATGCTACTTTATTGTTCAAATTAACTAATGGGTTTTCCATTAAGAATGAGTGGGTTTATAGGCCATGTGTTTTTAGTCGGTGAAATTGTTTAACATCCTGTTATTAGTTTTCTGATTTTTTTTCGAAGTTCTTTAAGTTAGTCTTAACACATAGCCATTCTTTCAGCATTAAGAGATGTTTATCTAGTGCCTTGGGAACTTTGGAGCATTTGAAGGATAAGGTCATTTTTATTTTTGAAGCACAGTGAACATGGGGAAGACAATTTAGGCTTCCTGAGTCTTGCTGTGTTCTTTTTTTTGTGAATAGTAAGCTGTGACTATTAATGGTTTCATAGACTTGCAATTTGGAAAATTTGGTAACCGAGAAAGATTGTGAAACTTTTAACTTTAAGATCTTATCTTGTGGGTTGTGGCATTTGACATTATCAGGTTAAGAATAGTCAGACTAACAGGATATCAAGGTACTATGAATGAACATTAAATTAATAATACTTTTCTGCCAAATTTATTCCTCATTTCAGCACTTCTTGAAATTTTAAAAAATCGTTCAGTAAGCTCGAGATTGTATATTTTGAAATATGACTTAACATGCTTATAAGTCATGTATGATTGTCATATCATTGTTACTATATGTAGAATATAATTCTTTGGTGAGGATCACTCAATAATAATGAATGAAGCAGTATTTTCACAGTACCAAGAAACCTGCTAATATTTTCAGTAGTAATTGACTCATTGTTCAGTAACAATTGGTATGTATGGTGTATCTTATTTAATGTATTTTATTATTTATGAATATAGAAAGCATCATAGATACAGTATGCAGTGGTTTATTTTTAATTTTAAAATTTATTTGAATCCTTTTTATTGGTGGCTGCTACCATAGTTAGAAATTAAAGTTATTTTCATAGTATTCTTTTTGTGATTGAAGAATGAATTTTCTGAATAAATCTTCAAAGAGAAACTTCCTAGGTAAACTCACCTCAAGGTTGGGATTTAGTTTTAGTATATGTATGATTGAAGAAATAATAGGTAAGAAAAGAGAGAAAAGTAAAGAAAGGTCCAGTGTGGCTTACTACTTATTTTTTTTCTCATTCTAATTATTTGCTGTGTTCCTTTATTTAAAATTCTGGCTTTTCAGTATCTTTATTGTCATTTTTACACATATCCATTTTTTTTCTTTGGTGTTATTTCTGCACCACTGAAAATTTGCCTTTCATTTTTTACACATTGTCAGTATTTGAAAATAGCGTTGCTGTTGGTTTAGACTCAGTGCTCATCTGCGTGATCAGCCTGTGTCATTTCTTGCCTTAGGCCTTACCTCCTTTCAGTGTGTTGACTTTCTAGGTTTTATCTTTTCTCATTTAGAGGCCAATTATTCTTTTTTCTTTCTGTTTCTAGCAGTTTTATATCACCACCTGTTCTTTCCATTTCAGAAGTTCATTTTCTGATATAAAGCTAAATAGCTGTGCTGACATAAGTTCTTTTCATCTTCTACAACAGGTTCAGTGTTTTGCTCATAAAGAGAAACTATAGTTTCAACTTGGGTCATGATTAGAATTTTCAGTGAAGGTATCTGTCAGTATTTATGGCAGCTGGGTGCTTCTTGCCCTTCTTTAAGCAGTTCAGGGACCCCAAATCTGTCAACAGTTGTGAGTATGGAAGAGCCCTCATTATGGGTGAGAGGGGTGCTTACTTTAACTTCAAAGGAGGGTATAATTTCTCTTAAAAAAGGAAACGTTGTACTTACCCGCCTACCTAGTGCATAGTACAGGTTGAGTGAGTGAACTAGGTTTTTGTTGATTGTAGTAGTGGTGGTTTTGTTTGTTTTGTTGTGTTTTTCTGCTTTTTGGTTGAACGTGTAAATGAAGGCCTAAGGTGACTGAATTATTTTCAAATTCAGTAAGTAAAATATTTTCAAAAAGAGGATGTTACAGAAATCTGAAGAAAGGCTGAAAATGGCAGTGAAGGTATTTGTTAGATAATAATTGGGAAGAATTTCCTGGCAGAATAGATTATTCAAACATTTTCTAAGGTTCCAAATATGTTTGTATAATCTCCTTCCATAGCAATCTTTAAAAGAAAGATTATTTCTTTCCTTGAAATATTTTAAAGGTGAGTCTTCCTGTAGCACATGGTCTAGTTTGTAGCATTCTGTAATCATGTCAGATTCAAAAGTGAGATTAACTTGTATATTTATTTGCAGAAAGATAGCTCGTCATTCTCAATAAGAATATTTAAAATAGTGTAGGATGAAGGGATTGTTTAACCACTGTACCACTTGTAAACTATTAATCTTTATTTGGGATTAAAAATATCCTAGCAGGTTTTTTTTTTTTTTGGAGACAGTATCTCACTCTTTCACCCAGGCTGGAGTACAGTGACATGATCACAGCTCACTGTAGCCTTGACTTCTGAGACTCAAGCAATCCTCCCATTTCAACCTCCCGAGTAACTGTGACTACCAGTTTGTGCCCTTGTACCCAGCTAGAATAATAATAGGAAATGGTTTATTCTCTCCTTATCTTTTTTTTTCTTTAATAGAAAGCTGTTGATCTTTACTTGGAATTAATAATTTGCTACTCAGTGTTTTTTTTTTTTTTTTGAGATGGTGTCTCACCCTGTCACCCAGACTGGAATGCAGTGGTATGATCTCAGCTCACTGCATCCTCTGCCTCCTGGGTTCAAGTGATCCTCCTGCCTCAGCCTCACGAGTAGCTGAAATTATAGGTGTGTGCCACCATGCCTGGCTAATTTTTTGTATTTTTAGTAGAGATGGGATTTCACTATGTTGGCCAGGCTGGTCTCAAACTCCTGACCTCAACTGATCTGCCCACCTCAGCCTACCAAAGTGCTGGGATTACAGGTGTGAGCCACCATCCCCGGTCTGCTAGTCAATATTTTAATAGAAGTTTAGTAATTGTATTTCTTGTTTTAAAAAACACTAATTATTAGAAATGGATTGTGTCTGTAAATATACATATATACATAAATGTGTCACATTTTATAATTTCTTGTCAATAATTATCAAAATTCCAGGAATTATATGTAATGAAAGGAGCACAGTAAAAAAGCTGTTCATTAGGTTCTTTAGGGATTCTCATTTTTTAATTGAAAAAAGACATTTGTTTAATTGAAAGTTGTTGACATGGATCATATTAATACAGAAAATCTTAAGACTGATTATAAATAATAATGTGTGCTTTTAAAACTAAACATTTGAAAATTAAAAGAAGAAAGATTGCTTGTGAATTTTTTGTTAGTTTTTCCTTTTTATTCCAAGGAATACATACGTACAAATTAAATTATTACCATAAATGAAGAAATTGTCATTTATATAGCATTTGTATAATTTTGTTACTTACCTTTAGGCATTACCATCACATTAACTTGGGAAGATAGAAATATCTAGAGTAAATTTTCTCTTTTTATAATACTTGTCTAGGTATGTGGGGTTTTTTTTTTTTTTTTTGATCCTATAGTTAAGAATGATGTTTAAAAAACACTTTTGTTTTTCTCTCAGCCTCTGGAATTGCTTTGGCACTCATTAGATGAATGGCTAGTTTTAATAGCCACAGAATTGATGAAAAACAAAAGAGACTCAACAGAGATCACTTCTATTTTACTGAAACAAAAAGGCCAAGATCAAGATGCTGCTTCCATTCCTCCATTTGAACCTCCAGGACCTGGGAGCTACGAAAATCTGTCCAGTGGCACAAGGGAATCTAAACCAGATGCTCTTGCAGGGAGACAGGAAGCCAGTGCAGATTGTCAGGATGTTATTTCTATGACAGCCAACCGGCTAAGTGCTGTCATTCAAGCTTTTTACATGTGCTGTTCTTGTCAGATGCCTCCAGGGTAAGAAAGTTTTGGCTTATTATTTTTTTTCTCTGATAGGTGATGAAAAGCAGTGATATTTTTGTAATTTCAAAAACAACAAATAATTTGTTGATTTAAAGTTTTCTTTTTGTTTTAAGATACTCATACTAATCTAGATCTAGTAGGGAATATTTAAATTTTAAACAACCAATATATATTATTACTTTGTAGAATGGTGAATGTCACCTTGTATAGGATCATCTCTTAATTATGTATTTGAAATGTGTAGAGCAGAAATGCACCAAATTTCAAGATTTTTAAAAAGTCACTTGTTGATATTGTCTGCTGATGAGAAGTTAGAATCATTTTACAAATTGGCTAGGCATACTTCAGTTTCCTAAACTTACAAAGAAGATCCAACACCAAATTTTTTTTTTTTTTTTTGGTTTAGAAGCCAGTCCAGTTCAATATATATTTATCAAGAGTGCTATATTTTGTCACAAACTTTTGCCTATGTATTCTGATCGATATTTACCCCCCACAGAATGACTTCACCTCGTTTCATTGAATTTGTCTGCAAACATGATGAAGTTTTAAAATGTTTTGTCAATAGGTAAGCTTTCTGGGGTTTCTGGACTACCCTGGAGCCTTTCCTCTCTTTACTTACAGTTTCATCTAAACAGAAAAAATACTATTCCTCTTACCATTCAAAATATGCTCAATAACAAATGAAAGTTTAATAGATGTGGATTATTATATTTTTCTTCTGTTTCAGTATCAGTGTATCTGAATTTGCATTTCACTTAATTCTACTCAGTCTTCCTGTCCATTTAAACAAAATATTTTTTTTTTAGAAATCCCAAAATTATATTTGACCACTTTCACTTTCTCCTTGAATGTCCTGAGTTGATGTCAAGATTCATGCATATCATAAAAGCACAGGTAGAAATTTTTCTTCCATCTTTTTATTCTATCTAATGAAATTAATTTCTAAAATTCTAATATTGTTTAGTGGAATAATTATTACACTTCAGACATTCTGTTGTAAGAGGAATGATTGCATGTTACTAATGAGAACTAAGTTTTCTTCAAGAAATATGTATAGAGTGCCTGTTATTTGCAGAGGTCTGTACAAAAACAACAGAACACATTGCCACATTTCCTTAAAGGAGCTTATTGAAACTCTTTAGTCCTATGAGGCTGATTGTCCTTTTGAAAAGATTTTAGCCCCAAATACACTTGGGAAATTACATAACATATGCCCTTTGGAAATTTGTAAATCACATTGGCAGCATGTTAAAAGGCTTTGAGAAGCCCTTTAGTAAAAATAGTGATTTAGCTTTGTTAATCCTCCAAACTTATTTGACCTGACCACCTTTCCCCTACCAGATGTGTATCTGTTCATTCCATATATCTCATGTTACGTGAAGCTAGCTGGAGGAAAACTTGTTTTGCTCCTTACCAGCTATGTGAACTTTGGGCACATTTCCTAACATCCTTGAGCCCTTGGTTTCTTCATCTACAAAACAAAGATAATGACAGCAACCTCATAAAACTATTGCCAAGAATAAATTGTCAGGAATGACTGTGATATATGCTCAATAAATGGTAGTTGTTTTGGAGATAGAAAACTTACTTCCTTTCTCTAAGAGGATTCTAATTCCGTCTGGCTGGGGAGATAATAAACATACGTATAAAACAGTGACTACATTACCTGGATCTTTAGGAGTTTAAGGGAGGAAGAGCTGGCTCTGGCATCTGTAGTCAAGGGAAATTTCAGAGGAGGCAGATTTTAAGTTATGTTGAGAAAGCTTGAAAAAATATGCAACATTTTGATGGGAGTAAACAAGGAGGGAGAACTTTCTAGCCAGCATGTGGGCTGGAGCATGTAGACAGAAAAGTGTATAAAACTACAGTATTGCAGCAGAAATTTTGTGTAGATAGGAGCAAGATAGAGTTCTGGAAAGGTAGATTGGGGTCATCCAATGATGAGCCTTGATTTCCAGATCAAAGAATTTTCTTGGTTTGCTAGGCTGTTAGGAGCCACCGATACCCTTGCTTTAGGAGAATGGCATAATTCTGGCAAAGTTTTAGAAAATAATTTGCCGGATATGTAGGACAGACTGTAGACAATGGTTTGGTTAGTAGTCGTAAGATAATAAATACGATAAGTGGTTTTTAATGTCTTTAGGGACACTTGTCCTTTTAGAAGTTAACCTATGAACTAATTTTTATACCATTATGCACAAGTGTATAGAGGGATCTTTTGACATCTGTTTAATAATGATAATGTGAAAGAGAAGGCAGTAATAATAACTTACATTTACTGAATGCAAATTTTAGGTCAGGTGCTGTGTATTTGCTTCCATGAATTATTTTGTTTTCTTAACCATTGTGTAAGATGGCTGCTCTTTTTTTCTAAGCTGAAGTGGTTAAGTAACTTGTTTAAGTCATTCTGCTACTAAATGGGAGGACCACAATTCAAAAGTCTGTCTGGTTCTCAAGTTCAATTTCTTTCTTTTCTTTTTTTTGTTTTTTTGGACAACAGGGTTTCACCTGTCACTCAGGCTGGAGTGTAGTTGATCTCAGCTCACTGCAACCTCTGCCTGCCGGGCTGAAGTGATCCTCCCAGCTCAATCTTTCAGGTAGCTGGGACTACAGGTGCAAACCAACACACTTGGCTAATTTTTGTATTTTTTTCTAGAGACAGGATTTTGCCATGCTGCCCAGGCTGGCTTTGAACTCCTGAGCTCAAGCGATCCACCTGCCTTAGCCTCCCAAAGTGTTGGGATTATGGGCATGAGCCACCACCCCTGGCCAAGTTGTTTCTTGACCTACACTATATGATACTGTTCTGGGGCAAATGAGATAACAGGTGAAAGAAGGTGAGATAACAGGTAAAATCTCACTATTTTTGAGAGATAGTCTTCTGTTTTCAATACAGATTGGTGCTAAAGTAATTGCGGTTTTTGGCAATTACTTTTAATTGCCAAATTAAAATTGTCAAATTAATTAAAATGGCAAAAACCACAATTACTTTTGTACCAACTTAATACTGTCTCTGCTTTTTACTTTCTATTCCTTCTTCCCTTCCTGGACAGTTTAGTCAAAAAGCATCTGTATTAGGTATCCACTCTGTTGACCCAGAGAGGGGGGTGTTTGTTGCCTGACCAGGGTGAGGAGGGTGTCTACATGTGTAGTGGTGGCCTAGTGTGGGGTTTTGGAGTTTGGATGTGATTAAGAAGGTGTCCGTGTAGAAGAGGGTCCCAGTGTGAGTCATATGGGTTAGAGTGGCATAAGGAGGATTTCCATGTGGTGATGGTTGCAGCTGATCAGTGCTGTCTGATGAAGCCCCAGTGGGGTGGAGGGCATCTATGCAGTGAAGGGGCCATGCCAGCGATTGGAGATTGGTAACATACCAAGGGAATGGGGTTGCAGCTTGATCAAATAAGCAAGTATGAGAGTCTAACTTCTCATTGTTGGAGAAAGGAGTTACAAAATGGAGGAAACTAGAAGGAACCTTGTGCTGAATTGGAGTTACCAGTTTGAATTTAGTTTTAAATCTACATAGATACATGTAGCAAACCTGGTACCTAGCTCTTGGTCTCTCAGTGCCATTCTCAATGAACCAGGGCTCCTTGGAGAAATGGCTAATTCCAGGGCTAGATCAGGGAAAGTATAAAATAAGCCTGCAACATCTTATTATGTAAGAAAATAAGGAAGTGTTCAAAGACTGATGGGGTTATGTTAACATGACTCAGAAGACAGTTTGAATGGACTCGCACTACCAAATTTGGAAGAATTTGAACATCAAAATAAAGAATGATGGCAACATAAATAGGAACCTATGAGTCTGTACTGAAAAAATTAATGAATAAATGGAAAGTTTGATGAAGGGTAGGATGATTACACAGTCTCAAATTATCTCCTGACAGAATAATTACAAAGAGAAAAAGGGTGCCTTATAGTAGAGAAGCTTGACAGTGATCAAAGCAGACATAGCAGTGTGGCAGCTGATAGCATGCTCTGAGGACAACATGGCATCACTTCTGTGATATTCCTGCCAAGGATACACACCTTAAATCTAATCATGAGAAATCGTCAGACTAAATACAGTTGAGGGACATTCTACAGAATTAACTGGCCTGCAGTCTTTAAAACTATCAAGGTTATGAAAATTAAGAAAACATTGAAGAAATGTACCAGAGTGAAGGAGACAGGACAGGACAATTAAAGGCAGTTCATGAATCATGTTGCAATAAAAGGACGTTATTGGAGAATTGGCAAGACTTGAAATGGGGTCTGATCGTAGTAATGTTATCAGAGTTAATTTCTGATTTTGATGGTTGTTATCTAGTTATAGAGGAAACTTTCCTTGTTTATAGGAAATAAACACCTAAGTGTTTATAGGGGACCGGACATTATATTGGCAACTTTCTCTCACACCAGAGGAAAAAAAAGTACTTTGTACTCTACTGTACTTAGAAGTTTTCTGTAACTTGGAGATTGTCCTCCTCTAGAAAGTTAAAAAGAGCAACTACCTCTGCTCAGGGATAGACTTCTTCTTCTGTTAGTGGTTTTCAGGTGGCCAGTACTTAAAGGGAGAAACATTTTGTCTTGCTGTACAAATGCTATTAAGAGGAGCCTCTATAATCAGTCCTGTTTTATGAATTATTTATGGAAATGCAGGTATTCTAGAAAGTTTACATACAAAAATGTGCCTTTTGGCTGTGTAGGTGTTTGTATGTGTGTGTGTGTTTTGACCTTACAAATGTTGTGTTAGTTTTTGAAGGTAGCAGTTTGTACCTTTTAATGTTACACTTGAATTACTTGAAAAGGGTCCATTTGTTTTTATTTCTCGGTTCACGTTTCATAGATAAAGGATATAGTTTAATATCTTATAGTGGGCAGTAAGTTTTCTTTTAAATAGTTATTGACAATAATTTTTACATTGCTGTGAATGACAATAAGAACAATATCTATTTATTGAGCATTCCAGGTATTGAGTATTAGAGCATTAGTATAAATGCTTTTAGTCTATTTTTATCTTTGGTAAAATGGGGACAAAAGTCCCTTTTTCTCATAGTGTTGTGAGGGTTGTATGTGGTAATGCATTGTAAAGTGCTTCAAAAAGTACCTGGCTTATAGGTGCTTAATAAATGTTTGCTAATTTATTATTATAATTATGATTGTTATAATTACCATAATTATGTTCTTTATTTGAATTATTTAATTTAATCCTAACAGCTCTTGAAGTAGGTGTATTCTTTTCTCTGTTTTACAGATGAGATAACTAAAGTTCTGTGAGGATTAATAATTTCCTTAAGATAAGTCTAGTAAATGACAGAGTGAGGGATTCTCAAACCATGTTTATCTGACTTCAAAGCCCATACTTAAATAATTGCTTCTGTGTAATGTTTTTTGTTTCCTCTTAAACCAAACTTTTAGAAATAGTTAGCAATAGAATTTCAAGTACTTTATATTTCAACTTGTTAACTGAAAATGAAATATTTAATTTATATGCATAGTAATGCATATAACATATAACACCAGTGCTTTATTAAAAATGTGGAAGACTGTTAGAAGTATGGACAGAATTACACATTTAACTTTAAAAAGGTAGCATTTATTCTTTTATTAACGAAAGCAAGTGTTAAACGGCAGAAGTTCATCTCTCATCAATCATACTATGTTTTTATTAAGAATTAATAACAAGTGATATTTGAATCTTTTAAAAAAACCTATTTAATTTAGCTCAGATGAAGAAATTTATTGGTGTCCTAAAAGCCACCTGGAAGGTAACTTTTTTGTGGTGTTGGATGGTATTCATCGTATTTATCTCTTGAAACTCTTAGCTTTTGTGATGGTATTGCACCACCTTGGTTCTCCTTAGACTTTTCCTGCTGTCTGTATCATTTGCTAAGCAAATTCTCAGTCATGACTTGTGATCATAAACATCTTTATTCTTGTTGTTTGTTCTCTGTGTCTTTCATCTCTTGACCTTATACTGTCTCCAACTTTACCTTGGTTCATGGCTTTATTTTCAGTGTCTCAGCTGCATCACTGTCCAGTATCTCTTTCTAAATCCCTAATAGTTACACCCCACTATATCTTTAAACTCATTATACGTAAAATCTTACTCATTATATTTCCACCAATACCTTCTAGGAGTGTGGGGCTAGGTTATGGGGAAAGGGCTTTTCCGCTTTAAGTTATTTCTATTAATAAGTTCTATCTTGCAGAGATCTGTAGAGATAAGGTCTCACTTTGTCACTCAGGCTGGAGTGAGAAAGTGAGCACACTACAATTATAGCTCACTGCAGCCTTGAACTCCTGGGTTCAAGGATCCTCCCACCTCAGTCTTCTGAGTAGCCAGGACTGCAGGCGCATACCACCACGCTTGACTAATTAAAACATTTTTTTTTTTGGTAGAGACAGGGTCTCACTGTTGCCCAGGCTGGTCTCAAACTCCTGGGCTCAAGCGATCCTCCTGCCTCAGCCTCCCAAAGTGCTGGGATTACAGGCATGAGCCAACATACCCAGCCACTTCTCTTACTTTTAATGCTTATTCAAAGGAGTAGTATCTCTCAGATTGACTTCATTGTTCCTCTTTGCTACCACGACCAGGGCTTCTATAGCTCATGCTTCATTGTTTAGAACTTGATATTTTTATATATATATATATATATATATATATATATATATATATATATCATATTGTGTTACTCTATGTTAGTCTCATCTCTTTAACTGTATTAAACAGTTTTTAGCAAGTTCATGGAGTTTTTACTGCTCTTATGTTACATGCAGTGTTGGTACATACTAGGTACTCAATACTTTCTGATTAATCAAAAATTATAGATCACTTACAGTTTGCTTACCTGGCAGATGAACAAAAAGGAGAGATTTTCTTTGCTATTCAAGAGATTTTGTTCTTAAGTTTTTATTGTGGAGAATGGGAAGGGATAACAAATTCCATTCCAGTTTCTGCATATATTCTAAAGGATAGAAATAAGAATACAGTTAGGAGTAAGAGGCTGGGTGTGGTGGCTCATGCCCGTAATCCCAGCACTTTGGGAGGCTGAGATGGGTGGATCACCTGAGGTCAGGAGTTCGAAACCAGCCCGGCCAATATGGTGAAACCCCATCTCTACCAAAAATACAAAAATTAGCCAGGCATGGTAGTGAGTGCCTGTAATCCCGGCTACTTGGGAGGCTTAAGTAGGAGAATCACTTGAACTCAGGAGGCAGAGGTTGCAGTGAGCAGAGATCACGCCACTGCACTCCAGCCTGGGCAACAGAGTGAGACTTTGTCTCAAAACAACAACAATAACAGCAATAAACCAAAATAAGTAAATAAATAAGATTAGGTGTAAGAGATTATTTTCATGAAAAATTAAATGGAACATGCAACATAATTTTTCTGGGTGTGAAAATTCCTTGTAATAAGGCTTGGATTTAAAAGAAATTGAGAATAAATATGTTCAATTACATATCTGATATTAAGTTCTGAGGCATAACCAAATTGATAAATGTAGAAATTTAAAAAAATACATTTTTCTTGGTAGCCAAGCTATTTCAGCTAAGTTCTGCCTTTTTGTGAATAGTTACTGAAATGTTAAAACACATTATTCAGTAACTCCTTATTATAAATAAAGATCTAAGGATGATTATTTGTAGAAAAGGCATTTAGCATACTAGTAAATCTGATAATTAGATAACTGATATACTGCTAACATATTTTACTCTTATTTTTTGAACTAGCCTTTTAAAGATCGCTGTGAATGGTTCTATGAACATCTGCATTCAGGGCAGCCAGATTCAGACATGGTGCACAGGCCAGTGAATGAAAATGATATCCTACTGGTTCACAGAGGTATGCTTAACAAAGAAGCTGATATATGTGTGAACCCCAAAGTGCTTGTTATTGTAAGTTTTAATATGTAAAATTAACCAATGCTACATATTTAGATTCTATTTTTAGGAGTAGCTGTGAAGTTGTGTCAAAAGCAAATTGTGCAAAGCTAAAGCAAGGGATTGCTGTACGGTTCCATGGAGAAGAAGGCATGGTGGGTATAAAAGATGATGATGTAGAAATCACTGTATGTAAAGAAAGATTGAAATGCCTTTTGAATAAAGTTTAATGTTTAGTTGATAAAGGAATAAACTTTATATTTAAATTTTGTTATTTAGAAAAAAGTTTCCCAATATAACGTATTTCTGTTGATGCTTAATTTTATTTCTTGAATTCAGGGTCAAGGTGTTGTGCGTGAATGGTTTGATATTCTGTCCAATGAGATAGTCAATCCTGATTATGCATTGTTTACCCAGTCAGCTGATGGTAAGTTGTACGGTCTAGAAGACTTTTTCTGCAACTTGTCACATTTTTCACACTATTTCAGTACATTTTATTTTTGATTTCCACAGCAGACCTGTGAGCTAGGTGGGATATTCTTATTTTATAGATGAGAAAACTGAAATTCAGAGTTTTCATCTGCGTTCACACAGTTAATAAGTAGTAGAATCATAAATGGAACCTGACTCAGTCTAACATTTTTTCCTCTTAACAGTTGGTTCCCAGATGCTTGTCTCAAGGATTAGTGTTGGCCCCAAGGAGGTTTCTTATCAGTCCTTTATAAAATAAAACTGAATTTGTTCAATTTAAGGATTATCCTCTAGTCTACTTTTTTTGAGTTAAATTTTTCATTTCATAAATTAATGGTGCTTGTAGATGGCCTTAAACAAATACAAGTCCCTATTTGGAAAAATAAAAATTTGCTAACTCTATTTATAGAGTTTCCAAGTTTTAAAATATATTGGTTAGGAAAACCAAAGTCTAGAAATCATGATGTAAAATTTCACCTCTTAATCTATTTATATATACTAACTTTATTTTCAGTCATTTTAAGAGATCAAGACCTGGCTACTATAAAGCTCTTATTTAACCATAGATAATTAACCCTCCTTGTTGAAATGGTACATGTGACCTATAGAGTTGTAATTTGCTATTGTAGACTAAATGGAAATAGTTATCATCTCATTCATGTGAGATATTTGAGAGCTCTCTAACTTAATAAAGACATATTCCAAGTGAAGGTCGGATTTCAGCTTTCAAATGCTTTGCACAGTCGCTCGTTTTTTCTGAAAATCTCTTCTTTCCCCAGATGTTTACATTCTTTTATCAGGAGAGAATACTTCATTAATTGTAGCTTCTGATTGCTTCCAACCAAACTAGCAGCAAATCCCTATTTGATAAGAAGGATGATTTTAAGGGAGGCATGTGGGAGCAGGCTGCAACAGAGCTAGGCTGCTGCAGGCATTCATCCCTGTGATGGGCTTCTTGGATACACTTTGAGTATTTGAAATTGCATAGGAACATGGAACTGCCCGCTTTAACTTGGTAACCTTTGTGAGGTGAATTTGGTGTCTTTGTGAATGACAAGTTCAGTGAACCCCTGAGTTTAATTATTTAGGCCTAATCTTTGAAGCTAGATCTAGCATTATATTTTAGACTGACTTCTTCTCTTTATATCCTTTATTCTAAGTCTACTTAGCTTAATATCTGAAAAATAGATTTGGTGTGAAATCATTAGTTTGAGGTACTTCCTTAATGTTACAGATTTGTAGCAGAGCAAATGTTGAAGTACATAGACCCATAAAGTTTGTTTTTTTTTTTTTGAGACAGAATCTCACTCTGTCACCCAGGCTGGAGGGCAGTGGCATGATCTTGGATCACTGCAGCCTTGACCTCCCGGGCTCAAGGAACTGTCCCACCTCGGCCTCCTGAGTAGCTGGTATGGCTAAGGTGGGAGGATCACCTGAGCTGGGAGACCAGCCATGGTGCCTGGCTAGTTTTTGTATTTTGTAATTTCTCTATTCTTTTTGTGGAGATGAGATTTCGCGATGCTGCCCAGACTGGCCTCAAACTCCTGAGCTCGTGCTATCTACCCGCCTCGGCCTCCCAAAGTGCTGGGATTACAGGTGTAAGCCACTATGTCTGGCCAAACATTTTGATTTATCTTTTTTGTAAGCCATATCGGTCTCCTCTTTGGGGTCATAATATTAATAAATTAAAATCAAGCTGAAATATTTTCACGCTCTTAGGTTTAGTTGACAAAGAGAATTACATATAGGAATCAAGAATTTCTAAATGTGGCGAATGTTTGGGTAGACCCGATATCTATAATAATTTTTTTAAAAACTTGTTTTCTAATGAAATTAAGATGCTTACAGTAGTGAAATAGTATAGTTGTTATGAATTTGTCCTTTGGGTTTATACACGGTGAGAATCTTGACTGCTGTTCTTTTTTTTTTGTTTTGTTTTGTTTTGAGATGGAGTCTCACTCTGTCGCCGGGGCTGGAGTGCAGTGGCCGGATCTCAGCTCACTGCAAGCTCCGCCTCCCGGGTTCACGCCATTCTCCTGCCTCAGCCTCCTGAGTAGCTGGGACTACAGGCGCCCGCCACCTCGCCCGGCTAGTTTTTTTTTTTTTTTTTTTTTTTGTATTTTTTAGTAGAGACGGGGTTTCACAGTGTTAGCCAGGATGGTCTCGATCTCCTGACCTCCTGATCCGCCCGTCTCGGCCTCCCAAAGTGCTGGGATTACAGGCTTGAGCCACTGCGCCCGGCCGACTGCTGTTCTTTTGATATGATCTTGGGGCCAGTGAACTTAATTTTCTGCACTTTCGTGTCCTCATTGTAAAATGGTGATACCTGGCTGGGCACGGTGGCTCATGCTTGTAATCCGAGCACTTTGAGAGGCCGAGGTGGGCAGATGACAAGGTCAAGAGATCGAGACCATCCTGGTCAACATGGTAAAACCCCATCTCTAACTAAAAATACAAAAATTAACTGTGCATATTGGCATGTGCTTGTGGTCCCAGCTACTTGGTAGGGTGAGGCAGGAGAATCGCTTGAACCCAGGAGGCGGAGGTTGTAGTGAGCCGAGGTTGCGCCACTGCATTCCAGCCTGGTGACATGGTGAGACTCCATCTCAAAAAAAAAAAAAAAAAAAAAGATGATAACCTATGTTTTGTAATGTGGTGAGAATTCAGTTAGCTAATATATGAAAATGCTTAGTCGGTGCCTGGCATATAGAAAGTGTAAATATTATATGCTATTATTATCATTACATGAAAATGATACTGTATACTAGGATTTTTCTGAGAGCATGAAAATAGTTGGGGGAGTAACAGCTATATATATATTTTTTGAACTTAAAATTTATCATAAACTTTTAATTCTATTTAAAATTTTGAAGTTAAAAACTGTTACTCCTTTTCTGAAGATTTTCTCCCTATATGTTTCCTTTTTTTTTTTTGAGAGGGAGTCTCGCTCTGTTGCCCAGGCTGGAGTGCAGTGGCTGGATCTCAGCTCACTGCAAGCTCCGCCTCCCAGGTTTACCCCATTCTCCTGCCTCAGCCTCCACAGTAGCTGGGACTACAGGTGCCCGCCACTTCGCCCGGCTAGTTTTTTGTATTTTTTTAGTAGAATGTTTCCTTTTTTTAAAAAAAAGTCTCCTTATCCTTTTTAAGTATCTAGATTTCTCAGAAAGTAATTAGAGAGGGAATTAAGCACAGAGCTAGGGGAGGAAAATAGAATCATCAGAAATCCTTGTAGCCCTAATCATTCATTATTTTAACAGGTAAAAAATATTTGTGATTATTCTTAGAATATTATATTTTTGGGATTATGATTATATTTATCTTTGAAGTCTGCCTTTATCTCACAAAGCTTTGCTTTGGCTTTTAATATCAGGTCTTGCTTCATGACAGGGAATTATTCTCCAAAGGTCCTTAACAGTGAATGATGAGACTCACATGACTTATTAATACCATAGGATTCCAAATTTGTACCTTAATATCTAAATAAACTAGTTAGCAGTTTAACCTGGTGTCAGCACTGAGAAATCAAAGATCAGTGAAACACAGAGTGAATTATTGTCAAAATGACTAAACATTTCACTCTCCAATACATTTCTATCTTTTATTTTTCTTTGATGCTATTTCATTAGGTTTATCAGTTACTACTTTTAGCCCAGGCATTTACGATAGTAGTATATAGCATGAGCTCATGATGTCTTTGTTGAATGAATGAGTGAATTTGTAATATGAATTAGTGGCCATCACAGAAAAATAGGAAAAATAGGAAAAGAAAGTTATTTAAAGTTGAGGTTTTGGCATTAGGTTTTAACTTTTAACTAGTAGTATTTTTTTTTTGAGACTTTTTTTTTTATGGTGGTGAAATACACATAAAATTTACCATTTATAATATTTGAAAGTGTGCAATTCAGTGGCATTTAAGTACATTCAGTGTTGTGCAACCATTGGACACTATTTTCAGAGTTTTTTCATCACCCCAGGTAGAAATTCTGTACCCATCAAGCAGTAGCTCCCATATTCCCTTTCCTCAGCCTGAGGTAACTGCTAATCTACTTTACCTATCTATAAATTTGCCTATTCTAGATATTTTATAAAAGTGGATTCATATTCCATTGCATTGGATTTTCATACTAATTGGTAACTATTGCCCTTGCCATGTTTACTTTCACCTCAGAGGTAATTGTTAGAAAGACATGGTTACTTGTGGACTGAGGTGATTTTCTGATCATTATTAAAACAGGCGTCAAGTTCATTGACTAGGCCTGTCACTTAAGAACAGTTGTACATTTACAATTTTTAGTTATTCTCATAGTGTTCTACTCCTGAAGAAGCAAAAAATACTTACTGCACTGGCACATACAGATGAATGGGATAATGTCTGTCCTAGTGAACAGCCTATTGCCATACTGCCTAGGAAACTGTGTATATGTGCTTGTGTGTGTGTGTGTGTGTGTGTGTGTGTGTGTGCGCGTGCGTGTGTGCGCGCGCAATCCTCTGCTGTATTATTTCCGGAATGTCTCTGATGATCAACTAATTTCAGTCAAAAGTATTCTAAAATTTTCTCTCTGCTGTGGATTACTGTGATAAATATGTGTGAATTAATGGTTATCTATACTTAAAATTCTACTTACCACCTGTTATATATTCCACAAAGAACATTTCTCTGGAAGTTTGTACACAATGTCACCTTAGTTTGTACACAATGTCACCTTAGCTGAAGTTGTATGTGATTTAGTTTATCTGCATTGAAGTGATCTTTCTTCTGCATATAGATTCTTAATAATATATTATTTTGTATTTATTTCAATAGGAACAACTTTTCAGCCTAATAGCAACTCTTACGTAAATCCTGATCACTTGAACTATTTTCGGTTTGCTGGGCAGATCTTGGGATTAGCATTGAACCATAGGCAGCTGGTCAATATTTACTTCACACGATCCTTCTACAAGCACATTCTTGGTATGGCTCTATTATTATTTCTGTAGACATTTATTTATATTGTTTTCCTTTCAGTTTGAGGAAAACTAGATAAGCAGTAGCATTTTGGATGAGATAATTTTATTTTGATTGGAGACCATCTATATATGTAAGGTATTTGAGGTTTGAAGGAGAAAAAAATGACCTACATTTTTTTTTCAAAACACTTTCAGCTAAGTTAGTTTTTTTTTCAATTTTAGTATGTGTATGTTTATACTAATAATACATTTCAATATGAATATACTTAAGATAATTGGCACTTTTGAAGTTTATAATAACTTCCTGAATAGCTATTTCAAAGAAAGATTACATTGTAACAATGTGAAAGAAACACAGGCTTAATTTAACAGACTTTCAAATTCAGGAATCCATTTAAAATATGCTGTGGATAAGATTATATTATATTTTGCAGTTTTGCAGAATATCTGTAGAGGGCAGTATTTTACCATTAAATAGATAAGGGAAGGCAGAAACAGACTATAACTGTTGTATGTTTGCATTTTTTAGGTATTCCTGTAAATTACCAAGATGTGGCATCCATTGATCCAGAATATGCCAAAAATTTGCAATGGATTTTAGATAATGATATAAGTGATCTGGGTCTAGAACTAACTTTTTCTGTTGAGACTGATGTGTTTGGAGCAATGGAAGAGGTGCCTTTGAAACCTGGGGGTGGGAGTATTCTTGTGACACAAAATAACAAAGTGAGTATTTCAGTTTTTACCTTAACCATTATTTGTAACTTGGCTCTGATAGTTTGCTAGTTACTCTAAATTATTCTGGCACTTGTAGAAAAACTACAGTATCATAACAGATAAAACATTTAAGTTAATAAAACCATCAAATGTTAGATTTTGAATTAGAAAGGATTATTTTGATAATTGTGCTAGCTGTGCTGAGGTGGTTCCTAAAAAAGTCTAGAGCACTTCAGCTGATAGTATAAATTGGGCATATGCATTTTGAGAAATTTGATTAGAAATGTAAGCTTAAATGAAGATATTTGCAAAAATTGCTCTTTCATGTTTTTAAAGTATGATATTAAATAATTCTAATAGAGAAAAGAAATGCCAGTGTTTAAGCTTTCCACATACTTTTGCGATCCAGTAAGTTTGTTCGACCTTTTGATATTTTTTTGACTTTATAACTTGATTATTTATTTATTAAGATAAAGTCTCACTCTGTCGCCCAGGCTAGAGTGCAGTGGTGTGATCTCGGCTCACTGCAACCTCTGCCTCCTGGGTTCAAGCGATTCTCCTGCCTTGGCCTCCTCAGTAGCTGGGATTACGGGGGTGCACCACCATGCCCAGATAATTTTTGTATTTTTAGTAGAGACGGGGTTTCACCATGTTGGCCAGGCTGGTCTCAAACTCCTGACCCCAGGTAATCTGTCCGCCTCAGCCTCCCAAAGTGCTGGGATTACAGGTATGAGCCACCATGCCTGGCCTTATTTTTATTTATTATTACATCTCCTCTATACATTTTATTTAAAAATCTTTGTATGTGTTTTAAATTTCACTGTTCAAAGTCATAATATGACTTTAAGATTTAATACGGTTTGATGTTTTAATATGTTATATGGGGTATTTGGAGTTAGAAAGTATCATACAAATTCTAGTTCTGTTGCTTACAAGTAGCAACTTCTGGTTGAACAATGCTGAACTCCCCCCATCCCCTTTTTTTAGCTGAATTATAATTCCAAGACATCTTCAGAATCAATTAGCTGTAAGAAACAATGTTCACTGAGCCATGTTTAAAACTATAGATTTAGTAAAATGTGGATTATTTTAAAAAGGGTTATATTTAACAATTCTTCAAACTCAGTTTTCTGTAGAATTGGGATAATAATACTACAGAATTGTTATTAGCATTTTGTAAAATGAAAAACACAGCACAAAAATTAGTTGTATTGGGTAGTTTTCTATAAAAATAGGTTCTTGGTTTCAGATATATAAAGGGAATTAGAAACTTATTAGCAAGCTACATAATTTTACCTTTGAAACTTAAGATACTATAGTATACAAAAAAAAATGAGATTGGATTCTTGGAAATAAAGTCAGGAGCTGAGTTCTTTCACATTCATACTTAGAAATTTTAAATTCTGCCCTCTCATTTTACACGAAATGACACTAAGCCTAGAATTAGTGGCAAAACTGGGGCCAAAACCCAAACCTCCTAATTTAAAGTCTAATGTTCTTCATACTGTATGCAAAATTAGTTGTGTTGAGGAAGAACTTACTTGATTTTTAATGTAAGTCATGTTAAGCTGTAGAAGATTACAATAGTAAAACACTTAAATTAATTTTTAAACCTATATGATTTGCCAGTGAATGAAAATATTTTTAGAATCTTTTTTTAGATTATTCACCTTGTAACATGTTTTTTTTTTATTTTACACTGGAGACCTACCCTCCGTTAAGGGTAATGAAGTCACAGAATCTTTATTAAGCAAATGATTGCCTTGATAAGAGAACTATAAACATGATTCTTCTCTGTGAATACTGTATCTGGGTGAGATTTGTCACTCCTTTCAGTTATATTTTATATGACAAAGTAGAAAGATCCAGTAATAATTATATTCCAGTGTTTTGGGAGGCAGGGGGATTGCTTAAGGCCAGGAGTTCCAAACAAGCCTGAGCAACATAGTGAGACCTTGTCTCTACAAAAAATAAAAGAAATTAGCCAGGCCTAGTTTTATGTGACTGCAGTCCTAGCTATTCTGGAGGCTGAGGTGGGAGGATCACTTGAGCCCTGGAGCTCGAGGCTACAATGAGCCAAGATGACACCACTGCCCTCCAGCCTGAGTGACAGAGCAACATCCTGTCTCTTAAAAAAGAAAAAAATGTTTGTATGAGGTATATCTATATTTATGCTTGCATATCCTAGCAGCACCCCCTCTTACTATGACATGATTTTTGTTTAGATTTTTAAAATATTGTTAATTTTTTTATATTTGTGTATTTTAATGAAATCTAGAAAGAAGGAAAATATTGACTAAATAAGAATAAGAATATGCTCACATTGAGGCTATACCCTTCATTGTGCATCTCACCAGAGGCGGGAATACTATTTTAATATTAAAGAGCTTGAAACTTTAGTTTCTCAGTTTAATACTTTATATATTTACATTTTGTTTAATTGCTTGTTAATTAGAGGCTAACTTTTTTAAATAATTAGGAGTGTTAATAGCAGAGTCTTGATTATTAATGTTATACATTCTCAGCTTTCTTTTTTTTGATATAAACATTTCTCGCAATAAATCGAGCCTCTTTTTTCTAATGTTACCAGTATAGTAATTGTATATCAAATTATTGAGGTTTCAACATACAGTGCTTATTTAATAAGCAACCTGATTCATGTAAAACTCTTAAAAATCTTTAGAAACACATCACATTTTACCTTGCTTAAAATTGTTAAGATATTCAATTTACAAAATGTTACTTTAAAATTTTCAAACCCTGTTTCTTAGAAATACTATTGATTTTTGATTCTTTTTTTTTTTTTTTTTTGCTTATATATTCTGTTATGAACTTTTCTGTTACTTTAGAGTCAGCTTTTTACTTTATAGGTAGAAAGTTTTTCGTCATGTTTAGAGTTCAACTTTTGTAATTTTGAACTATTCAACCTTAAATGACTTGCTAAACTTGTTAGAGGGCCTGTGTAAACTGATCTCCACGTGGGGGAGGCACTTATTCCCAAGTTTTATTAAAAGACTTTGATGATTATAAAGTGAAACTAAATAGATGAAAATACCTTTAATTTAAAAAACAATATGTTAAATAAATACAAGTAATATAGGCAAATGTATATATGTATTAGTTCCACATTTGAAATATAATCTCTTAGTTAGAATATGGCCTCTTTTGCTCATATTTTCAATTCTAGTGTTTAAAATTGAAGCTATAGGGGTTTAAATGTTAACATCACTTTTATAATATTAGTCATAAAGTTCATCCAGGCTGGGAGAAGAAAAAAAGAAGATAGGAGTAAGATGGGTCAGGGTATCAGGGAATGGATGAAGTGGTATGGAAGTTGAATTATAGAGGTGAAACATTAAGCGGTCAAGTAGGAGTAAGGATGGGAAAAAGGAAATGTTCTGGGCTTACAGGAAAGCACAGAGGTGACAGAGCATGCTGTGTTTGGGAAACCACAAGTAGATCAGAGTTGTGGAGCTTAGCTTAGATTGCAAAGTAAGCAAGTAGAAAAAGATGATGTGGGGAAGGGAGAAAGTGGCCAAATTCTGAAAGACTTTGCATCCACAAGTAGTACTTTGAAAATTATTCTGAAGTCTGTGGAGATGATTGCAGATGTTAAAGAGGGAAGTGACATGATCAAATTTCAGTTAAAAAAAAAAGAAAGAAACAACCAAACTCAGCTTAGAGTGTGAAGAATGGGTTGAAATGGGGTGGTCCTGGAGTCAGGACAACTGAGAGGAGGTTGTGGCATTTTGGTTTGGGGAAGCATGCATGAGGAATTATGTAAGGCAAGTGGCAGTGAAGATGGAGAAAATGGAATAGCTTTTAAGCTTTTGAGGATAATAGAATTTATAGAACTTGGTAATCGGGAAGATGAGAAAGAGGAAGGACTCAAGGATAACTGTCACTGTTGTGGATTGGGCCACCTAATGTCTGATAGTGTTGTCATCCTACTCTTCATCAACCTCATTATCATTAGCTCTGTTTTTTAGTGACAATAATGACTACTTATTGAGTACTTTGTGTGTTTCATATATCTGAACCATGTTCTTTGTGTTTCTCATTTCCTGTAACAGGAAATGAGAGATAGGTATTTCTTGAGATAGCTATTTCTCTTTATTTAGTGTGGAAACAGCCTTAATATTAAAACATTTGACATTTATTAGGTTTTTATAATGCGCTAGGCACTGTTTGGTGTGCCTTACGGGTATTATACTTAACTCTGTGAGGTGGAGATACCCCTTTCTACAGGTGAGGAAACAGAATCGTATAGGAGCTAAGTAGCTTTCTCCATGCAGTCTGTAAATTTCAAGCCTGCTTGTGCAGGGGCCATCCTAGTCTTCTCTGTATAGTTCCAGTATTAGCATATGTGCTGCTGAGGCAAGCACTCAAGCCTGCTTGTAACTACAACACTGCATTTCTTTAGAAATTAAATAACTGCCCAAGGGCACAAAATTTGTAACTGATGTTTTCTTATTTTAAATGGATGTCTGTAAGACAGTGTAACTGCTAGGCTTCTCATTTACCAAGGCAGTGAATATGAGCAAAGGAGCAAATACAAATTTAGTATGTTTTGTCGATTTCATTTTAATATGGTTTTCTTGCTAGTCTTACATGATTAAATTTTTAATGCTAGCTTTGCATGATTTATTTAACATACACATTTAATGCACATACAAGCACAAAATACAGACTTTTATCCATAGATTATTGACTTAAAGTGGATTCTTTATATGCATCTTTAGAAAAGTATACAGGTTGAGCATCCATAATTCAGAATACCCCAGAGTCTGAAACTTCTTGAGTACTGACATGAAGCCGTAAGTGGTAAATCCCATACTTGATCTCATATGACTGGGGGCACTCAGAACACAAGCATGCAACATACAGTTGTTTCAGCATCCCCAAAGGGAAAAAGACCCTCCCAGCCCCCTTCTGCTGCATATATATTTTTCCTTCAACACACCAAGATTCCCTCATGCAAGCATACCCACAAGGGTAATAAAATGACACACGTGCAGGATGGATATGCCAGGCGCTGGTTCCCCACAGTGTCCCACGTGGGGCCAAGTCCTGTGTGCATTTGTGCATTACTCACGTATTTTATTTTATTTTGCTTATTTTCTGTTTTGTGGTGCAGAGATATCGTTGGGAATATCAAAAAGGCCTTCAGATACCCCCGTGGGTAACAGTGACAGGAAAAAGAGGGAGCATTTGTCTTTATCCATAGCACAGAAAGTCAAGCTGTTGGAGAAACTGGACAGCTATATAAATGTGAAATGTCCTACAGAAGAGGATGGTGTTGGAATGACCACACTATATGACTTGAAGAAACAAAAGAATAAACTGTTGAAGTTCTGTGCCAAACTTGATGAAAAGAAGTTAATGAAAAATAAAATAACACTGCATAAAGCTAAAACTGAAGATCTCAATTGTGTATTTAAAGAGTGAATTTGTCAGCAAAACAGTGAACACATACCACTTAATGGTATGCCGATCATAAAACAAGCAAAGATCTATCATAATGAAGTGAAAATTGAAGGGAACTGTGACTTTTCAACAGTCTGGTTGCAGAAATTTAAGAAAAGACATGATATTCATTTTTTAAAGATTTGTGGCAATAGGGCTTCTGATCACAAAACGGGGGTGAAATTCATTGAGGAATTTGCCATGGTCATTGCTGATGAAAATCTGATGCCGGAACAAGTCTATATTGCTGTTAAAACATCACTGTTTTGTTGTTGTTGACTCAGAAGGACACTGACTACCGCTAATGAGACAGCCCCTACAGTAATTAAGGCTACCAAGGACAGAATAAATGTGCAGGGATGTGCTAGTGCAACTGGCAAGTGTTTTAAGTGTAAATTTGCTGTGATAGGCAAAAGCTTGTGTTCTCAATCTCTTCAAGGAATTAATTTCTTACCAGTCCATTATTATGCTAGCAAAAAGGCATGGATCACCAGGGAAAATATTTTATACCAGTGGCTTGTGTTTACTGCAGGGAAGCTGGACTGCATGGTGACTGCAAGACTTTGTTACTCCCAAACAACTGCTCTGTTCATCATCCAGCTGAAATTCTCATCAAAAATAATGTTTTTGCCATGTACTTTGCCTCAGATGTGACTTCATTAATTCAGCCATGTGACTGAATCAGTCACATTAGATCAATGAAAAATAAATATAACACTTTGTTGCATAGACTGCTAGCATCAGTGAACAGAATTGTAATTGTGCAAGGTTTTCAAAGGGAGTTTAATATGAAGGATGTTGTATATGCTGTTGCCAGTGCTTGGAACACAGTGAGTAAAGACACAATTGTGCATGCCTGGCACAATCTCTGGCCTGCAACTATGTTCAGTGATGTTGATGAGCAAAGGTGTGACTTTGAAGGATTCTATATGTCAAGTGAAAGAAATGATGTCTGACTGCCCTACATAACCAAAACAATACACCTTCAGAGTTTGTTAGTGAGCAGAAAGAAGTGGATATTGAAAAAGTTTGTAACACTGGTTATGAGGCTCCAATTGCTCATTCATTGATGATGAAGTAACCAAAATTGTTCCAAATGAAGGTGGTGGTGATAATAGTGATGATGAAGATAACGTTAAAACTGAAGAAGTGCCTATAGTTGACATGGTGAAAATATGGCATTCACAACAACAAGAAATCATGTTAGTTTATAAAATCAAAGAGAGGTTTCTAAGGCAACCACCATTTTTTTTTTTTTTTTGAGACGGAGTCTTGCCCTGTCACCCAGGCTGGAGTGCAGTGGCCGGATCTCAGCTCACTGCAAGCTCCACCTCCCGAGTTCACACCATTCTCCTGCCTCAGCCTCCTGAGTAGCTGGGACTATAGGCGCCCGCCACCTCGCCCGGCTAGTTTTTTGTATTTTTTTTAGTAGAGACGGGGTTTCACCGTGTTAGCCAGGATGGTCTTGATCTCCTGACCTCGTGATCCGCCCGTCTCGGCCTCCCAAAGTGCTGGGATTACAGGCTTGAGCCACCACGCCCGGCCGCAAACACCATGTTAATGAGGCAGATAACCCTAGAGGAAACATTTAAAAATCCATACAGCAGAATGACTCCTCATTCGTAGAAGACCCACTTGCTGTTCTCTCAATTGCTTCTTCTCACCTTAAAACATAAAATAGTGTACAGACCGGGCACAGTGGCTCACACCTGTAATCCCAGCACTTTGGGAGGCCGAGGTGAGTGGATCACCTGAGGTCGAGTTTGAGACCAGTCTGACCAACATGGTGAATCTCCGTCTCTACTAAAAATACAAAAATTAGCTGGGCATGGTAGTGCATGCTTGTAATCCCCGCTACTCGGGAGGCTGAGGCAGGAGAATTGCTTGAACCCAGGAGGCAAAGGTTGCGGTGAACCGAGATCACAGCGCCACTGCACTCCAGCCTGGGCAACACAGTGAGACTCTGTCTCACAAAAAAAAAAAAAAAAAAAGAGGTGTACAGTACTTTTTTTTTCCCAAGATAAAGTCTTGCCGTGTCACCCAGGCTGGAGTGCAGTGGTGTGATCTCTACTCACTGCAACCTTTGCCTCCTGGGTTCAAACAGTTCTGCCTCAGCCTCTCGAGTAGCTAGGATTACAGGTGCCCACCACCACACCTGCCTAATTTTTGTGTTTTTAGTAGGAATGAGTTTTCACCATCTAGGCCAGGCTGGTCTCGATATCCTGACCTCAAGTGATCCTCCCACCTCAAGCCTCCCAAAGTGCTGGGATTACAGGCATGAGCCACTGAGCCTGACCTACAGTACCTTCTAATCAAAACAAAGCATTCCAAGTGGAGACGGAAAGCCTGCTGTTTTTTGTTGCTTCTGTTTAACAGCTGGCACAGATATTCTGGTGATGCCTCTGTGCTGCTTTAGCTACCCTGAACATGTGATGTTTTTCACTGTATTAATGGTATACTTTTTTTTTTTTTTTTTAAGCCATTAAGTAGTTAGGTGTGAGTAAGTATAAGAAAATGATTGCTTATTGGTAGCAGGTAAATTCGGTCAGGAATGATGGTGATGTCAAACGACCACAGATTGTGTCTACATGGGTGGCTGAGATAGTGATGCCTTTACTTTCTGATGGTTCAATGAAACAAATTCATGTAATTTAGACTTGGGTGTCATTCCCAAGATAACTCATTTTGTATATACAGATATTCCAAAATCCAAAACACTTTGAAATCTGAAATGCTTATGGTCCCAAGCATTTTGGATAAGGGATACTCAATCTGTACTATGAGATTTGTTTTTTTACTACTCTGAAAACTTTTAAAACAGATAGTGTAAGTCTACGGTTTTTCATGTTGAGTATACGTGTGTGTTATTAGGTGGATTTGAATGACTTTTTGGTATCTTCTGGTCAACAATGAAAACACATTTTCCTTGCATTTTAGATAGTATATTCTAGAAATTCACTTTAAAAATCACCAAACCTATAAAATGGTAACCTGATCAGTATTTTCTTTTTTATTTGCTGGAAATTTGTTTATTTCTTATTTGACCGATTCTTTTTTTTTGTTTGTTTGTTTTTGACGGAGTCTTACTCTGTCGCCCAGGCTGGAATCTGTCATTGGCGTGATCTCGGCTCACTGCAAGCTCCGCCTCCGAGGTTCATGCCATTCTCCTGCCTCAGGCTCCTGAGTAGCTGGGACTACAGGCGCCCGCCACCACGCCTAGCTAATTTTTTGTATTTTTAGTAGAGATGGGGTTTCACCGTGTTAGCCAGATGGTCTTGATCTCCTGACCTCGTGATCCGCCCACCTCGGCCTCCCAAAATGCTGGGATTACAGGCGTGTGCCACCACACCTGGCCTTTTTTAAAAAATTATATTTAAGTTCTGGGTTACAGGTGCAGAATGTGCAAGTTTGTTACATAGGTATACACGTGCCATGGTGGTTTGCTGCACCCATCAGACCCTCACCTACTTTAGGTATTTCTCGTAATGTTATCCCTCCCCTAGCCCTTCACCCCCAGCAGGCCTTGGTGTGTGATGTTCCCCTCCCTGTGTCCATGTGTTCGCATTATTCAACTCCCACTTATGAGTGAGAACATGTGGTGTTTGATTTTCTGTCCTTGTGATAGTTTGCTGAGAATGATGGTTTCCAGCTTCATCCGTGTCCCTGCAAAGGACATGAACTCATTTTTTATGGCTGCATAGTATTCCATGGTGTATATGTGCCACATTTTCTTAATCCAGTCTATCATTGATGGACATTTGGGTTGGTTCCAAGTATTTGCTATTGTGAACAGTGTTGCAGCAAACGTAAGTGTGTATGTGTCTTTATAGTGGCATGATTTATAATCCTTTGGGTGTATGCCCAGTAATGGGATTGCTGGGTCAAATGGTATTTCTAGTTCTAGATCCTTGAGGAGTCGCCACAGTCTTCCACAATGATTGAACTAATTTATACTCCCACCAAAGTGTAAAAGTGTTCCTGTTTCTCCACAACGTCTCCAGCATCTGTTGTTTCCTGACTTTTGAATGATTGCCATTCTAACTGGTGTGAGATGGTATCTCATTGTGGTTTTGATTTGCATTTCTCTGATGACCAGTGATGATGAGCATTTTTTCATGTCTGTTGGCTGCATAAATGTCTTCTTTTGAGAAGTGTGTGTTCATATCCTTTGCCCATTTTTTGACAGGGTTGTTTTTTTCTTGTAAATTTGTTTAAGTTCTTTGTAGAGTCTGAATATTAACCCTTTGTCAGATGGATAGATTGCAAAAATTTTCTCCCATTCTGTAGGTTGCCTGTTCACTCTGATGGTAGTTTCTTCTGCTGTGCAGAAGTTCTTTAATTAGATCCCATTTGTCAGTTTTGGCTTTTGTTGCCATTGCTTTTGGTGTTTTAGACATGAAGTCTTTGCCCATGCCTATGTCCTGAATGGTATTGCCTAGGTTTTCTTGTAGGATTTTATGGTCCTAGGTCTTACGTTTAAGTCTTTTATCTATCTTGAGTTGATTTTTGTATAAGGTGTAAGTAACGGGTCCAGTTTCAGTTGTCTGCATATGGCTAGCCAGTTTTCCCCAAACCATTTATTACAAAGGGAATCTTTTCCCATTGCTTGTGTGTGTCAGGTTTGTCAAAGATCAGATGGTATTAGATGTGTGGTGTTACTTCTGAGGTGTCTGTTCTGTTCCATTGGTCTATATATGTGTTTTGGTACCAGTACCTTTCTGTTTTGGTTACTGTGGCCTTGTAGTATAATTTGAAGTCTGGTAGCGTGATGCCTCCAGCTTTGTTCTTCTTGCCCAGGATTGTCTTGGCTATGCGGGCTCTTTTTTGGTTCCATATGAAGTTTAAAGTAGTTTTTTCCAATTCCGTGAAGAAAGTGAATGGTAGCTTGATGGAGATAGCTTGATTGAATCTATAAATTACTTTGGGCAATAAGGCCATTTTTACAATATTGCTTCTTCCTATCCATGAGCATGGAATGTTTTTCTATTTGTTTGTGTCCTCTCTTACTTCCTTAAAGCAGCAGTTTGTAGTTCTCCTTGAAGAAGTTCTTCACATCCCTTGTAAGTTGGATTCCTAGGTATTTTATTCTCTTAATAGCAATTGTGAATGGGAGTTCACTCATGATTTGGCTCTCTGTTTGTCTATTATTGGTGTATAGGAATGCTTCTGATTTTTGCACATTGATTTTGTATCCTGAGACTTTGCTGAAGTTGCTTATCAGCTTGAGATTTTGGGCTGAGACAATGGGGTTTTCTAAATATACAATCATGTCATCTGCAAGCAGACACAATTTGATTTCCTCTCTTCCTATTTGAATGTGCTTTATTGCTTTCTCTTGCCTGATTGCCCTGGCCAGAATTTCCAATACTATGTTGAATTGGAGGGGTGAGTGATGGCATCCTTGTCTTGTGCGAGTTTTCAATAAATAGCTCTTACTATTTTGAGATACATTCCATCAATTCTTAGTTTATTGAGAGTTTTTAGCATGAAAGGCTGTTGAATTTTGTCGAAGGCCTTTTCTGCATCTATTGAGATAATCATGTGGTTTTTGCCGTTGGTTCTGTTTATGTGGATTACATTTATTGATTTGTGTATGGTGAATCAGCCTTGCATCCCAGGGATGAAGTCGACTTAATCGTGGTGGATAAACTTTTTGATGTGCTGCTGGATTTGGTTTGCCAGTATTTTATTGAGTATTTTTGCATTGATTTTCATCAGGGATATTGGTCTGAAATTCTCTTTTGTTGTGTCTCTGCCAGGTTTGGTGTCAAGATGATGCTGGCCTCATAAAATGAGTTAGGGGGGATTCCCTCTTTTTCTATTGATTGGAATAGTTTCAGAAGGAATGGTACCAGCTCCTCTTTGTACCTCTGATAGAATTCGGCTGTGAATCCGTCTGGTCCTGGACTTTTTTTGGTTGATAGGCTATTAATTATTGCCTCAATTTCAGAACCTGTTATTGATATATTCAGAGATTCAACTTCTTCCTGGTTTAGTCTTGGGAGGGTGTATGTGTCTAGGAATTTATCCATTTCTTCTATATTTTCTAGTTTATTTGCATAGAGATGTTTATAGTATTCTCTGATGGTAGTTTGTATTTGTGTAGGATTGGTGCTGATATCCCCTTTATAATTTTATTGCATGTATTTTATTCTTCTCTTTTTCTTCTTTATTAGTCTTACTACTGGTCTGTTTATTTTGTTGATCTTTTCAAAAAACCAGCTCCTGGATTTACTGATTTTTTTGAAGCGTTTTTCATATTCCTATCTCCTTCAATCCTGCTCTGATTTTAGTTATTTTTTGTATTCTGCTAGCTTTTGAATTTGTTTGCTCTTGCTTCTCTAGTTCTTTTAATTGTGATGTTAGGGTGTTGATTTTAGATCTCGCCTGCTTTCTCTTGTGGGCTTTAAGTGCTATAAATTTCCCTCTACACACTGCTTTAAATGTGTCCCAGAGATTCTGGGACGTTGTGTCTTTGTTCTCATTGGTTTCAAAGAACATTTTTATTTCTGACTTACTTTCATTATTTACCCCGTAGTCATTCAGGAGCAGGTTGTTCAGTTTCCATGTATTTGTGCGGTTTTGAGTGAGTTTCTTAATCCTGAGTTCTAATTTGATTGCACTGTGCTCTGAAAGACAGTTTATTGTGATTTCTGTTGTTTTACATTTTCTGAGAAGTGTTTTACTTTCAATTGTGTGGTCAGTTTTAGAATAAGTGCAGTGTGGTGCTAAGAAGAATGTATATTCTCTTGATTTGGGGTGGAGAGTTCTGTAGATGTCTATTAGGTCTGCTTGGTATAGAGCTGAGTTCAAGTCCTGGATAACCTTGTTAACCTTCTGTCTCGATCTGTCTAATATTGACAGTTGGGTGTTAAAGTCTCCCATCATTATTGTGTGGGAGTCTAAGTCTCTTTGTATGTCTCTAAGGACTTGCTTTATGAATCTGGGTGCTCCTGTATTGGGTACATATATATTTAGGATATTTAGCTGTCCTTGTTGCATTCATCCCTTTACCATTATGTAATGCCCTTCCTTGTCTGTTTTGATCTTCTTTGGTCTAATGTCTGTTTTATCAGAGATCAGGATTACAACCCCTGCCTTTTTTTTTTTTTTTTTTTTCGGCTTTCTATTTGCTTGGTATATCTTCCTCCATCCCTCTTTTTTGAGCCTTTGTGTCTTTGCAAGTGAAATGAGTCTCCTGAATACAGCACGCTGATGTGACTTGACTCTTTATCCAATTTGCCAGTCTGTGTCTTTTAATTGGGGCATTTAGCCCATTTACATTTAAGTTGTATTGTTATGTGTGAATTTGATCCTGTCATTATGATGCTAGCTGGTTATTTCACCTGTTAATTGATGCAGTTTCTTCATAGCATCGATGGTTTTTACAGTTTGGCTTGTTTTTGCAGTGGCTGGTACCAGTTGTTACTTTCCATGTTTAGTGCTTGCTTCAGGAGCTCTTGCAAGTCAGGCCTGGTGGTGACAGAGTCTCAGCATTTGCTTGTCTGTAAAGGATTTTATTTCTCTTCACTTATGAAGCTTAGTTTGGCTGGATATGAAATGCTGGGTTGAAAATTCTTTTCTTTAAGAATACTGAATATTGGACCCCACTCTCTTCTGGTTTGTAGGGTTTCTGCAGAGAGATCCGCTGTTAGTCTGATGGGCTTCCCTTTGTGGGTAACCTGACCTTTCTCTCTGGCTGCCCTTAACATTTTTTCCTTCATTTCAACCTTGGTGGATCTGACAGTTAATGTCTTGGGGTTGCTCTTCTCGAGGAGTATCTTTGTGGTGTTCTCTGTATTTCCTGAATTAGAATGTTGGCCTGCCTTGCTAGGTTGGGGTTCTCCTAGATAATATCCTGAAGAGTGTTTTCTTTTTTTTTTTTAATTATACTTTAAATTATAGGATACATGTGTGCAACATGCAGGTTTGTTACATATGTATACATGTGCTGCACCCATTAACTCGTTATTTACATTAGGTATATCTCCTAATGCTATCCCTCCCCCCTCCCTGCACCCCACGACAAGCCCCAGTGTGTGATGTTCCCCTTCCTGTGTCCAAGTGTTCTCATTGTTCAATTCCCACCTGTGAGTTAGAACATGTGGTGTTTGGTTTTCTGTTCTTGCGATAGTTTGCTGAGAATGATGGTTTTAGTTTGCTGAGAATGATGGTTTCCAGCTGCATCCATCTCCCTACAAAGGACACAAACTTATCCTTTTTTATGGCTGCATAGTATTCCATGGTGTATATGTGCCACATTTTCTTAATCCAGTCTGTCATTGATGGACATTTGGGTTGGTTCCAAGTCTTTGCTATTGTGAATAGTACCACAATAAACATATGTGTCCATGTGTCTTTACAGCAGCATGATTTATAATCCTTTGGGTATATACTCAGTAATGGGATGGCTGGGTCAAATGGTATTTCTAGTTCTAGATCCTTGAGGAATTACCACACTGTGTTCCACAATGGTTGAACCAGTTTACAGTCCCAGCAACAATATAAAAGTGTTCCTATTTCTCCACATCCTCTCCAGCACCTGTTGTTCCCTGACTTTTTAATGGTTGTCATTCTAACTGGTGTGAGATGGTATCTCATTGTGGTTTTGATTTGCATTTCTGTGATGGCTAGTGATGATGAGCATTTTTTCATGTGTCTGTTGGCCGCATAAATGTCTTCTTTTGAGAAGTGTGTGTTCATATCCTTTGCCCACTTTTTGATGGGGTTTTTTTTTCTTGTAAATTTGTTTTGAGTTCTTTGTAGGTTCTGGATATTAGCCCTTTGTCAGATGAGTAGATTGCAAAAATTTTCTCCCATTCTGTACGTTGCCTGTTCACGAAGAGTGTTTTCTAACTTGGTTCCATTCTTCCGGTCACTTTCAGGCGCACCAGTCCAACATATACTTGGTCTTTTCACATAGTCCCGTATTTCTTGGAGGCTTTGTTAGTTTCTTTTGTTTCTTTTTTTCTCTAATCTTGTCTTTTCACTTTATTTCATTAATTTGATCTTCAATCCCTGATATCTTTTCTTCCACTTGATCAAATCGGCTATCGAAGGTTGTGTATGCTTCACAAAGTTCTCATACTGTGGTTTTCAGCTCCGTCAGGTCATTTAAGCTCTTCTCTACACTGGTTATTCTAGTTAGCCATTCATTTAGCCTTTTTTTTCAAGGTTTTTATCTTCCTTGTGATGGGTTAGAACATGCTCCTTTAACTTGGAGAAGTTTGTTATTACCGACCTTCTGAAGCCTATTTCTGCCAGTTCATCAAACTCATTCTCTATCCAGTTTTGTTCCGTTGCTGGCTAGGAGTTGAGTTCCTTTGGAGGCGAGGAGGTGTTCTGGTTTTTGGAATTTTCAGCCTTTCTGCTCTGGTTTCTCCCCATCTTTGCGGTTTTATCTACCTTTGGTCTTTGATGTTGGTGACCTATGGATGAGGTTTTGGTGTGAATGTCCTTTTTGTTGATGTTGATGCTCTTCCTGTTTGTTAGTGTTCCTTCTAACAGACAGGCCCCTTAGCTGCAGGTCTGTTGGAGTTTACTGGAGGTCTACTATAGACCCTGTTTGCCTGGGTATCACTAGCGGAGACTGCAGAACAGCAAATATCGCTGCCTGTTCCTTCCTCTGGAAGCTTCGCCACAGAGGGGCACCCGCCTGTGTGAGGTGTACAGTCAGGCTACACAGGAGTCAGGGACCCACTTGAGGAGGCAGTCTGTCCATTCTCAGAGCTCAGATGCCGTGCTGTGAGAACCACTGCTCTCTTCAGAGCTGTCAGGCAGGGATGTTTAAGTCTGGAGTAGCTGTCTGCTGGTTTTTGTTTACATATGTCCTGTCCCCAGAAGTGGAATCTAGAGAGGCAGTAGGCCTTGCTGAGCTGCAATGGGCTCTGCCCAGTTCGAGCTTCCCTGCCTCTTTGTTTATACTGTGAGCATAGAACCTCCTACTCAAGCCTCAGCAATGGCGGACACCCCTCTCCCCACCAAGCTCCAGTGACCCAGGTCAATCTCAGACTGCTGTGCTGGCAGCAAGCAAGGCTCCGTGGGCATGGGACCCTCTGAGCCAGGCACAGGAGGGAATCTCCTGGTCTGCCGGTTGCGAAGACCGTGGGGAAAACGGATTATTTGGGCAGGAGTGTACCATTCCTCCAGGTACAGTTAGTCACAAGTTCCCTTGGCTAGGAAAGGGAAATCCCCTGACGCCTTGCGCTTCCTGGGTGAGGTGACACCTTGTCCTGCTTTGTCTCGCCCTCCTTGGGCTGCACCCACTGTCCAACCAGTCCCAATGAAGTCACCTCAATTGGAAATGCAGACATCACCCATCTTCTGTGTCAATCTCTCTGGGAGCTGTAGACCAGAGCTGTTCCTACTCGGCCGTCTTGGAAGCGGCTCTTCGATCACTATTTTCAGTGACTGAATTTGTTCTAATGAACTGAAGTAATCGGATTTTTATCAGACTATCAATTCTTATAACTAGTTTGTGACTTTAATAGTAAGTGTATACTGATAAAGAATAAGTTGTTGAAAAATGTTGCATCCTTAAAAAGTGCCTCTCCTTTCTCTTGTATCTATGTAGTCCTGTAAAAGAAACGTGACATAATTTTGAGTTCCCATTGGAGGAATTTTTTTTTGTTTTTTGGAGATGCAGTCTCGCTCTGTCACCCAGGCTGGAGTGCAGTGGCACGATCTCGGCTCACTGCAACCTCCATCTCCCAGGTTCAAGTGATTCTCCTGCCTCAGCCTCCTGAGTAGCTGGGATTATAGGCACATGCCACCACACCCAGCTAATTTTTGTATTTTAGTAGACACAGGGTTTCACTGTGTTGGCCAGGCTGGTCTCAAACTCCTGACCTCAGGTGATCTGCCTACCTCGGCCTCCCAAAGTGCTGCGATTACAGGCATGAGTCACCGCATCCAGCCTTGATTCTAGTATTTTATGCCTTCAAAAACTCAGGTGGGAGCAAATATGATTTTCCTAGGATATGCCATCTGTTAGAGATGAAAGATACCCTACTGCCAACTGTTATCAGCTCTTTTTAAAAATGTTTATTTTTAATTATAAATGGACAAATTATAGTTGTATTTATGGGACAAAAGTGATTTTGTGTCTTAGGAGTACAGTGTGGATTAATTAAATCAAGCTAATTAACATATTCATCACCTCAACTGTAGTGGACCCTTGGTATCCCTGGGATTTTGGTTCCAGAATTCTGTTTATCAAAATCCACAGATGCTCAAGTCCCTTTTAGAATGTGGTGTGGTATTTGCATGTAATCTACATACATCCTTCTAATACCTAATACAATATAAATGCTGTGTAAATAGTTGTTATAATGTATTGTTTATGGAATAATGACAAAGCAGAAGGTCTGTACATGTTCAGTACAAATGTAACCATCCATTTTTTCTCCCTGAATATTCCTGTCTTGAATTTGGTTGAATCCATAGATGCAGAACCCACAGATACAGAGGGCTGACATTAATCATGTTTTTGATGTTGAGAATATATAAACTTTTAATTATCTTAGAACGAAGTGAGATGATAGGCTTGGTTTGTATTTAATGTTTAATCATGCAACTCTTTGTGCCAGTGTTTTATGGACTAATTGTCATCTACATGTGCACACTCTTTCCTTTTAAAAGCATATATGCAATACTTGGAATAGTTATGCAAAGGCCTAAAGTCACTTGGGTACGTTCATAAGCAGTGGAAGTGTAGCTCATGTATTTCTTTCTTTTATTTTCTTCAACTTTTAAGTTCAGGGGGTACATGTGCAGGATGTGCAGTTTTGTCACCTAAACGTGTTCCATGGTGGTGTGCTGCACAGATCAACCCATCACCTAGGTATTAAGCCCAGCATCCATTAACTATTCTTCTGGATGTTCTGCTGACCCCCATTCTCCCACTCTGACAGGCCCCACTGTGTGTTGTTCCCTCCCATGTGTCCATGTGTTCTCATCATTAAGCTCCCACTTCTGTAAGTGAGAACATGTGGTATTTGGTTTTCTGTTCCTGCATTAAGTTTGCTGGGGATAATGGCTTCCAGTTCTATGTCCCTGCAGAGGACATGATCTGGTTCCTTTTTATGGCTGTGTAGTATTCCATGGTGTATATGTACTACATTTTCTTTATCCAATCAGTCTATCATTGATGGGCTTTTAAGTTGATTCCATGTCTTTGCTATTGTGAATAGTGCTGGAGTGAACATACATGAACATGTATCTTCACAGTAGAGTGATTTGTATTCATTTGCATATATACCCAGTAATGGGATTGTTAGGTCAAATGCTATTTCTGCCTCTAGGTCTTTGAGGAATCGCCACACTGTCTTCCATAGTGATTGAACTAATTAATTTACATTCCCACCAGCAGTGTAAAACGGTTCCCTTTTCTCTGCAACCTTGCCAGCATCTGTTGTTTTTTGACTTTTTAATAGTAGCCATTCTGACTGGCATGAGATGGTATCTCATTGTGGTTTTGATTTGTATTTCTCTAATGATCAATGAAGTTAAACTTTTTTCCATATGTTTGTTGGCCACATGGCCACTTCTTTTGAGAAGTGTCTGTTTATGTCATCTGCTCACTTTTTAATGGGGTTGTTTTTTTTCTTGTAAATTTCAGTTCCTTGTAGACTCTGATATTAGACCTTTGTCAGATGAATAGATTGCAAAAATGTTCTGCCATTCTGTAGGTTGTCTGTTCACTCTGATAGTTACTTTTGCTGTACAGAAGCTCTTTAGTTTAAATAGATGCCATTTGTCAATTTTTGCTTTTGTTGCAATTGCTTTTAGTGTATTCATCATGAAATCTTTGCCTGTGCCTATGTCCTGAATGGAATTACCTAGATTTACTTCTAGGGTTTTTATAGTTTTGGGTTTTACATTTAAGTCTTTAATCCGTCTTGAGTTAATTTTTATATATGGTGTAAGGAAGGGGTTCGGTTTCAATTTTCTGCACTCAGCCAGCACTCAGCACCATTTGTTAAACAGGGAGTCTTTTCTCATTGCTTTTGTTGAGTTTGTCAGAGATCACATGGTTGTAGGTATGTGATCTTATTTCTGAGTATTCTGTTCCTTGGTCTATGTGTCTGTTCTTGTACCAGTTCCATGCTGTTTTGGTGACTGTATCCTTGTGTAGTTTGAAATCTGGTAGCATGATGCCTCCAACTTTGGTCTTTTTGCTTAGGATTGCCCTAGCTATTTGTGCTCTTTTTTGGTTCCATATGAATTTTAATGTAGTAACTTCTAATTCTGTGAAGAATGCCAATTGTAATTTAATGGGAATAGCATTGAATCTTTAAATTACTTTGGGCAGTATGGCCATTGTCACAATCTTGATTCTTCCTATCCATGAACATGGAATGTTTCTCCATTTGTTTGTGTCCTCTGTGATTTATTTTGAGTAGTGGTTTGTAGTTCTCCTTGAAGAGGTCCTCATTTTCCTTGTTAAGCTGTGTTCCTAGGTATTTTATTCTTTTGGTAGCAGTTGTGAATGGGAGTTCATTCATGATTTGGCTGTCTGCTTGCCTGTTGTTGGTGTATAGGGATGCTAGCAATTTTTGCACGTTGATTTTATATCCTGAGACTTTGCTGAAGTTACTTATCGCTTAAGAAGCTTTTTGGCTTAGACGATGAGGTTTTCTAGCTATAGGATCATGTCATCTGCAAATAAAGATAATTCAACTTCCTCTCTTCCTATTTGAATACCTTTATTTCTTTTTCTTGCTTGATTGCTCTGGTCAGAATTTTTAATACTTTGTTGGATAGGAGTGGTGAGAGAGGGCATCCTTGTCTAGTGCTGGTTTTCAAGGGGAATCCTTTCAGCTTTTACCCATTCAGTATGATGTTGGTTATGGGTTTGTCATAGATGTCTCTTACTATTTTGAAGTATGTTCCTTCAATATCTACTTTATTGAGAGTTTCTAACATGAAAGGATGTTGAATTTTATTGAAGGCCTTTTCTGTGTGTATTGAGATAATCATGTGGTTTTTGTCTTTAGTTCTGTTTATGTGATGAATCATATTTATTGATTTGCATATGTTGAACCAACCTTGCATTGTGGTGATGAAGCAGACTTGATCATGGTGGATAGTCCTTTTGATGTGCTGCTGGATTTGATTTGCCAGTATTTTATTGAGGATTTTTTGCATTGATGTTCATCAGGGATATTGGCCTAAAGTTTTCTTTTTTTGTTGTGTTCTCTGCCAGGTTTTGGTATCAGGATGATGCTGGCCTCATAAAATGAGTTAGGGAGGAGTCCCTTTTTTTCCCCCCCAGTTTTTTGGAATAGTTTCAGTAGAAATGGTACCAGCTCTTTTTTGTATGTCTGGTGGAATTCAGCTGTGAATCCATCTGGTCCTGGGCTTTTTTTTAGTTGGTAGACTATTTATTACTGCCTCAATTTCAGAACTCATTATTTTTGATCTATTCAGAGATTCAGTTTCTTCTTGGTTCAGTCTTGGGAGGGTGTATGTGTCCAGGAGTTTATCCATTTCTTCTAGATTTTCTAGTTTATGTGCATACAAGTATTTACAGTATTCTCTGATGGTTGTTTGTTTGTTTATTTATTTTGAGATGGAGTCTTGCTCTGTCGCTCAGTCTGGAGTGCAGTGGCGTGACCTCAGCTCACTGCAACCTCTGCCTGCCGGGTTCAAACAATTCTCCTGCCTCAGCCTCCCGAATAGCTGAGACTACAGGCATGCACCACCATGTCTGGCTAATTTTTTGTGCTTTTAGTAAAGAAGAGGTTTCACCATGCTGGCCTGGCTGTTCTAGAACTCCTAACCTTGTGATCCTGACCTTGTGATCCACCCGTCTTAGCCTCCCACAGTGCTGGGATTACAGGTGTGAGCCACCGTGCCTGGCCAGTTGTTTATATTTCTTTGGGGTCAGTGGTGATATCTTCCTTATAATTTCTGATTGTGTTTATTTCATTCTTTTCACTTTTCTTCATTAGTTTAGCTAGAGGTCTATGTATTTTATTAATGTTTTCAAAAAATCAGCTCCTGGATTCATTGAATTTTTTGAAGGATTGTTTTTTGTCTCTATCTTCTTCAGTTCACTTCTGATCTTGGTTATTGTCTTCTGCCAGCATTGGGGTCTGTTTGCTGTTGGCTCTCTAGTTCTTTAGTTGAGATGTCAGGTAGTTAACCTGAGATCTTTCTAGCTTTTTGATGTGGGCATTTAGTGCTATAAATTTCCCTCTTAACACTGCTTTAGCTGCATCCCAGAGATTCTGGCACATTGTCTCTTTGTTCTCATTAGTTTCAGATAACTTCTTGGTTTCTCCCATAATTTTGTTGTTTACCCAAGAGTCACTCAGGAGCAGGTTGTTCAATTTCTATGTAGTTGTGTGGTTTTGAGTGAATTTCTTAATTGTGAGTTCTAATTTGATTGTGCTGTGGTCTGAGAGACTGTTTGTTATGATTTCATTTCTTTTGCATTTGCCAAGGAAAGTTTTACTTCTGATTATGTGATCGATTTCAGAATAAGTATCATGTGGTGATGAGAAGAATATATATTCTGTTGAATTTGGGTGGGAAGTTCTGTAGATATCTATCAGGTCCAGTTGATATGGAGCTGAGTTCAGGTCCAGAATAATTTCTGTCTTGATGATCTGTCTAATATTGTTAGTGGGGTGTTAAAGTCTCTCACTATTATTGTGTGGGAGTCTAAGTCTCTTTGCAGTTCTCTAAGCACTTGTTTTATGAATTTGGGTGCTCCTGTGTTGGGTGCATATATATTTATGATAGCTCTTCTTGTTGAATTGAACCTTTTACCATTATGTAATGCCCTTGTCTTTTTTTTTTTTTTTTTTATCTTTGTTGGTTTAAAGTCTCTTTTGTCAAATCTAGGGTTGCAACTCCTGCTTTTTTCTGTTTTCCATTTGCTTGGTAAATTTTCCTCCATCCCTTTGTTAAGAGCTTGTGTGTGTCTCTTGAGGATAGCGTACTGATGGGTCTTGGCCCTTCATCCAGCTTGCCATTCTTGGTCTTTTAATTGGGGCATTTAACCTATTTACATTTAACGTTAGTATTGTTATGTATGAATTTGATCCTGTCTTGATGATGCTAGCTGGTTATTTTGCAGGCTTGGTTTATGTGATTGCTTCATAGTGTCACTGGTCTGTGTACTTCAGTGTGTTTTTGTAGTGGCTGGTAACAATTTTTCCTTTCCATATTTAGTTCTTTTTTCAGGAGCTCTTGTAAGGCAGGACTGGTATAACAAATTCCCTCACCTTTCGCTTGTCTGAAAAGGATCTTAGTTCTCCTCTGCTTATAAAGCTTAGTTTGGTCAGATATGAAATTCTCAGTTGGAAATTCTTTTCTTTAAGTATGTTGAATATTGGCCACCAGTCTCTTCTGGCTTGCAGGGTTTTCGCTGAGAGGTTTGCTATTAGTCTGATGGGTTTCCCTTTGTAGGTGACCTGGCCTTTGTCTCTGGGTGCCCTTAACAGCTTTTCTTTCATTTGGACCTTGGGGATCTGGTGGCCTTGGGGAATCTGATGGGAAGACACATCTGATTATAGGTCTTGGGGTTGATCTTTTTGTGGAGTATCTTACTGGGGTTCTCTGCATTTCCTGAATTTGAATATTAGCCTGTCCTGATAATCTGGGCGAGTTCTATATGATATTCTGAAGTCTGTTTTCCAACTTGGTTCCATTCTCCTTGTCTCTTTCAGATACCCCAATCAGTTGTAGGTTTGGTCTCTTTACATAATCCCATATTTCTTGGAGGTTTTATTAATTCCTTTTTGTTCCTTTTTCTCTATTGTTGTCTGCCTGTCTTATTTTGGAAAGATAGTCTTCAGGCTCTGAGGTTCTTTCCTCTACTTGGTCTGTCCTGCTGCTGATACTTGTGATTTTATTGTGAAGTTCTCATGTTGTGTTTTTCAGCTCCATCAGGTCTGTTATGTTCCTCTCTAAACTGACTGTTGTGGCTACCAGCTCCTGTATTGTTTTATCATGATTCTTAGCTTCTTTGCATTGGGTTAAAACATGCTCCTTTAGCTCAGTGTAGTTTATTATTACCCACCTTCTGAAGCCTATTTCTGTCAATTCAGCCATCTCAGCCTCAGACCAGTTCTGTGCTTTTGCTGGAGAGGCGTTGCGGTCATTTGGAGGAGAAGAGGCACTCTGGCTTTTTGAGTTTTCAGCATTTTTGCATTGATTCTTTCTCATCTTTTTGGCCTTAATCTACCTTTGTTCTTTCAGGTTGCTGACCTTTAACTGAGGTTTTTGTGGGGTCTTTTTGTTGATGATGTTGTTTTCTGTTCATTTGTTTTTCTTTTAGTAGTCTGGCCACTTTACTCTATGTAGGGCTGCTGTGGTTTGCCGGGAGTCCTCTCCAGACCCCAGTTGCCTTGGTTTCTCCCATACCTGGAGGTATCAGCAGAGAAGGCCATGAAGCAGCAAAGATAGCAGGCAGGTCCTTCCTCTGGAAGCTCTGTCCCAGGGGGTAGGTACTTACCTGTTGTTGGCCTGCATGCACCTATAAGAGGTGGCTGGAGACCCCTGTTGGGAGATCTCAACAAGTCACAAGGAATGGGATCAGGGACTTGCCAAAAGCAGCAGTCTGGCTGCTTTTTGGTAGAGCACATGTGCTGCGTTAAATGGGACACTACCTTGTCTGTACTGCCTGTATTCTCCAAAGCTGGCAGGCAGGAGCAGCTGAGTTGACTGAACTCCAGACATGGCGGTCACCCCTTGCCCCCGGAACTCAGTCCTAGTGAGATGCCAAAGCTCTGCCCTTAGAACCCTTAGCCAGTGTATTTCTATATGACATGAACACTTGAAATGTAATGGGTAACAGTAGTGGGTGTTTATAGTAATAATCGTATTGTCAAGATAATATTAATTTGTTTTATTCTGTTTGAAGATGTACTGTTTAGCGAGGCAGGGGAACATTTTAGAAGCAGTTTGACTTAGAGTTTTCCATTAAACACAGCTATCTTTCAACTATTTGAAAAACTCTTATATTACTGAAAAGTTAAGGGTTAATGATAGCTAGGATTTCATTATTTTATTGAAAAATAATTTAGTTCAACTGCCATTCACATTTAAATTACTTAATTAGCATGAAGACTGGGATGTGAAGGAACTGATTTTCACAAATTGATATCAATAGCTATGAACTGGGTTACTGAAATACATGTGGAAAATAATAAATACTAAAAGAAATGGAAGGAAAAGTGTGATGAAAGTATTATATTTGTAAAAATTAATTTAAAAATAGACTGTAGAAGGAAATAATAGGAATTAATTGGTAAAAAAAGTATACTATTCTGATAGATATGGAATGCGATTAAAATAGGTAACGTTCACATGAGCAATTCATAAATCTTTTATTTTTATGCTTCATGACTTGTTAAGGTCTTCCACAGAGATTATTGAGTCGCACTTTAAGATTGTAAAGCCAGAACCTCTTGGGAAAAAGTCTTTTTAGGGAAGAGTAGGGTCTTTCCTGGCATCTTAAAAAACACAGATGCATAATTAATTATATGAAGGGGGCAAAAAACTTTTAGTACATCCAGTGAACAATGTTAGTGAGAGTAGACATAAACTAAAATATAATCATGTGCTAATGCAGATATCACTGCTGTAATCACCATAAAATATTTTATATATGTTATTTCTCGGGTTGGACTCTAGAAATTTAGTGTATGTTTCAGTTTGACTGTTGGGTACACATTTCTGTCTCCCTCTCTATAATAACTGCCTATATGTGACTTGTAGCTGATTAATTCCTATGTAATAGAGAAAAACTTGCACCTTTGGTTGGTGGGAAGTGGGATTTGGGGTGATACTAGATTGAATAGCAGAGATGGTAGCTTTCCTTGTGTTAAATTGTACAAGGAGCCACACAGGGTTTTGGGAGAGCTGTGAGGAGTCTACTGTGACACTTTTGTAGCTCTGAGGGCTGTGAAGAGTTCATAGCTAGCAGTCATATAGAACTTGATGGCTCAGTGCCTTTTTTTTTGGTCTTTTTTCCCCGTTTTTTTTTTTTATTGGGTTTTGTTTGTTTGTTTGTTTGTTTGTTTTTGAACAGAGCATCAGATGAGTGCCAAAAAAAGAATAAAGGAAGAAGGCTAAAACAGACTTTCTTCCCTGTTAGGGTCTTAATTCCTAGTAGGTGGGAGCTATATACCTGCTACAGCATATTGTTTTTAACTCACAAAGTTTCACTTATAATGATTTAAAAAAACTATATAAATGATAACATCTCATAGTTTATATATGTATACACACACATACTCTTTCTCTCTGTATATAATTCATTTTGTTCTAAGCCAAAATACAGTTTTTAAATTACCAGTTAATTTTTTTTATTTTTTTTCTTTAAGAGACAGGATCTCGCCCTGTTGCCTGGGTTGGAGTGTAGTGGCATGGTCATAGTTCACTGCATACTTGAACTCCTAGACTCAAGCAATGTTTCCACCTCAGCCTCCCCTAGTAACTGGGAGTACAGGCATGTGCCACCGTGCCCTCTGCTTATTACCAGTTAAATTTTAAGTAACAATATTTTCTATGGTTATGATGTATATTAAAATAAAATGGGTGAATACATAGCTTACCTTAACTCAGAATTAAATTGGCTATGCTACAAAGAGCCATTTTATCAAGTTCTAAGTATGTGTTAAGTGAATTTGATGATGGTGTGCATTCATTCATGACATACTTTTTGAATACTTTCAAAGTGGCAGCCACTTTTTAGGAGTTGCTATATATCCGGGTAAAACAAAGCCCCTGTGTGCAGAGAGATTACATTCTAATGAGACATTTCAGTGAGAATGACCTAGAAGTATAACCACAGTGGGGCCCAGACAAGTTTGTGTTTTGGAAGTAGCCAGAAGGCCGGTGAAACTAGACTTAAGTGAATGAATGAACTAGGGGGAGAATGAAAGAAGTGAGATCAGAGAGCAAAGCAGAGGCCAGATCATTTAGGGCCTTAGAGACTAGATAAGGAATTTGGATGTTACTCCAGATGTCATGAGAAGTCATTATAGGGTTTTAAGCAAGAGAGTTGCCTGATCTGAGATATTTATATATACATACACACACACACATACATATCTGTGTGTATATATACATATATATATATATTTAAATCACTCTGGCTAAGATGGGGAGAAGCATCAGTACAGGGGCAAAAATAGAAACAGGGACACCAGATGTTGCAGTAATTCAGATGAGAAGTAATGATAGCTTGGACCAGTGTGCTGAAATGAAGGTAGTGAGGCAAGGTCAGATTGAGAGTATTTTTTTAAAGGTAAATCTGATAGTATCAGCTGAAATAGGGTGTGAGAGAAGTCATGGATGATTGGTTCCCTAGAATTTTTGCCTGAACAGCTTAGTGAATGGTGGCTTGCTGATTTGCTGAGATGTATGAGTGTTGGTGTCAGTTTTAATTTAAATCTTTACCTCTTAAATAAGAACTGTATTAACATTAAGTATGTAAAATATTTTTTAAAAGTCATTTTGAAAACTTCTTTTTCAATAGGCGGAGTACGTCCAGCTTGTTACTGAACTTCGAATGACAAGAGCCATTCAGCCTCAGATCAATGCCTTTTTACAGGGCTTTCATATGTTCATTCCACCCTCCCTCATACAGCTTTTTGATGAATATGAATTGGTAAGGAAAAACATCAGTTCTTATGTTGTAACACAACAACACAAAACTCTAGTGATGTACTTCAGAAATAATTGTGGAGTACTATAATGAATGAAATAATGTATAAATGAGAAAAAATGATTTAATGTCCATTTTTAGAGATTTGATATAAAATTTATGGATGTGCCTTCTCTTAAGCTTAATAACCAGATAAGCAACTCCTTAAAGTGAAGTGAGGTGAGGTGGTGACAAACTAAAATGGAATATATTCCTATTTCTTCTATATGGGAGATGTTGAAGGCCAGTCTTCCTATATGTGCAGTATTCTATATTATTTCTGAATTTTTTATTTGATCACATGACATAAAGGGCGCTGATACTAACTTCTTAAACTTCTAAAGAGAATTAAGAAGGTTTTTCTTATTGTATAGTATTTTCTTCTCCAGTTTCTTATATTGCCATATATATAATTTTATAGTTATTTATTTCAAACCTATAGAGTCCATCGTCTTTGCTGTCCTGTACTCCCTAATGAATGTTTTGTTTTGCTACTTTAATTTGCCTTTATTGTACTGTGATCCAACAGGATTTCTAATTTTATATGATTTATGTTGCATTTTTCTACATTTTCTTTTTCTCTTTAGTTTTGGTAATTTGGAGAATTATTTTTAAACTCTTTGAGTTGTCTAAATCTAAATAAAGCACAGTATTTTAAATAGAATATAGCTGCTTTCTTATCTAAAAAAATATAATTTGGAATAGTAAGTCCCAGATCAGTGGAAATATTTTATTTAGTTTTTATTCTGTCTCAGAAAATTAGTTTTACCTTATGCCTTTCATTTTAGTATATGGATACAGATACTGATATATACCTTTAATTTTACATATGTATCAGTATTTTAAATGTATCATTCATAGTATATGTTAGCAGTGAACAAAATTTGCTAATTAATTTTGAAGTCCACTGTGGTTTAGTTTCATTAAATGTAAGTTTTGAGGTTTTTTTGATTGTTTTTTAGCTGTACAGTTAATGGCTTCAGTTAGTGTAGATTCATCTAGTTTTTATGTAACAGTAGAAGTTATTTTCAGCATTTAAAAATGGAGGACTATTCGAGCTATTATATTATTAGACCTGACTGAAATCTGACTTTTCCTGTACTGTGCTTGGATTAAATTAGCCTTTTGAAATTCAAAACAGAGAATTAATTATTTGCTGAACCTTTATGTATGTAAAAAACAAATAGCAACAACAAAAATAATTGATGAAAACTTTGCCTTATAATTTACTGATATCAATAAATTTATAAAACTTTGAATTATAATATATATGCAGAAAAGGACACACATCATAAATGTATAGCTTGATAAGTTTTAACAAACTGAACATACCCATGAAATTAACACCCAGATGAAGAAACAGAAATCCTAGCACCCCATATGTCACTCTGTCATCCCCCTCCAGTCATTCTCCCACTTTAACAGTAACCATTCTCTTGACTTCTAAAATCATAGATGAGATTTGTGTATTTTAGAACTATGTAAATAGAATTTATCTGGCTTTCTTGGCTCAACTTTTTTTGTATGGGAATCATACATATTGTTGCATGCAGTTGGTAATTTGTTCATTTTTATTGCTGTATAGCACTTCAGTTTCCTTTAGTCTTTTCTATTCTTGATGAACATTTAGTGGGTACTTTTCAGTTTCAGGCTCTTTCAAGTACTGCTGCTACAAACATGCCTTTAGGAAAACCTAAGTATGCATTCTGTAGGTTATATGCCTTGGAGTGGAATTGCTGGGACATAGGCTGTGCATGTATCCCATTTCAGTAGATATGAGCAGATAGTTTCCCAAGTGATGCATCAACTTACACTCCCATTAGTAGGTGTGAGAGTTCTGGGTGTTCTGCATTCTCACTAGCATTTGATAATTTTCCATCTTTTTCATTTCCTTACTGGTAATTCAGTAGTGGTCTTTCCTTGAGATTTTAATTTGTATTTACGTGGTAGCTAATGAAGTTACACACCTTTTATGATTACAGCCATTTGTGTACTCTTGTTTTCAAAGTGTCTATTTAAGTAATTTGTCCATTTTTCTATTGTGTTTTCTGTTTTTTTTTTTTTTCTTTTTACTGACTTGTAGGACTCTTTATGTATTCTTTTATAAGAGTCTTTTGTCAGATATATGTATTATGAATATTTTCTACTCAGGTCTTTTCAGTGCATAAAAATTTTGGGGTTTATCATAATTCGGTTTATCAGTTTTTTTTTTTTTTAATGGAAGAAACTTTTTGTGTCTTGTTTAAGAACCTGTTTCTTTCTCCAAGACTGTGAAGATGTTTTTCTGTGTTTTCTTTTAAAAGCGTTATTCCTTTATCTTTCACATTTAGGTCTGTTACTGGTAAGTTTTTAATTGTGGCTCTTAAACATTAAAATTTAGATCAGGATTCCTAGTTTGTCTTGAACTCTGACTTTACTAAGTTGAGCTGATTCACATTTGGCAAGAGCAACATTGTAGGCATGGTCTTGATTTATGCAGTGATAATAATTACTATTAAGCGTTTAGTATTTGCCAAGTATTTTATATGTATTAATTTTAAAAACACACAAAAAATCTCTTGAGATGAGTACGATTGTCCCCATTTTACAGATGAGAAAACTAGGCCAAAGAAGATACGGAACTTGTTCATGATCACAGAGCATGTGTTAGTGGTAGGCTATGAACCCATGTTCGCTGACCTCAGATCTCATCAGTGTTTTCAGTCTGCTTCTTGGTGGCATGAGTAATCAGAGGGACTTGACTTCAGAACCTTTTGTGTGACTTTGTGTCTTTCATAGGGGAGTGCTATGCTACACTGAGAACGGAAACTTGTAAAAAATTTGGTGCAAACGTCTAAGCTGGATGTGCATCTGAGTTAAAAGATTCAGGTTAAATTCTAGAGTTTTAGTGAGGAGAAGGTGTCGAATAGCTCCAGTGTACTGAACTGGAGGTATAGTCATCCATTGTAGATAGAAGGCAGTCCTAAGTCAAGAGATGAGTATGGACTGTTCTTCCATACTGTGCTGCTTGTGAATTTATCCATGAAAGAACCAGAATAGGCCGGGCGCCGTGGCTCAAGCCTGTAATCCCAGCACTTTGGGAGGCCGAGACGGGCGGATCACGAGGTCAGGAGATCGAGACCATCCTGACTAACGCCGTGAAACCCCGTCTGTACTAAAAAAATACAAAAAATTAGCCGGGCGTGATGGCGGGCGCCTGTAGTCCCAGCTACTCTGGAGGCTGAGGCAGGAGAATGGCGTAAAATCTGGGAGGCGGAGCTTGCAGTGAGCTGAGATCCGGCCACTCCACTCCAGCCTGGGCGACAGAGCGAGAGACTCCGTCTCAAAAAAAAAAAAAAGAACGAACCAGAATATAAAAACGTTGAGTCATGCGATTCTGGGTAAGCTGATGGCTATGAATACTTGCATGATTCAGTTTCTAACTATTAGTATGAGTTATATAACTTACAGTTCCAACAGATGAATTCAGTTGTTGTATTAAAAAAATGATTGGGACTTAAAATTTTTATTATATGTACTTTTTATTCTGGAATTCTCATTTCATCTATTTGTTTTTGGTCAATTTAGTAACTTTTTTTGCCCAGTTGTTAGGTGGAATAATAAAGATCCTTTCATCGTCTTCTTCAAAAAAAAATTGTAACAATTAATGTGATATTCATGAAGTGCTTCAAATTTCTTGAGAGAATGTAGTATTAGTCATTTTTATTCATAATTATGAATAATGAAAACATACTTAATATTATTAAAAGCTTATCTTCAGCCTAGAAGGGAAAAGGATTAAACTCATGAATTGTAAGACATGTTTGTAAAGCCTATCCCACTCCCTTTTAGCAAACCTGTATCAGAGTCCTGCCAGGGAACAGAATTTCTCCAGATGGTTCAAATATTGAAACTTTAACAAAGGGACTATTACAGAGATATGGGCAGTGTTAAGAATAAACAAGGTCTAGTGAGACATCCACAGACTGGCAACAGGGAAAGCCTTTATCATCCCTAGGACTGAAGAGACAGGTAGAGGAATTACTGTGAAGAGCCCCGTGGGAGCCTGAACCACCAAGGAGGGCCCACCTGGTGGTAGCCATACTTGAGGAGCCATAGCTACTGCAAAGAGGTGCTGAAGCAGTGGGGGAGCAGAGAGTAGCCTCACCTCGAAACTAACTGCCTGTGTTTCCCAGGTTCCAAACCCAATCCAAAGCCAGCTGGCAAGAGAACCAGCAGGCAAAGCAGCCAGTCTGCAGTGCAAAGGAAGCTAGAGAATGTATTTGGGGGTGCTCAATGTAGACTAACTAGACTGTCTTCATCTAGAAAGAGGATTCTATAATACTGTTACTAGGAGGACTAAAACACACCCTATACTAGCAGTTCTAAAACTTTTTGGTCTTAGGACCCCTTGCAACAAAAGAGTTTTTGTTTATGTGGGTTATGTCAATCTATATTTACTGTACTTGAAATTAAAACAAATGTAAAATATTTTATTCACATAAAAGAATCCATTATTATGTTAATATAGAGAACATTTGAAAAACTAAAATTGCATTTTCTAGAACAAAACAAATAATGGGAAGATTGGTACTGTTTTTACAGTTTTGCAAATTTCTTTAATGTCTAGCTTAATAGAAGACAAATGGGCTCTTATAACTGCTTTTGTGTATAATCTGTTTTGATATGTTGTTTGGTTGAAATATATGAAGAAAATCCAACCTCATACAGATAAGTTGGAAAAGGGAGAACCTCATGGACCCACAGAAAAATCTCGGAAACCCTCAAGAGTTCTCAGATGTTGCCTTGTATCAATCTTATTTAAGGTACAAGGTCAGCTATATGTTATGAGTAGTTACTATAGGAGACATGATTTTGAATCACACGGTATCTACATCCCTGTAATAAGAAATCCTGGCTGGGTGCGGTGGTTCACACCTGTAATCCCAGCACTTTGGGAGGCTGAGGTGGGCGGATCACAAGGTCAGGAGATCGAGACCATCCTGGCTAACACGGTGAAACCCCATCTCTACTAACTATACAAAAAAATTAGTCGGGCGTGGTGGCGGGCGCCTGTAGTCCCAGCTACTCGGGAGGCTGAGGCAAGAGAAAGGCGTGAATCCGGGAGGCGGAGCTAGCAGTGAGCCGAGATCGCACCACTGCACTCCGGCCTGGGCGACAGAGCAAGACTCCGTCTCAAAAAAAAAAAAAATCCTGATGGATGTTCTGGCTCATCAGTGTAAAGTGTAGGCCAATCATTGCCTCCCCTGTCTATGTAAGCATATCTAACTGTGAAATATGGACTGATTCAGAGAAGTGGACAGGCTCTTTTCATGTCCTCTTTTCCCTTGGAAAACAAAAAGGCAAATACTTTGCCGTTCTTAATTTCATTTTTACTTACATGATTGAGATTTTGTGTCTTTGATTATCTTCCTGTATGAAAGAAACCTATCAAGTCATTAGGAAAATTGCATTTTTTTTGACTTTGGAGAAAATTGACTTTAAAGGATCCAAATTATTCCAGAAGAGAATTCCTAAAAGGCCTAAATATTTTTTAAAAATCATAACTATTTTTGTATTACCTTCTTTTTCCTCATGATAAGGATTTCTTGATGCTTTTCCCCTTGTTTAGTCAAGTATTTATTCAGGTCTTTTGTCACTTCCATGTTGAGAATACTGTCTCCTTACAGAAGTTAACAAATTTGCAAAGAGTTGTAAAAATATAAAGTAAATCAAAGATAATGTTCATAAAACTTTTGCACACATAAACTGTTGTTGCATATGTAAACATATAAACTATAATCTCTTATGTTTTAATGAAGTTGTGTCAATGTGGAAACATCTCCACATCTTACAATATTTGAGATTATCAGCGTCAAGAATTTTCTCTCATGTAATGCTTGTTATTGATGACATGCAGGAACTGTCACAAAAAGGTATCAGTTTCATGTGGGATTAGTTTCTAATTAAGGCAAATTTACCATTTAAATGTAATAACTTTTTTCCCTAAAGAAAATTATTGAAATATTTCTCTTCTTCCCCCAAGGAGCTACTGCTTTCTGGCATGCCAGAAATTGATGTGAGTGATTGGATAAAAAATACAGAATACACAAGTGGCTATGAAAGAGAAGATCCAGTTATTCAGGTAAAATTTCTCTAGAGCTTAGAATGAAGTTAAGTTTTGCTGTTTAATTTTGTCAGCTTTTCAGCACTATTGAATGAAAACTTACATTAATTAACAAAGTAAAGTGTTTCCCCAAATTATTCTTGTGGGAACAGTGCATATGAAAGCTTTGCATGAAATCATTTTTGGTAAACGACTTTCATAGAATAAAATGTGCTTTATGAAGATTACATATTTCTCTGGTATTGAGAAGTCTGCAGTTGCTGTGAAATATGAGCTAACTTTTTGTTGTTGTTGTTAGTGGTTCTGGGAAGTTGTGGAAGACATTACTCAAGAGGAGAGAGTTCTTCTCTTGCAGTTTGTTACTGGCAGGTAAGCAGTATTTTTATGATAATATGGAAATCATTTAATGTATTCTGCTTTTAATGGCTTAGAGATAACTCAAATGAGGAGTTATTACTCTGAATTGTCAGTAACTTACCACCCTTTCCACTGTTTTCGATATTAAAGATTTATTTTGGTATTAAAGATAAGACATTTATAGTAGTGATCAGTCATGTTTATTTGATATACTAAAAAGGATCGCCAATTAGGACTATTAGTATATTGCACTTTATAATTTGGAAATCTTTTTGCTATGCAGGTCGGTCAAGGATAGTAGCCAAATGTTTAATATTTGTATATTGCTGGTTTGGTTTAATAGTAAGGCAGTTCAGTTTATCCTGGGTAACTCATACACATACTCTATGTTACCCATACACAACAGTTTTTCTGTAATTCAAAGTAAACTTTAAAGTGTCAAGATTCATGGCCTAAAAATTAATTTGTGGTACCATACTTCTCTGAAAAGTTCACTTTTGAAACCAGTTAAATATAATAGATATTAGAAAACTAGATGATTTAACCATCTTTTAGCTTATATTTCTGAAAGATGTAAAAAAAAGTCTGATTTTCATTTTGGATAACAGAATTTTATCTTCTATTTATGAAAATGTAGTTTAGTTTTTTTCATTATAAATGTACATATTTCTCCTAGGAAAGTTAGAAAACAAAGTTAGAATAAGAAAAACCACAGTCCTTCAGCCATAACCACTATAAAAAATTTGATATATTTACTTCTTTGTTTTTTCTGCATATTTAAAAACCATAATTGTGAATATATATCTATATAAAATACATATATATAATTTTTTTTTTTTTGAGACAGTGTCTCATTGTGTCCCTCAGGCTGGAGTGCAGTGGCTTGATCTTGGCTCACTGCAACTTCCGCCCCCTGGGTTCAAGCGATTCTGCTACCTCAGCCTCCCAAGTAGTTGGGAGTACAGGCACCTGCCACCACGCCTGGCTAATTTTTGTATTTTTTTTATTTTTAGTAGAGGTGAGGTTTCACCATCTTGGCCAGGCTGGTCTTGAACTCCTGACCTCATGATCCACCCGTCTTGGCCTCTCAAAGTGCTAGGATTACAGGTGTGAGCCACCATGCCTGGCCTATAATTTTTAAGATCCAAATTTTTTTTATTTTAAAAGTAGTGTTTAATCATTGTAGAAAATTTGGACAATGGAGAAAATAGGAGAAAATTAAAATCCTTAATGTTAAGTGATCCCACTATTCAGAGATAACGACAATTAACATTTTGCTTTTTTTTTTTTTTTTTTTTTTTTTTAGTCTTTCTAATGTATAGTTAGAAAAATAGTTGGGGCCACACTATAGATCTAATTTTAAAGAATAAATTAATAGTCTGGGCATGGTACTTCTCTTGCAGTTTGTTACTGGGAAGTAAGCAGTATTTTTATGATAATATGGAAATAATTTAATATATACTGTTTTTATGGCTTAAAGATAACTAAAATGAGGAATTATTACTCTGAATTGTCAAAAACACTTTCCACTGTTTCAGGTATTAAAGATTTATTTTGGTATTAAAGATAAGACATTTATAGTAGTGCCTGTAATCCTGGCACTTTGAGAGGCTGAGGCGGTCAGGTCACTTGAGCTCAGGCGTCTGTTTTTTTGTTGTTGTTGTTGTTGTGGGAATTCTTTATATGTTCTCGATATCAATTTGGTGTCATATTCAATAAATCATTGCCAAATCCGGTGTTATGAAGCTTTTCCTTTACATTTTCTTCTAAGAGTTTTATAGTATTAGCTCTTACATTGAGGTCTTCAATCCATTTTGAGTTAGTTTTTAAGTTACTTAGTGTAAAGTAAGGGTCCAACTTCATTTTCATTGTAGTGAATATTCAGTTTTCCCAACACACTTCGTTGAAAAGACTGTCTTTTCCCCTTTGAATGTTGTTGGCACTCTAGTTGAAACTCATTTCATTATTTATGTGAGGGGTTATTTCTGGCCTCTATTCTATTCTATTAGTTCATATGTCTCTTTACTTGGCAGTATCACACTATTTTGATTACCACAGCTTTGTAATCAAAGTTTTGAAATCAGGATATGTGAGTCTGCCACCTTTGTTCTTTTTTTTCTAGACTGTTTAGGCTATTTGAGGTTCAACTTTGTTTTTAGGTGAACTAAACTGTGCTTTATTTTATAAATCATATTTTTAAGAAAGTATTTTAAATTATTCAGATGTTTGCAAGTATATATTTAGTAATCTATACACTAAATGTTCCTTTGTCATTATTCTAATTTATCCAAAAAGCACTACAGCACCTCATTTTAAAAGCAATAGAATGTTTTTTAGTATCAGTTTAATCATGATACATACACAGGCTAACTTTAGAAGAAATATTAATTTTATTTTCGATGTATATAGAACTTGAGAAGTTGTAATTACATCCTCTACAGTCATGTACCCAAGATTAAATTTTCTACTGATGTGTTATGCATTATATGTTAGCCTTCCTGTGGCCTCTTTATGTTAGGTGATGTTTGAAAAATATGTTTGATATTCTGAATATCAAATCAAAGAGGAACATAAAGAATTTTTCCGTTTTTCCACTATGAAAAACAAAACAAAAAACCTTTAGGGCCTAGATATTTTTCACAAACAAGGAAATCATTTGGATTACATGTCAGAGCATTTATTGCTTGAATTAATCAATCAAATATTAATCTATTAACAATTTAATGAATGTCTACTCCAGGCATTTTGCTAGCCCCAGGGATATAGATGTAAATATGACTTGTTTGGGCCCTCAAATAAGCCCCACTTCAATAAAGAGCCACATGAAAGCAAATAATTGTAAATGTAGCATGCTAAATGCAATATTGAGGTATGTGCTGTGGCCAGTTGCAAGCGTAGTGTAGCTATGGAAATGTGGAGGGGTGTCTCCATGGAAGCTTGCTAACTAATCACAAAGCAATTTACAGTAACGAGTTAGGGTTTTATAGACTAAAAAATGTCATGTTGTCATTGTCCTAGAGTTGGATATATTTCTACCCTAACTTAGAACTTGAAATTTATCTGTCACGAATATCTTTCTTTCATGATTACAATGTATCTAAGATACAAACTCTTAGTTCCAGGGTCCCACATGGTGGGTTTGCTAATATCATGGGTGGAAGTGGATTGCAAAACTTCACAATCGCTGCTGTGCCATATACTCCAAATCTTTTACCAACTTCAAGCACATGGTATGTTGAATTGGTTTATTTAAATGCTTTACAAATTGTTTTGATTAATTTTGAATGATCAGAGGTCTAACTGTTGCTGCATTGAGAGGAAAACCTCAGCTGTGATCTCTCTCTAGGATTTTGGAATCATTGATAACTAATTATGTAGTTTTTTGTGCCCCTGTTTTTGGAAGGGAAAATGTTTGAGGAAACCCTAATTCCCTACAATTTAATTGACTATAGTTCAAGTATCACCGAAGTTACACTATCATAAGTAGCACTGAGTTGTACACCATCACTTCAAACTAAATTGCCCTATTGCTTATTTATTTTAAGCTGAAAAGAACTTACTCTCTTCCACTGCATTTGCATGCTGAAAGAAACTGCAATGCAGCAGATTTTTTCTTCTTTTTAAATACCACTTTAGGGTTTTTCAATTTGAATGCAAATTTGAGAGGATGGTTTTATGTTAATTTTGAGTAGTGTTTTCACTTCTAGACAAAACAATCAGAAATTTTATAGATTTCCTGTTTAATGGTGGTGTATTTTTCTTTTAAAGCATCAACATGCTCAAGTTACCTGAATACCCAAGTAAAGAAATACTCAAGGACAGACTTCTTGTGGCACTACATTGTGGCAGCTATGGTTACACAATGGCATAATGAAGTCTGGAAAACTCATCTGACTGCTGATGCACAATTCAGAATGGCAGAAGTAATTTGGGAAAATGTCAACAAAAAAGCAGCCTAAATGCAACCCATAGGCAGGGCTGATGCTTCAAATTTATAAAAGATCATCAGGTTTTCTGTTTCTGTCTTTTCCCTTTTATGTTTTCTCTGTTTGTGATACAATTAGAAAATATAAAATCACAGTAGATTTTATTTTTTAAAATGCTAATTGAGAGTAGTAGAAACTGTCCTTTTTCGTAATTAATTTTATCCAAGATTGTATTAAGGCAAAATCTGATTCTACATTCCACCTCTGCTGTGTAACTGTCTTGTTAAGAGGAGGTTTTCTCCTAATTTCTGATGTATTATATGAGGTCATCCAGCTGGTATGTTCTTTTGCATGTAAAGTGCCATTTATATTTTAGAAAACTATTGTATAGAACGGATTAATTTAGATTGTCTATAAAGTCACAAATATGTATTTTCCCACAGTGTATTCTATATTGCAATGATTTTTTTAGCATTTTAATATTTTAATACACATTGTAAAATTTAGACTGATACTGACAGTTGAAATGACATCTGATTTATATATTAAAGCTTACACTATGTTGTATGAATTATTTACATCTTTCAGTGGCCGGTTTTCCATATGTACATATTATGTCTCAATGTTTTTCTTATGCCTCATTTTAATTTATAATGAAGGTAAAATTAAAATGTATTTTACTACATTTATTTTCATTACTTTTATCTGTGAGCTTTGACACATCTGAAAAAGTAATCTGATGTGCAAATTATAATTTAAATATGTTAATTTTTTTACTTCTTAAATTTGCTTTTCGTCATTAGATTGTCAAGTTCACGCGATATGTGCCTAATATCACTTGGGTGTTGGGTTTTGGAATTTTTGGGTAATCAGTTTTATTTTGAAAAGACAGACTTGAATAGTTACAGCATATGTTTGAACAGGAAGTAGGAACATGCATACACGAAGAAATGCTAACGGAAGGATTTGTAATGCTTAGGATCTTCCCTTGGAAACTAAAAATAGTATATTAATGACATTACTGTTTGTAGAATGACATATGCAAATTTTCTCATAAGCAGTCATTATGTTTGTCAGTAATGTTTGAGAGACATGTAAGTTGAAAGTTTTGCTAAATTATAAAGCTCCTTTAATACATTGGTTTTGGTTCTCTTGTCTTTTCTAAATGTTAACAAAATATATCTTAACGGATTACATGAAATGTAGGAATTATTTAAAATTTACCATTAGCTCTAAAATTAAGATTCAGATGCTTTATTTGTAGTAACTGAAGCTAATAATGTTTTATGTTTTGATTTTTTGAAATTTAATTGTAGAAGTCACTGCCTTCTGAGTTTTCAAATAGATAACCACCTTTAATATTATATTGCTTATAATACTAATGTTTACAGATATGTTTCTGTTTATAACCATACAATACATTGACTCTGTCATATTAGTTTTTTTGCAAGTTGTTATGTAAAAGAGATAGATAATAAAATATTAAATAACTGAGTGTGGTGGCTTATGTCTGTAATCTCAGCATTTTGAGAGGCTGAGGTGGGAGAATTGCTTAAACCCAGGAGTTCAAGACCAGCCTAGACAATGTAAGAAGCCCCATCTCTACAAAAAATAAAAATAAGCTGGACGTGGTGGCATATGCCTGTGGTCAGAAGGCTAGGTGCGAGATCGCTTGAGCCCAGGAGGTCAAGGCTGTGATGAGCCATGATTGTGTGACTGCACTCCAGCCTGTGAGACTTTGTCTCAAAAAAAAGAAAAAAAAAAAATATATATATATACATATATATATACACACACACATAGACACACACATATATATACACACACACACACATATATATAAGTATTTTAACCATGAATTTGAATAGTTTAAAATACAGATCTGGTTATTTCAGGATTTATTTTTTCACATTTTTAAGAGTGTAGTTAATATAAAGAGATTTTACAAAGATTAAAAATACTATTTAGAGGTAGCATCTTTCTAATTTACTCCATTCTCACAATTTCTTCTGTATATGTAGATGGATATGTTGAATGCAAGGTAGTATAGAAAAATGATTAGATTTTCACCTTTGGGAAAACCAAGATTATATTAATAGGAAAATGACTCAATTCTTAAAACATGGTAGTTTCATATAAGGAAGAAAACAAAACACTCGAAAAGAATATAATATAGGGAATGTACAGGAAACTGATTAATGAAAATATCTGGGTGGAGTAGATTAAGTTATCCAAATAGTTTGAGGGGATAGTTATTAACCACATAGTTAATAAAATCCATTTCTGAGTTAACCCCAAAACAAAATGTAATAGGAAATCCCAGCTTGGAAATGATCTGCTGAACACAGCCCCTACTGTTCAGGCAGTCTTTTGCGTATCGGGGAAATGCAAGCTTTAAAGGGTAGGTCACAAGTTGGAGGCCCAGTAGATGATTCCTACTCACATGTTTTGTTTGTCATACTGTCTATAAAATTTTGAATGAGTTACCAACATTTTACAAAACCTGAAGATTTCATGCAGAAGTCAGGAGTTTTGGGTCCTTTTGAGCAATGAGACAATTTGACAATATTGGGTGCATGGGTGCGTATTCCTACAAAGCATTTTTAGTACTCTGGAATTGAGTAAATGCTGTTGCTTTGAATAACTAAATGCCCTATCTAGCTTGCCATTTCCTCTTCTCTCTCTCTCCCCTCTATTTTCTCCCCTGTTTTCTTTTTTTTTTTTTTTTTTTCTTTGTACTCTGTTGCCCAGGCTGGAGTGCTGTGGCATGATTTTGGCTGACTGCAACCTCCACCTCCTAGGTTCAAGTGATTCTCGCTCCTCAGCCTCCCGAGTAGCTGGGATTTTAGGCATGCACCATCACACCCGACTAATTTTTGTTTTTTCGTAAAGACGGGGTTTCAGCTTGTTGGTCCGACTGGTCTTAAACCCCTAAGGACCTCAAGCGATCCGCCCGCCTCAGTGTCCCTAAGTGCTGGGATTATGCCACCACGCCCAACCAGTTTGCCATTTTCTTAGCCCAGCATGCTTCACGACTCTTATGTTATCTTCCTGGCCATTGAAAGCATTGGAGTCTGCTTTAAAGAATCTATCTTTATCAGAAATGTTCCCTTGGATTGTAAATTGGTACAGATTGTTTGGAAGACAATTTGGTAGCACCACCAGATTTTTTCAATGTACGCATAGTCTTTGACACAAAAATTCTAAGAATTTCTATCTTAGGGATCCACTTGTTCATGTATATAAGGATATTTGTCCAATAATACTGAAGCCGTGTTTATGATAGAGGAAAACAGAATAACTTCAGTGTCTATCGGTAGGGGACTGACTAACAATGTGTCACGATCATAGAATGGAATACTAATTAGTATGTACAAAGAATGAAATGGATCAATACATACTGATATGTAAATGTTTCTAAGGTATGAGTGAAATAAAGTATATAGAAGAATGACTAATGTGAAATAAAATATATATGGGATTATGGGCAACAAATATTTCTCAGGAGGTGAATAAGAGGCTTGCTCTACCTGGGAATGAGTTGTATAGTGGGATGGACTTTTCCCGCTTCATAACTTTTTTTTCCCTGTTTTCTAAATCATATACCTGTGTTATTTTCTGTATTTTATATATATATATATATATATAAACATTCACTGTCTTTAATCCAGAAAAGAAGTATCAATAGGTTTTTTGAATCTATAAAGTGCCATAAACAGTATTTTATGTAGTGATAAACAGTATTTTCATAATCACAAAACTTACAATTTTGTTTAATGTGTTTAATTTAAAACAAGTTTAGTCAAACTCTTTGTAAACAGTTAAAAAAAAAAAAAAAGAATGCTCTCTTGCCCACAAAGTTGTTTCCACATTGCCTGATAATTAGCACTGTTTTTAACTCTCTATAATTCTACCAGTTAGAGATTTATGACTTCTCTCCCTTAACTTTTTTAAATAACAAAAGGGGTACTTAATATGGGAACATCTGCAAAGCATAGATTAGTGTACTAACTGGTAAAAAGCAATAAATTATAATTCTACTACCCAACAATTGTGTTATTTTTCTTCCATAGCAATTCATTTTTTACACAGTTGAGTTCATAAAGAATATACCACTTAGTATCTTCTTTATTTACTTAGCATTTTGTTTTTAACATTTTTCATGTCATTAAAACTTTTTTAATTTAAAAAAATGCTTTATCTAGAGATGGAGGTCTCTCTATATGTTGCCCAGACTGGACTCGAACTCCTGGGCTCAAGCGATGCTCCTACGTCAGCCTTCCTAGTGGTTGGGACTGCAGCTGCATGCTACTGGGCCTGGCTTGTTTGTAAACATTTTGTGGAATGGTGACATAATGTTCTGTTGTATGGATGCATTGTAATTTACTTGACCATGTCTCTAAAATTAACATTTAGATTTCTAATATTGTTGCTTTTATAAATAACAGGTAGCCTCTCTAAAAACTGCTTATAGTCTAGGAGGGATAATATTATCTGGGTTATTTGTTGAAATGTCCATCAATTGCTCTGTGGTCATAGAATTACTACTTGAAGGCTCAAGAAAGGGGTATTGAAAGGAGGAACCTTTTGGTAGTAGGACAGCAGCACAGTTAGGGCTAAGTGCCCTACCAGAGTGTAAGAAGAAATTATTAAGGAAGCCAAAGCTGTGTGATGAACGTAAATTATTTTAATCATTGCCTACCTCCGGTCTCCTACCCAAGAACAGGGGAGGAAACTCATCTTTATGACACAAGCCCCATTCATAGGACTCAGCACTTGAGCCCTTGCTATTATAATATATTGTATAGTTCAGCGATGTCAAGGATCATTTATGCTCTTGTGAGCTGAACTAGGAACTTAGCTTCACTTAAAATGTTTCCAAAACTTAGACTTACAAGCTTTTGGGGTGCAACCCTTTTGTCAATTGGTGAGTGTGTAATAGCTGTCTTTATGAATAGGTGCTTAGCTAATAATGAAAATTTGAGGCCGGGTACAGTGGCTCACGCCTGTAATCCTGGCGTTTTGGGAGACCAAGGCAGGAGGATTCCTGAAGGCCAGGAGTTCGAGACCAGCCTGGGCAACATAGTGAGACCCCTGTCTATAAAAAATATAGATAAAAATTTGGTTATTTTTACCACAATTTAAGGTACATCAGTGTGTATCAGTAGTCAAGATTTTTTCATGTGAAATATGTTTCTCTGTTCTCCTGCACTTCCGCAGTTCTTAGGCAACAAAATTCCCTTTTAAGGTTAACAATAGCAACAGAAATTCCAATGTTAAGATTTGTTTTAAGCTATTTTAATGTGAGCAGATTTCTGTTAGAATGTCCTTGGTAAAAGTCTTAGGTACTGAGTTTTTGTAACCTGCCTACTGGTCTGGTGTAAATTGGCACATTCTTATTTCTTCAATTTATAATTAGTCCCTTCATTTTACAGCTGAGAAAATTGGAGACCCAGAGAGGTGGTGACTTGTGCAAGGTTTCCGGGATACTTGTTAACCAAATGAGAATTTAAAACTTAAGACTTTCTGATTCTTAGTCCACTAGGGTTTCTGTTATTCCATGCTGTCTTTTTATGACATAACTGCATTATAAAAAGACTTTTAGAGAAACACCTGCAGCCTATTAATAGTCATGTATGACAAGCCTGTTGAGAAACTATAACTTAATAAGCTGATACTTAAGAGTGATTAATAGGACTGTATTTCTTCTCTCTCACTGTGCCACAACAAGCTAGGGTGGGTATTTTATCGTCGCAGAATGAGAAAGACCAGATGTATTGTCAGATCATAGATCATGGGTAGTCATTAACTTTTATTATCTTTATAAAAATGTTCAATTTCAAGCATACTTGGTGCTTCAAAATATATTGTGCGTCTGATGTTGCAAAACCATTAAACTATAAACTGAGAATCTAATGACTATTACTATATGTAGTACTTGTGTGAGTGAATCGAGTCTGTTTGACTGAAATGGAGGAGAGTGGTCCTGAGTGGTTGCTGGATATATAGTTAGTGCAGAAAACTTTTCAAATCAACAAATTCCGTGTAGTGCCTCCCATGTACTTAACCCTGGTTTAGGGACTGTGACCCAGTCTCTAACTTTAAAGGAAATAAAATTCACTTGGGTAGGTGAAAAGTATATTTGAAACAGTTTTAAAAACTATGCAGCATAGTACATGTTTAGGTGTTTAAAATCTAGCTACAGAAACATTGGTGTGGGGGAAGAAGGGCTTGATGTAAACTGTGTCCAGTGCAGCTTCAGATATCTGGCTTAAGTGAATTACTACATTATTCTTTAGAGAGAAATAGGTTGATCAACCTGTTGATTGAGCAAATAACTGAAAAGGGTAAAAAATGATAACCATAGTAAAATAAGGCTAATGCGTGGCAGTCATTCATAAAATTGTTCTCAAAATTTTCATTGGTGAATTATTAGCTTGCTCAGTTCTAGCTTCTGGTCATTCCTTGAGAATTCGATATCCTGGTGGTTTTCATGATTTGGAGACTGTTATGTGTTCATATAGCAATCATATTTGGAGATGGCTCTGCATTTTTCTCAGAAGATGGGCAAAATCTTGTTTTTTGAAAGAAGCTTATTGTAGGAGTGGGGAGGAGTAATTAAAATGATGTGTGTACAGTATTCCTTTATATAGTATTTCTGTTTTCCTAATATCTAGGAATAGAGAAAGAATACATTGGTATTCAAATTCCAAGATTCTATCTACAGTGGCCTCTACATCTTCACTTGGATGTTTTTTAGGAATCTCAAACTTTTAAATATGTCCAGAGAGGAGTTCTTGTTTCCATGTGGTCAGCTGTCGTCTGTCACCCCATCCCAATCTTTCCTGTCTCAGCAAATGGGTACCACTTAATTGCTCTAGCCAAAAATCGAGATCATGACATCTTCTCTTCCTCTCATCTAGTATGTCCAACCCATCACCTAGTCTTATTGAACTTACCTGTCTAGTATATATTTTAAATTAGCCAACCTTTATTACCCTTGTCCAGGCCACCCACCTTCAGTTCCTCAGACTGCAATAGTCTAACACAAAAGAGGGCAATGGAGCAGCATCGCTGGGAGCACAGACTGAGGGGCTAGACTCCCTGGATTTGAACTCCAGCTTTGACACTATTAGCTGTTGTCAAGGGTTCAGCTGAGCTGGGAGAGAGATGAGCCATTAGGTGTTGGAGTAGCCAATTAAAGCAAGCCAAAAATGAAAGAATTAAGTCTTAAATCACTGTGATGGGATAAGCAAGAGGCTAAAACAGGAGAAGGCACCGACTTCCTTTTCCATTTCCCCCAAGGAGCTGTGCACTGGTTGAGGATTAGGTAGATAAGTACAGACGTGGGGTCATCTCATCGCTGAAGGAGCCCCTGTAGTTTTATGGACTCTGGGGTTGTGGACTGTGAATGACAAGTTGGGTAGGAGGGTGAAGGGGGAGAGCTGGGAGTTGAAAACTACTGGGGACTGAGTCAAAGTGGGGAAAAGTGTTTTAAAGCCTCCCCCGCCCTCACTCCCCTCCCCTCCCCTCCCCTTTTGTTTGAGACGGAGTCCCACTCTGTTGCCCAGGCTGGAGTGCATTGGGGCGATCTTGGCTCACTGAAAGCTCCGCCTCCCGGGTTCAAGTGTTTCTCCTGCCTTGGCATCTCCAGTGGCTGGGATTACAGGCACGTGCCACCACACTTAGCTAATTTTTTATTTTTAGTAGAGACGAGGTTCAAACTCCTGACCTCCGTTGATCTGCCTCATTGGCCTCCCAAAGTGCTGGGATTACAGGCGTGAACCACCGCGCCCAGCCCAAGATTTCCCCTTCTTAAGGAGGCTTTGACCTCTAGAAGAAGATCTTTGCCCAAGGCCTCAGATAAAGAAACTTAGGAATGAAGGTGCCTGGGCTAGTAATGCAAATATGTTTGTATAAGAGCATCGCTGGGCCGGGTGCGGTGGCTCAGGCCTGTAATCCCAGCACTTTGGGAGGCCGAGGCAGGCGGATCACCTGAGGTCAGGAGTTCTAGACGAGTCTGGCTAACATAGTGAAACCCCATTTCTACTAAAAAAAAAAAAAAAAAATTAGTCGGGCGTGGTGGCACGCACTTGTAATCCCAGCTACTCAGGAGGCTGAGGCAGGAGAATCGTTTGAACCCAGGAGGCGGAGGTTGCAGTGAGCCGAGATCTCACCATTGCACTCCAGCTTGGGCAACAAGAGTGAAACTCCGTCTCCGGGGGAGGAGGTGGGGCGGGGGGGAAAGAGCGTGGCTGCCCAGGAATTTCTGAGTTTGACTGCAGCTCCCTCCAAAGACTGCAGTGTATTTGCTGCACCAAGTCCATATCCGCAGGTTCCACAGGGCCCACGGCAGAACTCGGGTATTCACAGATTTTGGTATCCTTGGGGGTCCTGGAATCAATCCCCCACAGATACCGAGTGTAACAGAATACTATTCAGCAATAAAAACATACAGGCAACAACATAAAAGAACCTCAAAAGCAAGACACAAAAGACGACATACTGTATGACGTTTTATAAAAGGCCAAATTACTGGAACAAAAACCAGATCAGTTGTCATCAGGGGCTCAAGATTAGGGGAGTATTTTACAAAAGGACACAGGGGACTTTTTAGAATGATGAAAATGTTCTATGTGTGGATTGTAGTACTGGTCACATGGCTGTGTGTATTTGTAAAAAGACATCAAACTAAACTTTAAAAAGGTAAAGGTGATCGGGCGCGGTGTCCCACGCCTGTAATCCCAACACTCTGGGAGGCTGAGGCGGGCGGATCACGAGGTTAGGAGATCAAGACCATCCTGGCTAACACGGTGAAACCCGGTCTCTACTAAAAAAAATATAGAAAAAATTCGGGCGTCGTGGTGGGCGCCTGTAGTCCCAGCTACTCGGGAGGCTGAGGCAGGAGAATGGTGTGAACCAGGGAGGCGGAGCTTGCAGTGAGCCGCGATGGCGCCGCTGCACTCAAGTCTGGGCAACAGAGCGAGACTCCGTCTCAAAAAAAAAAAAAAAAATAGTTTATTTCTGGCCGGGTGTGGTGGCTCATGCCTGTAATCTCAGCACTTTGGGAGGCTGAGGTGGGCGGATCATGAGGTCAGGAGATCAAAGCTATCCTGGCTAACATGGTGAAACCCTGTCCCTACTAAAAATACAACAAAATTAGCTGAGCGTGGTGGTGCATGCCTGTAGTCCCAGCTACTCCAGAGGATGAGGCAGGAGAATGGTGTGAACCTGGGAGGCAGGGCTTGCCGTGAGCTCAGATCACCCCACTGCACTCCAGCCTGGGCAACAGAGTGAGACTCTGTAAAAAAAAAAAAAAAAAAAAAAAAGAAAGAAAGAAAAGAAAAAGAAAAATCTATCTACTCAATTCACAGAAAAGGCCTGGAAGTTTCAGAGGTATACAGAGGAAAACGTGAGCCATAAGCTAGAAAAGAAAGTTTGTTATTTCTGTGCATAAAATATTAACACCTTGTTAATGAAATTATTAAGTAAAGCAATCTCTTTAAGAAATGAGACCTACACACATATAATCAATTGATTTTAAACATGTTCATTACCTCCCAAAGTTTCCTGCCGTCTCTTTATTATTACTTTCATTTTTTGTGGCAAGAACACTTATCCTAAGTTCTACCCTCTATTCAAATATAAGCATACATAGGATACTGTTAGCTATAGACACTACGTTGTCTGGTAGATCTCCAGAACTTATTTATCTTGCATAACTGAAACTTTGTACCTTTTGACCATGATTTCCACATACCCCTCACCCCTGTGTTAGTGCTTTTTTTGTCCTATGTCAGAAATCTTTTTAAAAAAACATTTAGTCATGAAGATGTTTTCCAATATTCTAAAACGTTTTTGGTTTTCCCATTTAGATCTATAATCCACCTGGAATAGGTATTTTTATATCTTTTGTGAGGTAGGATCATGTTTCCTGTCTATTGATTGATCGATCTATCATCTATTTAGTGTCCATCTGTGCATGGGTCTGCTTCTATTGTGCTGCATTGGTCTATTGTCCTTGCACAGTCTCTTAATTACCATAACTACATAAGTAAGTCTAGACATCTAGTAGTACAGATGCTCTTGTCTTCTTTTTCTTTCTGGGATCTTCTTGACTTTTTGCGTTTCTATAGAAATTTTAGAATCAGCTTGCAAAATTTCACAAATGATCCTCTTTTACAGTGAGACTTACAAAACATTTAACAAACAGCCAATTCAAGTTATTCTATAAAAGAGGGGATGTAGAAAAGTGCTGACTCATTTTATGAGGCTAGAGCAATTCTGATCAAATTTCAATAGGATAATTTTTTAAAACTACACGCTTATTATACTTACGGATATGCATATGAAAATTCTAGTGAAATATTGGCTAATTGAATCTAAGAATGATGAATTAGGTTTGAGTTCAGAAGTATATAATGGTTCGGCATTGGAGAATCAGTGTAGTCTCTTATTAATACATTTTTGGAATAGGGAGAAAAATCCTATGATTACATCAATTGCTGTAGAAATAAACACTTGATAAAACTTCAGCCCCTCTTGTTAATAAAAACTATAATAAAATTCAAAATGTAAAGGCATTTCCTTGATTTTATAAAGACAATATATCACAAATTCTTCAGCAAATATCATGTTAATGGGGAAACTGCCCTTCTCATTAAGATCTCATTAAGATTGTTACTAATTGACATAATACTGAAGGCTTGACCAATGCTATGATGTGAGAAAAAGAATTAAGAGTTATCAGGATTCGAAATGAAGAGATGAAATTGAAATTCTTTGCAGATGTTATGATTTTATGTATATAAGAAATATGTGGAATAAGCAGACTGTTAGAACTGTTGGGGGATAAGAATGATAGCTTTCATCTTTATCAGCAGTAACCAAGCAGAAAATGTAATTGGAAATTAGATACTACCTACAAAAGGGGCTAAAGCTGTAAAGTTTCTAAGAAATAACCTCTCAAAGAATGCAAATATATATATACAGATAAAACCTTGAAACTACTTAAAGGAATTATGACATGAGAGTGGGGAAAAACATAAATAAGACTCCAAAAGCACAAACCTTAGGATGAAAATTGATTACTACAAAATTATGAGGTTGTTTTTTTTTTTTCTCACTTGAAGGATATCACAAAGTTAACAGAAGATGGCAGATTGGGAAAGTTATCCATAATGTCTAAGTCCAAACATACGGAATATATAAACAAATCTTGCATAGGGATAAGACAGGAAACTTGATAGGCAAATGGACAAAGGATATGGCTAGGCATTTTATAGAAAGATAAGTCTGACTGGCTAACAAGTATACGAAAAGATGCAACTCAAAAAAGGCAAGTTTAAAATAAAATTAGATTCCATATCAGAATAGCACGTACAGTATTAGAAAATAGAAAATATTAAATTTTCGTGAGGATACAGCACAATGAGAACTCTTGAACCAGCTTTCTAGAGTGTTAACTGGTAGGCCATTCGGAAAAGAATTCTGAAAAAGTTTAGTGAAATTCAATATCTATGTACCTATGACCCAGCATCTCATGCTTCATATTTCCCAGAGAAATTTTACACATGTTCACAGGCGGACACTATTATTTGTTTATTGTGGCCTTATTTATGGTTAACATTTAGATTGCCTCCAGTTTTTACTACTATTAAGACAATATTGCTGGCTGGGCGCGGTGGCTCATGCCTGTAATCCCAGTACTTTGGGAGGCCGAGGTGGGTGGATAATCTGAGGTCAGGAGTTCAAGACCAGACTGACCAACATGGAGAAACCCCATCTCTATTAAAAATACAAAATTAGCCAGGTGTGGTGGCACATGCCTGTAATCTCAGCTACTCGGGAGGCTGAGGCAGGAGAATCGCTTGAACCCGGGAGGCGGAGGTTGCAGTGAGCCGAGATTGCACCATTGCACTCCAGCCTGGGCAACAAGAGCAAAACTCTGTCTCAACAAACAAATAAACAAACCACACACAAAAAAAACCAATATTGCTTTGAATATTCTTGTACATCTGTATACATGCCCGAGTTTTTCTGGTGGAATTGCTGAGTCATAGTTAATGTACATCTCCAACTTTAATAGCTGATCCCAATTGTTTTCCAAAGGGGTGATACTCTTTAGCAGTGTCTAAGAGATGTGGTTTTGCTAGATTCTTGCCAGCACTTGAGACTGTCACATTTACAAAATCTTGCCAATACAGTTGGTGTCAAATGGCATCACTGTATATTTTAATTTTAATTTTCCCAATTACTAAAAAGTTAAGCAGCATTTTTATAATTTACTGGCCATTTGTGCTTCATTCTATGAAGTGCTTTGTGGCAAAAAATATAACCTGTATGATATCAATCCTTTAAAATTAGTTGAATTTCATTTCATGGCCCAGAATGTGTTCAATTTTTTTTTTTCCCTCGAGGCAGAGTCTTGCTCTGTTGCCCAGACTGGAGTGCAGTGGCATGATCTTGGCTCACTGCAACATCTGCCTCCTGGGTTCCAGCAATTCTCCTGTCTCAGCCTCCTGAGTAGCTGGGATTACAGATGGCCACCACCACAACCAGCTAACTTTTGTATTTTTAGTAGAGACAGGGTCTCACCATGTTAGCCAGGCTGGTCTCGAACTCCTGACCTTGTGATCTGTCTGCCTTGGCCTCCCAAAGTGTGGGGATTACAGGTGTAAGTCACTGCACCCGGCCAAACGTGTTCAATTTTTATAAATTACCATTTCAGCTTGAAATGCTTCTCCACTCTTTGAGTAAAATGTTCTATATATGTCAACAGGTAAAGTTTGTTAACTGTATTGTTCAAATCTTCTATATCCTTACTGATATTTTTTTGCTTTATTGAGTGAGCTTTCAACCACTGAGGCATGTTAAAATCTTCAGTTTTACTGGTATGTATATATTTTTGCTTGTAGTTCTTTTAAGTTTTACTTTATATAGCTGCAAGCTGTATTATTTAGAACTTAGTTTGGAATTTTTATATCTGGATGGTGAATTTAACCTTTTTTCATTATTTAGTTTCATTGTCTTTTGCCTTAAAGTCTATTTTGTGTGATATTAATACAGTAATATCAGCTGTACTTTGTTCATATTATATATATATATTTTTAAACAACTTTTAATTTAGGTTCAGGGATACATGTGTGGGTTTGTTACATAGATAAACTCATGTCATAGGGGTCTGTTGTACAGATTATTTCATCACGCAGGTGCTAAGCCTAGTACCCAATAGTTATTTTCTTCTGATTCTCTCTAAAATATGTATCTATTTTCATCCTTCTAGTTTCAACCATTTGTTATCCTTATGTCACAGGCTTCTTTTTAACATACCTCAATGGTGGATTTAAATTTTTTATTCAATCTGATAATTTTAACTTTTAAATAGGTTTATTTTCCCATTTGCATTTATTTATTGTACGTTTATATTTATTTCCACGTCTTAATTTATGTTTTTTATTTGCTCTACTTTTGTATGTTTTTTCTTTAGCAATTTAGGATTTGTCAATCTGATGATTTGAGGCATTCAATCTGGAAAATTCATCCATTACTTCTTTGAATATTGTTTCCTCAAAATTCCCCTATTCTGTCCTTCAGGAATTTCAATTTGACTTTTGTAGGTATTTGCACTCTACCACATTTTTCATATTTTACATATGCTTATGTCTCTGTTCTGCATTATGCAAAATATTTTTATTTATCTTCCAGTTCATTACTTCTTTCTTATACTGTATCCATTCTTTTGTTTAACCACCCTTTGAATTTTTAATGAAAATTATTTTTTATTTCTAGAAGTTCTATTTGGTTATTTTTTCCGGATAGTTCTCTTCATGTTTTATAGTCTCTTGTTCCTTAGTCATATTTTAAATTCTCAAGCAGGTAGTATCTTGAAGTAATCCCAGGGAACAGGAGTAGGGGACTGGAGAAAGTGAAACAAGGAAGAAGAGAAAGGCAACATGAGAGCGCCTTAGATGTTGTCCACTATGAGCAAGTGGAGCTTAATTTCATCAGGACCTTTTGAAGAGCTGACATCTCGGAATTGTCCACCAAGAATGTAAGATGGGACTTATGGATTAGCTTTCATATCCTGTCAATCAAAGATTGCCCCAGGGATGACAACGTCCTTGTGCTTCCAGATAATACATGTATGAGTGCCAAATTATTTCTGAAGGCTTCCTAACTGATATCAGAGAAGTGCAGGGACAGAGCAAGAAATAAGTGCAAAGCACGACCAGGTTATGCCTCTCATTCTCTATTGTATAATTGCACTACTTGATGTCTTTTGGGGTTTGATTCTTATGATTATCATTCCTATTGGCTCTACACTTATGGTGCCTTGTTTATTTGTGTGTTTTATTAGAGTTTATTCTGCTCTAAGCTTTTATTCTTTGCTAGTTTATCTGTGGGAATTGTTTGATGCTTGATTTTAAGTTTGACTCCTTTATAGTAAATTTGCTTTTTGATTCTGTCAGGTGTCTGTCAACCTAATAATGGACAGAGAGAGATTCTCCAAAGACAATGAGTTTATTTGGGAATGTACAGAGGATTTGCAAATTTGGGGTATGTGGACTATGGGGACCAGAGTCATATCCAAAGTGGTTAAGGCAAGGGGAAGGTTTTAAAGGTAAAAGAGAGAAATACACGTAATTTGTTTTTGTTTTGAAACAAAGAGAACATTGGTTACTGGGGCTTATTTCAGGAGTGGAAGTCAGTTCATTAGTGGAGACAGTGTGTCAGGTAAGTTTTCTTTTGCATCCCACTATCTGTCCTTGTGACACAGTAGCAAGCTGCAATTTGGAAAGTCCTTGCCAAAAGTTTTTGCTACAGGCATATGTGCATGAGCGCCCTCACTCAGTCATATTATAGGCTCGTGTATACGAGCCTCTCTTTTCTTAACCTCCTATTATATTTGGGTTTGACACAAGCGATTCCATCTTGATGTTGACAACTTTCACACATCTGAGTGCATTTCCACCAAAGAACCATTGTAAACCACATTCTTAACCTGAAATTCTGGGGGGAGTTTGGATTAGAAACCCAAATGAAAGTCTGTTTTGTTGTTATGAATTCTTTACATTGAGGTCTCTTATTAGACTCCCCGGCTTGGGCAGGCCCTAGACTTTGCCTTGTATCCCCATATCCTATGACCTTATGAAAAACAAAAGCCAGGGTCATCAAGGATCAGTGCATATCATTAGAGTGAAAACTGACTTCGGTGTTCAGCCTGCCTCTCTGGGGCCACATTTCCATGTGATTTTAGGCATCTCAGTGTTCCTTACCTTCTTGCCAGCTTATCAGCACATTTCAAAAAGTTTTTTTCTTTTAATTTTATGCATCAATTTTGGGTGTTTTTAGTGGAAGGGTCAATCAGAGTAGGTTGTAATACTGCCTGAAATGAAAATATTCATTATTGTATTGTCAGAAAACTAATGAAATTCCTCATAATTCAGAAAGCCATCTCAAATTCATTATTAGCATCACACTATCGTCAGAGCACAGGTTGGCTAATCAGTTTGCCTAGGATGGAAACTTGGCTCTAATATTTACTAGCTGTGTAGTCACAGGTAAGTTAATCAGTCTCCCATTGTCTTGGTTTTCTCAGCAGAAAAATAGTACCTACTTCATAGGCTTGTGATAAGCACTTAATACATTAATATATATAAAGCACCCAGATTCATGGAAAATATTAAGTGCTCAATATGTGTTAGCTAGTATAATAATAATAATTATAATAATAATCATTATTATTTTTTGAGATGGAGGCTTGCTCTGTCACCCAGACTGGAGTGCAGTGGCGCGATCTCAGCTTACTGCAAGCTCTGCCTCCCGGGTTCACACCATTCTCCTGCCTCAGCCTCCCGAGTAGCTGGGACTACAGGCGCCCGCCACCATGCCTAGCCAATTTTTTGTATTTTTAGTAGAGATGGGATTTCACCGTGTTAGCAAGGATGGTCTTGGTGTCCTGACCTCGTGATCCACCCACCTCGGCCTCCCAAAGGGCTGGGATTACAGGCGTGAACCACCGTGCCAGGCCATTAGCTAGTATAATTCTTCTTCTTCTTCTTTCAAGGTTACCTTTGAGCCAATCTACTCTTTCATTGCCATTTGATTGAACTAAGTGTATATTATTATTTCTCTTAAAACAATCCTCCAAGTGTTAGTAAGAGGAAGTCATTCTCAAATAACAACTAACCCATCTCTTAGGGAGAATTTTCAACCCTGCCCCCAACCAGACGCCACTCAGCAAGCTGCTTCCCCATTTGCTGTCTTCATTTCCTTATCTAATGGTTTGATAGGGTTGTCTGTGGGAGCAGAGGGACCCCAGCAGCACGACCCCAGTCAGGCACAGAACTCTCAACACTGCTATCCCACTCTATCCCCTTACCCGTTCCCCACCTCATTGTCCTAGCCAGTTTTGTGCTGCTATAACAATACCCGAGTCTGGATAATTTTTTTTTTTTTTTTTTTTTTTGAGACAGAGTCTCGCTCTGTCACCCAGGCTGGAGTGCAGTAGCTCGATCTCGGTTCACTGCAAGCTCCACCTCCCGGGTTCACGCCATTCTCCTGCCTCAGCCTCCCTAGTAGCTGGGACTACAGGTGCCCGCCACCACGCCCAGCTAATTTTTTGTATTTTTAGTAGAGACGGGGTTTCACCAGGTTAGCCAGGATGGTCTCAATTTCCTGACCTCGTGATCCGCCCGTCTCGGCCTCCTAAAGTGCTGGGATTACGGGCGTGAGCCACTGCACCCAGCCGAGGCTGGATAATTTATAAAGAATATAAATTTATTTCTCACAGTTACAGGGGCAGGGAGATCAAGATCAAGGTGCTGGCAAGTTTGATGTCTGGTAAGGTCCTGGTCTCAGCTTCCAAGGTGACACCTTGAATGCTGTGTCCTCCACCAGTGGGGAAATGCTGTTCCTTACACGGCAGAAGAGCACAAGGGGATGAACTCACCCTCAAAAGCCTTTTCTTTTTTTTTTTCTTGAGACTGAGTCTTGCTCTGTTGCCCAGGCTAGACGTGATCTTGGCTCACTGCAACCTCTGCCTCCCGGGTTCAAGCAATTCTCTTTCCTCAGCCTCCCAAGTAGCTGGGATTTCAGGCACCTGCCACGGCACCTAGCTAATTTTTGTATTTTTAGTACAGACAGGATTTCACCATCTTGGCCAGGCTGGTTTTGAACTCCTGACCTCATGATTCACCTGCCTCGGCCTCCCAAAGGGCTGGGATTACAGGTGTGAGCCACCGCGCCCAGCCAAAAGCCCTTTTATTGCAGCATTAATTCACTCACGAAGGCAGAGCCTACATGACTTAAACATTAGACCTCCAACCCTCAACACTGTTGCATAGCTGATTAAGTTTCCAATACGTGTTTTAGAGGGGACAAACTTCAAACTGTAGTACCCAGTAACCCTAAAATAGAACAAAAACTCTAATAATATGATTTAAAGCATTGGAAAGACTTTAAAACCTGAAACCATCAGATCGAAGTTTGAGTCCACAACCATCTCAGTGTTGTTGTGAAAATTAAACAAGGTAAAGTTCTTAAAGTTCTTGGTAACTGCAAAGTCCTACATTGATACAGGTATTATTAAGAGGTTGGAGACCATGTTTAAAAGATAGGAGGTGAGGCTGGGCATGGTAGTTCACATCTATAATCTCAGCACTTTGGGAGGATGAGGCAGGAGGATCACCTGAGGTCAGAAGTTTGAGACCAGGCTCAGCAACATAGCAAGACCCCAGTCTCTACAAAAAAAAAAAATAAGTAAATTAGCCAGGGGTGGTGGCCCATGCCAGTCATCTTATCTATGCAAGAAGCTGAGGCAGGAGGATTGCTTGAACCCAGGACTTTGAGGCTGCCGTAAACTGTGCTCGCACCACAGCACTCCAGCCTGGGCAACACAGTGAGACCCTGCCTTAAAATGAATACATAAATAAAAAGCTAGGAGGTCATTAAAAACAACCACCACAACCCTTTATTTTCATCTAGAAGAATCAAGCACACTGTTGATCAGTGCTTGTGAGGACAGTGGGTTATGCAACATGAAGCCTAGTTGCTGTAACATCATTAAACATGAATTGACATCACCATACACAAGAGTGTGCTCCTCCACCAGACTAAATGCAGTGATCATTAACTTATGCGCAAGAGGCTAGAGTGAGTGTGTCAACACGGAGTTCAGCTGTATGTACTTATTCCACTAAGTACTTGTGACACACTATGTCAAGAGTTCAGAGGCTGAGTTTCACATAGGGCAGCATGACTCACTGGGATTATTAGGATCCTCCTGGAATAACTTCCCTGAGTTGATTGTCTTTGACAGATCAGTTTGCTTAGATTACAAAGCAATTGCTGCTGTCTAGTCAACTTTAAACACTTTGGGTGGAAGAAGCTGAACTCTCACTCTGTCTAGTCTATAGAAACACCTTGATGTGAAAATTACATCGAATGTAGTGAAGAAAAACTGAGTTAGCAAGACTTCAGGGTATGGTTTTGTAATAACATAAGGACGTGTAAGTGCCAAACACAAGTGACCCCAGGCATATGTGAAGGAGGCAGGAGTACATTGCTTTTAATAGCAACTTGATCTGTGCCCAATGTACTGCTAAGTCAATAACAATGTTTGAGGTACTACTCTGTTCTATGTTCATGTAACATTGACCAGGAGTAGAATCTGGACAGAAAAGATTTGTCTTCTGGGAAGAACAATGAAAAGTATTTTGGAATCTAGCCATCTCCCTCTTTCCTCTTTCTGAATAGACTCGGGAAGTTGATAGAAGAAACAATCGCATCAAGGGGAATGAAATAGCAGTATGCTAAAGTCCAATTCCTGTTTTTAAAAAGCTGAGTGGAACATCCAGTTTAAGTGAAATTTAAGCCCAGTGCCTGAAATTACATTCCCAGCCTGCATGAGCTGTAGATGAAATGGAAGCTGAGATGACATTAAGCTGACATCCAACTTATCTGCGGTGGATCAGCAAGTAAACAGAGTTTTGAAACTAGTTGAGCAACATTTCATACATAGTCTCACTTTCATCACAGCCTTCTTTTATGTTTATGTTTCTTGATCTCTTTGACTGTGGAGGTTAACTGGGATGTTCAAAGTGGAGAAGATGAGAAGCTGGGTTTGTTAGGCTCCTCTCCTCTTGGTATTAGATCCTGCAAGAGTGTAATCCTTACATGGACCAAGGCTACAGAAAGCATTGGTTATACAGAATTTTAATTGTAGTAAATTTGGTGCCCATTATCCTCACAACAAAGAGCATTGTTACCCTTTCCATCTGTTAGTATATTCATGGAGTTATGCAACCATCATGATTCTAAGTCTAGAACATTATAATCATCCAGAAGAAACCCAGGTATCTGTTAGTAGTCACTCCCATCCCCCTTTCCCCAGTCTTAGGCAACGACTAATCTACTTTCTGCCTCCATAGATGTGCCTATTGTGTACATTTCATTTGAGTGGAATAATATAAGTTGTGCCCTTTTGATACAAGTCTCTTTTACTTAGCATAATGCTCTTATAACTCATCCATGTTTAGCAATGTAGCAGTACTTCATTTCTGTTGCTGAATAATTACACATTAATTGTATGAATTACAGAACATTTTATTTATCTACTTGCCAGCTAATAAAAATATGTATTATTTGGCTACTATGGATAATAGTGCAATGAACACTCATATACATGTTTTTGTGTAGAAGTTTGTTTTCATTTCTCTTGGGTATATACCTAAGAATGTAACTGTTGGTCATATATTAGTAGTAACTCTATATTTAACTTTTTTGAGCAATGACCAACTGTTTTCCAAAGGGCTAGAGCATTTTACATGTATGAGGGTTCCAATTTCTTCACATTTTTGTCAGCACTTATTATTATCTGTCTTTTTGATTATAGCCATCCTAGTGGGCATGAAATGTTATCTCACAGTGGGTTTGATTTGCATTTCTCTCGTGGCTGATGAGGTTGGTTGTGTTAGTCCATTTGCATTGCTATAAAGAAATACCTGAGACTGGATAATTTATAAAGAAAAGAGGTTTATTTGGCTCAAGGTTCTGCAGGCTGTACATGAAGCATAGTGCTGGCATCTACTTCTGGTGAGGGCCTCAGGAAACTTACAATCATGGCAGAAGGCAAAGGAGAGCCAGTGTATCCCATGGCAGGAGATGGAGCAAGCAGGGGATTGGGGTATGGGGTGGGAAGGTGCCATGCTCTTGTAAGCAACCAGATCTCATGTGAACGCACCACTACTCATTACTGCAAGGAGGGTACCAAGCCATTCATGACAAATCCACCCTCAAGACCCAATACTACACATCAGGCCCCACCTCCAACACTGGGGATCACATTTCATCATGAGATTCGGAGGGGACAAATATCCAAACTATATCATTGGATGAATATCTTTTCATGTACTTGGTGGCCATTTTACATCTTTTTTTTGGAGAAATTTCTATTCAAATCCTTTGCCCGTTTTCAAGCTGAGTCGTTTTTATTATTGAGTTGAAAGAGCTCTTTATACATCTTCAATACCAGTTCTTTTATCAGATACATGATTTGCAAATATTTTCTATCATTCTGTGGTTGTCTTTTCACTATCTTGAAGATATTGGTTTTAGCATAAAAGCTTTAAAATTTGGTGTAGTCCAATTTATCTATATTTTCTTCTGTTGCTTATGCTTTTGGCACTATATCTAAGAAAACATTGTCAACCAAGGACAGAGATTTATATCTAAGTGTTCTTCTGAATTTTATAGTTTTAGCTCTTACATCTAGGCCTATAATTCACTTTGAGTTAGTTTTTGTGTGTGGTTTAAGGAAGGAGTACAACTTCTTTTGCTTTTCATGTGGCTATCCACTTGTCCCAGGACCATTTGTTGAATAGACTATTCTTTCCCCATAGAATCATCTTGACACCTTTGTTGAAAAATCAATTGGCCATAGATGTATGAGTTTATTTCTGGACTCTCAATTCTATTCCATTGATCTATATTCTTATCCTATTCCAGTCTTGTACTGTCTTGATTACTGTAGCCTTGTGGAAAATTTTGAAATCAGGAAGTGTGAGTTCATCAAAGTTGCTTTTCTTTGTGGAGTTTGTTTTGGCTATTCTAGGTCCCTTGCATTTTTTATGTGACTTTTAGCATTATCTTGTCAATTTTTGCCAAAAATCTACTTGAGATTTGACACGAATTGCATTGAATTTGTAGATAAATTTGAGGATTATTGCCATCTTAACTAGAAACCCACAAATACAGGATGTCTTTCCATTTATTTAGATCTTCTTTATTTTAACAATGTTTTGTGGTTTTCAGTGTACAAGTGTTGCATTTCTTTTGTTAAGTTTATTCTTAAGTACTTTATTCTTTTTGATGCTATTTTAAATGGAATTTTTCCTTAATTTTACTTTCAGAATGCTTATTGCTAGTATATAAAAATAAATACAACCAATTTTCATATGTTGATCTCAAGTCTTGCAAACTTATTGAACTCATTTGTTATTTCCAATAACTTTTTATGAATTCCTTAGGATTTTATCTACACAAGATCATATTATCTGTGAAGAGAAATAGTTTACTTCTTCTTTTCCTATACGAATGTCTTATTTATTTTTCTTGCCTAATTGCCCTGGCTAGAACCTCCATTATGATGTTTAATAGAAGGGGTGAGAGTGGACATCCTATTCTTGGATGGAAATCCTCATCGATTCTTGCTCTTACGGGGAAAGCATTCAGTCTTTCATCAGTAAGTGTGATATTAACTGTAGGTTTTCATAAATGCTGTTTTTCAAGTTGAGGGAGATACCTCCCGCCATGGGTTGAATGTGTCCCCTCCCAAATTCACATTGAAACGTAATTTCCATTGTAATGGTATTAAGAGATGAAGCCTTTTGGAAAGTGGTTAAGTCATAAGGGCCTTGCCCTCATCAATGGATTAGTGCCTTATAAAAGGGTAGGGGGGATCTAGCTCAGCAGACCGTTTTGCCCTTCTACCTTCTACCATTTGAGGATACAGTGTTCACCTCTTCTGCCATGCCAGGATGCAGCAAGGAGGTCTTCAGCAGACACCAAATGCAGCCTTTCCAGCCTCCAGAACTGTGAGAAATAAATTTTTATTGTTTATAAATTGCCCAGTCTGTGGTACTTTATTATAGCAGCACAAATGGACTAAGACACCTTCTATTCCCAGTTTGCTAAGTGGTTTTATCCAGAAGGGGTGTTGGACTTTGTTAATACAATACTTTTACTATGTCTATTGAAATGATCATGAGGTCTTTGTCATTTATTCTATTTATATGGTTTATTACACTGATTTTTGTTTGCAAACAAACTCTGTTAACTTGCATTACTTAGATAAATCCCACTTGGTCATGGTGTATGATCCTTTTTATATGTTGCTGGGTAAGTTTGCTAGTATTTTGTAGATTTTCTAACTTATATTTACAAGGAACCTTGGCTTATAGTTTTCTTTTTTGTGATGCTTTTGCCTGGTTCTGGTATCATAAAAATACTGGCCTCATATAGTGAGTTGGGAAGTGTTCCCTCTTGTTCTATTTTTTTAGAAAACTGCAAAGAATTGGTATTGTTTAAATGAATGGTAGAATTCACTCAGAGAAGCTGTCTGGTCCTGAGATTTTCTTCGTGGAAAAAATAAAATTAGTGACTTAAGCTTTTTACTGTTATAGATTTACTCAGATTTTCTATTTCTTCTTGAGTCTTCTTTTGTGTTTGCATTTTCTAGGAATTTTTCCATTTCATCTAAGTTGTCTAATTTATTGGTATATGATTTTTCATAGTATTCCTTTGTAAAACTTTTTATTTCTGTAAGATTGATAGTGATCTTTCTTTTTTTCCTGATTTTGGTAATTTGAGTCTTTCTTTTCTTTGTCAGTCTACACAAAGGTTACAGTAGTAATTTATCTGTAGGACTTTTATGTGTAGAGTTTGCTTTAATACAGGAATTAAACAAAAATTCCTGAAGGCATTTTTTTCTGATTTCTTGGTCTTCCCAGGATGTAACTTCCCCCTTTTCTTTCTACCATGCTCATAAGGATTGCTTACTCCTTCCTTTTATCCCCCAGTTATGCCCATCCTCTTCTTTGTCCTTCAAGACACAATTTTGATCTCACATTCCAACATCTAATCAAACCAAGGGGTCCAATGAAGTACATTTCAATGTCTGTGTGTGCTTCTTTGATGTCTTTGCCGAATCTTGTGTAACACTACTGACTCCAGCCTTTTTATTTTAAATTATCACAATTCAGAAATTCACTTTACTTCATAAAAGTATTCTACGTTTCATGCTTGGGAAGTCTATTTTGTTCATGCCATTTGAATTCAAAGTTTAACAACAAACTTGCTGCATCATATTTAGACACTCAGGATTTTGTTCCTGGAAGGATTTTAGAGATTATCCAGGATTAAGCAGCAGCCACTCAGTACCAGTCAGTTGTTGCCAGATGGGAATGAGAACCCACTGTGACTAGATCTTCTCATTAAAACAAACAAACATAAATCTGCATATTCGTGGGAAACCTCCAAATTTTTAAATGAAAGCAATGAATTAAAAACTCTTAAAACTCTGCTAACGTCAAGGAGCCTGTTCTTTTAGTTTATTTGTATCCGGCTTTGTCTGCTAACGTCAAGAACCTGTTCTTTTAGTTTATTTGTATCCTGCTTTGTCTTCAGCATGCAGTGGAGTGGTGATGTTCCTGAAGAGTTTAGTTGAAGGAACTCTAGGAGATTATAGGTCTTGCTGTATCTTAAGAATGGCATAAACAACAAAAAAGTTATTATCTTTAGCCTTTTAATATAAATAAATATAGGCTATTTGGAACCAGATGGGTATTAAGAAGCTATGTGAGTGAACTGTCTTCCCTCCTTAAACTTTTGCACTTGATTAACCAGTCATTTATGAAGTTGGATCTTCAAAGACACTTTATATTAGCCCTGGGAGTAGTCCCTTCTACTTAGCTAGAAATTGAAGTGATACTTTAAAATTAAACATCTGTTCTCCTATTCAGCTCAAGTTTTAAGGACTGGTGCCTTCTGGAAGTGGGGTGCCCATAAAGAAGCATCCTGGGCAATTTGACATTCAAAGAAAATGGCTTGGAAAACATGCCCACGAGGAGTCCAGCACCATTATTCGAGGCAAAGCTGTCAACATGTTTAAAGCCATCCTGGGAAGTGACTAAAGACACTCACATTTTTAAAACTGAAAAATGAGTGCTATTTGTTTTGGAGATAGAGATAGAATATCCCTTTTGATCTTTTTCTTTTTCTCACTGGCTGATCTTGGGATTTGGTTTCTCTATTCAGAAAAAGAGCGTGGTTGAACATTTTGCTCTCTTAAGTTTTGAGCCCTTTACAGCTGACTGGCATAGTCCATAGTTTCCTGATACCTTTCTTAAGATTTCCTTCCTGAGGAAACTGTGTCTCACAGAGGAGGAATGACGCCTTTGACCACATCCTGCTGTTCTTGTGGCTGAGCAGCTTTTTTTCAGATCTCAGGGAAAGGCAAGGTGAAGTCACCTCCTAACACTTCTCTTTTTTCCCTATAGACGTTTAGAACTAGAAGCCTTTGAGCCAGCATAACTGTGCGTGTAAATACGTTTTGCCAAGTAAGGAGATCCATTTAAACAGGGCCCATTTAACGGGGAAAATGAAAATCTTGAACATTCAGCCTGGGAGATGACTGATGCTGGAGCACGCCAATAAATGTAGTATAAGAATCTCTCTATTGAAAAACCGAAGTGCTTTTACATCCTTGTCTGTGACTTCTGTTTTTAATTCATTTAGGCAATGTTGATTTTTTCCCTCTTAATGAATAGCAATTGAGCTGTACATTTTACATACCAGTAAGTGACTGTGAGATGCTTTTGAAATTAGCCACTAGCAAGTACATTTCACATCTGAAGCAACATTTTGGCAGATGAACTCCGCTTAAAATTGGGACTGCCGTGAACAGTCCCAATTTCAGAATCAAGTTAATTCCATGTGGAACCCCACCAAACCTTTAGGCATTAAACGGAGCATGGTGTAAATCCTCGATATGTACATTGCACTTGATGAGATGGCTGGCCATCCTAGTAAAAAGTGAGTCCAGAGGCTAGACATCTGGTATAGTTGTTTTTGCAAAATGGTTTGTCACATTGCAGCATATAGAAAAATAATAATTGTCATTCTCTTTTACCACCATTCCTCCCAGGAGTGTGTTTTTGTCTGCTCTCCTGTCAAAATTATGTTAAACAGTAAAAATAAAAAATATGCTCCATAGTTTTCCAAACTTATCTTTCTCAGTTGGTTGCTCTTAAGGAATGTGACTTACGACCTCTACTTTTAGGTGCTGCAGTTTCTTTCTTTCTCACACATATAAGTAAGATCTGCAGAAAGGGTAAAGGAGGAGGATGCATGTTTTTCAAATGCTGACTTTCTTGTACTACCTGCTTGTATTTATGTCAAAGAACATGTTGTATTTCCTCCTTTTCTGAAAGTCACTTACTCTGCTTCATTTTGCTTTCCAGTTCTGGTTAATATTTATTATTTTGAAGTCTTAGTTTTATTTTTTTAAACGTTGAGATCTGTGACTTCAAATTATTATTCATTTACCCATTATAAATATCTTTTTTTTTTTTTTTTAAGACAGTCTAGCTCTGTCGCCAGGCTGGTTGATAGTGGTGCAATCTTGGCTCACTGCAACCTCTGCCTCCCGGGTTCAAGTGATTCTTGTGCCTCAGCCTCCTGAGTAGCTGGGATTACAGGTGTGCACCACCATGCCCAGGTAATTTTTGTATTTTTCGTAGAGACAGGGCTTTGCCATGTTGGCTAGGCTGGTCTCGAACTCCTGGCCACGAGTGATCTGCCTGCCTGGGCCTCCCAAAGTGCTGGAACTACAAGCATGAGCCACTGCGCCCAGCCCATTATAAATATCTTTTAAGTGTTTAATTTACTGGAGCATCAACATAATTAAATTGGTGAAGCTAATACGGCTTGTTTACCATGCATTCTAGCTTTGAGATGTTCTGAATGTGAAGTTAAGTAGAATGTAATGATTTGATCCATATATCTCACCTCTTCAGTCCAAGGTCTGTAAGTTAGAAGTTAGAATGGGAAAGGGGTAGTGGTGTTTTTTTACCTCTCTTCTGTCTGGAAAACTTCTAACCCTTTCCCTTTGTACATTTGTCAAATCCTACTTGTCCTTCAAGCATCTTGATACACTGGTAGCATTAATTATGTATTCTACAACTCCTTACACTTGAGGCACAATGAAAAGCTTCTTTCATGCAATGTTTCTTTAAATATAGGAAGTTTTAAATGGATATTTGGGGCCGTGCTTTCAATTACACTTTGAAAAGACTTTCCCCAAATTGCTACTGTCAAAGACAACCCTATGTCAAAAAAGAGAGGACAGAGCAATTTATATCAATGAAAAAAAATCTAAACTTTATTGAAATCACTATATTGTTCACCAACAAAAAGGTAGACTGTATTCTGAAGGCTTCTTCTAGAGACTGAGCTGCCATTTGGCTGAATTGCCCTGGCCTCACTGTGAGTGAATCTCTGCCCCTAAAATGAAATCTCTTCCTTACTTACGAGTAAGTAATACTTACGAGTATTTTTTTCCTGTGGTTATACGTTTTTGTTCTTTCATAATAAATCTAGCCCAAAGACATTTCTTTACTGTAAATTTGCCTCCACAGAAGTGCCCGTAAACAGTATCTGCCTTCATTACCTGTGGTAGACCCAAGTTTGACCATTTTGTAGGTAAGCATATGCACTAAGAATCAATATGTGTTTTATTAGCACCAAGAGACTCATCGGATTGATTTTTTTTTCTTTTTACCTTTATGGGCAATTGCTATAAAAAGGTAAATTAAAAAGTTAACCATCTGCTACCTCACTTTTCATTTAAAATCTTTTATTTGATTACTCTTTCCAGGTAATCAATGCTTTCTATTTTGCTATTATACTAGGTAGTGAATGAAGGTGGTTTTAATTTATAGCTTTTATTTATCTTACAGTATTGTCAGAGTCACAATCTTTATGCTTCCTATTAGTAGTCTGGAAAATATTTCTTACTACATCGAAACAGAACAAAATTCAATTTAGAAATATAATTTCCTGCCATGGAGACACTTGATAACAGGGGGGAGATTAATGGAGCCCAGTGACAGAAACTTGATTTAAAGCAGGAGATTAATACTGCTTTATCAGCCTACACTGCAAGTGAATTGGCTCCTAAAGAAAAAAAAAATCTGTTTGAAGTTGCTGAGTTGTCTGCTTGTCGGCTGGAAAAAGGTCCCTGGACATCTATTTTGTTATTGCCGAGTATTTGCTGCAAGCTTGTCCATTTGACAACATAGGAACAAACCTGCACACAACACCAGTCTTGCTTATTTTACAGTAGTAACATGTTTCTTATTATTCCTTTTGATCCCACAGGAAGCTTGGATGCTGTGGAGGTCAGCCTCTGACTTAAGGGGATTATATTCAGTAAATCATGTCAAAATTAACGAATAGAATTGCGCTGACACTTCAGTTTGGTTGGATTTAGGTAAAATATTTAAATGGTATTTTTAATTGCAAAGCTCCTGCCCCTAAGTCCCATTAAAAATATTTTTTTTTCTATCCTTGACAGAAGTCATTAATTTCCTTTCCCAACTAGAAAAGTACGAATCTTCCGGAAGAACCTCAAGTAAATCTGAAGATTACCTTAATAGATTGAAACGCTCGCTATATATGTTCTGAAACAAAATTTGGAGCTTAGAGAACTGTTAGAAATAAGTGCTAAAGGAAGTGGGTCCAAATTTTGAGTTTGATTCCCAAGAAATGAAAGCGTTTATATTGCTGGAATTAAATTTTCAAACTTGCTCTTGAGCTATGTGAATTTTTAACTTGATATTTGTCTGGAAAATAAAAAAGACATAGAAGGAATTCCTCACCCAGCGGCTTCACAATAACGACCATGTGTCTTTCAAAAGCTAGAAATTTTAAATTAATAGCTAAGCGAGAAGTTTTAAATTAATAGCTTAGTTACCTTATTACTGAGGGAAAGAGAAATGTGTAACAACTTCTGCTTGGTTTTACTGACTTTGAAATTTTGTAGAAATGAACTGAGAATGTTTTTCATTAATTTTATGAAGTTCTGTAATGGAGTATTTTGCCAGAAGTCAGAATATCTAGACTTTGTTCTAGGACACTTAACAACTTTCTGGGTTCTTATGGTCATTTTTAAACCACTTTCTATTTCCAAGAGAGCTGAAGGGTAATAATAATACTTATCTTACCACATCACACAGTTATTGAGAATATCAAATGAAATGATTTCTGCAAAGGGCTATAGGAATATAAACAGTGTTACCTAAAATATCATTAGTATGTATAAACTACTTTAAATATGTTGCATTTGGGATTTTCTTAGGGGAAGATGCATAATTTCACAGACATCTACCTTAATTTTGTGTTGATGTGACTGAGACCATTAGTAGTTATTGGAATTGATCCACTGAAGGTTGCTTACATTTTAAAAAATATCTGGAGAATAACCTGTAGTGCATTTCTCCTTGGAACCAAATATGTGGAATAATTGAAATAAGAGAAATGTGGGGTCCATTTCATTTGCTCGCTGTGAGCTCTCAATACATGGAAAGCAGGAATGGTATGACTGAATAATACTGAAAATGACCAGCCTGGTGGATATGAGTTCTAAGGACTCCAGGCCAGATTCTTTGGGTGCTGCCCTGTCTGATGTCAGCTGTGTGACCTCTTTAGGCTTCAATAGCTTGTCCACTTCGTTTGGTGCTTGAAAAAACACATAAGCCTGCAGGGAACATTAGGCCCTGTTAAAACTATTTTCCTGGCTTGCAGGCACATACCAAACTCCCAGGTAAAGCACATTAAAGTGGCTAAACATTCACTCAGAGGGGAAGGCGTTGCTTTCAGGAATTTAAAATCATTTCTAAGCCTTAGAATTCAGCAGAGGACGACCTAAAAACGTTTTTCATTTCAATGAACATGCCTATGCTTTTCTTTCCTCGTTTCACTGATCCAGAGGGACCCTCAGCGAATATGCCCCTTTGACCTTTTCCTAGTCATGCAATTACCCTCATCCCGCTTTTTCTCTTTTGCACTTCCTTTCCCAAATGGCCTTTCTTTGGTGGCGTGGTTTAAATTGTGCAGCGCCTACTTCAGACATGGCCGCCTGGATTAACTTTAATCCTCCACTCTGACTTGGCTGGGACCTGACCATCAAGGGCACTGCCCTCTTGGGAGCCAGTCTGGGTTTTGCCTGAGGTTCACAGTAACCCCAAATATTTACAAACATTGCGTTTTCCATCCTTGGGAATGCAGTATGGAAGATTTTACTTTCTCTTTTGTTTTTCTTTTTTAACTCCCTCTTCTCTGTGCTGAGTGACATTTGGGAACAAGAGAACCAGGTATGAAGATTACCAACTGCAACAGCTCAGCAGTGGTTATGAGTTTGAGTTGGCAAGTCAGGCCCAGGAGACACAATAGGCTTTAACCTAACACCACTTTTATTTAGCTTTCTGGAAAGAAACAAGGCAGGAGACACAGCAAAAAGATTCAGGATCGTCATCACGGGGAGGTGCACCAGCTACACTAGTGACAGCTTTCTTTTTTTTTTTTTTCCTGTCTTTTCTCCCACACATGTCCAAGGTGTGATAGCCAAGGTGTGTGGGGTAACCTTGTCACAGAGAGGCCAGCCCCCTTGCCCCACCAATGTTGTGTATGGTTTTCATCAAGCCCGAGGTCTGCAGGCCAGCTTGCAGATCCCTCGACTTGGGTTTTTTTTTTTTTTTTCACACAATACGGAGGGAGAGACCCTCATTTATCTCAACTCTACTGTTTCCAGGGAAACAGGGCCATGCAAGCTGAGGTCATTCTCAAGCAGGCCCGCCTCAGCCGAGGCCTGACGTTAACCCTTTATTCATACTCACGCCTACTGCTGTAGAAATGGTAGCATCACTATGTACAATGCTAATGCTCAGCTTCCCTGTGCTAGTAGAATGTCTTTAATATCAACTTTATCGCTGTCTCTTTTCTAGGGCAATAAATGGAAAGGAAAAGGCTGAGATAGAGATCCATTCATCTATCCCTTCATCCAACCATTCAACTCTCCGGTTACTGACTGTACATTACATGCCTCACCTGAGTGTAGGGACTGAGGATGAAAAAATGGGCAGGATGCAGACCTGACCACTGAATGCTTCATAATCAACAGGGCAACCTCTCTGCATGTGGGTTACTGTACTGCCAATCTCCAAGTTTCATACAAAACAGAGTGCTGTGAGAGCACAGAGAAGAAAGCAACTCATTTTTTGGCCAGCATTTTGTATCTTATAGACTTTATTCAGCATTTCCTTAACAAACCTGTCCATATAGAATAGTAACTGATCTCCACAATGGTAACTCTGGGGTATTGCAAGATCCTAGGGTGCCCTCCAAATCACTGAAAAAAGACTTTAGAGTTGTCTGTATTTTATTATATTCTATGCCATAAATATTAAAATAAATTTTATATTCCCCCCAAGAACATTAACATAGTATTATGTGTCTAGGAAATGAATGATAAAGGTTTGTTGAATTAAGTCTAAATAATACCACTAGGGGCATTTCCTGATATTCAAGACATGTAGTTATGGACAAATAAATAAGATATACTTCAAATTCAAACTTTTGGAGGTTATATCTTCCAAGAGTTCATATCTACTGAGAAAAGATAATGTTATTAAAAAAATATGTTAAGGCTGGGGGCAGTGGCTCACACCTGTAATCCTAGTACTTTGGGAGGCCGAGGTGGGAGAATTGCTTGAGGTCAGGATTCAAGACCAGCCTGGACAACATAGCAAGACTCCATCTCTACAAAAACAAACAAATAAAAACATGTTAGATAAGTCCATTAATTGTTTTTCTGTAATAGGCTATGAGAGAGTAGTACTGAGGCATGTTACATTTCCAACTTTGAAACAGACGTCAAGGGCGTAACTGCTCCCTTCTACAACATGGTTCTTGATGTCATCATCAGATGCAATTCTAAGCCGAGGAAGCCATTGATCTGATCCAGTCATTCTGATTTCATTACATAGGATACTTGTTTATGACATTCACATATATTTTTTCCTTTTATTATTTTCTCTGAATACAATACAAATTCATGAGTCTTTTGCCAGCTTTGGGGAGAATCCAAGTTTAATGTTAGCTGATAACATGATTAATATCCATGTTTAGTTTCAACAAAGAAAGGAGGATAAAATTAAAGAAATCAGCCAGAATGTAGACCAAAAATAATTTAAATAAAATTTAAAATATCCTAAATTTAAGGTTATGCATTTCCAGAATCCAAGAGCTCACGAACCCATGGGAGTGTTAAGGGACTCCAACTAATCTGGAAAACAATTTTTCATTGCCTGTGGAGTGGAAAGTAGGCATAACATAAATAGTGCTATCATAACAAGACCGACAGCCTCATTTGACCATTTAAACTATATGCATATATAACTTCATTAACAATAGATTATTTTAAAGAATGCTATTAATAGTTGCTTGCTTTTCATAATAATAATTACTCTTTACTGAAGACCTTCTGTCTGTTAGGCATGGAGACAAACTTTTTTGAGACATTATTTGTAAGTTTTATATGACCCTGGAATTGAATTATTATCATCAACATTTACAGAGACAAAAACTACCCCTAAGAGAAGTTAAATGACTTTTCTAATACTACATCTATCTTGCTGTAAAGCTCACTCTCTGGCCAGGTGTGGTGGCTCATGTCTGTAATCTCAGCACTTTGGGAGGTCAAAGCAGGGGGACGGGGGTGGGGGGATCACCTGAGGTCAGCCTGATCAACATGGTGGAACCCTGTCTCTCCTAGGGTGTGGTGGCAGGTGCTTGTAATCCCAGCTACTCTGGAGGCTGAGGCAGGAGAATCGCTTTAACTTGGGAGATGGAGGTTGCAGTGAGCTGAGCTCATGCCGTCGTGCTCCAGCCTGTACGACATGAGTGAAACTCCGTCTCAAAGAAAAAACAAACATAAAAAATAAAATAAATAAATAAAGCTCACTCTCTGTCCTCCAGACCAGTCTTTATTCCTCTGAGGTAGTTCCCTAGGACCTAACTTAGGAACATTCCTTTTATGGGATTCCTGGGAACTGAGGCTCACTTAACTTTGCTGTGTGACATACATTCATGATGGTGGCAGCAATAACAGGATATTCTGAATTTGATCACAAGAAGTGACAACTTTGTTCTCTTCTAGCAGCTGGAGGCATTTAGAGGGCTTTTCTGATGGCCACTGAAGGAGAGAGAGCCCTCAGATGTCAGGGGACTTCCCAGTAGAGAAAGATACTGAGTAGAACTGCAAGGGTGGATGGCAAGTGTCAACCTGTGGATGAACTATGGCTTTTGATTCCCTTTTTTGGTGAGCTAGTTTCAGACTGCTGGGTTCTGTACAGGCAACTTCTAAGTAAACTAGAACTGACAGATAATACACATATAGCTAGGGCTGTAGCAACAGAAATCAATGCATTTCAAGTTCCACATAAGAGAAAGCAGTCAAGGTGTTTCAAGCCCTTTTAGAGTGATGAATGCAATTTACACAATAAGCAAGAAAACATGATTGGGACTAGATGGTGTAAGATCCCATCTAGGAAAAGGAAAATAAGTGTCTGATGGGGTGATGTTGCTAACCTTAGAAACTGCCGGCAAAATCAGCTTTGACAGTTATCAGAAAGACAAACACACACACAACTTTGTGAATATAAGCCAAAGAAATGGAAACATTCAGGGTGTGTGTTGATCCACATCACGCTCATAAAAGATAGGGCCCAGCCTGGAACGTGCAGTTGACTGCATTTGTTTCAAGCGAGTCTACCTTTCTTGCCTGATAGAAGTGGAACCAAATGACATCCAGGTCTAGAGACACACAGAGACATTTTATGCAAGTAGGGGGCAAGGGGACCCTGTATGTTTCCAGAGAGCTTTTGCCATGTCACTGCCAAATCTTAGACTAGTAGCTAATCAGAATGGCACAGTCCTCTGATGGAAGGCCTTATGAGGTACAAAATAAACGCACTGAAGTTGTTTTTTTAAATGACATCTCTTATAAAATAGGCCTCATGTATCCCCCAAACTGTAATGTACTACAATAATCTAATAACAGAGTGATGGGAGTTGAGGGAGATGTCCCCCTATGCCCTCCAAAGAGCAAACTCCCAACGTTGGGGTAAATCCTTCCCTTTCCTCTTCTGCAGAGGGAGCTTTTCAAGGAGGCAATAGCGTGTCCCTTGGGCTGAGCCTGGGCTTAGTAGAGAGACTCTGTGTGTAATTTTGGATCAGCATCCCTGCTCTGCTATTCTGTGACCTTGGGCAAATTACCTAACCTCTCTGAAGGAGAGTATCATCTGTTGTCAATGGGGATCATGTGATCCCCTCCTTCAGAGCATGACTGTGAGCATTCAGTGGGGTAATGCGTATGGGACACGCAGCAGAGCCTGCACACGGTCAGCACTCAATAGATGTTACTTTTATAAAGCTACGTCATTATTCTAAGCTTCCCTTCCTAACTTTTAAACTGGGCATAATACAAGCCTCCCGCCCCCGACCATGGAGCGGTCTATGAGATTCAAGCTAATGTAGATAGGGAGTCTGGCTCACGATGAGCCCTTGATGAATGGTGGTCGTTATTCCTTGGTCCTGTAAACCCTATCAGAGATTAGAAATGCAAAAGGAAGCCAGGTGCCATGGCTTATGCCTGTAATCCCAGCACTTTGGGAGGCCAAGGTGGGTGGATCACTTGAGGTCAGTAGTTAGAGATTATGTTAGAGACAGTGAAACACGGTCTCTACTAAAAATACAAAAATTAGACAGGCATGGTGGTGGGCACCTGTAATCCCAGCTACTTGGGAGGCAGAGGTTGTAGTGAGCCAAGATTGCACCACTGCACTCCAGCCTGGGCAACAGAGCGAGACTCCATCTCAAAAAAAGAAATGCAAAAGGATTCAGTAGTCTGAAGGTTGATCCCAGGACACACACAAACTGAATGAAGATGAATTAGGTGAATAAGGTTCCGTCTCTCTTCACTTTTTAACCTCATTCAATTAGGCTCTTCACGTTGATGCACCACTGGTTCATCTGGCTTCAGGTTCAGGCTCCACCCCAGGAGTGACTTGTTAAGACGTGCTTGTTTCCTGGGTCCCAGGACTATGTGCTCTCCTAAACTATCTTGCATTCTTGCTTAATAGCTAATAGCTGGAGAAAAATGGTCTAAAGAAGTGTTTCCACCTGTCCTTACTTGCGCCTGTCTTGTTTACTGCACATAAAAGATTAAGAACTCATAGTTTAAAAAATCAAATCTGGTCTGACATAATCCCGTGTTCCAAATCACTATTGTTTTGTAACAAATCAGCCTGAAACTTTAAGGCTTAGAACATTGACAACCTTTTTATTATCCTGCTGATCAGGACTTGGGAAGGGTTCAGATGGGCAGGTCTGGCTCTGGGTTTCTCACGTGCTTGCAGTCAAACTGTGGCTGGAGTCTCAGTACTTCTCCATCTGGGCTCTTTGAATGCGAGTGCTTGCAGGGGGGCTTTAGCTCTCCGGCAGGAGTGTTCCAGAGAACCAGGAGGAAGCTGCATCGCTGTTTATGACACAGCCTCAAAAGCAGGACTGATTATATACTTCGTGGGCCCAAGGCAAGGTGAAAACGTGGGCCCCTTGTTCAAAAATTCTTAAGAAGCTCGAGTGCAACAGCAGAGCATTAAACCAAGTGCAGGGCTCTTCTGAGCATGGGGCCTCTATGATTTCATAGGTCTCATGCCTATGAAAGTCACATGGTGTCACTGTAAACATACTTTATTGGTTTGCCAGTCACTAAAGTCAGATTCAAGGGGGAAGGGATGTAGAACCTACATTTAAAAAAAATTAATTTTTGTTGATACATAGTAGGTATATACATTTATAGGGTACGTGAGATATTTTGAGACAGGCATACAATGTGTAATAATCACTTCAGGGTAAATGGGGTATCCATCACCTCAAGCATTTATCCTTTGTATTACAAACAGTTCAATTGTTTACTTATTTCAAGTGTGAAATTAAGTTATTTTTTACTATTGTCACCCTGATGTGCTGTTAAATACTAGATCTTTTTTACTCTATGTTTTGAATCTATTAACCATCCCAACTTCCCCCTCTTCCTACCACCCTATTACTCTTTCCAGCCTCTGGTAACCATCATTCTACTCCCTATCTCCATGCATTGAATTATTTTACTTTTTAGCTCCCAAAAATAAATGAGAAAATGTGAAGTTCATCTCTCTGTGTTTGTCTTACTCCACTCAACATAATGACCTCCAGTTCCATTCATGTTGTTGCAAATGACAGAATCTCTTTTTATTTATTTATTCATTTTTTTGTGGCTGAATAGTGCTCCACTGTGTATATGGAACACATTCTCCCCATCCATTCATTTGTTGATGGACATTTAGGTTACTTCCAAATCTTGGCTATTGTAAACGGAGCTGCTACAAACATGGGTGTGCAGATAAATTCTTTGATATACTGATTTCCTTTCTTTTGGGTATATAGCTAGCAGTGGGATTGCTGGATCAGATGGTAGCCCTATCTTTAGTTTGCGGAACCTCCATATTGTTCTCTATAGTGCTTGTGCTAATTTACAATCCCACCAACAGAGTACGAAGAGAACTCGCCTTTTGCAGACAGGAGTATCGAATAATTTGCAGAGATGTATTACAATCTTCACATCCAGTTTCCTGTGATGCCGCTTCTCTTTTACTTTTCTGTCTTTTGCTGATCATTCTCTGTTTTACATTAATTCTTGCTGCCTGTGGCTCATCGTTTCCTCATACAGTCAGCCCTCCATATCTGCAGGTTTTATATCCTCAGATTCCACATCCTCTGATACAACCAACTACTGATGGAGAGTATTTTGGAAAGAAAAAAACCGATATAAGAATAAAAATAATACAAATCAAAAACAACATAATATAACAACTATTTTCATGGCCTTTACATTGTTCCAGGTATTATAAGTAATTTAGAGAATGTGCATAGATTATATGCAAACACTATGCCATTTTATACCAGGGATTTGAGCATCTGTGGATTTCAATATCCTTGGCAGTTCCTGGATCCAATCCCTCAGGAAGACAGAGGGATGACTTTATTAGCGTCGTTAGTACTAATCTGCACATTTTTTTTTAGTTTTCATATTCGATTCATTAAATAGTAAGCCTTTAACAACTTTATGGAAATAGGACTTTCTAATTTCCTTGACAAAATGCTTCCCACCTACCTGGAAAAGGCTTGTCAGAGTTTTCTGCCTTTCACTGAGCTCTCTGCTCCATGGCCAGCTGCCTCTGGGCTGTGTCCCTTTGTGTTTAACATCTGCCAGTATAGAGGGAGGGGTTGAATTCATTGAATTACTCAAAGAGAAAGAATAACTTCTTTATTGGGGTTCAAACTGAAAAGAAAAAATGTATGCGTTCTGCCCCCACCCCAGCGCGCACGCAAACACACACACACGCACACACACACACACACACACCACCCTTTGGACAGATGTGTGAACAGTGCTCTCTACTTGGACACATTGAGCATCTTTGTCTGCTGCAGCTGAGGGGTCTATTTAATCTTCATTGTCATATGACCTTCATTAAGATTTTCCAGATTATTTTCTTCCACCCAGGTCACTGAGTTTCTAACTTCTTAAAAATTAATTAGATATTAACTAGCTTGTTTATGTCACTTTAAGTTTGCTTGGCATTAAATTCTTAGAAATTAATTAGATGTTAACTAGCACGTTTATGTCACTTTAAGTTTATGCAATACTTTCAGCTGTATTACCCAACTGCAACCTCAAAAGAAACCCCTGTCTTATTTGTCCATATTGATAGTTGAGAAACTCGAGGTTCAAAAATGTAAGTGTTCTTTTTAAGATCACACAGCTTTTAAGACATGGAACTGGGAACTACAGCATGTCTTCTAACTCCAAGTACCTACTGTGCATATGCACTGTATCATGCTAGTGCTACTGAATTTCAGTGCAAACTTCTTCATTATTTGTGTCAACAAGGCTCAGTGGTGCTGACAACAGATAATCTGCCCGAATATTTCAAGGTCTTGCTTAACATTTTTTCTTTCTTAATTTTTTGATAGATAATATGTGAACATGATAAAAAATTAAAAAAATACAAGTTTTCCTCCATCCTTGATCCTAAAATGTACATATATAGCTGTATACATATATGCCTAATATACATGCAAATGGTAAAATACTGTATGTTTTGTTCTACACCTTGATTTGTTTCACATAACGGTATAACTTGGAGCTCATTCAGCACACCTAGAGCTATCTCACTCCTGTTAATGACTGTAGAATCTTTTCTTTCTTCCCTTCCTCTTCCCTACCTCCTTTCCTCCCTCCCTCCCTTCCTTCCTTTTCTTCCTCCCTTCCTAGCTTCCTCCTTTCTTTCATTCCCTTCCTTCCCCTCCTTCTCCCCCTTCCCCTCTTCCTGCTCTAATTTTTAAGAAGTTAGAAATTCAGTGGCCTGGGTGGAAGAAAATAATCTGGAAAATCTTAATGAAGGCCAATGACAATGAAGATTAAATAGACCCCTCAGCTTTCCCTTCCTCCTTCCCCTACCTCTCTTTTCCTTTCTTTTCTTTTCTTTCAAGACAGGGTCTTGTTCTGTCACCCAGGATGGAGTGTACTGGTGTGATCATAGCTCACTGCCCCCTCAAATTCCTGTGCTCAAGAGATCCTCCCGTCTTGGCCTCCTAAAGTGCTGGGACTACAGGCATGCACCACCTCGCCTGGCTACTCTTTAAATATTTTGTAGAGATAAGGTCTTATTTTTTTTGCCCATGCTGGTCTTGAACTCCACATCGGGCTCCCAAAGTTCTGGGATTACAGGCCACCATGACTGACCAAGATTATTTTGTTGCATGTATGTGCTATCACTTACTTAATCAGTCTCCAACGGAAGGATATTTGATTTGTATTATTTTATATTATCAAAAAATATTGCATTAATTTCCCTTTTTTGTATACATGTGAAAATATTTTTATTAGATATACTAGGATCAGAATATGTATATGTAAAGGTTACACAGATATTTAATTTTGATGTAAGTAGAATTTGTGGGTCAAAAATATGTACATTTATATTTTTGACAGATACTCCCAGATTTCCTTGTATGAAGATTGTTCTAATCACCTTCTCACCAACATTGTATGAGAGCCCTTGTTTCACTTTTCTAATATGTAATCACATTTTTGTTTTTCACCAATGTGATAGTTAAAAATGGTATCGTATAGTGTTTTTTGAGTTTCACTTATTTTGAGTAAGGTTGACCACTTTCTAATATGCTGGAAAGCCATTTGTATTTCATTTTTGTGAGTTACTGTTTCTACCCATTTTTTTCTTTTGTATTGTTGATATTTTCTTATTGATTTGTTGGAATATTTTTATACATTGCAAATGATTTTTGCTTTTTGTTATATGTAAGCTGGAGAAAGAGCATTTTCAGGCAGAAGAAATAGCAAATGAAAATATCTTGAGGCATATAAGAAGAAAAGAAAGAACCACGGGGTGATTTTTCTCCATGTTGTGGCTTCTTTACATGTAGAAATTAAAAATATTGTATAGTCAAATTCATTTTTTTAATATTACAGCAGATTCTACATAGTTTCAAGACCACCTGATTTTGAGGTTGTAAAAATTTATCCCATGTTTCCTTTTAGCAATTTTAATGGCTTCATTTTGTACGTTGAAATCTATCCATCAATAATTTATTTTTTGTGAAAGGTCAAAAGTCAAAATGTGTTTCCCTCAGATGGCTATTCAGTTGTTCTGATGGTTATTGGACAATCCGTCTTTTACCTACTGATTTGAAATGACACTTTGACCGTATCTTAAATTCCTGCATGTATTTGAGTCCATTCCAGGACTCCCTGTTGTGCTCTATTGTTCTGTTCTTCCAGGCATAATATCATATTGTTTTAATTAGTATAGCTTTATAATATCTTTTGCTCTCTACTTGGACTTACCTTCTCATTATTCACTTTTCTCAGAATATTCTTGACTGTTCATTTTTCCATATTAACCTTAGAGCTCATTTTTCCATGTTAACCTTAGAATCAGCTGGTTTCATTCTAAATATTCCTGTTGGTGCCTTTATTGAGATAACTTTGAATGGACATGTTTAATTTAATATTGAGTCTTACTAGTTATTCCTCTGAATTTTAAGATGAGTTTTCTTGAAGTCAACAACTATATAAGGACAAGCATTAATACTATTCTCATTTTACAGAGGCAGCAGAAATCTTCTGAGAGGTTGAAAACATTTCTTATTCCTCAAGTTCACAAAACTGACAAGCCTTGGAAAGGGCCTAGGCCCAGATGGTCTCCCTTATGCACTTGATCTTCCATCTACTCAGTCTCATCTATGCCCTTATGACAGGGAGAGGCAGCTCCTGGAAACCGATGACACATCTGTTGTGGCATGCAGTCAGACAAACCAGCATGGGGTGGCAAAATAGCATCGGCTTTGTGCCTAGCAAGATCCCAGTTTCCTTCATGACTTTGTTATTTCCTATCTGTGAGACCTTGCAGAAACTGTTTCTTAGACAGTATTTGATTTGCAGAGGATTAGGAGACTATGCCCTACCTAATACTTGGCACTTGGAGGCACTCAATCAATGGTATGTTCCCCAGACCCCTTCAGAAAGGTGTTAAATTCTTTTCCCATGTGACACTGATCTTAGTGATCCCTTTGTAATGTTAAGCTTACCAGACTGGTGATTTTCCCTTACAGATGAAGTTTCAGGCTACATAATAAGGGGATAATCTTCAGGCCACATAGGGAAAGGGGCTCTGCTTAGGGTGGCACGTGGCCTTGCTCTCCACAGCTTCCCCATTCAGCTGTGCTAAGGCCTCTTGTCTGCCCCTTCAGGATCCTTTTTGGGGGTCTTCATTGGAGGCTTTCCCCTGCTCCCCCACCCTTTCTCTAGGGATAATTTTTAATAGAAAACAGCCATTTAAAATGAATCCACTTAGAATAGGACCAAAACTTTATAGTAAATAGTGAAAAATGTCTAAATTGGTTATTGGTTATCTTGGAAAATAAAACTAAAAATTATAAAAAGTTCTCTTTTTGGGATAAAATTAACACAATAATTACACGTTTAGAGTGAACAGAGAATGAATCATGATTGATTCATTTTTGGTATAAAATGTTTCAAAGATAATTGTATGATTATATATATTTATATCACATTTTTGCATCACAAGGAAAAAGTTGAGCACTTCATTAGTTTTCCTAAGGGTCTCTCTTCATCAGGAGGAATTTCGGTAACACTGGCTTTGCTGGATTGAAGAGTTCTGTCTCTGCAGGAGGCTCATTTGTCAATGGCTTTGCTTGTAATTCCAGCGGCTCTCACCCATAACTTTGGTCAACTTCATGAATTCATTCACCTTTTGCAAGTTTGGCAATTTCACATTGCAATTGTGTTGCATGAATTTGTACTGATTTTTTAAATGAAGTTTGTGGCATGTGAGAGTCAGTGTAGTAAACTGAAATAATTGTCCCCCAGTCATGTCCATGTTCTAGTTCCTGGAACTGGTGAATGTTACCTTATAGACAAAGGGGACTTTGCAGATACGATTAAATTAATGATCTTGAGATCTTCAGGATCTTATCCTGGATTATCCAGGTGGGTCTGATGTAACACAGAGGTTCTTAGAAGAGGGGCACAGGAGATCAGAATGAATAGTAGGACATGTGTTCATAAAAGCAAGAGATTGAAATGAGAGATCAGAAGAGACTGGAATTTCCCATCAGCCAGGAAAAGCCCACAGCCTCTAGAAGTTAGAAGAAACAAGGAACAGATTCTCTCCTGGAACTTTCAGAAAGAACAAACTCTGCCAATCCCTTCATCTTAGGCCTAGAATTCCTTCCAGACTTCTGACCTTCAGAACTGTAAGAGAATAAATTTGTGTGGCCTTAGACCACTGACTAAGTTTGTCTAATTTGTCTCAGCAACAATATGAAACTAATACTGTCAAATAGTAACCAAAGTTCTGATGAGAGCACAGGAGTGAATAAATCTTGTCATGAGGAGTGTCAGTCCATACTGAATACTTTAATGACTTTGTCTTCTTCATATAGCCTATTGTGATGTATGTGTCTGTAGGTGTACACATGTGTGTGTGTGTGTGTACAAAGGAAAAGTAATATTCAAAGGGCAATTGGTATAAACTTTTCCTTTCTTCCGTCTTATCAGGAGTGGGGATTCTTCCTCGCAGAATGCCCGTATCCAGTTAGGGAAATGGTTGAAGACAAAAACTGAAGAAGCCACGGAAGACTGGTGATTGCACTTAAGAAACAGCCTGAAACTATCTGAGGCCTGAAGGAAGATGCTGACAGGTTAGTCAGACGTCCAGCCAAGTGATGCTAGAATATTTTCAGAGACAGAGAATGAGAATAGGTGCAGCTACGCCAAGAGGGAGGACTCTGGGGTGGGAGGAGCGGGGGAGCAGAGAGAAGTCAGGAGGATTTTAGAAAGTTTTACTGTGTGTTGTGTACTGTAACTTATACCTCTGCTGCTGCCCAACCAGCCCCTGCTTCATGGAAATCTTTAATAACGATCCAGGGTTAGGCTTTTGTTTATTTTTAAAAATAGCTCTGGAGTGCAGCTGGTCCTAAAGTAGGAGGAGGCACAATTTTATCTGGATGGCATGTTATCAAAAACTTTTATTATTTCTTACCAGAGGCTTCTCAGCCTGGTCTCTCTGACCTATAATCTAGGCTGGGACCCAGAATGCCTGCAGCTCTGGTCTTTAGCATTTTGAGTGAAGCCTTCTTGTTGGCTGTCTTCTTACAGGCTGCCTTCATGGCAATTTGTTCTTTCTGAGCAGCTGCTTTATGGGAAAGGCCTTCGAGAGAGAAGCCTTTTTAACCTCAGCTTTATGCTTCTGTTTCTCATTTTCTCTGCTTTTCTGAACTTGTAACAAACATCTGTCATTTTGGAACTTCTTTCTCTGGCTATAATCTTTTTGGTTTATCTTGTAACTGACTGTTTTGGATGGATACTCCTTTCTGGGGCAGCTTCTATACTGTTTGATGAGCACCGTGTGGAGATTTGCGAGTAAAGTCAATGAACTGTGTATGTTTGCACACCAAAAGCTCACATCATTATACTACTTCATACACCATCAACCGAGGTTCAGTTCTGATCAATAATAATGATGACTGCAACCAGTCTCCCAGCATGTAGCCCACAGGAAATGCAGACTCCCCAGCCAGCTTCCATATAGTGTTTGGTGACTTCCAGCCTGAAGCACTGGAGGCTTCTGTGCAGTTTCAGTTACATGTTTCCTTTGCTGTGTCCCTGCCTTGGCCCCAGAGAGAATTAAATATGCTTTTCGACTTTGAAATATCCTCTGCATGTTATTGGGCTTGTGGGTTCTGCTTGAAATTATCCTAAAATGTGCTTTGTGATTTGAGTGGTTTAATTTTATTACTACTTTTTCCCCAACTGAAGTTCGGCTGAATGATTAACAGTTGGCTAGAGAGGTCATTCAGGAGGCACAACTCACTGGGAATTCCACTGCAGATCCTCACGTGTTCAGCTTTCCATTCCAGCAACGACTTCCTCCCTGGAAAGAGGGGCTCTGTCTATGTATTTATGATCTGAGCGGATCAAGTCAGGGAGAACATAATGGGATTTATTTTTCTCTGGGGTCTGAAAGTCTTGCACTGCAGCGTCCATATGGACCATCTTGCCTTGCCAGTGCTCCATGAAATGTGGCTGAGTCCAAAGAGCTGGGGCCTCCAACTGGCCCGTGTACCAGGAGGCAGGCACGTGGTGTGGCTGGTGTATGGAAGTTTTATGGCTTTGAGAGTATAATTAAGTCCTGAGTGATGGCTGCAGAAAACTAATAGCTCTGGAAGCGCAAAATAAGGAGTCTTTAGCATAAACGAAAAGCAAGGACTTGTTTCAGGAAATTTTTGACAAAGGTGAAACAAATGGACAAGCCTGAGTTACTTTTTTTTTTTTTTAATAGATTTGGTGAGCAGAGGAATCTGTTACCCAACGGAATCATTTACTAAGCAAAGATGAAAATTCTTAGATAAATATCTATGTTTTGCCTGGTGGCTGGCATGCTAGGATTATTTTGACAGAAAGTAAATAGCAGGGTAATATGTGTGACTTGAGAGAAAAAAATTTGGGTCAACTCATGTTATTCTGTGAAAAGATCCAATCAATTTCACTCCCATTGCCAGAGGAAGAAGTTATGTAGCCACATTGGGTAAGGCTCACAAATTACTCTACAATCAAGAAGTAAATAATATCTAAACCCTACAAATTGAATTTTTATTAAGAAATTCATCTCTGCTTACCTCAGGGTTTATAAAATCTTTTAGAGCTTGTAGAGAAAGGCAATATATCTCAATGTACAAAACCAGATTGATTGGGGTGAGGAATTTTAATTCTTAGGGTCAGGAATATGCCTCACCTTTTAAAACAGGCTTAATGAGAAAGGAGCAGACAAATGTTGCTTTAAAAGCGATTCTAATTCTTCTTGTGTTGTCTTTTATCTATATTACCACTCCTGTTGCTAGTTTCATGTACTTTACAAATTGGGATTAATGGCTTTTTTTTGCATAAGAGTTTCAAGGTCACGATTTCATAAATTGAGTAAATAAATAAATCCCTCTCTATCATTGACTTTCTGTGTACTTAACATCTATATATTTATTACTTTCTGCATTCGTAAGATGCCAGTACTGCTATTAATAAAATTTGTATTTCCTGTACCAGAGCTTGTTGTTTAATCAAAAAATATAAGTGGCAAGGCTTAGCATAACATTTTTCAACGATGAACAAGTGAAAATGTTTATTCTGCTTTGCGCTGCCCATTTTCAGATTCTCTTCTATAAGAATGGATGATAAAAATAACAGCTACAGTTTGAGAAATTATGTGAAAGGTATTTTGCTTGTAGGTGCTCATTTAAGAAAGGTATTATTATTCCTATTTTATGGTGAAGGAAACTGAGATTGAGAGAGTTTAAGGAACTTGTCTGTGTAATTAAGGGTGGTTTCAGAGCCAAATTTTGAATGCTGGGCTGTGTTGACTCTGAAAGCCTGTCTCTTTCTACAATTTCCCATCATATTTCAAAAACTACATCCCTTTTGACCTATGATTTAGGTCATATATCCCTTTACAGCTCTGCCCCTTGACCCCTTCTCTGACCTCTACCAGTTACAGAGGTCTGTGTCATGGAGCATTGTTGAGCAAGAGTTTCTGATGTGGCATCAGTCAGGGTAGGCTGGATTATGCTGTGGTATAAGCAACCCTAATATCTCAGTGGTTTGAGATAGCAGAGACTTATTGCCTGTCATTTGTCCAAACTACATGTCCAACTTGGAAGTGTCTCTGATTTGGAATTTCCCTAGGATTAGGCTGTTGGAGCCTCCAACATATGGTACATTGCTGGACCCTGTGACAGGGTGAGGGAACAGGGTCAATCAGGCATGGGATCTTCAAGGCTTCTGATGGGAAGTGACACATGGACTTCCTCTCTCATGTCCTTGTCCAGAGCATTTCACTTGACCCCACCTAACTTCACAGGAGCAGGCATGGTACTACCGTATCTCCAGAAGGGAGGGAACAAGCAGTGTCAGTGAATGGCACACTACTATGTATATCCAAAATAAAGCTATGTTGATCTTAAAATAAATACATGTTAGCTTTAAAAAATTGCAATACATAATAGTTACAATTTAAAGAGTTCCCTAGACCCATTCCTAAGGACCAGAAAAGACATGACTGCTCCAGAGATTGTTCTAATTCGGTAACCTACATTAACGACTTCCTTGTAGCAGAACTGAGAGGTGACATGTTTTCCTTCTCTAAAAAGGCACTATTTATAACGACTTGTTTGTTAGCTGGATTTGAAGGAAGAGATAGAGGTAGATTTAAAAGTAACCAGCACAGATGTGTTGCAAAAATAATGGAAAGGACAGAAAAATTGTCCTAGTTCATCTGGGCTTCTCCCCAAGGGTTCCCATTTATATAATCCATGTAAGACTGAAAACTGGAATTTAGTGTTTTAATTCAAATGAGATAGATCGCTAGGTACCTTCTTCTAGATTGTTTTTGTAAAATAGGAAGGTGTAAATTAACTCTCAGGTGTCAATTTGAACGAGCCCATGAGGCAAATGACAGGAAGATTGGTTAGAGAAATTTCTCCAGCAGAGAGGACTACGTTGGTTGGGGCTTGGAGGCAAGAGAAACCTTAGCTGCCCTAAATAAAAATTCTATGCAGTGATTGCAATTAATAGTCCGTCACATGAAAATAGAATGAAATCACCTGGAACTCTGTCCTATAGCTGAGTTCAGAATTTGTGATTTTTAACTTTGGCATTTTAATTTTGTGCTGCTTTCAACAAAAGCTAAGCATAGCAATTCCACAAAGGCATAATATAACTACTGGAGCTCTTAGCTTCTACCTTGCAGTGTCTGGCAATGCTCTTGCATGCTCTGTGAAAGATGCAATCACACAATCAAAGTAATATTTTCCCTGAGGTTCCCTGGGGCAGACTGGTTCTGCAATTTTCCAGTAATTGTTTTAGAAGGACAGCCTGGATTTGGTTTTACTATTAGATCTTTCCCCCTGGATTCTCCACACTGTGGGTCCTGGCTTCTCTGCTGCCAGTCTCACTAAGTACCGGAGATTGGGGTGGAATGGCGTGTACCATTCATTACCCAGTGGGATTTGGTGCTTCTCTGAATGGACTCCCTAATCCACAAATCCCCACTATCTGTGCAGGCTGGAACATAAGTATCTTTCCGAAGTAGGTGATAAGGTTAAAGAATTCTTGGGCATCTGGATTCTGTGGCATGAGGAGTGAGTTGCTCTTTAAGATTAATATACTTTCTTTTGAGTTCACAACCCCAGAAATAACTAAGGTTTGTGCCTATAGATCTTTTTTTCCCTTTTATTTATCAGCCTCCATAGCAAACCTTGAAGTTGATAAGCCACATACCATTGCTACGATTATTAGTTTTTCCTTCCATTTCATAGGTAAGAACATAAATGGAGGCTCTGGGTGTTTGGCCAAGTCAAAAAGCTACAAAATGCTAGAATCTGGCTTTTCAGACTCCAAGTCCTGTGCTCTTTTCTTATACAATGCTTGTTAGTATTCTGGCCATGAGGTTTAATAACACGGGAACAATAATAATCCAGTGTCCCCTCCCTTCATTGTCCCCAGAGTTTACCAGTGGTTACAACCGACCCGGACTTCCTGTGAGGCGCCGCTGGTGGTCTGGTGCCCTCTGCTGGTAAAGCCGCTTGGCTTTCTTGTTGCTTGGTTTCCTCTGCATTTTTATCTCCATCTTCCTGGCGCAATATCTTTCAGCAGAGTGTGCCGTTCTTATACGAAGGTAAGAAGCCATTCTGCTGGGCATCTTACTTGAAGAAAAACTCAGAGAGACTCAAAGAAAGCAGGACTTGGCATTTCTTCAACAGTATACCCCTGTGTGTGAACGCTGCCTTTTTCCTGCCATCCGCCGAGGGGGAACTTTCAAGTACTCAGTTCCCATTGTGGCCCTTGGCCCCCTCAGCTCTGGCATTCTTTTAATTCCCTTTGAAAGAGAGTGTACATTCTTCTCCAGAACACACAAGGGGAGGCAGCCAAGAAGAAGAGAAGTCTGGGAGACCTGGAAGAAGTTAGGCAGGAGCGCCTCATCCTCAGGGAGCCATGATGGAGACAACCCATGACTCGACCCTAGAAAGGCAGGTCAGCTTCTGCAGAGTGGTAGTGAGCGCAGGCTCATGGTGGAAAGAGGCAGGTCTTCGTGGACTGGGGCCAAGTCCAACAGATCAGCTGAGACGACAAGTCAGGCAAGTAGAAATTTAGTCGACCTGCTTAAGCCAGAGACAGATGAGTGACTCAACTGGTTAAGATTTGGTTAGTATTTTTTTTTTTTAGTAGAGACGGGGTTTCACTGTGTTAGCCAGGATGGTCTCGGTCTCCTGACCTCGTGATCCGCCCGTCTCGGCCTCCCAAAGTGCTGGGATTACAGGCTTGAGCCACCGCTAAAAAAAAAAAATACAAAAAACTAGCCGGGCGACGTGGCGGGCGCCTGTAGTCCCAGCTACTCGGGAGGCTGAGGCAGGAGAATGGCGTAAACCCGGGAGGCGGAGCTTGCAGTGAGCTGAGATCCGGCCACTGCACTCCAGCCTGGGCGACAGAGCTAGACTCGTCTCAAAAAAAAAAAAAAAAAAAAAGATTTGGTTAGTAAAAGGCTAGGGTTCTCACATGCTCACTTGAAATTTTTGTTCCCTAGTCTTCTCTGGGAAAGTAGAAAATAAATTGTGCGGTGACCCTGCTGCTGTCAAAAGGAGTTGTCAATTTGCATCAGTTGTCAGTTTGCATAGTTTATAATACACTGTCTAGAGGTTGTTATTAATAATTAGGATTTTCACTCTGATGAGTCATGGAGCAATTTATGTAAATTACAACACACAACATTATCTGGAACAAGCATCAGAAGAAAGGTGGCAAATTACCTATATCAGTGGTTCTTAAAGTGTGGTCCCTGGACCACCATCATCATCATCATCTGGGAACACATTAGAAATGCAAATTCTTAGGCCCCATGCCAGACCCATTGAATCAGAAACGCTGGAGGTGGGCCCAGCAATCTGCAGTTTAACAAGCCCTCCAGGCGATTCTGATGCACACTCAAATGTAAGCAGCACTGCCTTAGATTATAGTATAAGTGATGAATACTAGATCATTTTCACTAAGGAAGGCCTATAAATGTGATGGTTGGAGGGAAAGGAGGCAGGAATATGAGGCAACAATTTGAAAGACACATGTCTGCTATGTACTGAATAGTAAAGATTGCTTGAGGTTTGACCGTGAGATAAATTGAGCTAATAACAATACCATATAGCTTAAAGTTAAATTGCCACGATCACAAAAGGACAAGGTGGAGAGTCTGAAAGAAATGATGATAACTGGGATTGATCAGGTCCATTCTGTGATTGTTCTAGGGCATTGCTGTGAGGCTGCCCTGTGTTCTGACACTGTGACCTTCTTGGATAGAAATGCAGCAAAATTATATCTTCTTGAAAAGGTCAAGACCAAAACGATTTCATAGAAATTAATTTTCTTAGGGGGAAAAAGGAATTGACAATGTCATGTGAAAATTTTATTGAAAAATGTTTATTCAATTTAGGTAATAGTAAATGATAAAGCATCAGAAATGTCTTCTTTGATCTTTTATTAAAAGTATGATTCATAAGACTTCAATGAAAAAAGATACAAAAGGCCCATAAGCATTATTCTCATCTTCACCACCTAGTTATTTCTTTCTTGAAAAAACAGCATTTCTTTAACATGGTGTGAGATAATAAAGGGCTTCTGGAGAATTTAGTCCTTATGGCTGAGATTCCTGAAATTGCCAAATAAGTCACTGATTGTCATTTTGTGTGAAAGAGATGAAGAAAAACCTGTTCTCAATTACTGGGCAGCTGGTATGTTTTAATTGTTTGCTTTTTATAAGCAGTAAAATAGAAGGAGTATTCCTTAAGTATCCTTATATGCTATTAATGCAGTGCTTCTCACATGCATTGTGCATCATGATCCCCAGGGAACTTGTTAAAAATGCAGATTGGTCGCCTTTTGAGGTTTTGATTTAGTAGGGATATGATTTTTAACAAGCATCCAAATGATTTTGGTGTAGGTGGTTTGAGGACCACACTTTTAAAAACCCTGCCCAGAGCCTACCCATAATTTATGTGCTGATTATTTGAGCGTATCTGAAAGTGACTGACAATTTATAAAATGCCAGTTTAGTGTAGATAAAGACCTAACAGTGAGCAACAGCTGCTTATTCCAATAGAGCCTTGTTGTTTGGCATTTGGGGAAAATGAGCACTATACATAAGATAATTTTTAAAAATTAATACATTTTTTTTAGAGCTGTTTTAGGTTTACAGGAATTTGAGTGGATAGTACAGAGAGTTCCCACATATTTCCTCTCAGCTATGTCTCAGTTTCCCTGTCACCTATGTCTCAGTTTCCCTGGATACACTTGCTACTGTTGTACACTCACACTTGTTAGTATTGACTGATACTGATACCTTATTATTAAATGAAGTTCAGAGTTCAGGGTTTACTCTTTGTGCTGTATATTCTATGGGTTTTGACAAATGTATAATGTTCTGTATTCACCATTAAAGTGCCCTACAGAACAGTTCCAGTGCCCTCAGAATCCCCTGTGCTCCACCTATTCATCTCTTACCCACTCCCCTGTTCCAAACTTTTGGCAACCATTGGTCTTTTCATTGTCGCTATCCTTTTGGCTATTTCAGAGTGTCTTCTTGTTGGGGTTCCATCAGGTTGGTGGGAAAAATATTAAAGATATAGTAATAGTCAAAAACTCTCTTGGAAGGCCTGAGAGTTTTTGACTATTACTATGACTATCTTTAAAGTCCTGAGAGTTTTTGACTATTACTATAACTATATTTAATATGTTTCCCACCAGCCTGATTGAAACCCAACATCTTCTATAGTTGAATCATATAGTATAGTATGTGTATAGTATAGTAGCCTTTTCAGGTGGTTTCTTTTCACTAGGCAACATGAGTTTAAGATTGCTTTATGTCTTTAAGTGGCTTGATAGCTCATTTTTTTATTGCTGAATAATACTCCATTATATGGATATACCACAGTTTGTTTATCCATTTACCTTTTGAAGGACATCTTAGTTGATTTCAGTTTTTTTGCAATTATGAGTAAAGCTACTATAAACATTTGTGGGCAGGTTTTTGTGTGGACTTGAGTTTTCAACTTATTTGGGTAAATACCTAGTTGTGCAATTGCTGAGTTGTATGGATAAGATGAGGTTTAAGCTTTGTTAAGAAACTGCAAAGCTATCTTCCAAAGTGGCTGTACCATTTTGCATTCCCACTATCAATGCATGAGATGTTGTTCCACATCCTTGCCAGCATTTGATATTGTTAATTTTTCTGGGTTTTCACCATTCTAATAGGTATGTGGTAGTATCCCACTATTATTTTTTATTTTACATTTTTATTTTTATTTTTGAGACAGAATCTTACTGTGTCACCCAGGCTGGAGTGCAGTGGTGTGATCTTGGCTCACTGCAACCTCCGCCCCCTGAGTTCTAGATTCTTCTGCCTCAGCCCCACGAGTAGTTGGGATTACAGGCGCCTGCCACTGTGCCCAGCTAATTTTTGTGGAGACAGGGTTTCACCATCTTGGCCAGCCTGATCTTGAACTCCTGACCCCATGACCTACCCATCTCGGCCTCCCAAAGTGCTGGGATTACAGGAATGAGCCACCACGCCCGGCCTATCCCACTATTATTTTAATGTACAATTCCCTAGTGACATATGTTGAATATCTTTGCATATATTTATTTACCATCTGTATATCTTTTTTAGTAAGGTATCTGTTCAGATATTTTGACCATTTTGTAATTAAGTTGTTTGTTTTCTTGTTGAGTATTGAGTTCTTTGTGGATTTTGAATACAAGTCTCTTATCGGATATGTTTGGCAAATATTTTCTCTCAGTCTGTGGCTTGCTTTTCATTCTCTCAATAGTTTCTTTTGTAGAGCAGAGTTTTTAATCTTCATGAAGCCCAACTTACCAATTTTTTATTTCATTGATTATGTTTTTGGTGTTGTATCTAAAAAATTATTACTGTACAAAATGTCATCTAGATTTTCTCCAATTTTTATTTCTAGGAGTTTTATAGTTTTGCATTTTACATTTAGCTCTATGATCCATTCTGAGCTAATTTTTGTGAGGGTGTAAAGTCTGTGTCTGGCTTCATTTTTTTTATACATGTGGATGTCCAGTTGTTACAGCACCATTTATTGAAAAGACTATCCTTTCTCCATTGAATTATCTTTTGCTATTTAGTTTAATATCAGTTGACTATATTTGTGTGGGTCTATTTTTGGGGTCTCTGTTCTGTTCCCATGATCTATTTGTCTGTTCTTATACAAATACCACACTGTTTTGATTATTGTAGCTTTATAGTAAGTCACAGCGTCAGGTAATGTCAGCCCTCCAACTTTGTTCTTTTTCAGTATTGGCTTTTGTAGTCTTTTGTCTTTTCATTTAAACTTTAGTTTACATGTTTGTCGATACACAAAATCAGTTGTTGGGATTTTGATTGGGATTGTGCTGAATTTATGTTAGGAAGAACTAACATTTTAACATATAGAGTATTCCTATCCAGATAAGTTTTTTAATATGTGGAAACATTTCTCTGTAAGCTTTAAACCTTTAAATATAACAACATTTTACCTAATACTTATAAAATATGTTTATTTCCTTAACTTTCCAAAAGTTTATGAAACAAAACTTGACCTTTTCCTTATGACTTAGGATCATCCCTGTAAGCTTTATTGCATTAGATGTTAATACAGTTGTATTTACTGCTTATTCTTCTGTCTCTCAATTAGGTGTTTAGTTATCATTGTGGTTGTTTGGGTGTCTCTGCCACCAGCTGCACTGTGGGTTCCTTCAAGGCTAGGATCATATTTTGGCTGTTGATGCTTCCCCAGTCCAGTAGACATTTTATACTTGTTTGTTGAATGAATTGTGATTGTCTCCAACATCCGTTTATCTCTTCTTATTTTTCTAATCTGTTGTACTCTAGAAAAACAGAAAAACTTCATTAAGAACTGTATGTTTAAAAAGAGTCAATTAGGTTCAAAACAAAGCCCCTTGTACAATCTTTGTGAGAGCTGTTGTGGCCTTTAGAGAAGTACAGTGCTACTGTGTATCTTCAAACATATAGAAAATTTGAATATCCATATGTCTTCCATCTAAAAAAAATTGCTAATGTCTTGTCATATTTTCATGTCTCCCTTGCCATATATTAATACATACATACACATGTGCTGTGCCGTGTGAAAATTAGTAATGAGTTGTAAAGTCCCATATAGTTGAAAATGCATCATCTAAGAATAAATATGATAGAAATACTTTACTATACTTAAGAAATTAATCATAATGATGTAATATCATGTAGTAGACATTCCATATTTAATTTTTTTCAGTTGTTACAATAATATCTTTTTTTGTGATCCGTCCTAAATTCCCACATTGCAGTTGGCAGGTGTGTTGTGTTGCGTGGTGTGATGTATTCGGTGGCATGATATGTTGGTTGTGCTGTGTAACCTTTCGTAAGTCCCTTAACATTCCTGGTAGTATAGATGATCTCTAGTGTTATTTTGAGTTCTGAGAGTCTGCGAGTCTATAATTATAGGCCATTTTAGTTCTATAATGTTGTGATTTTATTTATTTATTAGAAACAGGGACTTGCTCTGTTGCTCTGAAGTGCAATGGTTTGATAAGAGCTCACTGCAGCCTCAAACTCGTGGGCTCAAGGAATCCTCCTGCCTTAGACTCACAAGTAGTTGGGAGTATAGGCAGCATGGATCACCATGCCTGGTTAATATAAAAAAATGTTTTGTAGAGAACAGGTCTCGCTATATTTGCCTAGGCTGGTCTCAAACTCCTGGAAAAACTCCCACCTCAGCCTCCCAGAGTGTTGGGATTACAGGCAGGAGCCACTGTGGCAGCTTTTGTGATTTATTTTATTTTTTTTTATTTTTCTTTTCTTTTTTAAAAATTATACTTTAAGTTCTGGGATACCCGTGTAGAATGTGCAGGTTTGTTACATAGGTATACGTGTGCCACAGTGGTTTGCTGCACCCATCAAACGGTTATCTATATTAGGTATTTCTCCTAATGCTATCCTTCCCCTTGCCCCCCACCCCCTGACAGGCCCCTGTGTGTAATAGTCCCCTCCCTGTGTCCATATGTTCTCATTGTTCAACTCCCACATATAAGTGAGAACATGCAGTGTTTGGTTTTCTGTTCCTGTGTTAGTTTGCTGAGAATGATGATTTCCAGCTTCATCCATGCCCCTGCAAAGGACATAAACTCATTCTTTTTCATGGCTGCATAGTATTCTATGGTGTATACATGCCACATTTTCTTTAGCCAATCTAACATTGATGAGCATTTGGGTTGGTTCCAAGTCTTTGCTAGTGCTAATAGTACTGCAGTAAACATATGTGTGCATATGTCTTTATAGTAGAATGATTTATAATTATTTGGGTATATACCCAGTAATGGGATTGCTGGGTCAAATGGTATTTCTAGTTTTAGATCCCTGAGGAATCACCACACTGTGTTCCACAATGGTTGAACTAATTTACACTCCCACCAACAGTGTAAAAGTGTTCCTCTTTCTCCACATCCTCTCCAGTATCTATTATTTCCTGACTTTTTAATGATCGCCATTCTAACTGGTGTGGGATGGTATCTCATTGTAGTTTTGATTTGCATTTCTCTAATGACCAGTGATGATGAGTTTTTTTTCATATGGTTGTTGGCTGCATAAATGTCTTCTTTTGAAAAACATCTGTTTATATCCTTTGTCCACTTTTTGATGGGGTTGTTTGTTTTTTTCTTGTGAATTTGTTTAAGTTCCTTGTGGATCCTGGATATTGGCCCTTTGTCAGATGGATAGGTTGCAAAAATCTTCTCCCATTCTGTAGGTTGTCTTTTCACTCTGATGATAGTTTCTTTTGCTGTGCAGAAGATCTTTAGTTTAATTAGAGATTAAATTTGTCAATTTTGCCTTTTGTTGCCATTGCTTTTGATGTTTATTCATGGAAGTCTTTGCCCATGCCTATGTCCTAGGTTGTTTTCTAGGGTTTTTCTTTTTGTGGTTTTAGGTCTTACATTTAAATCTTTAATCCATCTTCAGTTAATTTTTGTATAAGGTGTAAGGAAGTGGTCCAGTTTCAGTTTTCTGCATAGGCTAACCAGTTTTCCCAACACCATTTATTAAATAGGGAATCTTTCCCCACTGCTTGTTTTTTTAAGATTTGTCAAAGATCAGATGGTTGTAGATGTGTAGTGTTATTTCTGATGCCTCTGTTCTGTTCCATTGGTCTATATATCTGTTTTGGTACTAGTACTGTGTCTGGAATTGGTGGGTTCTTGGTCTCACTGACTTCAAGAATGAAGCCTGGTTTTGGTTTGTTTTGTTTCTCCCCCAGCTCAAGAACCCGCAACGGTCCCTGGACCCTGCTAATCAGAATAGTTGTTCTCACCGATGCAGCAGCAGAAACACTAGCTTTTCCCCCAGACCACATGGAGGACCGAGGAAGGTCAGATTTAGTGGCCCTTACTGACGCATTCTCGAAACCCTGCACCCTTGCCTGTCCACTCAGACCACATGGAGGACTGGACTGAGAAAAATCGGATTTAGTGGCCCTTACTGACGCATTCCCAAAAACCTGTACCTGTTAGAGTCCTAAGCATTCTCCTGTTAGTATTGGGACTTTACCCCCATCCTATAAAGATGTTATGCCCCAAAAATGAAGTGGAGGGCCATACCCTGAGGGAAGGAAGGGATCTCCAGGGTTGGAAGAGTGACACCTTTTGTCCTCACTTATATGAATAGGAAGGATACAATTGCTGAGACTCCCCATATCCTAGCTTCAGGAATAGCTTTTGCTAGGCCTGGTAGTCTGAGGAGGGACCCTAAAATTCCAGATAGTCCTCCCTACAACAGGGATTTGGGCAAAAATTATGTTTTTCTGATTGGTGAGCTTGGGTGCCTAAAGAAGGTAACAGAGTCCTGGAGTTCATACTAGAAGTCATTCTTATAGGAGAAGCTAGAAAAACACCAGAGACAGGGAGCGATTTTTAGAAGCAGGACTAACCTCGAGGAAGAGAGGTAAGAAGAAGTTTGTCTGGCAGGCCTATTAGGACCCAGGGGGCAAGGGTCAGGATAGATAGAATAGATGGGTGAGTCTTGCTTGGGCGACATGTCTTTGAGAGTTCCGCTCATGGCTGCAGGGTCAACCAACTTGTTGTCAGGACCCCGGAGCTGCGTGGCTTTCCTCTCAGTCGACCCTCAGCTCAGCCCATAAGTACAGGAAAAGTGGAAGCTGGTTCTGGGCAAACCAATGCTCCCAACTCTGAAGAATCGGGGGTCGTTAGAGAGCCCTTTCCCAGAAAGCCTGACACCCGTGTCTTAAGTCCAGTGGCTGCGCTAGTCGCTTTTAACTGGCCTACAGGTGCCTGGTATTTAGCCCCCGATTACTAAGGAAAAATAGGATAGAATAGCAAGCGAAAGGGGTCCATTGGTGCTCACCGCTCAGCGATAGTCGATGTCCCACTGCTTGACGATAGGCAAAAGTCTTACCGCGTGGCGATAGTCAATAGTCCCATCTGGGTCGCCAAAATGTGTCTGGAATTGGTGGGTTCTTGGTCTCACTGACTTCAAGAATGAAGCCACAGACCCTTGTGGTGAGTGTTACAGTTCTTAAAGATGGTGTGTCCGGAGTTTGTTCCTTCAGATGTTCAGATGTGTCTGGAGCTTCTTCCTTCTGGTGGGTTTGTGGTCTCACTGTTAGGAGTGAAACTGCAGACCTTTGTGGTGAGTGTTACAGCTCTTAACGGCAACGTGTCTGGAGTTGTTCATTCTTCCTGGTGGGTTCCTGGTCTTGCTGGCTTCAGGAGTGAAGCTGCAGACCTTCGCGGTGAGTGTTACAGCTCACAACGGCAGCATGGACCCAAAGAGTGAGCAGCAGCAAGATTTATTGCAAACAGTGAAAGAACAAAGCTTCCACAGTGTGGACAGGGACCCCAGCGGGTTGCCACTGCTGGCTCGGCAGCCTGCTTTTAGTCCCTTATCTGACCCCACCCACATCCTGCTGATTGGTCTATTTTACAGAGAGCTGATTGGTCCATTTTGACAGAGTGCTGACTGGTGCATTTACAATCCTTGAGCTAGACACAGAGTCACAGAGTGCTAGTAAGCTAGATACAGAGTTAACTAGATACAGAGTGCCAATTGGTGTATTTACAAACCTTGGGCTAGACACAGAGTGCTGATTGGTGTATTTACAAACTCTGAGCTAGACACAGAGTGCTGATTAGTGCACATATGATCCTCTGGCTAGATATGATATTGGCTGTGGGTTTGTGATAAATAGCTGTTATTATTATTTTGAGATATGTTCTATCAATACCTAGTTTATTGAGTGTTTTTAGCATGAAGGGCTATTGAATTTTATCAAAGGCCCTTTCTGCATCTATTGAGATAATTATGTGGTTTTTCTCATTGGTTCTGTTTATATGATGGATTATGTTTATTGATTTGCGTATGTTGAACTAGTCTTGCATCCCAGGGATGAAGCCAATTTGATCATGGTGGATTAACTTTTTAATGTGCTGCTGAATTCAGTTTGCCAGTAACTGAATTGAGGATTTTCACATCAATGTTCACAGGGATATTGGCCTAAAAGGTTATTGTTGTTGTATCTTTGCCAGGTTTTGGTATCAGGATGATGCTGGCTTCATAAAATGAGTTAGGGAGGGGTCCCTCTTTTTCTACCATTTGGAATAATTTCAGAAGAAATGGTACCAGCTCCTCTTTATACCTCTGGTAGAAATTGGCTGTGAAGCCGTCTGGTCCTGGGGTTTGTTTTTTGGTTGGTAGGCTATTAACTACTGCCTCAATTTCAGAACTTATTATTGGTCTATTCAGAGATTTGACTTCTTCCTGGTTTAGTCTTGGGAGAGGGTGTGTGTGTCCAGGAATTTATCCATTTCTTCTAGATTTTCTAGTTTATTTGCATAGAGGTGTTTATAGTATTCTCTGATGATAGTTTGTATTTCTGTGGGATCAGTGGTGATATCCCCTTTATTATTTTTTATTGTGTCTATTTGATTCTTGTATCTTTTCTTCTTTGTTAGTCTGACTAGTGATCTATCTATTTTGTTAATCTTTTCAAAAAACCAGCTCCTGGATTCATTGATTTTTTGAAGGGGTTTTCATGTCCCTCTCTCCTTCAATTCTGCTCTGATTTCTTGTCTTCTGCTAGCTTTTGATTTTTTTGCTCTTGCTTCTCTAGTTCTTTTAATTGTGATGTTAGGGTGTCTATTTTAGATCTTTCCAGCTCTTTGATGTGGGCATTTAGTGCTATAAATTTTCCTCTAAACACTGCCTTAGCTGTGTCCCAGAGATCCTGGTATGCTGTGTCTTTGTTCTCATTGGTTTCAAAGAACTTATTTAATTCTGCCTTAATTTTGTTATTTACCCACTAGTCATTCAGGAGCAGGTTGTTCAGTTTCCATGTAGTTGTGTGGTTCTAAGTGAGTTTCTTAATCTTGAGTTTTAATTTGGTTGCACTGCAGTCTGAGAGACTGTTTGTTATGATTTCCATTCTTTTGCATTTGCTGAGGAGTGTTTTACTTCCAATTATGTGGTTGATTTTAGAATAAGTGCTATGTGGTGCTGAGAAGAATGTATATTCTGTTGATTTGGGGTGGAGAGTTCTGTAGATGTAGATGTCTATTAGGTCCGCTTGAGTTGAGTTCAAGTCCTGAATATCGTTGTTAATTTTCTGTTTTGTTGTTCTGTCTAATATTGACAGTGGGGTGTTAAAGTCTCCCACTATTATTGTGTGGGAGTCTATGTCTCTTTATAGGTCTCTAAGAACTTGTTTTATGAATCTGGGTGCTCCTGTATTGGGTGCATATATATTTATGGTAGTTAGTTCTTCTTGTTGCATTGATCCCTTTACTATTATGTAATGCCCTTCTTTGTCTGTTTTGATCTTTGTTGGTGTAAAGTCTGTTTTATCAGAACAGGATTGCAAGCCCTGCTTTTTTTCTGCTTTCCATTTGCTTGGTAAATCTTCATCCGTCCCTTTATTTTGATTCTGTGAGTGTCTTTGCACGTGAGATGGGTCTCCTGAATACAGCACACAGACGGGTCTTGACTCTATCCAATTTGCCAGTCTGTGCCTTTTAAATTGGGCATTTAGCCCATTTACATTTAAGGTTAATATTGTTATGTGTGAATCTGATCCCGTCATTATGATGCTAGCTGGTTACTTTGCCCAATAGTTGATGCATTTTTTTCGTAGTGTCAATGGTCTTTACATTTTGGTTTGTTTTGCAGTGGCTGGTACCACTTTTTCCTTTTTGTATTTAGAGCTTTCTTCAGGAGCTCTTGTAAGGCAGGCCTGGTGGTGACAAAGTCAGCAAGCATTTGCTTATCTGTAAAGAATTTTATTTCTCTTTCACTTATGAAACTTAGTTTGGCTGGATATAAAATTCTGGGTTGAAAATTATTTTCTTTAAGAATTTTGAATATTGGCTGCCACTCTTTTCTGGCTTGTAGGGTTCCTGGAGAGAGATCCACTGTTAGTCTGATGGGCTTCCCTTTATGGGTAACCTGATTTTCCTCTCTGGTTGACCTTAACATTTTTTCCTTCATTTCAACCTTGGTGAATCTGACAATTATGTGTCTTGGGGTTGCTCTTCTTGAGGAGTATCTTTGTGGTGGTCTCTGTATTTCCTGAATTTGAATGTTGGTCTGTCTTGCTATGTTGGGGAAGTTCTCCTGGGTAATACCCTGAAGAGTGTTTTCTAGCTTGGTTCCATTCTCCCCATCATTTTCAGGTATACCAATTAAACGTAGGTTTGGTCTTTTCACATAGTCCTATATTTCTTGGAGGCTTTGTTTGTTCCTTTTCATTCTTTTTTCTCTAGTCTTGTCTTCATGCTTTATTTCCTTAAGTTGATCTTCAATCTCTGATATCCTTTCTGCCACTTGATCGATTTGGCTATTGATACTTGTGTATGCTTCATGAAGTTCTTGTGCTGTGTTTTTCAGTTCCATCAGGTCATTTATATTTTTCTCTAAACTGTTTATTCTAGTTAGCAATCACTCTAGCCTTTTATCAAGGTTCTTAGCTTCCTTGCATTGGGTGAGAATATGCTCCTTTAGCTTAGAGCAGTTTGTTATTACCGACCTTCTGAAGCCTACTTCTATCAATTCATCAAACTCATTCTCCATCCAGTTTTGTTCCCTTGCTGGCGAGGAGTTGTGATCCTTTGGAGGAGAAGAGGCATTCTGGTTTTTGGTATTTTCAGCCTTTTTGCACTGGTTTTTCCTCATCTGCATGGATTTATTTACCTTTGGCCTTTGCTGTTGGTGACATTCAGATGGAGTCTTTTTGTGGTTTTCCTTTTTGTTGATGTTGATGCTATTGCTTTCTGTTTGTTAGTTTTCCTTCCAACAGTCAGGCCGCTCTTCTGTAGGTCTGCTGGAGATTGCTGGGTGTCCACTCCAGACCCTGTTTGCCTGGGTATCACCAGCAGAGCCTGCAGAACAGCAAAGATTGCTGCCTGCTCCTTTGTCTGGAAACTTGGTCCTGCCAGATGCCAGTGGGAACTCTCCTGTATGACGTGTCTGTCAACCCCCACTGGGACGTGTCTCCGCATCAGGAGGCACAGGGGTCTGGGACCCACTTGAGGAGGCAGTCTGTCTCTTAGCAGAGCTCTAGCCCTGTGCTGGGAGATCCACTGCTCTCTTCAGAGCCAGCAGGCAGGAATGTTTAAGTCTGCTGAAGCTGCACCCGCAGTTACCCCTTCCCCCAGGTGCTCTGTCCCAGGGAGATGGGAGTTTTATCTATAAGCCCCTGACTGGGGCTGCTGCCTTTCTTTCAGAGATGTCCTGCCCAGAGAGGTGGAATCTGGAGAGGCAGTCTGGCTACAGCAGCTTTGTGGCGCTGCAGTGGGCTTGGTCCAAATTTCCTGGTGGCTTTGTTTACACTGTGAGGGGAAAACTGCCTATTCAAGCCTCAGTAATGATGAATGCCCCTCTCCCCACCAATCTTGAGCATTCCAGGTTGACTTCAGACTGCTGTGCTGGCAGTGAGAATTTCAAGCCAGTGGATCTTAACTTGCTGGGCTCCGTGGGGTCAGATGTGCTGAGGCAGACCACTTGGCTCCCTGGTTTCAGGCTCCTTTCCAGGGGAGTGAATGGCTCTGTCTCGCTGGTGTTCCAGGTGCCACTGGGGTATGAAAAAAAACAAAAAAACAAAAAAACAAACAACTGCAGCTAACTCAGTGTCTGCCCAAACTGTCACCCAGTTTTGTGCTTGAAACCCAGGATTCTGGTGGTGTAGGCACCCGAGGGAATCTCCTGGTCTGTGGGTTTCAAAGATCGTGGGAAAAGCATAGTAACTGGGCTGGGGTGCACCATTCCTCATGGCACAGTCCCTCATGGCCTCCCTTGGGTTGGGGAAGGAGTTCTCCAACCCCTTGCACTTCCTGGGTGAGGCAATGCGCCACCCTGCTTCTGCTTGCCTTCTGTGGGCTGTACCCACTGTCTAACCAGTCCCAATGAGATGAGCTGGGTACCTTAGTTGGAAATGCAGAAATCACCTGCCTTCTGCATTGGTCTCATTGGGAGCTGCAGACTGGAGCTCTTCCTATTTGGCCATCTTGCCCGGGAATCCCTGATTTATTTATTTACTTATTTATTTAGACAGAATCTCATTCTGTTGCCCAGGCTGAAGTGCAGTGGCACAATCATGGCTCACTGCAGCCTCAAGTTTTCAGGCTCAGATGGTGATCCTCCTGCCTCGGCCTCCCGGGAAGCTGGGACTACAGGTCATACCACCATGCCTAGTAATTTTTTTTTTTTTTCACAGAGATGGGGTCTCACCATGTTGCCAGGCTGGTCTTAAACTCCCAGGCTCAAGTGATCTGCCCACCTCAGCCTCCTGAAGTATTAGAGTTACAGGCAAGAGTCACTGCTCCCAGACTGTGATTTATTTTTTAAGGAATCATAGATGTTGAAATGTTATGCAGTAATTTGACAGGAATTGATAAACTACCAAGTAAAAGAGCAATGTATTAAATAAGATTTCAAATAACCAAACTCAGGCTTATCTCCATGGGATTTTTAAATATTTCTTTGAGGTGGAACTCAGCTGTATGAAAATAAAAATATATCTATTTATTGATGTCTTTAAAGACTATGGAGAATCAAGAAGAGAATTGAGGTCACTGACCACTTGTGGAAGCTTTTTCTCTGGCACACTAACTATTTTAACTATATTATGACCCTGTTGAGAAAATAAAATTTTTTTTAGGCAATTGAATTGATTTCTCATGCCAAAATAATAATAACTATTTTTAGCTAAAAATTTTCTCTCTCTTTTTTCTTTTTTTATCAGTTAAAAATGTTTATTCTGAAAGATGCTACTACAAAATTTACACACTCAAATGCTTATGCTTATTCAAACTAAGTTTACAGAAAACTTAGAAAACAGGTTGAACTGAAACCTGTAGATCATATTATAATATTCATGAGCAATATTTTTTTTAAAGACAAAGGCTATTGTTTTAATATAATTTAAGAGCTTTAACATGATCCCCCTTTAGTGCTTTTAATTATCACATGGCTGTAAACCAAAGACGCCCCCAAATTTTAAATCATTGATACTACTTGAGCAGAAATTCTCAGGTGTCAGTACTTTTAATGTTGTGTACATCAAATTACAGTACAAAGACAACTATAAACAAGATGCAGCCCTCAGTTTCCATGAACAGCACACTATTACAGTAAACCGAGTTTATATTCCACCATTAAGTGTGGCTCTCCAATGACTTCACTTTGTGATGGATCATTAAGAATATCCTCAAATCCAATAGTCTTATCATTACCCCTCAAAATATCCAATGAAAGATTTGAGCTTGAAAGAAATGGAAGACGCTGAACCTGCTGCACTGCCTTGAATTCCATCTGTAATTTTAATGGAGCAAATAGACCCTGAATGTTTCTCAGTGTGGAAAAATTCATTTTATCTTGGTTGAGCTGGAAATTTTTTTCTGATAATTCAAGAGGATGACTAGGCAAAAGTTCATTTTTCACACAAGAAAAACCTTTCTGAAGAAGATCATGACTTTCAAAAGGTCCACTTGCTGAAATTTCAGTAACTGGAATACTGTCGTTTAGCTCAGATCCAAGTCCCCTGGCATTCATCTTCAGTAGCTCTGCGAACAGCCTCTCTCTTTTTTTCTTAAATGTTTAACTTTTAAGTTCAGGGGTACCTGTGCAGGATGTGCAGATTTGTTATATAGGTAAATGTGTGCCATGATGGTTTGCTGCACAGATCATCCTATCACCTAGGTATTAAGCCCAGCATTCATTAACTATTCTTCCTGATGCTCTCCTTACTCCCACACACAACCCTCTGACAGTCCCCAGTGTGTGTTTTTCCCTGCCATGTGTCCATGTGTTCTCATCATTCAGAGGAACATGGAAAGACTAGACTGGATAAGTATTCTGGCCTCCATCTTTCTCCATTATTGGATGCTACCTGCTCTCGAACATTGGACTCCAAGTCTTCAGGTTTGGACTCTTGGACCTACACCAGGGGTCTCAGGCCTTCAGCCACAGATGGAAGGCTGCACTGTCAGCTTCCCTATTTTTGAGGTTTTGGGACTCAAACTGGCTTCCTTGCTCTTCAGCTTGCAGATGGCTTACTGTGGAACTTCACCTTCTGATCTTATGAGTCAATATTCTTTAAGAAACTCCATTTCATACATATTTCTTTCTCTTGTCTAAGTGTCCTGACTGGAACTTCCAATATTACGTTGGATAGGAGTGGTGAGAGGGGGCGGAGCAAGATGGCTGAATAGGAGCAGCTCCAGTCTCTAACTCCCAGCACGAGCGACACAGAAGACCGGTGATTTCTGCATTTTCAACTGAGGTACTGGCGTCATCTCACTAGGGACTGTCGGACAATCGGTGCTGGTGAGCTGCTGCAGCCCGACCAGTGAGAGCTGAAGCAGGGTGAGGCATCACCTCACCTGGGAAGTACAAGGGGGAAGGGAGTCCCTTTTCCTAGCCAGGGGAACTGAGACACACAACACCTGGAAAATCGGGTGACTCCCACCCCAATACCGCACTTTGAGCAAACGGGCACACCAGGAGATTGTACCCCACACCTGGCCGGGAGGGTCCCACACCCACGGAGTCTCCCTCATTGCTAGCACAGCAGTCTGTGATCTAACCGCAAGGCAGCAGCGAGCCTGGGGGAGGGGCGCCCACAATTGCTGAGGCTTAAGTAGGTAAACAAAGCTGCTGGGAAGCTCGAACTGGGTGGAGCTCACAGCAGCTCAAGGAAACCTGCCTGTCTCTGTAGAATCCACCTCTGGGGACAGGGCACAGCTAAACAACAACAACAACAAAAGCAGCAGAAACCTCTGCAGACGCAAACGACTCTGACAGCTTTGAAGAGAGCAGTGGATCTCCCCACACGGAGGTTGAGATCTGAGAAGGGACAGACTGCCTGCTCAAGTGGGTCCCTGACCCCTGAGTAGCCTAACTGGGAGACATCCCCCACTAGGGGCAGTCTGACACCCCACACCTCACAGGGTGGAGTACACCCTTGAGAGGAAGCTTCCAAAGTAAGAATCAGACAGGCACACTCACTGTTCAGCAATATTCTATCTTCTACAACCACTGCTGCTGATACCCAGGCAAACAGGGTCTGGAGTGGACCTCAAGCAATCTCCAACAGACCTACAGCTGAGGGTCCTGACTGTCAGAAGGAAAACTATCAAACAGGAAGGATACCTATACCAAAACCCCATCAGTACGTCACCATCATCAAAGACCAGAGGCAGATAAAACCACAAAGATGGGGAAAAAGCAGGGCAGAAAAGCTGGAAACTCAAAAAATAAGAGCGCATCTCCCCCTGCAAAGGAGCGCAGCTCATCACCAGCAACGGATCAAAGCTGATCAGAGAATGACTTTGAGGAGATGAGAGAAGAAGGCTTCAGTCCATCAAATTTCTCAGAGCTAAAGGAGGAATTACATACCCAGTGCAAAGAAACTAAAAATCTTGAAAAAAAAGTGGAAGAATTGACAGCTAGACTAATTAATGCAGAGAAGGTCATAAACGAAATGACAGAGATAAAAACCATGACACGAGAAATACATGACAAATGCACAAGCTTAGGTAACCGACTCGATCAACTGGAAGAAAGAGTATCAGCGATTGAGGATCAAATGAATGAAATGAAGCGAGAAGAGAAACCAAAAGAAAAAAGAAGAAAAAGAAATGAACAAAGCCTGCAAGAAGTATGGGATTATGTGAAAAGACCAAATCTACGTCTGATTGGGGTGCCTGAAAGTGAGGGGGAAAATGGAACCAAGTTGGAAAACACTCTTCAGGATATCATCCAGGAGAAATTCCCCTACCTAGTAGGGCAGGCCAACATTCAAATTCTGGAAATATAGAGAATGCCACAAAGATACTCCTCGAGAAGAGCAACTCCAAGACACATAATTGCCAGATTCACCAAAGTTGAAATGAAGGAAAAAATCTTAAGGGCAGCCAGAGAGAAAGGTCAGGTTACCCACAAAGGGAAGCCCATCAGACTAACAGCAGATCTCTCGGCAGAAACTCTACAAGCCAGAAGAGAGTGGGGGCCACCATTCAACATTCCTAAGAAAAGAATTTTCAACCCAGAATTTCATATCCAGCCAAACTAAGTTTCATAAGTGAAGGAAAAATAAAATCCTTTACAGATAAGCAAATGCTTAGAGATTTTGTCACCACCAGGCCTGCCTTACAAGAGACCCTGAAGGAAGCCCTAAACATGGAAAGGAACAACCGGTACCAGCTATTGCAAAAACATGCCAAAATGTAAAGACCATCGAGGCTAGGAAGAAACTGCATCGGGAAGGGGAACATCACACACTGGGACCTATCATGGGGAGGGGGGAGGAGGGAGGGATTGCATTGGGGAGTTATACATGATATAAACGTCATGCACATGTACCCTAGAACTTAAAGTATAATTAAAAAAAAAAAAAAAAAGAAACTGCATCAACTAACGAGCAAAATAACCAGTTAATATTATAATGGCAGGATCAAGTTCACACATAACAATATGAACCTTAAATGTAAATGGACTAAATGCTCCAATGAAAAGACACAGACTGGCAAACTGGATAAAGAGTCAAGACCCATCAGTCTGCTGTATTCAGGAGACCCATCTCACATGCAGAGACATACATAGGCTCAAAATAAAGGGATGGAGGAAGATCTACCAAGCAAATGGAGAACAAAAAAAAGCAGGGGTTGCAATCCTAGTCTCTGATAAAACAGACTTTAAACCATCAAAGATCAAAAGAGACAAAGAAGACCATTACATAATGGTAAAGGGATCAATTCAACAGGAAGAGCTAACTATCCTAAATATATATGCACTCAATACAGGAGCACCCAGATTCATAAAGCAAGTCCTTAGAGACTTACAAAGAGACTTAGACTCCCATACAATAATAATGGGAGACTTCAACACTCCACTGTCAACATTAGACAGATCAACGAGACAGAAAGTTAACAAGGATATCCAGGAATTGAACTCATCTCTGCACCAAGCAGACCTAATAGACATCTACAGAACTCTCCACCCCAAATCAACAGAACATACATTCTTCTCAGCACCACATTGCACTTATTCCAAAATTGACCACATAATTGGAAGTAAAGCACTCCTCAGCAAATGTACAAGAACAGAAATTATAACAAACTGTCTCTCAGACCACAGTGCAATCAAACTAGAACTCAGGACTAAGAAAATCAATCAAAACCGCTCAACTACATGGAAACTGAACAACCTGCTCCTGAATGACTACTGGGTACATAACGAAATGAAGGCAGAAATAAAGATGTTCTTTGAAACCAATGAGAACAAAGATACAACATACCAGAATCTCTGGGACACATTTAAAGCAGTGTGTAGAGGGAAATTTATAGCACTAAATGCCCACAAGAGAAAGCAGGAAAGATCTAAAATTGACACTCTAACATCACAATTAAAAGAACTGGAGAGGCAAGAGCAAACACATTCAAAAGCTAGCAGAAGGCAAGAAATAACTAAGATCAGAGCAGAACTGAAGGAGATAGAGACACAAAAAACCCTCCAAAAAATCAATGAATCCAGGAGTTGGTTTTTTGAAAAGATCAACAAAATTGACAGACCGCTAGCAAGACTAATAAAGAAGAAAAGAGAGAAGAACCAAATAGACGCAATAAAAAATGATAAAGGGGATATCACCACCGACTCCACAGAAATACAAACTACCATCAGAGAATACTATAAACACCTCTACACAAATCAACTAGAAAATCTAGAAGACATGGATAATTTCCTGGACACTTACACTCTTCCAAGACTAAACCAGGAAGACGTTGAATCCCTAAATAGACCAATAGTAGGCTCTGAAATTGAGGCAATAATTAATAGCCTACCCACCAAAAAAAGTCCAGGACCAGATGGATTCACAGCTGAATTCTACCAGAGGTACAAGAAGGAGCTGGTACCATTCCTTCTGAAACTATTCCAATCAATAGAAAAAGAGGGAATCCTCCCTAACTCATTTTATGAGGCCAACATCATCCTGATACCAAAGCCTGGCAGAGACACAACAAAAAAGAGAATTTTAGACCAATATCCCTGATGAACATTGATGCAAAAATCCTCAATAAAATACTGGCCAACTGGATTCAGCAGCACATCAAAAAGCTTATCCACCATGATCAAGTGGGCTTCATCCCTGGGATGCAAGGCTGGTTCAACATTTGCAAATCAATAAACGTAATCCAGCATATAAACAGAACCAAAGACAAGAACCACATGATTATCTCAATAGATGCAGAAAAGGCTTTTGACAAAATTCAACAGCCTCCATGCTAAAAACGGTCAATAAATTCAGTATTGATGGAACGTACCTCAAAATAATAAGAGCTATTTATGACAAACCCACAGCCAATATCATACTGAATGGGCAAAAACTGGAAAAATTCCCTTTGAAAACTGGCACAAGACAGGGATGCCCTCTCTCACCACTCCTATTCAACATAGTGTTGGAAGTTCTGGCTAGGGCAATCAGGCAAGAGAAAGAAATCAAGGGTATTCAGTTAGGAAAAGAAGAAGTCAAATTGTCCCTGTTTGCAGATGACATGATTGTATATTTAGAAAACCCCATTGTCTCAGCCCAAAATCTCCTTAAGCTGATAAGCAACTTCAGCAAAGTCTCAGGATACAAAATTAATGTGCAAAAATCACAAGCATTCTTATACACCAGTAACAGACAAACAGAGAGCCAAATCATGAATGAACTTCCATTCACAATTGCTTCAAAGAGAATAAAATACCTAGGAATCCAACTTACAAGGGATGTAAAGGACCTCTTCAAGGAGAACTACAAACCACTGCTCAGTGAAATCAAAGAGGACACAAACAAATGGAAGAACATACCATGCTCATGGATAGGAAGAATCAATATCGTGAAAATGGCCATACTGCCCAAGGTTATTTATAGATTCAATGCCATCCCCATCAAGCTACCAATGACGTTCTTCACAGAATTGGAAAAAACTGCTTTAAAGTTCATATGGAACCAAAAAGAGCCCGCATTGCCAAGACAATCCTAAGTCAAAAGAACAAAGCTGGAGGCATCACGCTACCTGACTTCAAACTATACTACAAGGCTACAGTAACCAAAACAGCATGGTACTGGTACCAAAACAGAGCTATAGACCAATGGAACAGAACAGAGTACTCAGAAATAATACCACACATCTACAGCCATCTGATTTTTGACAAACCTGAGAGAAAGAAGAAATGGGGAAAGGATTCCCTATTTAATAAGTGGTGCTGGGAAAATTGGCTAGCCATAAGTAGAAAGCTGAAACTGGATCCTTTCCTTACTCCTTATACAAAAATTAATTCAAGATGGATTAGAGACTTAAATGTTAGACCTAATACCATAAAAACCCTAGAAGAAAACCTAGGTAGTACCATTCAGGACATAGGCATGGGCAAGGACTTCATGTCTAAAACACCAAAAGCAACGGCAACAAAAGCCAAAATTGACAAATGGGATCTAATTAAACTAAAGAGCTTCTGCACAGCAAAAGAAACTACCACCAGAGTGAACAGGCAACCTACAGAATGGGAGAAAATTTTTGCAATCTACTCATCTGACAAAGGGCTGATATCCAGAACCTACAAAGAACTCAAACAAATTTACAAGAAAAAAACAAACAACCCCATCAAAAAGTGGGCAAAGGATATGAACAGACATTTCTCAAAAGAAGACATTCATACAGCCAACAGACACATGAAAAAATGCTCATCATCACTCGCCATCAGAGAAATGCAAATCAAAACCACAATGAGATACCATCTCACACCAGTTAGAATGGCAATCATTCAAAAGTCAGGAAACAACAGGTGCTGGAGAGGATGTGGAGAAATAGGAACACTTTTACATTGTTGGTGGGATTGTAAACTAGTTCAACCATTATGGAAAACAGTATGGCAATTCCTCAAGGATCTAGAACTAGATGTACCATATGACCCAGCCATCCCACTACTGGGTATATACCCAAAGGATTATAAATCATGCTGCTATAAAGACACATGCACACGTATGTTTATTGCGGCACTATTCACAATAGCAAAGACTTGGAATCAACCCAAATGTCCATCTGTGACAGACTGGATAAGAAAATGTGGCACATATACACCATGGAATACTATGCAGCCATAAAAAAAAAAAAAAGGATGAGTTTGCATCCTTTGTAGGGACATGGATGTAGCTGGAAACCATCATTCTTAGCAAACTATCACAAGAACAGAAAACCAAACACCGCATGTTCTCACTCATAGGTGGGAACTGAACAATGACATCACTTGGACTTGGGAAGGGGAACATCACATACCGGGGCCTATCATGGGGAGGGGGGAGGAGGGAGGGATTGCATTGGGAGTTATACCTGATATAAATGATGAATTGATGGGTGCTGACGAGTTGATGGGTGCAGCACACCAACATGGCACAAGTATACATATGTAACAAACCTGCACGTTATGCACATGTGCCCTATAACTTAAATTATAATAATAATAATAAAAAAAAGGAGTGGTGAGAGAGGGGATCCTTGTCTTGTGCTGGTTTTCAAGGGGAGTGCTTCCAGCTTTTGCCCATTCAGTATGATATTGGCTATGGGTTTGTCACAGATGGCTCTTATTATTTTGAGGTATGTTCCTTCAATACCCAGTTTATTGAGAGTTGTTAACATGAAGCAATGTTGAATTTTATCAAAGGCCTTTTCTGCATGTATTGAGATAATCATGTGGGTTTTGTCTTTAGTTCTGTTTATGTGATGAATCATATTTATTGATTTGCCTATGTTGAATCAGACTTGCATCCCAGGGATGAAGCCTACTTGATCGTGGTGGATAAGCTTTTTTATGTGCTGCTGGATTCAGTTTGCCAGTAGTTTGTTGAGGATTTTTGCATCAATGCATATCAAGGATATTGGCCTGAAGTTTTCTTTTTTTCATTGTATCTTTGCCAGGTTTCAGAATCAGGGTGTGCTGGCCTCATAGAATGAATTAATGAGAAGTCCCTTCTCCTTAATTTTTTGGAATAGTTTCAGTAGGAATGGTAGCAACTTTTCTTTGTACATCTGGTAGAATTCAGTTGTGAATTCACCTGGTCCTGGGATTTTTTGGCTGGTGGGCTGTTTATTGCTGCCTCATTTCAGAACTTATTGTTGGCTTATTGAGGGGTATGATTTCTTCCTGCTTCAGTCTTGAGAGGGTGTATGTGTCCAGGAATTTATTCATTTCTTCTAGATTTTCTACTTTATGTGCATAGAGTTGCTCATAGTATTCTCTGATGGTTGTTTGTATTTTTGTGGGGTCAGTGGTGATATCCCCCTTATCATTTTTGATTGTGTTTGTTTGAATCTTTTCTTTTTCTTTTATGTTGGTCTAGTTAGCAGTCTATCTATTTTATTATTTTTTTTCAAAAGTCCAGCTCTTGCATTTGTTAATTTTTTGATGGGGTTTTCATGTCCCTACCTCCTTCAGTTCAGCTCTGATCTTGGCTATTTCTTGTCTTCTGTTAGCTTTGGCATTTGTTTGCTCTTGGTTCTCTAGTTCTTTTAATTGTGATGTTAGGTTGTTCATTTGAGATCTTTCTAACTTTTTGATGTGGGCATTTAGTACTATAAATTTCCCTCTTAATGTTGCTTTAGCTGTGTCCCAGATTCTGGTACATTGTATCTTTGTTCTCATTAGTTTCAAATAACTTACTGATTTCTGCCTTAATTTTATTATTTACCTAAAAGTCATTCAGGAGCAGGTTGTTCAATTTCCATGTGGTTGTATGGTTTTGAGTGAATTTGTTAATCTTGAGTTCTAATTTGCTTACTGTGGTCTGAGAACTGTTATGATTTCAGTTCTTTTGCATTTACTGAGGAGATTTTTACTTCCGATTATGTGATCAATTTTAGAATAAATGACATTTAGTGATGAGAAGAATATATATTCTGTTGAATTTGGGTAGAGAGTTCTGTAGATATCTATCAGGTCCACTTGATCCAGCACTGAGTTCAGGTCCAGATTATCTTTGTTAATTTTCTGTCTCAATGATCTGTCTAATATTGTCAGTGGGGTGTTAAAATCTCCCACTATCATTGTGTGGGAGTCTAAGTCTCTTTGTAGGTCTCTAAGCCCTTGTTTTATGAATCTGGGTGCTCCTGTGTTGGGTGAATATATATTTATGATAGTTAGCTCTTCTTATTGAATTGAACCTTTTATCATTTTGTAATGCCCTTTGTCTTTTTTGATCTTTGTTGGTTTAAAGTCTGTTTTGTCAGAAACTAGGATTGCAACCCCTGCTTTTTTTGTGTTTGGTTTGCTTGGTAAACTTTCCTCCTTTTCTTTATTTTGAGTCCATGTGTGCCTTTGCATGTGAGATGGGTTGCTTGAAGACAACATACCAATGGGCCTTGACTCTTTATCCAGCTTGCCATCCTGTGTCTTTTTTTTATATTTTATTTTATTATTTCAATAGTTTCTCAGGAAGAGGTGGTGTTTGTTTTACATGAATAAGTTTTTAGTGGTGATTTTTGAGATTTTGGTGTTCTTATCACTTGAGCATGGTACACTGCACTTAATGTGTAGTCTTTTATCCCTGACCCCCTCCCACACTTCCCCCTGAGTCCCCAGAGTCCATTATATTATTCTTATGCCTTTGCTTTCTCATAGCTTAGCTCCCACTTATAAGTGAGAACATAGGATGTTTGGTTTTCTGTTTTTGAGTTACTTCAGTTAGAATAATGGTCTCCACGCCCATCCAGGTTGCTGTTGGTGCCATTATTTAATTCCTTTTTGTGTCTGAGTAGAATTCCATGATGAATATATGCCACATTCTTTATCCACTCATTGGTTGATGGGCAGTAAAACTGGTTCCATAGTTTTGCAATTGCAAATTGTGCTGCTATAAATATGCATGTACAAGTTTCTTTTTCATATAATGATTTCTTTTCCTCTGGGTAGATACCCAGTAGTGGGATTGCTGGATCAAATGATAGTTCTACTTTTAATTCTTTAAGGAATCTCCATACTATTTTCCACAGTGGTTGTACTAGTTTACATCCCCACCAGCATTGTAAAAGTGTTCTCTTTTCACCACATTCACGCCAACAGCTATTATCTTTTGATTTTCTAATTATGGCCATTCTTGCAAGAGTAAGGTGGTATTACATTGTGGTTTTGATTTGCATTTCCCTGATAATTAGTGATGTTGCATATTTTTTCATATATTTGTTTGCCATTTGTATATCTTCTTTTGAGAATTGTCTGTTCATGTCTTAGTCCACTTTTTGATGGGATTTTCTGTTTTTTATTCTTGCTGATTTGTTTGAATTCCTTGAGATTCTAGATATTAGTCCTTGTTTGGATGCATAGTTTGTGAATATTTTCTTGCATTCTTTGGGTTGTCTGTTTACTCCACTGATTATTTCTTTTGCTGTGCAGAAGCTTTTTAGATTAATTAAGTCCCATCTATTATATTTATCTTTGTTTTTGTTGTATTTGCTTTTGGGTTCTTGGTCATAAACTCTGCCTAAATCAATGTCTACAAGAGTTTTCCTGATGTTATCTTCTAGAATTTTTATGGTTTCAGGTCTTAGATGTAAGTTTTTGATCCATCTCAAGTTGATGTTTTTATAAGGTGAGAGATGAGAATCCAGTTTCATTCTTCTCTGTGATTGCCAATTATCCCAGCACCATTTGTTGAGTAGGGTGCCCTTTTCCCACTTTATGGTTTTTGTTTGTTTTCTTAAAGATCAGTTGGCTGTATTTGGCTCTATTTCTTTGTTCTCTAATCTGTTCCATTGGTCTATGTGCCTGTTTTCATACCAGTGCCATGCTGTTTTGATAACTATAGCCTTGTAGTATAGTTTGAAGTCTGGTAATGTGATGCCTCCAGATTTGTACTTTTTTCTCAGTCTTGTTTTGGATATGTGGGCTCTTTTTTTGTTCCATATGAATTTTAGGATTGATTTTTCTAGTTCTGTGAAGAATGATGATGTTATTTTGATGAAAATTGCATTGAAATTATAGATTGCTTTTGGCAATATGGCCATTTTCCCAAGTGATTCTACCCATCCATGAGCATGAACATGGGATGTGTTTCCATTTGTTTGTGTCTTCTATGATTTCTTTCAGCAGTGTTTTGTAGTTCTTGTAGAGGTCTTTCACCTCCTTGGTTAGGTGTATTCCTGAGTATTTTATTATTATTATTTTTTTGCAGCTGTTGTAAAAGGGGTTGAGTTCTTGATTTGATTCTCAGCTTGGTCACTGTTAGAGTATAGCAATACTACTGGTTTGTGTACATTGATTTTGTATCTTCAAACTTTACTGAATTTATTTTTTCAGATCTAGGAGCTTTTTGGATGAGTCTTTAGGGTTTTCTAGGTATACAATCATATTACCAGTGAGCAGAGGACAGTTTGACTTCCTTTTTACTGATTTAATGCCTTTGTTTCTTTCTGTTGTTGATTGCTCTGGCTAGGACTTCCAGTACTATGTTGAATGGAAGTGGTGAAAGTGGGCATCTTTGGCTTGTTTCAGTTCTCAGGGGGAATGCTTTCAACTTTTCCCCTTTCAGTGTAATGTTGGCTGTGTGTTTGTCATAGATGGCTTTTATTACTTCAAGGCGTGCCCCTTCTATGCCAATTTAACTGAGGGTTTTAATCATAAAGACGCTGGATTTTGTCAAATGCTTTCCCTGCATATATTAAGATGATAATGCAATTTTTGTTTTTAATTGTTTATGTGGTGTATCACATTTATTGACTTGAATATGTTAAACCAACCCTGAGTCCCTGTTTGACCATGGTGTATTACCTTTTTGATATGATTTTGGGTTTGGTTAGCTAGTATTTTGCTGAGGATTTTTGCGTCTATGTTCATCAGGGAAATTGGCCTATAATTTTCTTTTATTTGTTATGTCCTTTCTTCGTTTTGGTATTATGGTAATACAGGCTTCATAGAATGATTTAGGGAGGATTCCCTATTTCTCTATCTTTTGGAATAGTATCAGTAGGATTGGAACAAATTCTTCTTTGAATGTCTGGTAGAATTCAGCTTTGAATCCACCTGGTCCTGGATATTTTTTTGTTGGCAATTTTAAAATTACTGTTTCAATCTTGCTGCTTGTCATTGGTCTGTTCAGGTTTCTGTTGCTTCCTGATTTAATCTAGAAGGGTTGTATATTTCCATGAATTTATCCATCTCCTCTAGGTTTTCTTGTTTGTGCACATAAAGGTGTTTGTAGTAGCTTTGAATGATCTTTTGTATTTCTGTGGTATTGGTTGTAATATCTCCTGTTTCATTTCTAATTGAGGTTAATTGGACTTTTTCTCTTCTTTTTTTTTTGGTTAATCTTACTAATGGTCTACTGATATGTTTATCTTTTCAAAGAACCAGCTTTTTGTTTCATTTATCTTTTATATATTTTTTTCAATTTCATTTAGTTGTGCTCTGGCCTTGGTTATTTCTTTTCGTCTGCTGGGTTTGGATTTTATTTGTTCTTGTTTCTCTAGTTCCTTGAGGTTGGAGCTCAGATTGTCTGTTTGTGCTCTTTAAGACTTTCTGATGTAGGCATTTAATGCTATGAGCTTTCCTTTTAGTATTGCTTTTACTGTATCCCAGTGGTTTTGGTAGGTTGTGTCACTATAAGCATTCATCTCAAATAATTTTAAAATTTATATCTTGATTTCACTGTTGACCCAAAGTTCATTCAGGAGCAGATTATTTAATTTCCATGTATTTGTATGGTTTTGAGGATTCCTTTTGGAGTTAATTTCCAATTTTATTCCACTATGATTTGAGAGAGTACTTGATATAATTTTGATTTTTTAAAATTTATTGCCTTGTTTTATGGCCTATCATATGGTCTGTCTTGGCGAGTATCCCATGTGCTGATGAAAAGAATGTATATTCTGCAGTTGTTGGATAGATTGTTCTACAAATATCTGTTAAGTCCATTTGTTCTAGGGTATAGTTTAAATTCATAGTTTCTTTGTTGACTGTCTGTTTTGATGACCTCTGAAGTGCTGTCAGTGAAGTATTGAGGTCTGCCACTATTATTGTTGTGCTGTCTATCTTATTTCTTAGTTCTAATAGTAATTATTTTATGAATTTGGGAGCTCCAGTACTAGTTATATGTATATTTAGGATTGCGATATTTTCCTGTTGGACTGCTCCTTTTATCATTATATAACATCCCTCTTTGTCTTTTTAAACTGTTGTTGCTTTGAAGTCTGTTTAGTCTGACATAAGAATAGCTATATCTGCTCACTTCTGGTTTACATTTGCATAGACTATCTTTTCTATCTTTTTTCACCCCTTTACCTTAAATTTATGTGTGTCCTTATGTGTTAGGTGAGTCTCTTGAAGAATGCAGATACTTGGTTGGTGGGTTTTTATCCATTCTGCCATTCTGTATCTTTTAAGTGGAGCATTTAGGTCATTTACATTCAATATTAGTATTGAGGTGTGAGGTACTGTTCTATTCATCATGCTAGTTGTTATTGTCTTTTTTTAATCTTGTGTTGTTGTTTTATAGGCCCTGTGAGATTTATGCTTTGAGGAGGTTGAATTTGGTGTATTTCAAGATTTTGTTTCAATATTTAAAACCCCTTTTAGCATTTCTTGTAGTGCTGGCTTGGTAGTCACGAATTCTGTCAGCATTTGTTTGTCTGAAAAAGATTTTTATCTCTCCTTCATTTATGAAGCTTAGTTTCATTGGATAGAAAATTCTTGGCTGGTAATTATTTTGTTTCAGGAGGCTAAAAATAGGACCCCAATGCCTTCTGGCTTGTAGGGTTTCTGCTGAGAAATCTGCTAGGGTTTCCTTTGTAGGTTACCTGTTGCATTTGCCCCACAGTTCTAAAGATTCTTTTATTCATCTTGACTTTAGATAACCTGATGATTATGTGCTTAGGTGATGATCTTTTTGCAATGAATTTCCTGAGTGTTCTTTGAGCATTTTGTATTTGGATGTCTGGATCTCTAGCCAGACTAGAAAATTTTTCCTTGAATATTCCCTCAAATATTTTTTCCAAACTTTTATATTTCTCTTCTTCCTCAGGAACACCAATTATTCGTGTGTTTGGTAACTTAACATCATCCCAAATTTCTTGGAGGCTTTGTTCATTTTTTTTTTTTTTTTTTTTTTTGAGACGGAGTCTCGCTCTGTCGCCCAGGCTGGAGTGCAGTGGCCGGATCTCAGCTCACTGCAAGCTCCGCCTCCCGGGTTTACGCCATTCTCTCGCCTCAGCCTCCCGAGTAGCTGGGACTACAGGCGCCCGCCATCTCGCCTGGCTAATTTTTTGTATATTTTAGTAGAGACGGGGTTTCACCGTGTTAGCCAGGATGGTCTCGATCTCCTGACCTCGTGATCCGCCTGTCTCGGCCTCCCAAAGTGCTGGGATTACAGGCTTGAGCCACCGCGCCCGGCCTGGCTTTGTTCATTTTTTAAAATTCTTTTTTCTTTGTCTTTGTCAGGTTGAGTTAATTCAAAAGCCTTGTCTTTGAGCTAGGAAGTTCTTGTTTGATTCTATTAACTTTCCAGTGTATTTTGTATTTCTCTAAGTTTGTCTTTCATTTCTAGAACTTGTGGTTGTCTTCTTTATGACATCTATTTCTCTGGAGACTTTTTAATGCATATCTTGTATTGTTTTTAAATTTTCTTTAAGTTGTTTTTCATCTTTCTCTGGTACCTCCTTGAATAGCTTAATAGTCAACCTTCTGGATCTTTTATCTGGCAATTCAGAGATTTTTTCTTGGTTTGGATCCATTGCTGGAGAGCTAGTATGATCTTTTGCGGAGTTACAGAACCTTGTTTTCTCATATTACCAGAATTACTTTTCTGGTTCCATCTCATTTGGGTAGACTGTTTCAGTAGAAAGATATGGACCTCAAGGGCTGCTGTTCAGATTCTTTTGTCCTACAGAGTGATCCTTTGATGGGGTGCTCTCCCCCTTCCCCCAGAGATAAGGCTTCCTGAGAGCCAGACTGCAGCGAGGGAGTTTGCTATTGCCCTTCTGGGTCTAGCCATTCATCGGGGCTACCAGACTCCAGGCTGGTGCCAGGGCATGTATGCAAAGAATCCTGTGATATGATCTGTCTTCAGGTCATTCAGCCATGGATACCAGCATCTGCTCCAGTGGGGGTTGTAAGGGAGTGAAGTGGAATCTGTGGAAGTCCTCGGTTGTAGTTTTGTTTAGTGCACTGGTTTTCTTGAATGCTGGTTATGCTAGCAGTGAAGTGGTCACATGGACAGATTCAGGACCTCTGGTTAGTCAGGGTGTTGCAGATGGTGGAATTAGCTTTTGTTTTCTCCTTTGGAGCAGGGTTGTTCTGTTATGAGTTGCTGTAATGGCTTGAGTTTGTTGACCTCCAGCCAGGAGTTGGTACTTTCAGGACAACACCAGCTGCAGTAGTTGAAGGGGGATATATTCTTGCCCTACATTAACCAGGTTAAATATTTGGGTATCTCAGGTGATGGGTGGGGCCATAGAGCTCCCAAGAGTTTATGTCTTTTGTCTTTGGCTACCAGGGTTGGTAGCAAAAACCCATAGTGGGGGCAGAGTTAGGCAGGTCTGAGCTCAGACTCTCTTTGGGTGGGGCTTGCTGTGGCTACTGTGGGGGATGGGAGGTGGTTCTCAGGCCAGTGGAGTTATGTTTCCAGGGGATTATGGCTGGCTCTGCTATGTCATGCAGGTTACCAGGGAAGTAAGGGAAAGCTGGCAGTGAGAGGCCTCACTCAGCTGCCATGAAGCCAGCAAGGCGTTTCAGTCCCACCATGCCCTTCGAACAGCACCAAGTTCATACCCAGGCAGCTGGTCAGCACAGCTGAGATCTTGCCCTAGGTTATAAGCCTCCCGGCTGAGAAAGGAAGCAGGGCTGTCAGCCCCCACCCCTCTCCACCTGCCTGCACCTTTGGCTATGGCTTCTGTGCTCATATCTGCACTTCCTGTTTGCCTCCTGAGTCCTGCTCAGAAAAATTCATGCTTAGTTGAAATTATTATAAAGTTCAGCTAGAAGCTTCCTTCACCCTGTGGCCCCTCCCCAGTTCTACTGGTGGCCTTTCCTGAGGGTCCCTGTGAGAGAAGGCAAGGGATGGCCTTGCTGGGGACCAGGACTGCCTGCAGGGCTCTTCCCACTGCTTCTTCTACTTTTATATTTTGCTTGGGTCCCTAAATCCATGTCAGCTCTAGGTAAGGTTAAATTCTTCTCTTGTGGTCTGGATTTTTAGGTTCCCCAGTGGAGATTGTGTTTGGAGGCAGATGTTTTCCCTCTCATACTTTGGGAACTCACAGTTTTTTGCGTAACGGAGTTTGCAGCAGCAAGTCACTGCTTTCAAAGCGGCTGTGAATTTTTTCCGTTTCCCTCGTATGTTCCTGCAGTGTTTCTTGGAGCAAAAGTTCACAGTGTGAGTCTACACATGACCCTCCACAGTTCTATCTGTCCAAGTGGGAGCTGCAGGTTAGTCCTGTCTCCTATCTGCCATTTTTCTGGCTGCGATTTCTTCCATTCTGTGTCTTTTTATTGGGGGATTAAACCCATTTAGATTTAAGATTAGAATTGTTATGTGTGGATTTGATCCTGTCATCACGATGCTAATTGGTTATTTTGCAAACTTTTTTATGTGGTTGCTTCATAGTGTCACTGGTCTGTGTACTTCATTGTGTTTTTGTAGTCGTTGGGAATGGTTTTTCCTTTCCATATTTAGTGCTTCCTTCAGGAGCTCTTGTAAGGCAGGTCTAGTGGTAATGAATTCCCTCAGCATTTGCTTGTATGAAAAGGATCTTATTTCTCCTTCACTTATGAAGCTTAGTTTGGCCAGATATGATATTCTAGGTTGGAAAATCTTTTCTTTAAGAATGTTGAATATTGGCCCTCAATCGCTTCTGGCTTGTAGGGTTTCTGCTGAGAGGTCCACTGTTAGTCTGATGGACTCCCCTTTGTGGGTGACCTGGCCTTTCTCTGTGGCTACCCTTAGCAGTTATTCTTTCATTTTGACCTTGGAGAATGTGATGATTATGTGTCTTGGGAATGATCTTGTGGTGCATCTTACTGGGGTTCTCTGCATTTCCTAAATTTGAATGTTGGCCTGTTTTGCTAGGTTGGTGAAGTTATCCTGGATGATATCCTGAAGTATGTTTACAACTTGGTTCCGTTCTCCCTGTCTCTTTTAGGTACTCCAATCAGTCATAGATTCAGTCTCTTTACATGATCCCATATTTCTTGCAGGTTTTGTTCATTTCTTTTCATTCTTTTTTTTTGAGACAGAGTCTCGCTCTGTCGCCCAAGCTTGAGTCTTGCTCTGTCACCCAGGCTGGAATGCAGCGGCGTGATCTTGACTCACTGCAAGCTCCACCTCCTAGGTTCCCACCATTTTCCTGCCTCAGCCTCCTGAGTAGCTGGGACTACAGGTGCCTGCCACCACATCTGGCTATTTTTTTTTTGTATTTTTAGTAGAGATGGGGTTTCATCATGTTAGCCAGGATGCTCTCGATCTCCTGATCTCGTGATCCACCCACCTCAGCCTCCCCAAGTGCTGGGATTACAGGCATGAGTCACAACTCCCAGCCTTTTTTCATTCTTTTTTTGCCTATTGTTGTCTGCCTGTCTTATTTCAGAAAGATAGTTTTCAAGCTCTGAGGTTCTTTCCTCTGCTTGGTCTATTCTGCTATTAATACTTGTGATTGCACTGAAAAGTTCTTGTAGTATGTTTTTCAGCTCTATCAGGTCAGTTCTTTTCCTGTCTAAACTAGCATTTGACTGTCAGCTCCTGCATTGTTTATCTTAATTCTTAGCTTCTTTGCATTGGGTTACATCGTGTTCCTTTAGCTCAGAAAAGTTCATTTTTATCCACATTCCGAAGCCTACTTCTGTCATTTCAGCCTAGTTCTGAGCCCTTGCTGGAGAGGTATTGCAGTCATTTGGGGGAAAGGGAGCAGTCTGGCTTTTTGAATTTTCAGGTTTTTGAGTTGATTCTTTTGTGGCCTTATCATCTAGCTTTGATCTTTGAAGTTGTTGACCTTTGGATGGAGTTTGTGTGTGTGTGTGTGTGTGTGTGTGTGTGTTTTGTTGTTGTTTTCTGTTTGTTTGCTTTTCTTTTAACAGTCTGGTCCCTCTTCTGTAGGGCTGCTGTGGTTTGCTGGGAGTCCACTCCAGACTGTAGTCACCTTGGTTTTTCCCACACCTGGAGGTATCACCAGCGAAGGTTGTGAAACAGCAAATACGGCAGCCTGCCATTTCCTCTGAAAGCTCTGTCCCAGGGGGGTACCGACCTGTTGCCGGCCCACACACACCTGTAGGAGGTATCTGGAGACCCTGGTTGGGAGGTCTCACCCAGTCAGGAGGAACTGGATTAGGGACCTGCCCAAAGATGGCTGCTTTTTTATAGAGCAACTGTGCTGTTTTTGGGGTCCGTTCAGACCCTGATTAGTTTGGGCTCTCCAAGGCCCACAGGGTGGACTGGCTAAGATGCTCAAACAGCTAAGGTGGTAGCCTGCCCTGCTTTCTGGGCATTCCATTCCAGGGAGAAATTAGACCTCTGTCAGCCATAGAACATGGGTGGAGGTGGCTGGAGGTCCCAACTGGGAGGACCTGTCCTGTGAGGAGGAGTGGATCAGAGTCCCACTCAAAGAAGCATTCTGGCCACACCTTAACAAAATAGGTGTGTCATGCTGGGGAACTGCCTCTGCCTCTGTTGGCTTGGACTCTCCAAAGCCTGCAGACTGGAAAGGCTGAGTCCTCCAAACAACCAAGATGGCAGCCTGCTCCTCCTCCTACACTCCGTCCCAGGGAGAGATCAGAGCTCTGACAATAGAATACTGGTGGGACAGTGGCTGGAGGTCAGGGCTGGGAGGTCCTGCCCAGTGAGCAGAAATGAACCCGGGTGCCACTTAAAGAAGCAGTCTGGTCATGTTCTGGCAAAGTAGCAGTTCTGCTGAACTTGGTTTGCTAGTGTTTTGTTGTTGTTGTTGTTTTGTTTTTTGGGGACAGGGTCTCACTCTGTCACCCAGGCTGGAGTGCAGTGGTATGATCATGGCTCGCTCCAGGCTCAGGCAATCTTTTTCTCTCAGCCTCCTGAGTAGCTGGACTACAGGGATACACCATCACACCCAGCTAATTTTTCTATTTTTTGTAGAAACGGGGTTTAGCCATGTTGCCCAGGCTGGTCTCAAAATCCTAGGCTCAAGCAATCCTCCTGCCTTGGCCTCCCCAAGGGCTGGGATTATAGGCATGAGCCACTGTGCCTAATCAGTTTGCGATTTTGTTGAGAAATTTTGCATTGATGTTCATCAAGGATATTGGCCTGAAGTTTTCTTGTTTTGTTGTGTCTCTGCCAGATTTTGGTATCAGGATGATGCTGGCCTCATATAATGAGTTAGGAAGGAGTGCCTCCTCCTCAGTTTTTTGAAATAGTTTCAGTAGGAATGATACCAGCTCTTCCTTATACAACTGGTAGAATTTGGCTGTGAATCCATCTGATCCTGGGCTTTTTCTGGTTTTTATTACTGCTTATGTACCCTCCACCTGGACCCTCCAGATGTTTACATTTTGCATAGCTAAAGTACATTTATCAAAATTCATTCAAATTGTCCTTAAAGAAAATAGTTTCTTTTTTAACTTAAGGAATAGCTCCATTCAGTTTCATATTAGGCTGTCTGCTAATCTTATACTTCAGAGATCTCATGCCCGCTTTCTAGCCTGTGTAAGACTGTTCTTTATCATATGTTCATAGTTATCTCTAAAAGTTCTAATCTCATCTCCCAAATTCTTCATTACAAGGAACTAGAAAGATACTAAAAACATGAGAGGGTGGGTTCTGAATAAATTGCTTTTGGATTAAGCTTAAGGTTTTGTTCTGGAGAACTCCCCTTAGAGCATAACACAGGGACAAAAAAATTAGTAAGGCACTTGTGTGACAAAATTGGCTCTAAACTTCAGAAACGAATGTTGACATCTCAGCTTTTTCACAGTTCGAATTTTTAAAAATAGTTATTGCCCAGGGATGCTTAAGAGATTATGGCCTTTACTTTTTCATTTAGGAGCTAAAAAGTCCTTAGAATAATTTATATTCAAACTGCTTATTTTTGTTACTTTTGGCAGGAATATGTAATGTTTAAATAGTGTTGGGTAGCGGTGTCCCCTAAACTCCCTGCAACTATACTATACTGTTATATATTTCATACATAAGCATTTCATTTTTATTTTAATATGATCCAGACTAAATAAGTCTAGCATCCTCAAGCAAAACATTTAAAGTCTAATTGTAATTAACCTTGACTTGTGTTATGATTTGTAATTAACACAGGCCTTTCAATTACTCTAGTTGATTTTATGAATTCTGACGCTTATCTTGACAAAGTTCACACAGAGAGACATTTGGAAGTGGTATTGATGAAAACATGGCAGAAAAATGTAAAAATTTTAGTAGGAAGTTATATAAATTCAATGTCATTCCTTTTTATTTTTATGTATACAATTTAATCATTTCAAAATTTAATAGAATATTTTTATATGAAGTTCACCATTATGTTCATCTTCCTTGGGGGATTAGTGAGATTTAGGGAATAATGTTAACTCAAAGCTAAGAAATTAAACTGTGAAAGCCAAACAGTCAGGCTTCGAGGAGTTGCTGTAATGAAAGTTTATGAAAAAAAATTGAGATAAGAATTAGAAAGCTTCCACCTATAACTCATTTTTTTCTTTCTCTTTATTTTAAATAGGGGGAAAGGATCTTTGGTTAAAATGAATGTGTTTGGCTATCAAAAAGCATCACTGATTTTTCTATGTCCTTAAAAATATAATTTGTTCCCTATAGGTATAGTAATCACATATCTTTGATAAGAACACTTTCTTATAGTAGATTCCCAAGGTAAAATATAAAACATGAAGATAAATTTACATCTACCACTGAGGAAAGCTAACCTCTACCTATAAAAAAAAGTCAGTACAATGAATTATGTTAAGAATATTTAAAATGTTGGCTGGGTGGAAGAAGAAAGGGGTAACAGAGAGAACTAATCTATATGTACCAGTTTGAAAGAGTTTAGCTTAGTGACAGAAAACCCTGACTCAAAATAACTTCAGCAATGAGGAAGATTTATTATCTAACGCAACAGCAAGTCTGAATGTGGAACAGCCCCAGACTGATTCAGTTGCTCATTACTAGCAGACCCCTAAATTCTTTGCATCTTTCTGTTCTGCCATGCTAGACCTGTTGACTTAGTTTCCCCACGTGGTTGCAAGATGGATGCCACAGCTCTGGGAATCATATGGGCACAATGACATCAGCAGCAGAGGATATTGATCTTCAATTATCCCTTTTTTTCTGTTAATAAAAGAGCCTTTCTTATATCGCCTATACAGTATCCAGAATTAAATCACATGCCCACATCCGAACAAATCCTTGGCAGTAGGAACAGGAAATCAGGGCATGAGAAGTGTGTCCCCCATCCCTGAGCACCAGGATATATGGAAGAGTCGGCACAGCCAAACAGCACAGGCACTCTTAGCAAGGGGGAAGAGAGAACTTTGTGGGTTAGTAGTGTCTCTTCTATTACGGGTAACTTCATTTTTCCCATCTCTAACAAAACGAATATTTGATACGAAGGAATTAGGAAGAACTATCAAATGAATTGGCCATATATGGGCCTACAGGTTAATGTTCTCAAATGAACTCAGCTTAAAGACATTGATGGAAAGAAAGAAATGGGAACTGATTCAGTCAGTGATTTTTAAAAGTTCAGCTGTGCTCTGAGGCTGAAGCACATCAGTGCTATGACCCACAAAAGAGCGGTTAACCTTGCTCATCTCAAAATCTTTCTTTAGTTATCTCTAGAAGACATTTTCTATTTTAAGCTGCAAAGCCTTCTGCAAAATATCTGGCCATGGAATTCATGAAAAGGACTCAGAAAAAATGATGTGTTTGGTCTTATCTTAATAATACATAATATCCTGAGGCTCGTTTGAAGTTGGTAAATAGAAATATGTATTTCCAAAAGAGATTTTGGTGTATATACCTATATGAGAAATGTGGAAATTTTAAATACTTCTGAAGTGTAAAAATATAGCTCATTACTTATCAAAGTATATTGAAGACAAGAAATGTGACTGATGCTTTTTACCCTTTACTTTGAAACTATATTGCATGGCTTGGCCCATACTTCTTGTTCTTCCACTTAATATAACAGTAACATAAATAATCTGATAGGACTCTTGACTTCACTGCCCATTCATGTATAATGAATCACATAATTCGCTTAATTGCTTTTCCATCCCCACTAGACTCTAAGCTCTAATGATAGTTTCTGAATTTTTATATAGATGGGCTTGGGGACAGCAATCCATTTGAAGGGGAGGGGTGTGTACAGGCTTGAAGTTTTGTTTTCCCAATGCTAAAATAATTATGAAAAATCAAAATAATGGTAGAGAGGATAGGTATGGGGTTAGTTGAGATTGGGGTTTAAAGTACCCCTCAAACTACACCTTAGCTTATGGTGAGCTCCTGAAAGGCAGGGTCTGTGTCAGCCTTGTTATCCCCAGTGCCAAGCAGTGTGATTCAGCTGTATTCTCTAAACACTTGCTGAATGACAGAATTACCAGAATCCATTCATATTTGCCAAAAGTAGACACTTAGTAACTTGCTACATGAAGAAGTGAGTGCTAATCTTTGTTTTCCTAATTGTAATCCTAAAAGAGGAATGACAGTTTTTTTTTTTCAACTTGAGAGACCCAATTGTGTAGACAGTCCCATTTCCCCCCTTTCTGGCATAAGCTTCGTGCAGTTTTGTTGTTGTTGTTGTTGTTGTTGTTGTTTTTGTTTTTAAATCAATTTCCTCTCTGATTTATTTATTTATTTATTTTTGAGATGGAGTCTTGCTTTGTTGCCCAGGCTGGAGTGCAGTGGCACGATCTCTGCTCACTGCAACCTCAGCCTACCAAGTTCAAGTGATTCTCCTGCCTCAGCCTCCTGAGTAGCTTGGATTACAGGTGCATGTTACTATGCCTGGCTCATTTTTGTATTTTGAATAGAGACGGGGTTTCACCATGTTGGCCAGGCTGGTCTCAAACTCCTAAGCTCAGGTGATCTACCCACCTTGGCCTCCCAAAGGGCTGGGATTACAGACACGAGCCACCACACCTGGTCTTCTCTCTGAATTTGAGGTCATTGTTTTGCTATCTTCTAGCATTTAGTGCAACTGATATGTATATAAATATATATAGTCTGTCTTTGAAATTGTCTTTGGTCAAAGGAGCTACCTGTGAATTCAAATAAAGATCTGTCAGAGGTGACATAGTCGATGGAGACAAGAGTCTTCATAATGCAGGTTCAAAACCACAGGATAGAACAGGCAGTAGAGTTTAGTGGTTGTGAACATGACCTTTGGAGTCAGACAGACCTAGGTTTGGGCCTTAGTGTCCCTACTTCTTACTAACTATGTTACCTTAGGAAATTACTTAATCTGTAAGTCTCAATGTCCTCATACATAAAATGTAGGTGATAATAGTATCTATATCATAATTGTTGTGACAATTCAATGGAAGTGCTCAATAAGCCTTTAGCACATAAAAAACCCGCAGTAAAATGTAGCCATTATTTGTTGTTACTGTTATAATTAATAATAAGAATACTTACATAAATATCTTGATTAGAATTTATGAAGCAGCCCACCTATACAAGGAGCACATTTCTTTTTAAATTCTAAAAATGCATATGAACACTGAAGTAAAAATTCAGGCAGTATGAATGTGAATAAAATAAAAATGAAAAGACTTTGTTGCCCTACAAACTTAACCAGAGGAAGCCACTAAAACTTGTTTTAAGATTAATTTTTATGCAAAGTATGTGCCAACATTCATTGAGATGATTTATCAACTTTAAGCATCAAGTGTTTTTATGGCTAGTGTCAGTTGACTTCATGCCATAAAAATTGGTGAATGTCACCTGCTTATACATATTCTTCTTTACCCTCACCCATACCCATTAGGGCTATTATATTTTAGTTTTTCAATTGATTACTTTTGTAGCTTTAAATTATTTACATAAGTCCTATTTATTTGTCTGTCAAACATTAGGCAAAATCCTCTATCCCCACTATACTAAGAGAAAATTAGCACTTCTATTCTTCTTTCCAATTCTCCTTCCCCTACACCCAACTCCCAACTATCGTCAGCTATGTTATTACTTTTCTATTGTCAAGATATGTCAGATTTATATTCTGTCTAGTAATTCTATTTATATCTTCTCTCTTTTATGGGTTGATGCTGAAAATGGAAAATCAATAAATAATTTTTATAGTATTATGATTATATAAATATTCTCTGCAGTACCAAATTATATGATCGAACCTATAGAGAAGATAAAATCTTAATGTGGCAAAGCTTGTGTTGTTCAGAAAAACCATTCTAAGTATAAAACCCAAATAGATTTTAATTTTTTTTTTTTTAATTTTTTTTTTTTTTTTGAGGTGGAGTCTCGCTCTGTCGCCCGGGCTGGAGTGCAGTGGCCGGATCTCAGCTCACTGCAAGCTCCGCCTCCCGGATTTAGGCCATTCTCCTGCCTCAGCCTCCCGAGTAGCTGGGACTACAGGCGCCCGCCACCTCGCCCGGCTAGTTTTTGTATTTTTTTAGTAGAGACGAGGTTTCACCGTGTCAGCCAGGATGGTCTCAGTCTCCTGACCTCGTGATCCGCCCGTCTCGGCCTCCCAAAGTGCTGGGATTACAGGCTTGAGCCACCGCGCCCGGCCAGATTTTAATTTTTAAAAATCTTATCAATTTTTCAAAATTGTGCCACTGTTTCTTTGGTTAACAAACTTTTCTACATTTGTTTGTTTCTCCTGTTATTTCTAATTATTTTTCTTTTCTTTTTTCTTTCAAACATGAGAAAGATATCATATCATAACGGTGTTTAGCTGCTTAATCCCAATATTTCTTTAATGTACACTAACCATATTAGGTACATATTAGGGCACAGGGGAAATAAGATTTGTCAATTATTTTATGTCTGAAAATATCTGTCTTCCCCCTACATTTTGTAGGATGCCTTAGTATTGGATTTCAGATTTAAAATTAATTCCTCCGAATTTGAGGCTATTGCTGGCTATCTAATACTGTTGAGTGCAATAGATGATGGATCTGATGCCATTGTGGTTCTCATTCCTGTGTAAGAAACCTGTTTTTTGTTGGTTTGTTTTATCCCGAGGAAGGTCTTTTGGAACTTTTGCTTTGTCTTTGGGATTTTTAATTTCACAAAGATTTGTTCATGTCTTCTGTGTGGTTCTCTCTGGGACTCTCAGTATGAGGGCCCAGGTCTGTCTTCAGTTCTGGGAGATATTCTTCAGTTATTTATTTGATTATTTCATCTCCATTTCTTTTTCTTGTCTTATCAGAACTTTTATTTGATGAAAGTGTGTTATTGAAGATTTATCTCCTGTGTTTCAACTTTTCTTTCATATTTTTGGTATCTTTTTGTTTTGATTCTGTAATATGTTATGTATTTATTAAACATATTTTTACTTTCCAAGAACACTTTGTTTTCTATTTCCTTAGTGTTTTGGAGGGTGTGCTATCATCTATCATCTCAAATATCACTGGGAATATTAAGTAGTCTTCTTTCATATTGGGTAGATTGGTTTCCTTGCTCACGTTGGTCCTTCTCTTTTGGATTGTTGAGGCTCCACGGACACTGTTAATGCTTGATCGTTCAGGTTTATGGATAAAGAGCAAAGTTGATCAGTATAGGTAGCTGATGTGAGTTTTCTTTATCACCGTGATGAGACACTGATTTAAAAAAAAATCTTAAATTAAAAAATTTTTTTAGAGACAAGGATTTGCTCTGTTGCCAAGGCTGGAGTGCAGTGATGCAATCATAGCTCACTGTAACTTCAGACTCCTGGGCTCAAGCATCCTCTTGTTTCAGCCTTCCAAGTAGTTGGGGCTACAGACATGTGCTATCGTGTCTGACTAATTTTTATTTTACTTTATTGTGGAAATGGAGTCTCGCTATATTGCCCAGGCTGGTCTCAGATGCCTGGCCTCCAGTTATCCTCCTGCCTCAACCTCCCAAAATGTTGAAATCACTTATATAAGCTACCACACCTGGCCAAAAAAATATTTCTGTAATTAAAAAATTAATGTGAACCAAGATAAGAAAACTAAAAGTAAAAAGGATATATAATAAAAAGTAAATTTTTGTCTTATCCAAAATTACCAATTTCTCAGAAATCCAACTAAACCACTGTTACTAGTTTCCTTTGTCTTCTAGAATATCTCTAAGCAAACAGAGAAACATACATTTTCTTGTCTGTCTGCCTGCCTATCTATAGCTATCCTATCTATCTATCTATCTATCTATCTATCTATCTATCTATCCATCTATCCATCCATCCATCTAAGTACATACACATTTTGCAAAAAGTGGTAACATGCTGTATATATATATTTTAATTTTTTTGTAAAACAGTTTATCTTACAGAGCATTTTGTTTGTGGCTATATTATTCTTTATCATGGTTGCAGAGTTTTACATTGAGTGGATGTGCTAGAATTTATTGAACCATTCTCCTATTGGAGAGAAGTTAGATCCCATCTAATCTTTTGTATTACAGACGTTACTGCACCAAATATCCTTATATAGACTTGTTGGCATTTATTTGTACATATATTTGAAAGAGAAATATCTGGGTCACAGGGTATGCATATTTGAAGAATAGGTTAAAAAAACTGCAATTCATATTATATTTAACTTCTTGAATATGTAATGCACATTTATTGGACAAAAACCCTGAATGTACAAAAGAATATAGTAAAAATTAAATCTTTTTTAACTCTTCTTTGACTATTTGCCCCCCTGCTGCTCTTCTCAGTCTCAACTATTGTTATTATGTGTGTGAGTCTGTGTGTGTGTGTGTGTGTGTGTGTGTGTGTGTCTGTGTCTATGTATTTCCTTTTTGGGTTAAATTCTTATAGCTGAGTGAAAGCCTTGGGAGGTGTTCCTTTTTAAAAGTGAGTACATATTTTCTGTGAAGGGTTTTCAAATTTGACTACTTTTAAATTGAGCTGTTTGAGCCCCCCCAGAGGTGCCATGAGATGGGTCCTGAGAGTTCCTCCTATGCCTCCTTCCTTCACTGCTACTGACCGAGCCCCACATTCCATCTGGATGCCAAGGGTTTTTCCAGGAACACACTTTATCCTTACCAGTAAGTATCAGAACAGAGCAGATACTTATGGCTTTATAATCTCTACTTCTTCCTTCTAGTGTTGGAATCCATGGCACATGACAATAATAAAGAAATGATGCTTGGCTTCTTTGGTCCTCTCTTCAGCATTATAGAAGGTAAATAGTGCAGTTAGGTTTTTGCATGACAACATAAAGAAGCCAATGTTTGATGCTGGGCAGTTTTCTGTGCAGAACATTGTAACTGCTGAAAGCTGTTTGTCTTCATACTTTTTCATTACTATCATTTTTGTTCAGTTCCAGTGCTTTTTACAAGCTTTCATTTCTCCGTCTTCAAATAGTCTTGGTATATCAAGTTTATAATAACACTGATCTACAGAGAGGCATATGCCCCTTATTATAGCTCTAAAAGAGAATGATATCACCAAGGAAGCATAGCTTTTGCACTGAAATCCTTAAAGATGGGTAGTTTATTTTATTAATTTCCATTGTGAGTTTTGGTGAACAATGTGGAGGTTTACATTAGTAAATAAAGCATGACTGGGTAGTAAAATGTTAATGGGATTTTAAATCAGAAGATCTGGGAGTGAAAACCATCTGTATTTGTGTAAAGTAGTTGAAAGAGATTTAGTTTTTATTGTATGATATGTGTGACCTTGGGAAAGTCAAAATAATATCCTTGGGCTTCGATTTCCTAATTTGCAAATGTTCACAGGATTGTTGTATGGATTAAAGAGATAATATAAGCAAAGCACTTTGTCAAGTGCTATGAAGTGTTATGTAATATTATAATCATAATGTTAAAGTGAGAAATGGGCAGGCTTATACAACTCAACAGGAATAATTTTCATTAAAGCTTCCAACATTGCACATCATACAGGAGTTGTAGCTTCAGAAATGTTGTGTTTTTATAACTCAGTAAGTGGAGAATAAGAAAGGCCATACTCTTTTTTACTGGATGGAGCATCTCAGTGATTCACATTCTTCTTGGTCTTAATAAATGTTGCAAGCTGCCCATTAGGATTAGAGCGTAGGGTAATGTATTAGTCTGTTCTCACACTGCTTATAAAGACATACTGGAGATTGGGCAATTTATAAAGGAAAGAGGTTTAATGAACTCACAGTTCCACATGGCTGGGGAGGCCTCACAATCATGGTGGAAGGCAAAGGAGAAGCAAAGGCACATCTTACATGGCGGCAGGCATGAGAGCTTGTGTAGGGGAACTTCCCTTTGTAAAACTATCAGATCTTGTGAGACTTAATCACTATCATGAGAGCAGCATGAGAAAGACCTGTCCCCATGATTCAGTTACCTCCCACCAGGTCCCTCCCATGACATGTGGGAATTATAGGAGCTAGAATTCAAAATGAGATTTAGGTAGGGACACAGCCAAACCATATCAGGTAGGTATACAGGTATAGAGGGAGACAAGGCTGGAAGGACTTATGAAGCCAAACTAGAAAGGTCTGGAATGCCAACCCAAAGGAGTATGGGTCTTAATTGTTGGGTACTGCAGATCTATGGGGCTGTCACTTTGGGAGAGTGTTGTAGCATATAGAAAGATGACAGCAGATGTGATGAGATGATAAAAAGTCCTTCAGAGGCAAAGGATCCACAAACATATCCATCTGGAAGTATAGTTCTCCCTCAATATCCACGGGGAATTCTTTCTAGGACCCTTGCAGACTCCAAAATCCACGGATGTACAAGTCCCTCTTATAAAATGGCATAATATTTGCATATAACCTACCAACATTCTTTCATATACTGTAAATCATCTCTAAATTACTTATAATACCTAATACAATGTAAATACTATGTACATAGCTGTTATACTGTAGTTTAAAATTGGTATTTTTTAAATTTTTAAAAATTATTATGTTTGATCCATGGTTGGTTGGATCCGTAGGTTCTGCATCCTAGGTACAGAGGGCTGATGATAGCTATGAAAGCAGGAGACTGGTGTGTTCCCCAGGTGGAGACATGGGTCTCCAAAAGTTCATACAAAAGGCACTTTGGATTCTCCTGGCTGAATTCTCACTCACAGAAACAGATTCAGCAGCAGCAGAGTCACTTCTGTGGGTGAGAATTCGGCCAGGAGGTAGAAGCTTACCCTTGCATTCTCAGGGGATTTTGCAGCCTCCTGGCCACCTGCCTGACTGTTCAGAAGACTCTGGCTCTAGCCCCACCTGCTCACCAGGTGCAAGAAACTATTGCAAAACAATTTCAGCACATCCCTGATTCTTTAATGGAGACACTGGGTGGTAGGGTGAGGTACCTCAGCAGACTCAGGCTGTAGGTCTCTAAGTCTATTCCTGCAGGGTGCAAGAAAGTTTGTAAGAAGGAAAACACACAATCACAGAGCACAATGCACTAATTGAGGAGGAGGCTGGGAGCAGGGGGATGGCTGAGAACCACTGCCATGGGCCAAGCATGAAGCAGCAGTGTCTTAAGTTGGAAGGTGGTAGTGGACATAGGAAGGCACAGGCAGATGGCAGAAACAGTGTGAGCACGAAGACCCAGTATTATCTGTAAAGGAGAAACTAGAGGGAGGAGTCAAGGATTATGTCAGGATTTCCCACTTTAATGGGTGGGAGAATGAAAACATTATTAGACAGTAATGGAAAATTGAGGGCAGTTGGACACACAGAAGTAAAGGTCGTAGGGTATGCAGAGTTAGGGAGATAGGAAACAGATTTGCAAGGTTTCCGTTTAGAAGCCATAAGAAAAGTCTTGGTAGTAGGAAGTTCTTTACGTTATACTACAGTGAAATAAACATTTTACTTTCATGGAAAAGTTTATTTAAATGATCCAAGATACAATCTGAGAGAGGAACTTCAGCAACCTGTGCTGGCTCAGCCAGTTCCCTTTCCTTCCTGTAGTCCCATGGCAAGGATACATCAGAGCACTCAACAATACTCATTGAATGAGTCAGTGGAGCTGCCCTGGCTGGCAGACCTGGAAAGTAGCAATTCGCATTAGGTGGAACTCATCAATTTTGAGTAGTCACTTAGCCACCATCTATACCAGTGGTGCTCAACTTTGCTGCATGTTAAGAGTCACCTAAAGCCGGGCGTGGTGGCTCACGCCTGTAATCCCGGCACTTTGGGAGGCCGAGGCGGGTGGATCATGAGGTCAGGAGATCGAGACCATCCTGGCTAACACGGTGAAACCCCGTCTCTACTAAAAAAAATACAAAAAAAAAAAAAATTAGCCAGGCGTGGTGGCGGGCACCTGTAGTCCCAGCTACTCGGGAGGCTGAGGCAGGAGAATGGCATGAACCCCGGGGACGGAGCTTGTAGTGAGCCGAGATTGGGCCCCTGCACTCCAGCCTGGGTGACAGAGCGAGATTCCACCTCAAAACAAACAAACAAACAAACAAAAAAAAAACAAAAAGGTCACCTGAGCAGCTCTTAAATAATCCTGAGGCTAGGATATAGCTCAGACCAATTAAAACCCAACTGTCTTCCCAGACGATTTTATTGCACATCCAAGGATCAGAAACACTGCCACATCTCTTCCTTTGCATGCAAAGTACTGTTGGTGCTTACCTTAAACAACATTGTCCTCTGAAAAGGTGCCCCTGTGGAGTTCGTTTTCCAGGCCTTCTCTCCATATGAACCTCCCACACTTGTGGCTGACTGCATCACCAAGGTCGTGTAGAAGGGTGCAGGAAGTGAAGAGGAGGAAGAGGAACTGGTGAAGGAATAGTCAACGAGGGAAGAAGAGAAACAAGAAAACACTATGTCATGGAAACCAAGAGAGGAGACTTCTAGGAGTGTCAGTCACTGATGTGAAATGCTATGGCAATTTGGGGATGGTAAGGACTGAGAAGGGGCCAGAGAGGGTTGCAGTGAGTTTCAGCATGGTGCTGTGACTGGAAGCTGGACTGCAAAGCAAGTAAGGAGTAGGACTCTGAGGACACGGAGGTAGCAAGGGTAGGCAGAGGCAACAGACTCGGTGACCACGGGGCTCACAGATGTGCTTTGATTGAGGTCCACAGAGTGTTCAAAGATTTTTAAAAAATTAGTTATCAACATTTACAAATTGGGAGGTTTTATATAAACCACAACTTCCGATTTATCTTGAAAAACTGGGAGATCTGATAACACTAGGACTTTGTTCCCTTTTGGCACCAAAAGGAATTGGTTGTCCACCTTAGGAATGACATCCTTTCTCCCCACTCATCACACAATCTCCATGCCTGGAAGTTATCCTTTAAACCCAGTTCACTTATCTCACTTGCATGACCTCCCTGGCTTCGGTAAGCAAGTGAATTTGGGACTTGGACTTGATCCAAATAGCTGTTAGTGGTTTGTCAGAAAGGAAAAGAGAAGTCCTGATCACCTTTGTAGGATGGGGGGAATAGGCAGAGGGGAAGATGGAATAAAGGAAAAGCTTCTCAAGGTTAGTCTGGAACAGGAAGGACCCACAACTGGGGAAGAAGTAGAGAATGCATGAAGACATAAAGAGATTTTGGGGAGGAGAGAATGGAAATGAAAGCCTGTTAGTGGCAGAAAAATGAGTGAACCACTGCAAATTAGGTGGGAGACAGCACTGAGGTCTGAGCAATATGAAAAATATTTGGAACAATCAGAATAGGAACTGATGAAAAGAAAAACTTGGGGGCACTTGGTGGGGTGGAAGGAACTGAATACTGAAGAGAACTGAGTACATAAGGATTTCAGATGACTTATTTAGAAGTAGATTTTTCTTATTTATTTGGAGAAATAATTTTAAAGTAGAAAATTTTCTAGCTTTTGGAGTTATGTTATTTTTAAAACCAATCTTTTTCAAATATATAATTTCAAGGGCACTAAGGAATAAATCCCATATAAATCAATCATAGTATAATGAAGCTTAATTATCACTCAATTGTATGTTGCAAAGTTTTCTGTTTCATTATTTTTCCAATGGTAGTACAATTTTTATTAAATCATGGAAAGGAATGGTTTAAAAACACTTGTGCCAAAGTGTTCAAGTGTTGTGGTTCAGTGCCAGTATTTATGTTTGACTGACCCCTTTCAGATAACAGAAAAGCAATTTGTTTTATTGAATGGAACAAATGTTTGTTTGTTTCTTAGAGAATTTGTTTGTTATTATTCAGGTCTGCTTATTTTTAGAGATGGAAGGCATTATATATAGCTGAAATGGTGTTGCATCAAAATTATCCTTCATCAATTTGTTTTATATCACTTATTTTTAATTGATGCTGGCAGCACCTGGGTTGCTCCTGGGTAAATTTGTTTTGTGGATTTAAGTATTTGGAGATTGTTACATGGAGTCTAGAGAGCATTACAAATGCTAAGTCTGTAGTCAAGGAGGCTATCGTTTATAGAAAAACAGGATGGTCAAAAATTATATTGTTTTATCGAAGACTTTATAAGTTAGGGAGGAAACTGACTTTCATAGTACAAGTTTACATATCTACTTTTTTCTTCCCCTCAGAATGGTGTTACAAAGTGTACCATTTAACTTGCTTCATAAGGAGAGAGATTTTTCTATGATTTACAAGGCAGTCTCATAAATAGTTAACTAAATTACATAATTTAAGGGATGTTGGGTTTGGGGATTTTGGGGGGCCAATTAGTCCATTCCATCTTTCCTCTGAGTTCTGAACCAGTTGACACAGGAAATAGACGTAGGAAATAGACACTGAGACTAGAACACAGAAATAGACATAGGAATTTTATGGTGACTAAAACTGAAGAATGTGGCTTTGATATGGGGCCAAAATGGGCTTCCTATTCCCCTTCCCCATAATTTTAGTTGGTGGGATCCTCATGGGAGATGGGTTGGGTCTGCAGAGTGATATTCCTCTAGCCATCTTCTTGAAGGACTATGGCCTGACTCACACCCATTGTGCTCAGAGAACCTAAGTGAGAGGCCATTCATGGATAACCATCATGAGCCCCCAATTCACCCAACAGAGAAAAGTGGAACAATGGATGTCAGATTCTCAGCACAACACAGAAAAATTGCTCCTCCTGTGAGGAGGACCCAGGTAGTCGCAGTGTCCATGTAATCTTTCTGTTAGAGCAGAAGTTCTTAGCTTCTGAGCCAGCAGCAATGTGAGGATGTGAAACGAAGTTTCACCTTACATTCTAGGAAACTCAACTATTTACCTCCAAACTAAGTGCCACACTGCACAAAGTTTTCCATTTAGACATGAATACCTTTGAGCTAAATATTCCCATTTTTATTCCTGTGGTTCATTTAACATGAATTAATGGAGAGAAGGGCAGTCACAGATAAGAGTGAGAATCACCATACTGTGTGTTTGGTAGCTTTTTCACATGTTGGTAGAAGATCATGTAGCCGGAGATATGGATTGTTTGCTCTTTTCTTTCCTTCCTATTTCCCACTCTTCTACTGCTCTTCTGGCTGTATTGCTGAGGCAGGTGCAAATCCACTACCTTCTGGGTCCGCTAGCCCTAATTCAAAGCTCATTTCTGTGACCTGGTTATTGGGTCTTATTATGGTGAGGCTTTTGATTCTTGCCCTGATTGAATAGTTGCCCATGATTTTAAAAAACAAAGAGGCAAAGACACTGGGAAAAACAAACAAAACGAAACTGTGATGAAAAGGTCATTTAATCTACTTATCTGTTGCCAACATTTTATTTAATGAAACATGATCTGGTGGCTACACAAAGCACTTATTAATGATAATCAGCCAAACTCAGACTTATCCTGTGTTTCCTAGCTGGTCCCCTGGCCCCCTTCAAATCTTCTTCCACAACCCACCAGGAAAAGCTACCAAATGATATGGAAAAGCAATCATAAAGTTCAGAATAGTGGTTACTTTGGGGTAGGTGAGTGAGTGTGGGCATTTGTAGAAGTTGGGGAAGTCTTATGGGGACATCAGAGGCACTGGTAGATTTTTTAAAAAAATGGGTGGTGTATTAGGCTGTTCTTGGGCTGCTATAAAGAAATACATGAGACTGGGTAATTTATAAAGAAAAGACGCTTAATTGACTCACGGTTCTGCAGGCTGTCTAGGAAACATGGCTTTTGGTGAGGCTTCAGGAAGCTTTTACTTGTGGCAGAAGGTGAGGTGGGAGCTTCTATGTCACATGGCAAAATCAAGAGCAATAGAGGATGGGAGGGGAGGTGCCACACACCTTTAAATGACCAGATCTTGTGTGAACTCAGAGGGAGAACTTTACTTGCACTAAGGAGATGGCCCAAACCATTCATGAGGAATCTGTTCCCATGATCCAAATCCCTCCCACCAGGGCCCACCTCCAACATTGGAGATTAAAATTCAGTATGAGATCTGGAGGGGACTAACGTCCAAACTATATTAGTTAGTTAAGTATATACATTCATTCTACTGGCACATTTCTACATTTCACAAGTATTATTTATATCTTTTATACATATTTTAAAGTAAAAAAAATTTATAATTTAAAATTATGAAAATGATTTTAGAAATAATCCAGATTGTTTTTCTTCTTGGCTCTCTGAAGCCTCTGTTCACCAGCCTCTGGAAGTATGAATTTAAAAACTTCCTTATTAATCCACATATGCCTAGCATATGAGGCTGTACCAGTCAGTACTCTGGTTGCAAATGACAGAAATCCAACTCAAATTATTTAAGCTCTCCGCCAACTCAAAGAGAAAAAGAAAAAAAGGAGAAATTGTTGACTTACGTAACAAAGAAGGACAGGTGTGCGGTTAATTTTGGGTCTTGCCATACTCAGGAGCTCAACAACAATGTTCTCTCTTCCTTTCTCTCAGCTATGTTTCTCTTTGCATGTTGGCTTTGATTTCTCTTACTATAGATGACTTAATCCATCTGGCTGGGCAAGATAGTCACATGCAACTCCAGCTCACATTGTCCTTATAACTCGGGGTCCTAGAAGTAAATAAAGGATCTTTCCTGACAGCCAGAGCCTTAGCAACATAAGTTGTGGGGTCCCATGTTCAAAAAGCAGGAAAAAAATGTGCTAAATATACTAAACTGGAAAGTTTTTTCTTTTGTTCTGTATTCTTTTAGTTGGTCACGGTGTTTTAAAAATTTCCCATTGAATGTCTATGTAAAGAAAAATTAAAAATTTAAATTATGAACATGGATCTTACCATTTATATTGTGCAGTGCCGGTTTCCAATGCAAATATAAGAGGCTTTAATTCATATATGGAATCACTGAAATTACACAATGTATATTTGGCATATGTATTTTGTTCTTACTAGAACAGTGGAAATGATTGCAAAACTAACTTAACTGTTTATATTTCAGTTCCCTATGCACTTACATCTACCTGTTCTCTTCAGCTTACTGATGAGTAAGGAAGGACTGAGAGGGAAAGGAACTATGGGTGGCCCTATCTTTCTCTCTTCTTCTATGCCATCATTTTCAGTGAGCTTGTCTAATAAAGAGAACTAACACAAGTGAGAAAAGGATATGATAAAGTTACTTGTAGTTGTTTCTTAAAACACCATTGCTTGTCTTCTGCATTGGAAGCAACTTCTGGTTTGAATGGAAGGCATGACCCTCTTGGGGCTGTCTGCACCACCATTTATTCCGTTTTAAATATAACATACTTATTTGCACCCACTTAGCGTCTTGTGGTACTTCCATGCAAAGCGAGTCTACTGCTCTGCTGTGCTCACAGGGTGTCCTAAATGCTATATTGCAAGTGAAGTGTGTATTTCCTTGCTCATGTGCATTCCCTATTGTCCCATTGGACATCACTTACAAAACATAAGATCAAAGCTGCAATTATTGAGAATTTCGAAATGGCAACTGCAGAGCAGTAAACCAAGCGGAAGACTCTTCTAAGCACGGGGGCTTTGCAAGTAACAGGTCACATGCATGAAGCTGGACCTGCTGATAACACTGATGGGGATTCTGATTGTCCCAGTTTGGGTCATGAGTCTATGTGTGGTCCTATTACTTGATCTAAGTGTATATGGAGCACTCAGATTGGGCAGGCCTGGCTCACTTGCCCACAGCTGGAGCTGAAAGCAGGGTGTTATCAGCCTCCTCAACTAGGAGGAGTAGGGGAGTGCTTCCTCAAAGAAGTTAACAATGGGCAGACAACATATGTTTACTGTAAGGGGCCTTACATCTACCCCTTCCTGCCCTTCACTTTCATTTCCCGCCAGTATCTTAATCCTCAAACATTTCACATGATTGTTTCAGGGACTCTTTCTTGATTGTTCCTAAGACAACAGGGTTCTTGTATGACTGTGCTGTTGTACATGCTGTTCCTTCTTGGAACGTATTTCCTCATCTCCTGGAAGACTAACAATTCTCTGGCACTCAGTTCAAATTCAGTTCCTTTCTGGGGTCTTCTCTGACTTCCTCAGGCATAATAGTTACTCAGACCTTAAATACTTACAGTTTTAAAATGTTTTTTTGAGTTACAGCATTTATTGCTTCTATTTCAAAGTATCTGTTTTCTTGTCTGCACCCCAGACCACCCCCCACTCCCACCACCACTGGTCTCTGGGCTCCTTGAGAGCAGGAACTGTGTCTTATCCTTTTTTAAAATCAGTGCCCAGGGTAAAGCAAATGCCTGTTGCATGACAGGTACATGTCTGTTGAATAAATGAATGAAAGAGTGTCATCAAATAGGGTTTTCAAGTTACCGTCTCTAACAATCCCGTACCCTAGGTGAATTGCACATTTATTTATTTATTTATTTACTTATTTATTTTTATTTTTTTGAGACGGAGTCTGGCTCTGTCGCCCAGGCTGGAGTGCAGTGGCGCAATCTCGGCTCACTGCAAGCTCCGCCTCCCGGGTTTACGCCATTCTCCTGCCTCAGCCTCCGGAGTAGCTGGGACTACAGGCGCCCGCCATCTCGCCCGGCTAATTTTTTGTATTTTTTAGTAGAAACGGGGTTTCACCGTGTTAGCCAGGATGGTCTCGATCTCCTGACCTCGTGATCCACCCGTCTCGGCCTCCCAAAGTGCTGGGATTACAGGCTTGAGCCACCGCGCCCGGCCGTGAATTGCACATTTAGAATATCACTGGGAGCATCAGAGAATTTTCAGATTCTTCTTTCTCAAACACCACACTGTCTTCTGATTAAACGGAAGTATTTCTTGGTTAAAACACTGAAAGGAAACCAATTAAATGTACAACTCAGAGAAGTAGTATTTTGAATTCAAATAAATCTCCAAGAGTCTATTTCCTAAGATGAAGCACACTGACTAAGGGTTGGTCCTTGGTTACTGGATGAGACGTCAGGATGTGTACTCTCTGCAGACGGGCAGAGGAGGTTGTTTCCCACCTTGCCCACTAAGCAGATCAGCCTGGGCTCTCGGGAACTCAGCAGCTACACTGTCATGAATATGAGACCTGCCATATATCACTTTTTGTCTTGATGTTCATTCTCACATAATATGCTTTAAAAAAAATTTTTTTTTGTATCAGTGCCATCTAGGGGGTGTGAGAAAACACACATGAACCTGTGTTTACCTTGAGACCCTCTTTCCAGACACTGTATAGTTAGAAGCTCCAGTCCAGCACATGCCAACATGAAAGAACTACTCCTCAAAATTCTGCCTTTGGAAAATGTTCTTTAGGGAAGGAGCAGCCATTGGAACTATGGGAGCAATTTTCTTATGTGAGAAACAGGGTTAAGCTGGGAGTCTGGAAGATCTTCTGAAACTGACTGTATAATTCCTGGGTTCTAATAGAAAGGATTAAAACATGGATCTAAGGTGTGCAAGAAGAAAGAGGCAAAAAACAGAATGACACAATAAAAATGAATTGATTAGCCGTAAGATAATGGTATATGTGTGAATTAGGCTAAAGAGTGAAAACAACAAAAAGAAATATGACAATTCAGAATTGTGGAAAGGAAGAAAAAAATTTTATTGTCACAGTATCTGTTCTGCTTAGCAAAATCTTGATCTATTTCTTTCTATTGTATTTTAGGTTTAATCTTTAAGTCTTGACTGTTTTCTGAGGAAATGAAACATACAGATCATTTTATACAGTTCTACTTAAAATATTGTTTTCTCTGGATAAATCACACTACTAGCTATTGTTTGCAGTTTGACATCACATTAAAGTGCAGAAAAAGCTCCACATTTTGAACTTATTTTTCAGTGTATAATAATCTTAAAAACAAGCTGATAAAAGAAACCCTTAAATATAAACTAAACCATGGAGTTTATAATTAAAAGATTGCTGGAATTTTAAAAACATAAAAATTAAGCTGCTCTTGTCTCTGCTCCCATATCTCTAGTCCTAAATACTTTTTTTTTTTTGCCAGTTTATTGATTCATAAATGTTTCACTATCCATCATACCTATAAGAAAACTGTAAACCATGATTAATGCATCCTGTAAACATTCTATTTGATTGGTCAGGATACTGTACCCTCATAGAAAAATTAATCACTTAAATCAATATCGAATTGAGATATATGGTTAGGATATTTTAAAAACCGCTGCCTCTAATCATTATTTGGTGATTTTTCTAGTCCTGAAAGAAGATGAATGTTGTATCAGCTAATGACATCTGATTCAGGGCATCTTGTAAATAACAGCCCCAAGGAGAGAAAGTCCACTAAAGGATGTTGTTTTAAAGGGAAAGGAATGAATATGACAAAAAAAATTTAGAGGTGCCAAAAAGAAAAAAAAAAGGCTGTAAATTGATAGTAATGAATGTAAAGTTTTCCTCTTACTTGGCAACAATAATCACCTCCCAGACCCTTCTCAGATGAAAAGCCTAATTGGCCTTGGAGGTAACTTCCACTAAATGTAGTGTCAGAATAACAGGTGGTTAGAAATGTGTTAAATAGCACACTACTTCAATTGGTGTCCATTCATTTTCAAAAATTTAAAACTTACTATGAAATGAATGATTGCATACATTTGAAGAAATGCGTGGCTTTTTTTTTTTTTTGAGACGGAGTTTTGCTCTGTCACCCAGGCTGAAGTGCAGTGGCGTGATCTTGGTTCACTGTAACCTCTGCCTCTTGGGTTCAAGCAATTCTCCTGCCTCAGTCTCCTAAGCAGCTGGGACTACAGGCATGTGCCACCATGCCCGACTAATTTTGATATAGTAGAGATGGGGCTTCTCCATATTGGTTAGGCCGGTATTGAACTCCCGACCTCAAGTGATCTGCCTTCCTCAGCCTTCCAAAGTGTTGGGATTACAGGCATGAGCCACTGTGCCTGGCTTTTTTTTTTTTCTTTTTTGTAAAATGGAGACACCCTAAATTCAAATACAATAAAAAATTCTCCATTCCTGACTTTATGCTGTTCAGAATACCTGTCTGTATTCTTAAGTTGGTAATTAAAGTAAAACTCACTTTTTAACCTTTTGATACTTTATGACAATAAAAAGAATTCTTAGGTGAAAAAAAGTTGAGTTGAATCACTGAATACTCAAAAGGCTTTGTGTATCCATGTGAATGTTGAGTACATACAATCAAGTAAATATTACGACATTGTCCTACTATGATTAAATTTAGCATATACATGAACACCAGGCATGAGTAAACATTTTTTACTTTCAAGTTTGGCTATCATTTAGCCTGGTCTTTATGTTTTGGAATTCTATATTTCAAGTAATTCCTTCATTAATACAATAAAACGTGAGTCCCTGCTGTGTATAAGACTATTCTTTTTCTAGAAAATACGTTTCAGAGGAGGATGAATTACCTAATTCCACTTGATTCTGAATGTAGAATTCTGGTTCCCAGGTATACTGATACTAACAGGATAAAGGGTTCTGTGCTGTACTGATTTTGCAAAAATACCTGGTAAAAACTAAGGTGAGATAAACATGTTTCTCTAACATATCACTTCTTAGAGCCTACAGTATGACCGGGGCACGTTTTGACTCTCTGAGAAGGAGATATGGTACTTAGCATTGCCCTAAGTGTTTTGAATATGAAACTCTGCACAGTGGAATTCTTGACTGCAGGATGGAGGAACGTATTACCCAAAACCAATTTTCCTATTTGTGAAGGTCATTGTCTCCCTCAGAGGAGGGTAAAATCTGAATTGTGAGTGTGAGGAAAGGGACACCTGCCTATTAAGCCAGCACCCCTAGGCTGGACTCCGAAGTGTTTTCCTTACACATAGGATGATACACATGGATGATACAGATGGGTATTCCGAACAGCGCGAAGTCAGGAATAGAAGAGGCTGGGTGAGGTGGAAGGAGACCCTTCCTCCATGTTACAGTTTGAGCTGTCCTTTCAGTTTCATATAATTTATTCTGTAGTGTTTACATTGTATCAATTCTTTATATTAACCTATTAACTGATAATTAATACATAAAAGAAAGAATGGTGAGCGCAAACCAGGGCCTGATCCTAATGGACAAGCTGATGGCCAATTCTTCGGTCTGAGGAGGTTGAAGAGCTTCCCCCAGAACAGTCTTCTCTTCATTCTGTGGGACTTCCATGCACCACCTACTCAGGGCTCCCTCGGCCAGCCATATCACTCAGAAATACTTTGAACTGCTTTTCATTCATTGCTACCCATTTTTGCATCCCTTGTTAAGATCTCAAATGTTTTCCTATGTTTCTCCAGTATTATTTCTACCTCCAGTGACACTATTTGTGGCAGTGATTTGTGTCATAGGATTATTTCTTAGTACATCTCCCACATCGGCCCCTAAAAGTGGCCCACCAAGGGCAGTGGTGGGAGCTGTTGGCCTCTGGTATAGTCAGTTAGCGGGTGCATTGTCTGCAGAAAATTTAAAAGCAATAATAAAACCAGGTTGGTATGCTTTTTATTGTCATAATGCTCCAGTGATTCTAAACAATGCCAGTATAAAAATATTCCTACCTGCAGGGGCAGATGCCCCTTCCCCACAAATGGCTCTCTATTAGAAACTTGTGTTGGAGAAATTAAGCATACTTTATATTTTATGCTTTCCCTTTACCTATGTCAAGGATAATTTAGTTTCTTTTACTTGGTAAAATGGAGTCATTTAAAATTAGGAATTTTAGCCACGCAAATCTAAACCCAATTCGTCATTATGTTGTGTCTCTCCTTGATTACTTTTCTGAAGGAAAAAGAACTGATGTAATAAAAAAACACTAGGCTTGAAATTCATTAAATCCTAGGCTTTTTTTTTTTCTTTCAAAGAGGCAGGGCTGGCACAGTGGCTTAGCTCTGTAATCCCAACACTTTGGGAGGCTGAGGTAGGAGGATTGCTTGAGCCAGGAGTTCGAGACCAGCCTGAGTACCATGGCAATACTCTCTCTACAAAAAGTTAAAAAATTAAAAATAAAAAAAATTAGCTGGGTGTGGTGGTGCGAACCTGTAGTCCCAGCTGCTTGGGAGGCTGAAGTGGAAGGATCATTTGAGCCTGGGAGTTCGAGGCTGCAGGGAGTTGTGATTGTGCCATTGCACTCCAGCTGGGTGACAGAGTGAAACCCTATCTCATATGAATTAAATAGATAAATAAAATAAAAGAGGCAGCATTATATAGTAGGATTTACTCTTGAATACAAAGACCTTATTGATCCAGGGGATGGCATTAGATCTCTGGGTCTTAGTTTCCCTCTTTTAAAGTTAGGCTGATGTACTTAAAGGTCATTAGTGAAGGAAATAGCCAGATTCTTTAACAACATGGTCAATCCAACTGATTATGCCAAATTTAGGTAATTTTTAAATATCTGATTGAAGGAATAATTGATTATATAGCCATTACAGCCTTGTCCATTTTCAGAAATATAAATATGTAAGGCCTACCAATTCTCAAATACTAAACTCTTGGCATTTGAAGATGGTCTGTCAGATTTCTTAAACTCTTAAATGGGAAGTGATATGGTTTGGCTGTGTCTCCACCCAAATCTCATTTTGAATTGTATTTCCCATAATCCTCACCTGTTATGGGAGGGACCTGGTGGGAGGTAATTTAATCATGGGGGCAGTTACTCTCATGCTGTTCTCATGATAGCGAGTGAATTCTCATGAGATCTGATAGTGTTATAAGTGGCTTTCCCCCTTTTGCTCAGCACTTCACCTTCCTGTGGCCATGCGAAGAAGTACGTGTTGGCTTTCCCTTCTGCCATGATTGTAAGTTTCCTGAGGCCTCCCCAGCCATGCTAAACTGTGAGTCAATTAAACCTCTTTCTTTTATAAATTACTCAGTCTCGGGCATGTCTTTATTAGCAGTATGAGGAGGGACTAATACAGGGAGAGAAGGAATTCCTTTATGACCCAGAAATTCTCTTGTAGACTTTAGGAGGTAAAAGCCCTCAGAAAGGCTTGTTGTTGGCAGGTGGCAGATGCATTATAATCAAGCTGAAATTGGGCCACCATAAAGATTTTGCTACTCTTGCTGCCTCTGTATTTTGCCACGTTGTTTTCTTTAAAGTTTCTCCCAGATCACTTCTCTATTTTGGAACCCTCCAGAGTATACAAAAGTATTCAGAATCCATGATGGACATCACTGAATCTTTCTAGTTTTCACCTGGGGAATGGAAGCTTTAGACATGGTTCCCAAGGATCCGTGAATGGTGGCTGCTTTTTTTTCAGTGATTGAAAAGACTGATGTTTATTCACTCATTAAAAAGAAAATTGCTTGCTTGGTTTGTGCCAACACCACTGTAGGGGCTGCAATACAACAGGGAGCAAGTTCTCTGCCTTTGAGGAACTTGCCTTCTCCTTATGGGATGGGTATAGCAAAAAACAGATGGAGCCAAGATGTGCAAAGGTAGTTTTTAGATTCATTTAGAGTCCTTACACAATAAACCATACCCGCCTCCCCACCCAAACATTGAGCATAGCAATGTAAAAGTAATGTAGTTTTAGGGGTCAATGTCCCTACAAACAGTTCCAGATGTCAGTTGTACCTTATAGTTTTGACTTAAACTGAGCAGCCTCCCTGCCTACCTTTCAGATCAGGCCAGTACAAATTCCCTGGGTCTGGCCTTCATCACTTTCCCTGTCAGTCAATATGGTCAGAAGCTTTGTTTCTTGTTCTGCATCAGTGCTTCCCAAACTTGGCTATCCCTCAGAATTACATATAAAGTCACTTAAGGTACCAGTTTTAAAAATATGTATTATAAATATATATGTGTTATATATTTAAATAATATGCATATTATTAATTTTTTAGGCATGTGAATTGGAATTTCCAGAAAAGAGGGACCTGGGATCTGTATTAGCCACAGTGCTCCAGGTGATTCTGATTAATCCAGCTGGCTTTCTTTTTTCTTTTTTTTTTTTTTGAGATGGAGTCTTGCTCTGTTGCCAGGCTGGAGTACAGTGGCACAATCTTGGCTCACTGAAACCTCCCTCTCCCAGGTTCAAGCAGTTCTCCTGCCTCAGCCTCCCGAGTAGCTGGGACTATAGGCACGCACTACTATGCCCAGCTAATTTTTTTTTGTATTTTTAGTAGAGACGGAGTTTCACCATGTTAGCCAGGATGGTCTCAATCTCCTGACCTCGTGATTTGCCCACCTCAGCCTCCCAAAGGGCTGGAATTACAAGTGTGAGCCACCGTGCCTGGCCGGCTTTATTTTTCAAACCAGATTTTAGGAGCCAGTCACTACCAGATTAGTTTTTTTAATGCAACATTCCTCCAATATTCTCTTCTGAATGCTTAGGACTTTACTATGCTATAAGGGATGGGGTATTTGAGGAGTTCTGCCTACCCTTCTAATGCCATCTCTCGTTGCTTCATTACTGGTGCCCTCTGCTTCAGGGAAATCCACTTGTTGACTTTTTTTGGATGCCATCTGCCCTCCTGCTTTCAGAAAGTCTTCTTCATGCCTTTCCTCACATCCTCAACATCCTCTTCCCTCTTCTCTAGTCTCATCCATTTTTCAAGACCCACTCAAGTCCGACCTCTGAAATGATAACCTTGCCACCCTGCCAACCTGCATATCATTATTTTTGGATTTCCCTAACCTTTATCCTTTGGGTCACTCACTTGTCGTTATATTGTAGAAATTCACGATCATGAGTTTTAGTTCAACCTTGGGAAGGCTTCTAAGTGACGTACACGCAGCATATCATTTCTAGCATATCATTAATTATAAAGGAGTAAAGAACGTTTATCAATACTCTTTAGAAATGAGCGATTCTATTTTGTATTTCAAAAAGCATTTTACAAATTCAGCAAAGGCATGCACTATCCCTGTCTTATTCACTAGAACGGTCTATAATTATTTGTTGAACTAAGTTAGGAAAAAGCCTGTATTATTGTTTCAAAATCTTTGGGGTTGCTTTTTGTTAATTTTGTGGTGCCTGCCATAATGAGAGTTTAAAGCTTTTCTTTCCACTCTTGTGTTGTTATTTCCTTTTTAGCACCTGGCAGGAGTTTAAGCTGCCCACTTGACTCTATGCCTGGTTTCTGTCTTCAGAAAGCTGTTTATCATGACTTCAGAAGGTACAGAGAGTAACCTAAATTATCCTGTTATTAAAGTAATAGATAAACCTAGAGGCTACTCCACAATGAACATTCCATTAGCTAAAAAACCCACTGTGCTCCATAAAAGTGATCTTGCTGGCTATCTGGGCTTGTTTATTGTTATGGGATTTAAGGCAACTTTGAAGATCTGACTTTGATTCACTAGAGAAATTTCTGTTTTATATTCTTTCCAAGTACACTAACTTAAATTCTTCTGATTTTAATTTTGTTCATGCCTTGTACTCTATCTTCATTGGATTTGATCTTTCTGATAACTATCAGAAATAGCCCCGGGTATATTTGAAAGCAGACATTCCATCAATTCTCACAGTAAATTGCATAAGAAAAAAAATAAAAAAACACTTGGGAAAGCAGTAGCCTACACATACCTGGGTTTAGAGGGCATCTTTTGCTGTCAACTTTGTAGTTCTAAGTATTCTTCTGTTATACACATACCTCCTGTGAATGGCAGCCAGACTTTCCTTACTTTGGTGTGCATATTTACTGGAAGCAGAAAAGTGATTTCTTGACATATGTTGCCTGTTTGCTAAACTACACAATGACCACAGTTTGATTCTACATGGACCCTTGAGATTCAGGCTGGCTTATGCAGAGTTGAAAGCATATACCCTGATACTTTACCTGACAGCAACTGAAGGTATCATTCATTAATTTATTCAATATTTATTTATATGGTGTCTTTTCTAGGTCAGATACCATGGGAGGACCTATGATGCAAAGATGAACTAGACAGGTACATCTTTGTCCCAAGGAGGTTATAGTTTATCCACATAGACATGAAGCAGGGGATTATACTAGTAATAATTTAGTTACTCTTGTGATAGTGGTATGAAGTTAAAAATCTAGTGCATAATGAGAAAAAATAATAAGAAGCCCCAAGCTCATTGGAGATGGTGGGTTGCAGGGAGGAGTGAGAGTGGGAAGTGTTCAGGATAGTTTCCCAGAATGGGTATTATTTACTCTAGGGGTTGAAAAATCAGTAGGAAACAGCAAGGCGGAGAGAGGAGTTAGCAGCTCCACAAATGTGAGAATAACGAATGCTTAGAAAACCTACATTGTTATGATAAAATCTCAGTTATGCTTATCTAATCCTATATTTGTTCTGTCACTGATACTAAGTTAGAAGGACTGTATGATCTGTAAAATCTGTTTAACCTGGTTAGAATAAATTATGAAGAACAAGAGTGGTGTTAAGGAAACTTTGAAGGTCAGGAGATGAGGCAGAGATTATAAAAGTTTGTAAGAAAAAACTTCCTGTTATAGATATCCCGTGAGGGTTCTAACCCATTCCAAACAGAATTATTTACACTAAACAAATGAAATTTTTTGGATATATTTGTTGACATATGTGGATTATAATATAATTTAGCACTATAGATCAAATTGAACCTAATATATTATCCAACTATAACAGAATACATAGCATTTTGGGTGTTTAATAATGTAACTATTGCATTCTCTATATGTTTAAAATAATATAAGAAAGAAAAACAGAAAGAAGGAAAGTCAGACAGAAGGAAAGACATAAGCAAGATGGGTAGATTTAACATTTTATGAAAAATGTGTTTTAAATCAAGTAACATCATTTTTAATTCTACCACTGAAAGTTAAATACTCATTAAGAACTGGAATCATTTTACATTGACAAGAACAATAAACATATGTTAACTGGAAAATAATGTATAATTTTCTCCATCCCTCACTTTGTAGCTACTAACCCTTTAGGTGAATCCAAAATACGGTTCCTACGTAAAATTTACTTGTGTTGCCTCTCAATTATGGATGCTTTACCCGGTTTAAGGGCCAGGGGAGAGAAAAGGAAAATAGTATTGTAGTTGCAGTCAAACATCGGCTAGAGCTGCAGTCATCTGAGCTAACTACTTTACTTATGTTATTGAACTTAATTATAATGGCAACTTCTTTTTTTTACATGTGGGAAAACCAAAGGTCAGAGAGATTAACTAATTTGCTGAGCATTTGAGCTAGAATTCAAATGCAGTCCAAAGCCCATTTTATATCTTCTAAATTAAAGAAAAAATGTTTTTCCCCCTGGAGAAAGACTGCCTGATTTTCTTTATTATTTGGGGATTAGTGGCTGTCTATAAAATTCTGGAAGGTCTCATAAAGGTAAACTTACATCTGGTGTGTGGTTCAAAGAGAATTTTCTTAACTAGACGTTAAAATGTTCCTTCAAAGGGCTGAGCATAGAAACATTGCTAATGACTTTTTGTTCATCTTTCCTCTTAAATTTTTATTTTCATTACAATTATAAATATGTTTATTCTAGAAAATTAGAAATACATAAGTGCACAAAGAAAACCTCAACATGTCAAAGATAACCATTAAAAAAATTGATAACATTTTATCCTATCCTATTTCCTTTGAATACTTATTTCTAAAGATGTATTAGATACTAAACATAAAATTTTGTATTATCTTTCACTTAATACCATAAGACTTTCTATCTATTGCCAAAAACTGTTTATAACTTTTAATTTGTGCATATTGTTTCATTGTATAACTTAGAAATATGGGAAATACTTTATAAATCAATTCTTATGACTTATGTTTAGAGCTATTAAGGGAAATATAAAGTATAATTAGATTTAATATTTTCTTTGAGTGAAACCCTTCTAAAAAAAGTTAACTTGTTTCAGATTAGGTCATTTGCCAAATGGGTTGAATTTGCAGCAAACCTCTTCAGTCAGGCTGTGTATCTTTCATCCATGTTTTTGGAGAAAATTTTGACTTTCAATTCTTTTTTTTTTGGAACGGAGTCTCGCTTTGTCACCCAGGCTGCAGTGCAGGGGCTTGGTCTTGGCTTACTGCATGCTCTGCCTTCCAGGTTCACGCCATTCTCCTGCCTCAGCCTCCCGAGTAGCTGGGACTACAGGTGACCGCCACCATGCCCTGCTAATTTTTTTTTTGTATTTTTTAGTAGAGATGGGGTTTCATCGTGTTAGCCAGGATGGTCTTGATCTCCTGACCTTGTGATCCAACCGCCTCAGCCTCCCAAAGTGCTGGGATTACAGGTATGAGCCACTGCGCCTGGCCATGACTTTCAATTCTTTAAACTTTACTGTGATTTGGGACAAGGCATTGCTCATTTTTTCTGCTTCTTAAGATATATTGGGAAGCAATGCTTTTTATTTTTTGCTTTTTGCTTACATAAAGCAAATAATTCAGCGATTATATTAACAGAAAATAAGAAGCATATCATTTTCTTGACTTATAATCAGCAAATATTTTATCCAGGAATACCTGAAGCATTAAGATCCATTTCATATATATAGTTCTACCTATAGTCTGATATTTCCTTAACTGGCTACTGAGTAAAAGCATGGATTCTAGAATAAGACAGCCTGGTTCTACCACCTAGGCATTGTGTGAATTTGAGCAAGTTACTCAAACTCTGACCTTATCTCCTTCTCTGTAATGTAAGTATAACAACCATTAGCTACCTCTGAGGGATCCTGTGAGGATTAAATAGGTTAATATATGGAAAGGATTTCAAATAGCACCTGGTATTCCATAAGTGCACAATAAATATCAACTATTATTATGGTATGATGCCCTTGTCTTTTGTTTAGTAATGAAAATTTTGTTATGCTGATCTTTGGTTAAAACACACCATTTTCAGATTAAAGCCTGAGCCAGTCTGTAATGCCTTTGAGGGCACAGAATTTATATTCCTCAGATGGGCTATTCGTTGTTTAGCTCAGTACCTGGTGTCGGGTGTTTATTTCTAGATGTTTCTTTCTGAGATTACTCTTAGGCTGAGTTGCTAATTTGATTATCTACAATATGATTTTAGCTTCTGGGACTCACTGTAATGGTGCAGAGACATCCCTTGAGTAATGGAGCTGATTCTGTAGCAGAACTGATTCTCCAGCAAAACTTCTGCCTGGCCCTATCTCCACCTGGGGGGAAAGGGGAAAGCATGAACTAAGGACAATGATTATGCTAGTCTGGTTGGGGTAACGGCTTTGTTATGGGGAAGGTAGGATATGGATTGCGACTAGATGATAGAGGACCCTGACACTGCATGGGCAAAGCCATTGGATTCTGTTCTTTACAGTATGGAGAAAAATAAGGGAAAAGAGGGGCATCTTTCCGTAGGACCCAAAGTCTAAGTCCAATCTGTTTATACTCACAAGTCTCCTGCTTCTTGCATTTTTAAATTTGATTCATTTCTTTCTCAGTCGCAGTATGTCGGAGGGCATTGTTTTCACATTTCCGCTAATAACCAAGTGGCCTGGTCATTAAGGAAAAAATGTGGGGGGCAGATAGTTCTTCCACAGTCCTGAAGTCATCATATACAGATGGCGGCCTCTTTTGTTCCTGTAGTGTTGGCCTTGGCCCCCAATGATTTTTTGTAAAATTTCTGTTCTTTAGGAGCCCCCAAAATTGAGATTTGACTGTTACAGATGCATGATTATGTAGATGATCATTATTCAGTCCTTTAACAATAGAAAATGTTATTTTTATGAGTAGTTATTTGCTAGGCTATACATACTACATACACATGCAAAACAGATGCTCTGTATTTTCTAAGCACTGTCGTCAGAATCCCTGAGAGTTGTGCCTAGCAGTAAGTGGCCATAGTAGTCTAAAAGGTTAATTATTTTATCAGCTAAAGAAGTTCTCAAGCATCTTCCAGAACAGACATGTCCATATGACAATCTTGCTGGATAATGAGGGGAAACATTTCCATTAATAATATAGTGTGGGAACTGGGAGGCAACTGAAATGAGGTTAAAGGATAAGGACAAAATGCCAGAAGGACATAATTAATCGAAAGGCTATCTAATTTTTATTGTGTTTGCAACAAATTCTGTGGAGATTTTATAAACCACCTCAGACAGAAAATGGCAGAAATTAATTATATCCAGCTCTGTATTTTCACAATTTGTTCATGCCCTCTTTTTAGCCCTTCCACATCATGTTATAATTTCATATCATGTCAATCAAGTTATATCTGTCTTCCCCACTAGATTGCTGATCCTTTACCTTGGAGATGGACCACTTATTTTGTGGTCCCCAGCACCTGACATAAGAATGGCACATAGTAAGCGCTAAAATGCCTGATTCTTGCTGATTGAGAATCTGTACTTGTGAAAGTTGATATAAAATAATAGATGTTTGCCACCAGTCAGTAGTGGCAGCAGCTTAAAAGAAAACAATCCTCGTTACAGAGAGTCTGCTTTAGAAACTGAGTATTCCACAGGGGCATGGTCAGCAGTGACAGGGGCTGAAACTGACATGTGATCTATTCTCTGTGACTAAGGAGTAGATCTACTAGGTTACATCCACAAATTATGTCATGCGACATTTTGGTGAAAAGTATATATAAATGACATAAGAGGCTGACACAGGCTTAGGAATGGATCAGGACTGCTCTTCCCATGGAGACTGACTGAGTTCCTTCATGAGACAGCAAAAAGGCAGCAGTTGGAGTAGAAATCGGCTGCCGCTTTGTCCCATGTCCAGAATTCCTGGGGTCCCTAGAACTACTAAATACAGGGTAGTGCTCTGCTGTCGCTGGACTGGAGTTGGTCTGGGAAGCCCATGTGAAAAAGCTCCCCCAGGAGTTCTTGCCTCAGCTCGTTCCTGTCATTCCACACATACTCTCTGACTCAGACAGTCTTTGGGTCCTGCCCTGCTCCATGGCGTGAGAATACACGTCCTGCCTACAGTTGTGCCCTGGGGTTAGGTATGGAAAACCTGTTGCAGGCAATGATAGGCAAAGGAAAGGGAACTAATCATTATAGCATGCTCTAACAGACTCAAACTGAGATTCGCTCAAATTCTGTCCACCATTTCCATCTTCACCACCAGCTCTAGTCTCATCCACCATCACCCATACGTTAATGGTGCTTGCTATGTGCTTAGGTGCTGTGTGATGTTCTTGATGGAGATTACTGCATTGAATCCCGACAGGGACCTTGTGGAGGAGAAGGACCCCATCCATACCTTTAGGATCATGGCAAAATTGGTCATTTTGAGTCCAGAGAGTAAGTGTTCTATCAAAGAATAAAAAATTAGGCTGGGCATGGTGGCTCATGCCTGTAATCCCAGCACTTTGGGAGGCTGAGGCGGGTGGACCACTTGAGGCTAGGAGTTTGAGACCAGCTGGCCATCAAAGTGAAACCCTGTCTCTACTAAAAATACAAAAATTAGCATGGTGTAGTAGCACATACCTGTAATCCCAGCTACTTGGGAGGCTGAAGGACGAGAATCACTTGAACCCGGAGGCAGAGGTTGCAGTGAGCCATAATTGCACCACTGCACTCCAGCCTGGGCCACAGAGTGAGACTTTGTCTCAAAAAAACAAAAACAAAAACAACAACAACAACAACAACAAAAAAAAACCCAAAACCCAAAATTAATTAATTAAAAAACAATCTAGAATGGCCTACTCTTTGTACAGCTGGATGCTGATGGCAGAGTGCACTCTCGAAGCTCACTTGAGGTTATAGAAAGCAATGTAGCAGTAAGGGACATTTAAGCAGGAGAAAAATCTTATGATTTATGTGTTTTCCTCTTTTCATTTAAGAAGTGCAGATGCTGATCAGGATAAAAACCACACAAGCAAACTCTGGTCCGAAATGTCATTTTACTTCAGTCTCTTTAGTGTTGTACAGTGTGGTTGCAAGATATGCTGAAATGGAAATTTAATGCTACTGTATCCTGAGATGTATTTACATGGTATTTTTGTAGTCTGTGCATGTACCTTCTGCTTATTACCAAATAAGCTGTATATTTATCATTGTTGGTTCAATCTAAGACTGATATTGACATTGAAAAGATGAAGCAAGATTGTATCTCAGAGTAAAAACATGCAGGGAAGAAAATGGAAACTCAGAAGTAAATACTGATATCTGTGAATAAAGAAGCAATTTTTAGTTTGCTTTACATGATTCTTAAGGATCGTATCATGTTTATATCTGTGTATGTCATTTATCACTACAAAACTCGTGAATGCTTGTTTAATACCTTCAGATAAAGGTGCGGTTTTAGTGAGGACTTGATTCTTCCAGAAAAGCAAAGAATAATAAGAAAAAAGCTCAAACAAACAAATGCATCAAATGACTGCCTGTATTGATTGCAAATAGCTTTTTTCCTCAAAAGAAGGTTTCTGGTTGTTGCAAACCTAGTATCAAAGGAGTGATTTGTTCAGAGCTGTCATTTGTGGAATTTGCCTCTAAATTATGGGCTAAAGATATGTCAGGACATGAATAGAAATATTCTCTTCCTGAGAAACACATATTCATGTTCCATGTGTGATTTGAAACATGCCCATTTGCCCCATAGGTTCTTAATTTTCCTCCATTAACCTCTTCAACTTTTTGTTTCAGATTTATAAAGAAATGAAATAGAACTGAATTTTATATGAAAATGGTGGGAATTTCTTTCTTTCTTTTTCAGACGTGAAATATTTTTTTTTCTTCCCCAGAGAGACTTGCTGCCATCTGTATCTTTGGGCTTCACCTAGCTGATAAACAGCTCATGGATTATACAGACGTAACTGCATTTCCATTACCTACCCTCAACAAATTACAGCCTGCCAATAGAACTGCCATAGCGGAGAGCAGGCATTTGGTTTTAAACTGTCTTCTTTTTCTTAAATCCTTAAAACAAGACCATGATTCTTCATATTCAGTGGAAATAGAAAATGCTCAGGCTCAATGCACACAAGGAAATTGCAACCTCGCTCTCTCCCTCCCTGCCCCCTTTCCTTTGAAAGCGACTCTTTACTGCATTGCAGTCCTGCAGAGCTCTCAGGGAGCTGGAACCACAGGCTGTGGGTAGAACTGCACAACGAGCCCAGCCGCCTCTTTTATAGGCAAACCCAGATTCTCGCTGGAGGTCATCTTTTGCATTGTATTTCGATTTTATAGAGCCGCTTTCGATAAAGAGAATACAGACACATTGCTGAGATGTGTGCAGCATGACAGTTTTATAAAAAGAAAAGAAAAACCCAAAGGTTATTCAGTTACCTACCAGTCTCATTCAGTGCTGCATTTTGGAAGAGGTAGTGGGACAAAGAAAAGTTCTCATTTCAATGTGTGATGGTAGATACGAGAAGCTGTTTTGGCCTGATTGATTTGGTAATTTTTCTTGAAGAAAATATTTAATAAAAGAATGTGTTAGTTATTCTGCTCCCTTTCTTCTTCTCAAAATTTAATTTTTATTTTTTACCTGGTCTGTTTTTGATAATGTGCATTAGTAAGATATTCTTCCATTCTGCTTGCGTTTTCAGGATTGTGGGGTGGGCTGTTTCTCCATCTGGACCCCAGAGGGAAGCCTAATCTCACATTTTCCAGGCTATTGAAGGAGAGACTTATCCTGGTTATGGGGAAGTTGCCCTGGATTGGCCTCTCCTGCCCCCATGTCACCTAGGCAGCCCAGCAAACCCTTGTCACCTGGGTGAGGGTGTATGACTGCATTGGGCCCCCTTCAGTGGGGCTGTGCAAAGAAAGATGAATTGCCTAGGTGCTGGGACCTTAGTTAAGTCCCTTTACTCTCTGAGCCTTAGTTTCCTTGACTAAATAATGTGGATATTAAATATTAACCCACTTATCACCCAAAGGTTATTGTGAAAATTAAAAGCATGTGGGACAATGCACATGAAATATCTTCTGTCACAGAATGATCTCATCAAATAGCATTTTTTGAGTTATTTTTGCTGTTATTTGAGGAAGTGAATGTTCTTCTCCTTAATTACCCCCTGAATATATGTGAACCTCTTGTGTAGGCTGGCTCTGCACTCTGAAATTCTTCTTTCTAGCAGGTATCAGGAGGATAAATAAAATATGTGGTTTATTGCCTGTCCCACCAGCTAGGTGTTAACTACAGGAGGTGAAGCACTACATCATTTTGTTTAGCAGAACTGTTTTCTTGCAGCCCAATGCCAGCACATGCTAGGCATTCAGCAAGTATTTGTGGAGTGAACTCAGAAAGTTCGTGAATCTACCTGCTGAGTGTCAGGATGCCTTCTGTTTTGTTCCTCCACTTTCCCTTTCCTGTAAAGGCTGCCTTACCTTTACTACGGTAAGGGACTGGGAAGATGTACAGATATTTTGGGCAAGTTTGAGATATTGTCTGAAATAGCCTAATGATTTTACATTTCACCAAAATATTCCCCAGTTCCACTATGGTTTGATTTTCTTAGCACCTACTTTCCTTTCAGGAAAAGCAGGCCAAATGTCTGTAGTAAATCATGTGATTTTTAAAAATGCTTCAAGGAATTAAATAATTGAATGTTTTTATACTTGTTCATTGAAACTAGACCTCTGGCTAAAAACGCTTGTTTCCTTGCTGACTTCTCATCTGAATCTAGTTCAAGTGAAGCCTAGATTGTTTTTGAAGGTTACAATTAACCTCAAGTCATGAATGTGAGAAGAAAATGATACAAATGTTCATTTAATTTCTGTGCAAGCTTAGAACTTCTGGGGACCTGTTTAATAGACTGTGGTCTATAAGTGTAGGACATTTATGATTTGACGGATTTAAAAAGTAATTGTTTTCACTAATATGCGATTATGTTGAAATCTTAATAAAGTATACAACTCTTATGAACTGTGCAACTGCTGTAATGTTTTGAAAGTTGTTCCTTATTCTGTGTTTCACTGACTGTGTGATACTGCAGAGAGCCTTGTGAGTTTTATATTTGGATATATAAAACTCAGATAATATGTAACACTTTTTATCTGCCTATTTGAAGGGCTATAGAGCGAAAAAGGCATGATACTTTGCCACTTCATTGCAAATGTTAAATGTAGCCAAATGAATGGCATCTCCTCTGTAGCACCCAGAAACAAGGCTTGGTAGGGTAACATTCTGCCTTGAAGTATGGTTAATGGGTTGGCTATTAACCTGGGCCCCTCCAGGCACAGGGTGAACCCCACTGTTAGTGTGGTCACTCCATCCAGAGACCAGGAAGGATTTGAAGACCAGGAGAGTTTCTTTAACTCAGGTTTAAGCCAATAAAGGCATTGAGAATGATTGAATGTATAATGTGGAATATGAGTTGCATAGACTTTATTTTACTGTTGGCTTATGTGCAATCATATTAAACAAAATGGTATACCAGTGCACTTAGCTATTCATTCCTGGTTCTTCCTGATAAGAAATTGATGCCTCATAATTTTGTATCTCTAATGATGATGCGAATTGTTTCTGTTCTGGTCTGGTTCCAGTTTCTCCTGTTTGGTAGTTCAGCTTCTCTGCATTCTCTTCTCTCTGTGGCATTCTGTTCTTTTTCCATTCATTTGTGCTGGAATCAGAATCGTCTTGTTATTAGAACTCTTTTCACTAATTGCAAAGAATTTCCATCATCTGTATCAGCAGTTACCCTAAGTCTAGATTTGATCTCTTGTGACTTCGTCATCTGTATTGCTTCCATGGGTTACTTCCTCTAACATACTACAAAGTGTTTGTACCCATTATTATTTGAATATAACTTTTCTAACTATTTTCTCAATTCTTCATTTTCTCCACTTCCATTTGAGTCATTCCCATGTTTACCTTTGTGCTAAAGTGGAGAGGGGTTTATGAATTCTTAGACTTTTTGGTAGGAAGAGTAATTTCTACACTGGGTTTGAGCTACAATGAGTTTCTTCATTGGGCAGACAAATAGATACCATTACACTTTGGCATAATTAGGTTTCACTGTTTATTAAGGGATTATATAACATGTCTGCCAGTCACAAAAGCTTCAAAAATCTCATGAGTCAAGATACATATATTCATTCTGTATATAATATTTCCATGGAAATAATGAACATAGGTAAGTTAAATATTTTGCTTTGCCCATGAATATAGATTTTTCACAATGTGTGGTTTTTAAAATGCTTTACTATTTTGGAGAATTTTGTTCAAGAAATAACTGCTTTCGCTGCCTTTCTGTGATCAAAAATAGATGTTGATATACAGAGACTTTGAAAGGCCGTGGTCTAAATGAGAATACAAATACATTGTGCTCGTGTTAGAATCCTGACTCTTTTGCTTTAATGTGGTCTCTAGAACTATAAAATAGGCTTAATGTCAGAAGTCAATTGAGAACACATGTTCTGTTAATTGCATGTTTATGAATAGACTCTAAATTAAATGTTAGGTTTTTTCTCCAATTGCCCATCTTAAATTGAAATTCAAAGAGTAGTTTTTTTAAAAAAACCTTTATTTTGAAATAATTTTAGATTTACAGAAGCCTTGCAAATACAGTACAAAATTTTTGTATTCCCTTCACCCAGCTTCACCCAATGGTAACATCTTACATAATGATGGTATATTTATCAAACAAAGAAATTAACATTGGTACAATACTGTTAATTAAATGACAGATTTTATTTGGATTTTACAAGTTTTTCCTTCTGTAAAGGACAGGCTTTAAAATTATTTTTACTGATAGAATATAGAAAGAATAATTTTATTAAAAAATTCAATAAAATTATACCTTTAAGAGATTTGGCAGTCTAATGTACATAAATTTTGAGGAGCTTCTCAGAGCATGTTAATGATGCATTTAAATAATTTTATAAGATGAAATATTTAAAAACATTGACATCTTAATTTTGATGTACAGACCTGATTATTCTGACAAACCAGTGTAATGAGTACAGTATCATTTATATGAATATTTTTTCGAATGAATGCAGTTTTGCTTTTCTTAAAAATTTGGCAGTGAGGATACAAGAAAATTTCTATAGCAGTTTCTCCTTTCATTCTGCAGTCTTTAAATTCAGTGACTCTCACAAGCTTTTTCTTGTAAACTTAATAAATTTTGCACGTTGTGGAAAATACTGCCAGTTTTGAGAAAAGCTGAAATAATTTTTATTTTTAAGAGTACATAAAAGGAACAACCAACAATCTGATGAATAAAAAAAGATAAATTGAATAGTTGGGAGGGCCAAGCGTGGTGGCTCACACTTGTAATCCCAGCACTTTGGAGGCTGAGGTGGGCAGATCACCTGAGGTCAGGAGTTCGAGACCAGCCTGGCCAACATGGCGAACCCCCTCATCTGTACTAAAAATACAAAAAAAAATTAGCCAGGCATGGTGGGCCCCTGTAATCCCAGCTACTTGGGAGGCTAGGAATCGCTTGAACCTAGGAAGCAGAGGTTGCAGTGAACCAAGATTGCACCACTACACTCCAGCCTGGGCAACAAGAGCAAAACTCTGTCTCAAACAAAACAAAACAAAACAAAACAACCTTCCAAAAAACCAAAGGTGTGGGAGAAAATAATGTATTGTTTAATTTCATTTTCTTCATAAAAACTCATTATATGAACCCCAGAACCCATCTTTTTAAAAATTGTATTTGATTGCTTAGTAGCATTAATACATATAAAAAGATGACCGTCTCTGCCTCACTTTGCGCTTTGGTGCTCCTTTGTGCTTGGTACAGGCATGATACCTTGAGATCATTGACTTTTCAAATGTTCTGTTTGCATAAATACCTGAGCACTAGGCTCAGTAGAACATAAAGCAACTATGTGAAGCTTTAAAAAAAAAAGAAAAATGAATTTCTAACTTTAAAAATCTCCTAATGACTCGATATATGAGAGAGTTGGAGGTTTAGTCTTTGGGGCTTCTGGTAAAATTTGAGGCTTTGCTCTCACCTTTTAACTACAAAGCAAATGCTATATAGCAATGTTGATATTAAAGTGAAATTTATATATATATGTATGTGTATATATATATTTAAAATACTTCCCAAACTTTAACCCTAGGAGAAACATGGTGATTTTCAATAAGAGAGAGATTTAAAATGTAAATGCTGAAAAGGATTCTCAGCAAGGTAAAAGTGAGGGTTATCAGTGCAAATCTAATGGGCATAGATTAAAAAGTAAATGCCTGAACTTTTATTGAATCTGGCAAAGGAAACTTTAAAATTGAAATTAGATTTCTTCTTTTGTAGATGAAATATATCAAGGAGAGGTTTATAGGAAAAGCATGTTTTTCCATTGCTTCCCACAAAGTTTCATTTGTGAAGGTAAATTTTAAACGATGGCAAGGATGATCGGTGTTGTTAGAGCCAAATTCTAATTTAGGTATTCTTACTTGGCATTCAGTGATTTCACAGCAGAGAGTTTGGCCTTAAATCTATAGCTGTTCCCGGAATGGAAGCCTATTTACAAGAACTGTTGATTATGAAAGGTTGGCTTATATATTGATTTTTATGTAGGCCAGTGTTGTGGAAAGATTTAAACAAAGAGCTGGAAGCAGGGGAGTTCTCCAAGGCTTCTCTCCTTTGGATTGGCTCTGTTGGACTGGTTCCCCTCACAGTGAGGCCACAGGGCAAGGGAGGAATGCTTTCCAAGGTCTTTTAAATGTACTTTTTGTTTTTATATTTGGAAGTTCTCCATAGTACAGAACTGCCTGTTTGAATTTACAAAGGCTGATATCACTGGTGTTGCTGTGGTCAAGAAGACCTACTGTGTAATGCCTTGTTGCTGATAGCCAGTGACAGGTGCTATATAGGGGCTGTCTCTTTTGATTAGTATTGTATTTATTTTGGGATGATAGGAGCAACCTTGTACAGGTGCTGGAGAAATTCCTTAGCTTTTCAACAATAAGCAAGGTGGGTTGTCTTAGTCCATTTTCTGTTGCTTATAATAGAATACCTGATACAGGGTAATTTATAAAGAGAAGGAATGTATTTCTTGCAGATATGGTGGCTAAGTGCAAGATCGAGGGGGTACGTGTGGTGAGGGCCTTCTTGCTGGTGGGGACTCTCTGCAGAGTCCTGAGCCAGTGCAGGGCATCACATGGAGAGGGGGCTGAGTGTGCTCTTCATGTCCCTCTTCCTGTTCTTATAAAGCCACGAGTCCCACTCCCACGATAACCATTAATCCATTAATGCATTAACCCATGAATGGACTAATCCATTCTTGAGGGCTCTATTCACCTCTTAAAGGCCCACCTCTCAACCTGTCAATACTGCCACACTGGGGATTAAGTTTCAAGGTGGATTTTAGAGGAGGCATTCAAACCACAGCAAGCGTGTTATTCATTTACATGCTCATAAGAATAGCTCCTTTTTGGTTCACCTGAACTTAAATTTATATTACAAACATGATGGTGTTTAATCCAAAAGTAATTCAGTTTGAATTACAAACTCTTAATGATAGTAATTGATTTAATTCTCTTTCCTGGTATTAGTTGGGAGCTTATCATATTTTATTTGCTTCTATGAGTGGTAAAGTCAAGTTGGGAACTTCAGGGGACCACCAAGAAAGAGCTGCTGCTGGAGAGATTGGCTGTAATACTCTGGGGCAGTGGCAGGATGGGGATTTGGTTCTCTTCTTTAGGTGGGGAGGGTGTGGTATCCCTTGGTTGCTTGAGCTTAGTGATGCCCAAACTAACCCCAGAAAAGAAGATCATCAAGATCTGACTGGTTAAGCAAATAATTAAAATTATAGACAATAGTCAGTTTGCTAGGGTTTTACCATGTGATATTGTTATAGGATTATATTAGGAATGAAATATAATTTAATGACCAACCATTGTTATTATTCTGTAACTTGCCACCTTTGTTCCCAGTCCCACCTTGGTCCCAACCTTCAGCAGATCCTCAAGGAAGCATGGAAGAGACAGAATTTTACCCTATCAGCGGGACCTGGGGGAAAGCATAAAACACCAAAAAGATGAAACCACAACTTGAAAGTACTTTCAAGTATATATTAGTTTTCTGTTGCACTGTAACATGTTACTCCAAAACTTAGCAGCTTAAAGCAACAAACATCTGTTATCTCACTGTATGGGTCAGGAATCCAGATCTGGCTTAGTGAGGTACACCTGCCTCAGTTTCTCTCATGAGGCTGCTACCAAAGTACTGACTGGAAATGCAGTGCTGTCTAAAGTTAAACTGGGAGAAGATCCACTTCCAAACTCACTTAAGTGGTTGTTTAATGGGATTCAGTCTGACGTGCTTTGGCTGTGTTCCCACCCATATCTCACCTTGAATTGTAATAATCCCTGTGTGTCAAGGGCGGGGCCAGGTGGAGATAATTGAATCATGGGGGCGGTTTCCCTCATACTATTCTTGTGATAGTGAATAAATCTCACGAGATCTGATGGTTTTATAGATGGGAGTTCCCTTGCACAAGCTCTCTTGCCTCCCGCCATGTAAGATATGTCTTTGCTTCTCCTTTGCCTTTCACCATGATTGTGAGGCCTCCCCAGCCAAGTGGAACTGTGAGTCCGTTCAACCTCTTTCCTTTATAAATTACCCAGTCTTGGGTATGTCTTTATTAGCAGCATGAGAACAGACTAATACACAGTCATTCCTCAATTTCTTGCCACATGGGCCTCTCTGGAAGGCAGCTCAGAGCATGGCATCCGACTTCTCTGAGAGAAGCCACATTTTCTGTCTTTTATTTATTGAATCTGTCTCTAGGTCTAACCCCCTGTCTCTAGGTCTAACCCACACTTAGGAAAGACAATTACATAAGGGAATACCAGGAGGAGGGGGCCACTGGGGGTCATCTTAGGCTGACCACTGCAGTAATCTACAGCTTGTCCTATTTCAAAAGAAAATGGAACTACTAGTTTACATAAGTTATCTATGTAAAAGTCACTAATTAAGAAAGTTGTCATGTCTGAAGTAAGGTTATTGGGGGAAAATATGGCTAAATCTAGTGGAGTATGTGCTTATAATTGTGCTTGAAATATTTCTATCCCTTTCAGTAAGCAATTTTCCCTGTTTTCTCCTTCACCAAGGTCTAGGGTCTGCTCTTTAGTCTGAATTCTGGGTTTCCAACCCATTGTATTCTTCCTTCCCCCTTATAATCTATTTTCTCTTCTTTTTCTTTGTTTTACACAGTTCTATAAGATATTGGGAAAAAAACCTGAGAAATTAATTTGGAATGAGATTTTAGCAAATTATAATTTTTAAAAATGCCTTTACTCCCCAGGTCATAATTATAATTTGGGATGGACTTTCCAAATTATATGAGTATGAGTACCTGATTGTTCAAGTTTTAATTACTTCAGTGCCACCTCCTCAGAGTGGTCTTTTTTAACCATCCTCCTCAAATAGTTCCCCTATCCCTCTCCTGTTTCTCTCCACATCATTCAGTTTATTAACTTCTTAGTGCTTCCTATTATTTGAGATTGTCTAGTTCGTTTCTGTTTATTTATTGTCTATCTCTGCTCAGTATAATTTAAGCTCCACAAAGGTAGGGATATAGTCTCTTTTGTTTGTATTATATCATCAATGCTTAGAACAGTGCCAAGCCCATAGTAGAGAGTCAAGAAATATTTGTTATGTGAATAAATATGGAATTTCAGGAACTGAGGCAGGAATAAGGATAACCATTTTTGGCTAGGAAAGCCTTTAGATACTCTTACCACATCTGTCTCTTTCAACCTTGTACTGGGTTTGTTTGACTCAAATAGTTCTAGAGTGGACTATAATGTGGTTGGTTGATATCACTGGACCCTTGGGTCTGGCAAGGTCATGTGCAACATGGTGCTAATGATAGCTACTCTCTTTGTAGTCAGGAGGCTCATAAAGGTATACTTATAACGCCTTTCAGTTTTAAAAGCTATGAATCTGTGATTTTTTTTTTACCACCACCACCACAACCACCGCTGCCACTACTGCCACCACCACCACCACCACCACCACCACCACCACCAACAACAACAACAAAAGGACAATCAAAAAGAAAATAAAAGGAAAAGCAATGTATAGCTTTGGCAGAAGGAGCCACTTAACCTTTGCAATCTAAGTGTCTTCTGTTTGTATGGTGATGGCTCTGGCTCTCAGGTGTGATGACCGTATTCTGGGGACACTTGAATAATTGTGAGACAACATGGAAAATGACAGAGAATACAAGCAAATCATAAAAAATCACATTTCAATAAATCTGTGGAAGACAATTGCTTAAGATTGAGATTAAAAAAAAAATCAGTGAGGATGATCCTGCCCTGAACAGAATGGCAATTAAAAAAAAAAACAACAACATTATTTTCTTGCTTTGGTTTCATTTTCACCCAATGTGGAGCGTGACTTGATTGTTGTGTATTGTGGTTTAATACAGCTCATCGTCATGCTTCTTTTCCATAGCAGCAAAGTGGGCTGAAAGCTTGAGGGATTTCTTCTGCATTAATTCCCCAGATCTCATTCCTGGTCAGCACCGTGCAGCTCATTTCCATTAAGCAGATAGTCCTCCTTTCTCTTCTTTGCTTCCAGACTCATAATTCTGTGCTTATCTGCACTGAACTTCATTTGCATTTATTAGCTGGGTAGGTACTTGAAATATCTAAAACCCTTTTATCTGCCTGCTTTGTTTCTCATTATTTGCTGTCTCTTCCAATTTAGTATTAACTGCAAACTTGAAATGTTTCTTCTGAAACTGTTGTTCAAATTCTCTGCATACCAATGTAGCGCCTGGAACTGATGTCTGCAGGGATCCCAGTCAATAACCTGGTTCTGTCTTGAAAAGCTGTAACTTCTCACATTTTACTTTTCTCACTTGACTGACTGAGTGAACTGTTTATGTAGATTCGTGTAGTTCTCTGTTGAACATTTGAACTCTTGAGCTTCCCTACTGTGGTAGACAGTGTGCTAAGGCACACAGCAATGAACAAGAGAGGGGCTTCTTGCCCTCATGGAGTGCACAGCCTCTTCAGTGTGGAGAACTGTGTATGTTGTCCATATTATTTTGTTCTCCACTCAATTCCCCCAATTTTCTTGAATTGCACTTTGTTAATGCTTTGGGACTTCACTGAAGAATATTATACAGAATGATATTATGCAACTCAGGATTATTTAAAAGATACTGTTTATTTCATTTTTTTCTTCACAAAGACTTGTGGGAGAAATTTCTTTCAGATTTCAGCCTCAGGAATGTTTCTCCTGAACCACTCATTTGTTTTAATATTACACCGTAATTCAAGAATAGATTATACCTGTTTTCTGTGAGTTTAAAAGCAAATTTGTAACCTGCTCCTAGAAAGCACATCAGAACTCATTACGGAGCTTATAATATTAACTTCACAGGGATTTTGGCCTGTCTCTTTTTGACCTTCCTATTTTTGCCCCACTTCACAATCTCCATCTTCCAACATTGTATGATTCCTTTATTGGCTTTACGAAAACTAATGTCTTATTTTAAGTATTTATTCAAACTGTCCTAAACCCTTTCTGTAACAAAATAGGGTATAAGTAAATAGATGACTTATATGAACTTGGAGTGGGATGTGTTCAAGTTTGAGACCTGGGTTCACATTACTTACCCTTCCCAAACTGCTGTTCTGGGATGGGCCTAGACTGCATGAATAACTGTATAAAGTTGAACTGTATAAAGTTGACCTCCCTAAGTATTAGGGGTTTCGTGTGCAAATGGAAAGTATTTGTTTGATTAGACTTGTAGTATTGTCCTCAGCATTAACATTTTGTGTTTGCACAACAGATTTGTAATTGTGCCATCAATATGCCTACTTTTCATCTTAGAACCTAGTTGCCTTCTTAGTGGAGTTTTAGTTGTTGGGTGCCTGATGCTAGGTTGCAGAGTTAAGAGACTCAATTCAGGAATTTGAGCCTACTAAGACTGAGCAGCAAATCAGCAGTGAGGCCTCTCAGTGATAAGGACTAAAGCAAGGGCAGGCTTCAAGGGCCACCCAAAGGAGGGACCAAACTCAGACTTTAGGAGTTAGGGAAGACATGGGAAGATGGAGATATGAGTAGCATTTAGAAGGGCAGAAAGGAGTTAGGAAGGCATTTTTGGCTCCTGGAAACCGCATTTTCCAGTATGTTGAGATATGAACAACTAGTTTATATTGATGGCAGAAGTAGAAATTTTGTTCCTTTAGAGATTGGAGATGGTGGGAGGTAAGACTGTAGAGTCAGTAGAGACTGGATATTGAAGGGTTGTCTCTGCTGAGATATTTGGATCTCACTCTAAAGATTATGGTGATCCGCCGGAGAATTTTATATGAGGTGAGGAGAGGTGGGCAGATTTGAAATTTAGCAAGACACCCTCTTATATGAGTATAGATGATAGATTCTAGAGGTTTGAAGGGCTATAAGGTTACTTATGTTGGGCTAACCCAGGTAGTTTGAAAAATAACAACAACAACTAATAATTATAGTAGCTAATATTTATTGAATATATATTAAGTGCCAGTTGCCTTATAGGTATGGTCTCATTTAATCCTTGCATTAGCTTTATTATTCCATTTACAGATAAGAAAACTGAAGCTGGAAAGTTTAAGGACCTTGTCCAAGGCCATATAGCTGGCAAAGGGTAGAGCCAGCATAATCATCTCTATATCTTCCTTTTAACTACAACCATGTACTGATTTGAGTTTAGGAGAGAGGTCTGGGGTGGACATGTGCATTTGGCCTATTATATTGGTTGATGACATGAATGAAAATGGAAGCCTGGTGATATGGTTTGACTCTGTGTCCTCACCCAAATCTCATCTCGAATTGCAATCCCCACATGTTGAGGGAGAGACCTCGTGGGAGTGATTGGATCATTGGGGTGGTTTTCCCCGTGCTGTTCTCATGATAGTGAGGAAATTCTCACAAGATCTGATGGTTTTAAAATAGCAGTTTCCTGTGGACTTTCTCTCTCTCCTGTCATGTGAGATGTGCCTTGCTTCCTCTTTGCCTTTCTGCATGATTGTACGTTTCCTGAGGCCTCCCAGCCATGTGGAATAATGAGTCAATTAAACCTCCTTTCTTTATAAATTACCCAGTCTCAGGTAGTGTGTATATATATATTTTGAGATGGAGTCTCATTCTGTCTTCCAGGCTGGAGTGCAGTGGCACAATCTCGGCTTATTGCAACCTCCACCTCCTGGGTTCAAGTGATTCTTGTGTCTCAGCCTCCTGAGTAGCTGGTACTACAGATGCACACCACCATGCTCGGCTAATTTTTTGTATTTTTAGTATAGACGGGGTTTCGCCGTGTTGGCCAGGATGGTCTCGAATTCCCGACCTCAGTTGATCTGCCCGCCTTAGCCTCCCAAAATGCCGGGATTACAAGCATGAGCCACTGCACCCAGCCAGGTAATATCTTTATAGCAGTGTGAGAATGGATTAATACACCCAGGAATCACCAACATATTGGAACCCACTGGAGTAAGAGGGGGCTGTGAATGAGATTAAGAAATAGAGGAGATATAGGAAGAAAGAAAACCAAGAGAGACAGTATCATGTAGTGCTCAGGGACACTGTTGCCACCAGATACTAGCTATGTCATTGATGGCAATCTGTTTATTGTGTCTGAGCCTTCTGTGTTTTTCCTTGTAAAATGGGGATAATATTACTTTTTTCCTTTTTTAAATAGTGAGTGTATATTTTATGGGATATACGAGATGTTTTGATACAGGCATGCAATGTGTAATAATCACATCATGAAAAATTGGGTATCCATCCTCTCAACCATTTATCCTTTGCATTACCATCTATCCAATTGTACTCATTTAGTTATTTTAAAATGTGCAATTAAATTATTATTGACACATGTTGTGCTATCAAATGTTAGGTCTTATTCTTTCTAACTATATTTTTTGTGCCAATTAACCATCCTTACTTCCCTCTACCTCCCCATTACTCTTCCCAGACTCTGGCAACTGGGGATAATATTATTTTAAAAACTTCTCTGAAGTATTAATACAGATATCATTTATCAATCTGTTCTATATCTCACAGGAAGTGTTCAGTAAATGGTAGCTGCTGTTATTACTTCAAAGCAGAAAACAACAAAAGACAGAGTTTTAAGAAGAAGAGAGTAGCCACCACTTTCAAATGCTGCAAGAAAGTAGGTGAGCACGGGGGACAGTATAGCATGTGTTAGAAACAAAAAGAACAGAGTCCAGAAGTTTTAATAACTATGAAAACAGCAGGAAAATGTTTCCCTCAGTCAAGCATCTGCTATTAATTTTACATTACAGAGAACAAATATCCCTGGTATCAGTTTTCTTCAAAATCAATCACAGTGAATTCTATGAATTATGAATGCCAATACAAATGAAATGAAATGTCGATCATTTATAATTACTTGAAAATAACATTGCAATGAAAAAGTTTTAAGACACCTTATCACTTAGAACATGAAAACATACTGTACACTGATGACAAATGAAAGGCTTTGGCAAATGACAAAAGAGAGTGTAGTTTAAGATTTAAACTTTCCTATCCTCCAATCCGCACTTCCTGGTGTCATTTTACAGAAGCAAGAGAGGCTCAGGAACCCCAAAATCAGAGAGGCCTTTAGATTTGAGTGGCTATTTTTCCCTTGATTGAGTCCTTGATGTTGGACAATTTCCTTTACCTCCTTGACACAGATTTTCTCGTCTGTGAAATCTGAAGGATGCATTTTGGATTTGATATAAAATCTCTCAGTATTAAAATCATGGCAAGTACTAAAAAGTCACCATGGGCTAAACAAATCATGCTGTGGGCAGAATTTGGTTTTCAGACCACCAATTTGAAACCACTGGCACACATAGATTTTCAATATAAATCTGAAATTTTAGTTAGAAAGGATTGGGAGCACTCACTCTATGCTTGGCCCACAAAACTGCCAGGCTGACCAGAGGTTAGAGGAAGTTTTGATCAAAGGTTTTGACCTTAATGGAGTTAAAATATTCTTGGAAAGATAAAATTTACCAATGGGAAACTCAGAATTCAGTGTTCTGGAAGAGTGGAATTACAAGGAGGTTGGAGATTAGTTAACCCAAATACCTTTTCTTATAGCTAAGAAATCTAAATCCGAGAAAGACCCAAATTCACAAGGCTAGTGAGTAGCAGAGCTCATTCTTGAACAAGGCTTTCTGAGTCCCAGTAAAGGTCTCTTTCTGGTCCTCCAGGTTGCAGTCCACTCCCAGAGCTAGGCACGATAAGGCCAGCTCTGGGAGTCTGGGGAAAAAAAGCAAACGAGAACTACTAGTGCAATTAGAACCAACGAATAGCCCCTTCCAGGTTGAAGTACTCTTCTGAATGCTGGCAGAAATAGGGAGCAAACTGAAAAGAACAAGCAAGATTCTTTTTCTCTCCCAGTCCTTCCCTCAATTCCCTTTATTGGTAGAGCCCACCTGGCAAGGCAGGCATATGATTTGCAGAGCTCAATTCTGGTGCTACAAAGCCAAGTTGAGAAGAATGAAGGTGAGGCTTAGAGACAAGGTTTTCAATAATCAGCCCAATCAGCATAGTGGGCAGCAGTGAGGAGCTTGCCTGGGGTGGGAGCCTCGTGTGCAGCCATGGTGGGAGATAGGGCTGTAGAGCTTGGCTGGGACAGGTGTGGACAATTTAGAATGTTGGGAAGAGCCGTTTAGACTTGGATTTCATGAGAGACTTATAGACTAGTAAGAAAGGTGGCATTCTGAGTCGTGATTGTATTTTACTCATTCACTTGGGTTCTCTTGACGAAGCCATTTTTCTGTTTAAGTGACTGGGGGATAAATAGATGTTAGTTATAAGAGAATAGATCTTTCTCAGGAATCAATTGAAGGAAGCAGTAACAAGTCAAGTCTTGAAGCATGCAAGGAAGGCTTTACATAGCAGAAAGGCATAGCCAGAATTTACAAGGCAGAATTTAGCTACAATCTCCTATTAGTCTACACATTGACATGTACACTTTCTCCACTAGTCTGTTGGCTTCCAAAGGGAAGAATTATCTCACATTTTACTTTTGTATCTGCTTGGCGCAGAAGATTGTCTGAAACACAAAAAGTCCTAAATAAGTGTTAAGTAGTTCGATTTACATAATGTTTTGTGAAACATAAGATCTCTATGACAGAGACCATGCTCTGTATCTATCCAGATAAGAATCAGTCTCACTTTAGCTAATGTGAATTTATCATTGGCAGCATAAATAGATTGGATGCAATGCCATATACCAATCAAAATGTGGCAGGCTTCACAAAAGTGTCTTGAATTAATTAGCTTTTGCTGGAAATCTTTCTGTGTATCAAACACTCCTCAAAACTCAATGGTTTTGGGAATAATGAGGGTTTATTTTTCCTCATGTTACATGTCCGTGGGTGTATGTCAATGTCTTAGCTCTGTGCTTCAGCTCTGATCCAGGTTGGTGGTCAGATTTTGATTGATCTGCTCCACACACTATATTAATTTTAGGACCAAGATAAAGGAGAAGCCCCTGTTTGGAACAAGAACCCATTCTCATAACAGTGGAGAACAGCCAGACTGAGCCAAATCAAACCACAAGGGGACACTGACAAAATTGTCTCAGAAGTAGCACATGTCCCATTTGTCAAAGCAAGTCATGTTGTCAAATCACAGAGCAGGAAAGTTTATTTATCTTACTGGGTGTAGGAAGGAATGAATATTTGCACTCAATAATACCATCTTCCAGACTAGCTAGGCTGTGCTGCCCAGTTGTTTGGTTAAACATTAGTATAGGTGTTGCTGCGAAGGTATTTTGTAGGTATGATTCATATTGACAATCATTTGACTTTAAGTAAAGGAGATTGCTCTGGTTAATGTGGGTGGGTCTTATCCAATCAACTGAAGGTCTTAGAGCAAAAGTTGAGGTTTCTTGGAGAAGAATTCTGCCTCAAAATTGTGATATAGAAATCCTGCCTGAATTTCTAGCTTGCCAACCTGCCTACAGATTTTGGACTGGCCAGCTCCCTCCACCCCCCGCCCCTGTCTCTCTCTCGGGTTCTATTTCTCTGGAGAACCCTGATGGTTACTCTCTTAAGTTTAGGTGTGCTTTTTTTTTTGTTTGTTTGCCCAGTTTAAAGCAGAAGCAAAGTATAATCAATAATATTTCTCTTGTATTAGGATCACTTACCTTTAGAGAGTGAAATTTTAGTATTAACAGAATCAAGGATAGAGAAAATAGGCCAGATCCTGACCTAGGCTTAGGTATCAAAGCGGAGCAGAGAACAAGGTAGTTAGTAAATGTGTAAGCTCGGTGAAAAAGTCACCAGTTCTGAGCTGCAATCCGCTAGTAGGAACATGCTACAAACCTAAAAACCAAATACCTGAACTTGTGAATACTATTTTGATTATACTATTACAATACTATTAATTCCCATCAAACCAAATTCGTATTCAATGAAGTAATATTAGGGTACATTCGGATAATGACAGGTCAGGAGATCTGCCCTGTTCATCTCCTCTTGGTACCTGACACTGTCTGTGAATGGGTCTTTTGTTTATATATTCATTAATTTATTGTTGAATCAATTAATATTCATTGAGCATAGTTATGTGCAAGGCACTGTCCTAAGGCTGGAGATAGTACATAGAAGGTGCACAGTTCCTTCCTTCATGGAGCAGATATTCTAGTGGAAGAGTTAGACATGTGACAATTGCACACATTATTAATTGCTGCAGAAAAAGTGGAGATGGCTGGGCCAGAGATGTGTTTCAGGCAGAGGGAATATATGGAAAGCACCAGAGACAGAGCATGATATACTTTCTTTGAGGCACAGAAAGCAGGCAGGTGCAGCTGGAGTTCATAGAACCGGAATGGAGGGGTGAGGAGTGAGGATGCAGGGCTGGCAGGAGCTTTGTTAGGCTCTGTGGACCGAGTAGGGACTGTTGTCTGTATCCTATGGCAACAAGAAAGCCATTGCAGGATGTTAAGCAGGGGTGTGAAGTGTTTGTTAAGGAATGAATTAATTAGTGAGTAGGGGTTGTTTGAGTTACAGATATGGTAATTGTATTAAGCAACACAGGGAGACTGCAAGTTTTGATGATTCTATACAATTGTCTAAATTTTTGAGACTTTCCTGGTAGAATATAATGTGTGTATACATAGCATAGTGGAGATATATGTTGTATCAATATCTATATAGATACTTATTTGTTGTTTTTGGCCTACTTCCAATAAACAGAAAGTCTTATATGAGCAAAAACAGAGATCAAATTTATGATTTATCAAAAATGAAGAATAGTACCACTAATAGTAAATAAGGACCAATTATTAAAGAAACACAAGTTTAAATTTTTAGGAAAGTTTGATAACAAGGAAGAGTTTTTTTCCAAAGCAATGATACAGATTTAATTGTTGCAAATTAATAATACAAGTAAGGATTCTTCTTTACCCAGCTTTATTGAGATATAACTGACCAATAAAAATGGTCACTCCTCACCCCTCCATTCCGGTTCTATGAACTCCAGCTGCACCTGCCTGCTTTCTGTGCCTCAAAGAAAGTATATCATGCTCTGTCTCTGGTGCTTTCCATATATTCCCTCTGCCTGAAACACATCTCTGGCCCAGCCATCTCCACTTTTTCTGCAGCAATTAATAATGTGTGCAATTGTCACATGTCTAACTCTTCCACTAGAATATCTGCTCCATGAAGGAAGGAACTGTGCACCTTCTATGTACTATCTCCAGCCTTAGGACAGTGCCTTGCACATAACTATGCTCAATGAATATTAATTGATTCAACAATAAATTGATGAATATATAAACAAAAGACCCATTCACAGACAGTGTCAGGTACCAAGAGGAGATGAACAGGGCAGATCTCCTGACCTGTCATTATCCGAATGTACCCTAATATTACTTCATTGAATACGAATTTGGTTTGATGGGAACTAATAGTATTGTAATAGTATAATCAGAATAGTATTCACAAGTTCAAGTATTTAATGTATACAACGAGATTTTTGGGTATGCATATACATTGTAAAATGATTACCACAATGAAACCAATTAGCATATCCATCATCATGCAAGGATTCTTAAAAATCTTCTTCAAGGCTGTCAATTTTATTATAAATATTATAAGTCAACATAATGTCTGTACACCGTTCATAATGGATGGTTGAATCACATACAGTTATAGCTAATCAAAAACCATTACAAATGTATTTTCTCTCCTTAAACACTTTCATATTTCATTACAAATGGCCGATTGAACACTTCCACATCCATTACAGTATTATATTTCCATTCAATTTACTATTAAGATTTCTTGAACAGCTACCGTGTAATAGTAGCTATTGTGCAGTATAAATATTTCATCGCCTCTCTATGGTAATCCATTTCTCATTTGCTTGCCAAAAGTTATAAAGTGCTTATTAAACATTGATAAATAATATTACAGCACATGATATGAAATATTGTCTTGCAAATCAGCTTATTGGTAAACCTTGAAGTTGGTGATACTTTAATCTGTATTATTCAGTCTTCATAATTCATTATAAACAATGATTATTGCTATGTCATTTGATTGTGGAGAAATGGATCATTCTCAGAGACAGTGTCACTAACTTAAGCAATTTTCTTATTATACAGAGTTAATTAGGTGTGTGCCTGTTAGCCTCCGAGGGAGGGCAAGGAGGGCAGTGTTCTTTTCCATCTAGTCCTTTATTAGAATCATAGGGAATCTTCAGGCTTACTCTGGCCAGCTTTCACTATATATTTTCTTTATTTTGAGTCTCTTTTTTTGCCATGTTGGGCATCATCCTGTTCAGTATTTCCAAAGCTGGTGGCTTAGACATTCTGCTCTGATTTGAGAGAGACATTTAACCGTTTGTGGTAGGTCAAAATCCTGGACAAGAAAAAAAAACCTGTTGTATGTTATAGTTAATAGAATCACAGAATGTTACAGTGAAAGATAACTTTAATAATCATTTAATGTGGTGATAAATTTGTGTGGCAATATTCCCACATTCCCCTTCCATGGCAGACGTTGCTAATTGAACACAGCACTCTTTCTGGCTGCATCTGGATTCAATTTGAAATTGAAATACAGTCCTCCAGGCTCCCAGTATTAGTTTACTATCAGTGGGAAGTCAGGTGAAGTCTCTTTTCTGTCCTGGACCATGTCCAGCATCTCACTTTACAGGAAAGGAAATGGATGTTCATAGAAATGAAATGACTTGGCCAAAGTCACTCTTCTGGTTAGAGACGTAGCTGGGGTCCAAGCCCTTGTCTCCCAACTCCAAAACTAGCATTCAGCCTATCATCATTGATAAAGCTTTTCTTTCCTTCTACTTTTCCCTTCCTTAGACCTTTCCAAATGACAATCTTTGTTTTCTTATGCAATTTCAATGGTGGAACTCATTCTTAGTTTCCTGAATTGCTTGAATTGTGTTGTCACTTTTGCTCCCATTTTTTTTTACTCCCAAACTTGGTGTTTTTTAGAGGAGGCTGTAGATGAATTATGGATGTTTAGCAATACCTATGGTAGGAGAAATATTTCTTCGTGTATTAAATGCATACATACCTGATATAAAAGTATGTAAGATGTCAATTTTATGTTACTACTTTTAACACTAGAGCCACTTAATTCCAAATTCAAATTCATTTTCTAATGAACAATTGAATGAAGGTTTTGCTTTAATTAGTGAAAATATTTTAGGAAAGACAAGTATGATAATTGTCTTGTTTATTTACAAGAAAAAGGATGACAGGTAATATATAATTCCCTGAGAAAAATATGAGACTTTAGGGAGAAAGATGCTACCTTATCTTTAGTGGAGGATAATGAAGAAACCACTCTGATTTATTTCAATAGATGCCCAGTGTGGTACCAACATTATGGGTCCTGAGAATTGTAATGGGCCTCTTATTAAAAATCACATTAACCCTCTATTGACTTTAATGACTTTTGTCTTTTGTAAGTTGGTATTCTTTCTTTATTCCATATGGGACTCATTACCCGGAGGGAAAGTTAATAAGTTCTTTTCCAGACCTTCTTTGCCATGAAGCCTTGTTAAATTCCAAGACTAATAGGAAATGAATTGAGCCAATAAAAAGATACCTTAACACTTAAAAAACTGAAAAAAAACAAAAAGGCAATTGGCAATAGCATTAAAGAATAACCTTAAACATTAGCTTCAGAGTTCATAATGATCTAGTTTCTTAAATATATAATCTGCTTGTCTTGATGATGTATGCATACTTCCACCTTATCTGTATTAACTCCATGATTAACTATTTGGAATAACATTCATGGTAACTGGGAGCTAAGAGGTTGCTTGTCAGTTAGCACAAAGTGCTGGTAATTAGCTTCCTAAAGCACCTCTACTGTTGGGTAAAAAATAGGCTCGATAAATTTATACCATGTCATATGGTATGACAGAAGCTCATCCATCCTCTGATTTCAAACAAGGTATTAGAAACAGGTTGAGTTTCTTGAGAAATATAACCCCAAATTGACATTTATATAAGACCAATTCATTTTATAACAGTGATGACTCACTTTGAAAAGGATGTATAGTAGCAAACTTAGCAGGTATTTTGAGCTGACTAGAAGTGCAAATTCTTGTAATTTGACATTGTTTCCAGGAACTCTTGGGAAAGTGAAGTCTAAGTCACAGGAGGCCTAGGGACTTTCAGTTGCTATTTGTGGATGCCTGGGAAGCTCAGATGAAGGGGAAATGTCATTTCTGCAATTTGTAATGGGTTGGTTGGCACAAACAGCATGATAGGAATCAGAGGAAAATCAGAAAAAAGAGTTTCCTATCTTTTGAACTAAAAAGAAATAATTTGATGCTGCAATGTTTTTTTAAGGAAAGTTGACAAAAGTAAACATAGATTTCACCTATATCTCCTGTAAGAATGATATAGTCTATAAACACAAACAAGTAAAAATTAATGTTCTTTAAGAAGCATACTTTACTGGTCCATTTCTGTGGGTACTAAGACTGTTTCTTGAATCATTGTATTTTCCTCTGAATAGAGGTGGCAGAAGTTTTAACTTGCTAAGTGTTCAGCATTGATATTGGTTTGGACATGTGACATAACCTTCCTAATTATCAGTTTTTCTCATCTTTTAACTGGAGTCGATAATACCTGCCCTTCTTGTTCCACAAGGCTAGTGTACCACATGAATCAAGATCTATAAAAATAAGTGGTGATCAAGGAAGAAGGAGACAATTTTAACAAGAAAGAGAGTTCCAGCTGAATCTTATTTTTAGTTGAGGAAGTGCAGTGAGTTTCTCTATACATTTTTTTCTAGCCCATGTTTGTGAGATTCACTGTTCTCATTAAAATATGGCCTTGGAGAAGGGCTTAGCAGTTGTAAGATCTGAGACTCTAAATGATCCCATTGTGTATTTCAGATGGATTTCACATATTCCTCCTTGGTTTTCTGCTATCTCTTTGTTATTTATGCTTCATTATAAACCATGTTTTAGATGAACCCACAAACACAGAAGAATCAATAATTCAATATCTTTGGGGAAGTGGGTAGGGTCATTTGTAGCAATGAAAAATGTAGTAGGTATATTCCAGTTGTAAGGTCAGTTATATATTTCAAGTTTGTAGTTACTATAAATAGAAGCCAGAAGGAAAACGAAAACCCCATCTCCAAATCTCAGCATTCCAAAATGCAATCTTGGTGACAACAGGGTTATTGTGGTAGAGGAAAGGGACCTGACTGATATTTTATACTCCTTCCTTTACTTATTGTTGAGTAGACATTGAGAACAGTGATAGAAACAGCAAGTAGCCCCATAGCAATGTCTCATGCCCCTCGTCAAGGGCATCCTAAGTGCCAGGCACAGTGCTGGGTGTTTACAAGCATTTCACATTTGCTTTCCTAACATCCCTGTCAGACATTCCTACTTTATTTTACAGACTGGGCAATGAGCTCAGAGGGGTGAAATACCTTACCATAAGACACACATCAGGCAAGTAGAGATGGCAGGATATGAAGCCAGATCAATTTGATTGTAAAATCCAAACAGTTTGAAGCTCTACATTGCACTGTCACCCTTCACCCCCCCGAAACTGTGGCTGCCTTTTTAATTTGTATTTCAAAATACTAAATTCTTGTGTAGTTCACTGAAATCTCAGTTCTCTGCATTGTTTCAGGTTTATTTTTTTTTCACAAAAAGAAAGGAAAACAGGAAGGAGGGTAGGGAGAAAGAAAAGCTCACTTAGGTCAAATCAGTTTTTGAGGGTTTTGGTTCTTATTTCTCAACAGGATGATATACTTCTGTTTTAAAAAATTATCTGTTCTCCTTCTGTAACCAATTTGTTAATCATGTTTTGGTGACTGACTTTTGGGCACATTTCCCAGAAACTTTAAGGCAACCCTTTATAAACACTAATAAGTTTGCATGCAGAAGCAGCCTATTATTATTCATGGACAGTATTACGTAGAATTAAATTTTTGGAAACTGCACCAAACACATTCAGCTAGACATGAAAGTAAGCTGAATTTCCATTTGGTTTGCTTCTTGCTGAGCCTTCAAATTATAAAGTGAAGCAAAGCCAAAAGATTAATACAATGAAAACAAAGATTGGGAAATTAAATGACACGATGCAATTTTCTGCCTCATCGGGCTGGCACCAATAATATGCGAAGGAAAGTCTGCTTAGTGTCGGTTAGCTGCTGTATAAATGCAGGACAATCAGTCTCCTTCTCGAGGGAGACTATTTTCTTGAATCATATAGCCATTGACTCTTCCAATTACCAGAGCCCCCACGCACAGTTCGGCTTTATCTATTTTTTTAACTTGCTGCTGTACTCTGCCAAGGTATTATCATTATTAGCGTTTACACAGGTACATGCTTTTACCTTATCTGAAATATTTTAGCGATAGCTTCAGAGTATATATAAAAACCTGGAGCCTACCGCCACAATTATAATCAAATAATAACAATATTTTGGAAAATGGGTCTTTATGGGCAGTTGGAGGCCATAATGGAGTATCTTTAAATCACAGCTATCAGAGGAACATTAGCTCATGGTTGATGTCTCACATTTGGGCCTCTGTTGACATGCCACTCATAATGTATCATTGCTGATCATTGTCAAGATTTGTTTTAAAGTGATCTGGGTAATAAGAAATGGCTCTAAGCCACCCCTAATGTTATTTGAAATTACTTTTATCACAGTTGTATTCAAAGGCTGTCATGTTTATACTACCAAAATTCTCCAGACCATTCAGAAGTCCTCTGCAGAATTAAATTGTGCATTAACTTTCAAATCTCCCTTTAACTCTGCCAGACAATATAAACCAGTCAACACTAATCCATCTTCTGCAAAGTGTGTTGCACCATATTTTATCTGAGGAAGGAAAATAAAGAACAGACTGCTGCAGGCCCCCAGCACCTTGGAGAGAGATTGTTCTCTCTGATATCACTTCTGGGTTATCTGCAGACAACAAACTTGAGTTTAGAGGACTTGCCCCATGATCCAAGGCCTTCAATAGGCTTCTTGCCCATTTTTTCCAAAAGCAAATTCTTTCTAAAGGGAAACATGTGTGTGTGTGTGTGTGTGTACATATTTGTTTTTATTCATTGTAGTAATAGAGGGAAAAATATGCAAAGGAAGTAATATTTACCACAGTTGATAATCAACTCTCTACTTGTTTCATAGACTCTACTTAGTTATTCCACTCTGGAATTTTCTATAAAAACTCATTTTTAGAAATCAGTTTTAGACTTTTTTTTCCCCTTTGGATTTCTCAAGTGTCTCTGGAGATACTGATTTCAAATTTTCTATTTAAACAATCAAAATGCTTAAAAGATGTGTAAAGTTCTTTCAAATAATGACAAATGGAAACTAAAGCTGCCCTGTGGTCAAACATCCAGAAATGGAAAGGAAACAATTGGGATGAATCATATGTACTGGAGCAGAGTGAAGAGAAAGGACCCTTATAGTTGCCGGTTTTCTTTCCTGTTTCCTTTTACTTTTTGCTGCTTTTTTTAAAAAATAGAAAGGTAGATATTAGAATTTTAGAATTATTAGCTTAACATTCACTCCATTTTTGTAAAACAATGTGCCTTGTTTTTTCTGGCTGCCGCCTAATTTTGTATCTTGCTTACCTCCCAAATATGGTTGGGATGAAGATCGTCAAAACCATCTATATTTGAGACTCTCTGATGTGGTAATTTTGAAACGTGATAGTCAGCCTTGAAAATAATGAAGCTGAAATACTGCATTTCTCATCCCGGCTCTTATCATTATTATTATTTTTTCTTCTTAATGGAAATAAACCACCTTTACCCTAGAAAAAGAATACTTCACATTTTGTACAAAATTCTGAAATGAATTTAGGAGCGACATTATTTCACTTGAGAGAAATGCACTGAAATGTGTAATCTCACCTTTTGGGGACTTAATTGAGTGCACAGAGACTGAAGAATTTCTTTTTGGTTGATTATTAAAATGAAAGCTTCAGGTTTTCCTCACTGCCTTTCTTGAGACAGTTTGGCATGGGTAAGTGCATGGGTTCTGGAGTATGATGGCCCTGATTTGAATCTGGCTTCCACCACTTAGAGCTATTGGCCTTGGGTGAGTTACTACATCTCTCTGTGCCTTGGTTTCTTCAGCTCTCAGATGGGGATAATAACAGAACCTTTATCACAAAGCCGTTGTGAGTACAAATTGAGTTAATACACTTAAAGTGCTTAGAACAGTGTCTGTCTCTTTTCTCAGATGTTTTTCGTGGTCTGAGTCTTCCTAAATAATAAAATAGTTCAAGAAAAATAAACGTTAATAAAATGATGGCGACAAGCCCCTAATGATTAGTAACAGTTTTCGGGCTGTAAATGTTCTTTTCGATTTTTCTTTATACAATATTTCAGGGGCTCTTGATGCTTTCATTACTTTGGTGGAAGAAAAAGAAGGAATGAAATGCAAAAGCATAATGGGCAAATTTTTAATAGAATGTCTTCCCAGATGAAGGAGCATTACAAGTGCTTCAGTCTTCAACATAATCTATGGTTGCTGAACTTAATAATAAAATGCATTTTGACTTCATCTACTTTTTTTGTTCATTTGAAGAGAAACATGATCCTTGGTGCACCATCATGAAAAAAAGTTTTATAAAATTTCAAGGGACTAAAATGCTTCTACAGTGGTACAAATTTGTTATAAAAAGAATATAATCCTGAGAAGGGAAATAAAATATGGAAAGATTTTGAGATGTTTCTTCACTTTCTGGAGAATATCTAACTATGTCCTCTAGTTATTACTAAAAAGCTTTTGTATAGGACCAATGGTAGAAATTGCTATAATTTATTTGATTCCAGCTGAGTTTTTGCTAAATCAATTATCTCTAATGGGTGTAACTTGATATGGATGTCCTTATTCTCAGCCCTCGTGAAACGTTTTTCTGTAATGTGTTGATTTTTCTGTTTCTATGACAATGATGAAATTATAAGGATTTTTTTTCCCCTTGAAAATGTAAAACTATTGGCAGAACCTAAAAGCCCCTAGGATTAATTTTTATTTAAATTAAAATATGTTTTGATGATGACTGTAAATGACACTGGTAAAATCATCACTTGACTTTTGGCTCATGAAAGCATACTTTGAACTACAATTTCAGGATGCTGATGGTGGTTCAAAAAAGAGAATGCTTTCATTTTCACTTCATTCACACTCCATTGAGCTATAGAAACAGGAGTTAATCCTGCAAGAGTAGTAATTTTCAAGTAAATAACCCCAAGAACCCTGGTCAGACTACCCTAAGGTTTTTTAGTCATAGTTTATGAAGTTTAGACTTTTGCTTCAATCAGTTCATCAATTACTGAAGGGTTAAAGATGAGCTTTGGAAAAGGAAGAGAGGGAGTTTTGGTGGCCATTTCCTCAAGCTTTTAGCATTCCTGCATGGCAGGTTGAGTCACACCCGTCTTTATTAAATGATGCATAATTCAGTGATAAATTGGCTTAGCTCTGCCTGTTACAAGTTGGTCTTGAGGTGTTACAGGGGTCAGCATAGAGGCACCGTGGCTGTTTCATGTCATTAGTTTTCTTTGAGTTGCAATGTGTAACTACTCTAACACATGTCTTTCATTAGTGGCTACAATGCATGCTTTGTGTGTGAACATCCTTAGATGGTAAAAGCCAATTTAGAGTGTTCTCACCTTCCTTTTATGCCAGTGAATTCCATCAGCCTCACATGTGTGTGAAGCTAAAGGCTTTTGTGGTGGGGTCAGGTTCATTTCCCATTTGCATTGCATCCTGCCTGGCTGATCCTGGCTAGAAGCTCTCTCTGAAATTAATGGGTGTTGAGCACTGAATAAGACCATAGTGTCAACTTGCCAAACTTCCTCTTCTGTGGAGTTCAGAAAGCTCTTATAATCCCACTTCCGTTATAAAGCTTTCTTTTGCTAAGTGGAAGACAGTGAATTATTTTCTTCCATTAACTCAGATATAAAACCCAGACTTTTGTTTTCTATCAACACATATACCCCTTGCCCGCCCCCCTACTGGTCCAGATACTACTAACAATGCAATTAGCTTTTGTTAAGGTCTCTGTGTGTGCAAGTAGTTACCTACATGTTAATATGTTCCTTTTGGACAGATAGATCCTCAGTTACTACAAAGCTAGAACTTGTAAACTCATCTTGTAGAGTGTCTACAGTAATAGTGAACACATGTACATTTTATAAAATGATGAAGATCATGATTTCTCTGTCACTCAATCTCCACCTCTTCCTTAGACTTGTTTTCCTAGTTTAGATTAGATTTGTTTGGAAAAAAAGAAGTTTAGCTGAAATAGGGGAGTCTCTGTGAGAATATGGCTTTGAGTCGGACCAATAGGGGTTCGCACCCGGGCCCTATTCCTTCTTACCTATGTGGTAATCTCATGTCATTATCTGAGTCTCTGTTTTCTCAGTTGCAAAATGGATATTATTCCTCTCCTGGAGTTGTTGTAACTATTAAATGAGATATTATACAAAAATGTTCCCGGGGAGGTTCCTGACACACAGTCAGCACTCATTCATTCATTCATGTATCAAGTATTTTGAAGACCATGTTCCAGGCACTGCTCTAAGCAGGGAGGATAAAAGAGACAAAAAGGGCTGGGCGCGGTGGCTCAAGCTTGTAATCCCAGCACTTTGGGAGGCCGAGGCGGGCGGATCACGAGGTCAGGAGATCGAGACCATCCTGGCTAACATGGTGAAACCCCGTCTCTACTAAAAAATACAAAAAAAAAAACTAGCCGGGCGAGGTGGCGGGCGCCTGTAGTCCCAGCTACTCGGGAGACTGAGGCAGGAGAATGGCGTGAACCCGGGAGGCAGAGCTTGCAGTGAGCTGAGATCCGGCCACTGCACTCCCGCCCGGGCCACAGAGCAAGACTCCGTCTCAAAAAAAAAAAAAAAAAAAAAAAAAGAGACAAAAAGAAAATTATCATAGTAAGAAGAGAAAGATAATAAACATAGTAAAAATAAGTGTACTATATTATATATTAGACAGTAAGTGGTATGCAGAAAAACAACATAGATTATGGGGTATGGCAGTTCTAATGCCATAGGAGATTCAGGAAAGGCTTCTTTGGGGAAACAGCATTTGAGTACAGACTGAGAGGTTGGTAAACTGTGTGGATATGTGGGGGAAGAGCATTCAAGAAAGAGGGAGCAGCTAGTGGAAGAAGTGTCCATTGAGGTTGGGGCAAGAGTGCAGGAGATGAGATAAAAGGGGTGGCTTCACTTAGGACCTTTAGGACACTGTGAGGACATGAGCTTTTATTTGAAATGGAGAGTCATTGGATAGTTTTGACCAGAGAAATAACATGATTTGATTTCAGTGTGTTCAGTTGAGTTCTTCTAGAAACAGACTCTGAGATGTACAGTTGCAGGCAGTAGATTTATTTTGGGAATGTTCTTAGGAGCAATACCTCTGAGGGAGTGAGAACACAGGATGGAGCACAGGGAGAAGCTGAAATGGAATGCTGCTGCAACAGAGGCTTCCACCGATCCACAGGGAATCCTGTGGCAGAGTCCTCCAGAGTTGTCCCAAATAGAGACAAAGGGATGGAGCTTTTGTATCATCACATTGACCAGTCATTGTTTACACCTCAGAAAAAGGCATTAACTTCAGGAGGCAGCTCCCTTTGAGTGAGGACAATTCCCAGAAGGGGATTCAAATGTAAGCCATTGGCAGCCAGTGCTTTTGGCTGCTGGGGTAGTGAGTGCCTCAGTCCTGAAAGGAGGAATCTGAGTGAGGCCCCACAGCACCAGGTTTTATCAAGACTAGGCTGGCTGCTACCACAGGGGGAAAGGGTGAAAGGAAGATGACTAGTTCATAGGCTATTGCAGAACTCCAGAAGAGAAGTGATAGTGGTTTGGACCAGTGTGGTGGTGTGGTGGAGATGAGATACAGGATTCTGAATACATTTTGAGTGGAGTGCTGACAGGATTTGCTGATGGATTAGATGAAGGGTATGAAAGCAAGAAAGGAGTCAAGGATAATTCCAAGGTTTTTGGTCTGAACAATTGTAAAGATAGTGTTTCCATTAAGGGGTGTGGGGAAGACTGAGAGAAGTAGGCTTGGGAGAGGGGGAATCGGGAGCTCAATTTTAGACAGGTTGAGTCAGACTTGCCTATTAGATATCCAAGTGGGTGTATTCAGTAGGCGTCTGGATAGATGAGTTTGATCTGGAGAGGTATTTTTGGAATCCTTGGCATATACATGGTATTTAAGACTATGAAACTGGATGAGATCACCAAATGCAGTGAATACATAAGACACATTCTAGGAATGCTCCCTGAGATCTAGATTCCTTTGGCTACCTTTATGATTAATAAGTTACCACCTTAGGAAAAGAAGATCCTTCCCCAGCAAGCTATGGGGATCCACTTATAGAAAGATAGTGGTAGATGGAATAATGGTCCCCCCACCCCGCAAAATATTAATGTCCTAATCCCCAGAACTCCTGATTTTTTTTTTGTTTTTGGTTTTGAGACAGGGTCTCACTTTGTCACCCAGGCTGGAGTGTAGTGGCATGATCTTTGCTCACTGCTGCCTTGACCTCCTGGGCTCAGGTAATCCAACTGCCTCAGCCCACCAAGTAGCTGGGCCTACAGGTATACACCACAATGCCTGGCTAACCTTTTTTTTTTTGCATTTTTTGTAAAGATGGGGTTTCGTCATGTTGTCAAGGCTAGCCTCGAGCTCCTGAGCTCAAGTGATCCTCCCACCTTGGCCTCTCAAAGTGCTAGGACTACAGGTGTGAGCCACCACACCTGGCTTTGAATATATTATTTTACATGGCAAAAGGGGCTTTGCAGATGTGGTTCAGTTAAGGATCTTGAGATAGGAAGATTATCCTGGATCATCAGTGCAATCATAATGTTTCTTGAAGGAGGGCAAGAGGATCAGAGCCAGAGAAGGAAATGTGATGGAAGCAGAGGTTAAAGTGATGTGCTTTGAAGATGGAAGAAAAAGCCACAAAACAAGGAATGCAGGCAGTTTCTCTAGGCTGGAAAAGGCTAGAGCTTCCAGAAGGTGGGTAGCTCTTTGAATACCTTGATTTTAGATTATAAAACTAATTTCAGACTTCCAGTCTCCCGAACTGTAAGATAATAAATTTGTATTGTTTTAATGCAGTAAGTTGTTACAGCACAAATTGAGCTAAATACAATTGGCTTTGCCCTGTCTTGCCACAAAATTTAGGAGCAAAATTTTGTGTTGGGGAATTAGGAATAGGTAACTGTTAGGGATCTAAAATACTGATATTTGCTTGTAAATTAAAATTCCTTTCAAATGTTATATCTCTGGATCTATGTATCTATGTATCTATCTATCTATCTATCTATCTATCTATCTATCTATTGACCTACCTGCCTACATACCTGTCTATCCTACTATCTATTATCTATCATCTTCCATCCATCCATCCATCCATCCATCCATCCATCCAGCTATATGTCTGATAAATTAAAAAAAAAAACTTAAATAATTGTTACAAATTGCCTAGTTCTCTAGGATAGTAATACCACTTGGTGAATGTAAGACTTACACCATATTGGCTAAAGATCACTACTTCCCTTTTAAATATATCAGATAGATAATACATAAGATCTACAAACAGAGAGAAAATTTAATAACTTACTTTGTGTTTCCATTAGGTGTGCTTTATGATTTACTTACAAAATCTTCATTTGTGTGGGGGTCTTCTCTGAAAGGTATCTAGTCAGTTTGTGCTTGCCAACATTAATGATGCTAAAAGTATAATGTAAAATTGGCAGACATTATTTTGCTTTGCGTTTTAGTTTAAATTAGTGAGATTTAGTTCTATCATTGGATTTTGGAAAAGTTTTTTAAAAAATTGTATTGGCAACTGCATTTCTTTGCTTTCTAAGAGACTTAGAATTTTTACCTTCCAATTATTCCGAATATGAGACTCAGTGGAGCAAGTGGTTAAGGGCATAAGTTTTGGAATCAAGTAGTACTAATTTTAGTGCATGATTTTGGCCATGCACTGGCATGGGCAAGTTATTTTACTGCTCTGAGGCTCAGTTTCCATGTCCATAAAATGGGAATCATAATTTCTTCCATATAGGTGTGTTCCTTATGGGTCAAGTAAGGGAATGTATGTAAGCCCAGTGCTTGGAACATAGTAAATACTTAAGAATGGTGGCTCTAATGATAGTTATTATTATTCTTCCATAGTAGCTGAATTAGGAACAGAAGCCTCAAAATCTATCTGAGAATTTATGCCCCCTGTGCCCTTTAATTTTAATAATCCATATATCTGGCCATTGGTATTCTGCCCACCAATTTTATAGGCTGGTTAACCCTGGTTGCTGGGCACTTCCAGCAGCATAACGTTGTCATACATGTCACAGACAGTGCAGGGAAAGAAGAGTTCACCGCCTCCAGAGGCACATTCTTCACCTGATCCTCTACCATAAAATGTGCTTCATCTCTGAAGGATCCCTTGGTTATATTTTTATTTTATAGCACCCTGCATTGACCATTTTGCAAAATAATGATGCCCTTCTTATCAGCTCATCTTCTGCCAGTGGGTAATTTATTTGAATGGGTTCTTTCAGCATCAATATATACAGTACAGGTGTAGGTGAGGCATTGGCTGTAATAACAGTGGGCCGTGGTGCAGCGGGCAGGGTTTAAAGTACCCATTGCTTACACCAGTGAAATGGATGCTAAGCAGAGTTTGCTATTTTCTAGAAGGGAAAACATCTGGAACTAGGTACAAATTATTCCCAGAAGAAAACACCTTTGAATGCTGGTGCTCATTTGGAAGTCTGGCTGGTATCCATATTTAAGCCTGTGCTCTGTTTATATCCTTTATGCTTCATAGAAAGGCAGCTTGGTATAATATAATCAGTGTGTTTAGTAATTTTAAGGGGGAAAATACCCTAGACTATAACTCTTTTCTACCATTATCTTTTTTTTCCCCCATACTGAGAGAAGATACTACTATCAAGACTGCTTCAAGGAAAGGTTTAACTTTTATCCTACCCCCACATTTCCATCCCCTTTTCAAGTTAAAATGATTTTAAAAGTCCTTTAGGAAGATGCTTAAAGATCATCCTTGTGTCCATTTTCCAGTAGTTAGTGAGTGTTTTTAAAAGCTCTACTTTCCACTGTCTTTGGGTGGGAGGGCAATGCAAGTTGTAAGGAGAGAAGGAAAGCATGTTGTTGAGGTTGGGGGAAGACTGTCACTTCCCCAAATTTCTGCATTTCCTCTCTTCTACGGACAGTTGGAAAACCTCTGTTGTAGATGATAAATTGAACTTTATTTTCTGCCTTTACATTTCTCCCCTACCTTTTATGTCTGCTTACTGTTAGCATGGAAAAAGTGAATGCATTTTAAGCTTAAAAAATGTGAATTTTAAGTAAAAAAATGTGAATTTTAAGTGAAAAAAAGTGAATTTGAAGCTTCCATCTAAGCCTAAAATATTTGAACTCCTTGTGTCAACTTTGGTGTCATTGGAGGCCATGCTGATCACCATCATAGCTAATGAAAGTCATTTGGTTTCCAAATATTTCTACATAGGAACATTATAGTGAAGCTTTATGCATAACATTTAAATTATCCTTTAACCAATTCCGATGATTAATTTTATCCTTCCAGTATTCTCAGTCCCCATCCCCCTTCCCACCCCCATTCCTGCCCTTCTGCCAGGTTTCCTAACATAGATACTCAGGAACAGCCAATCAAATATATTACTTGGATCTCGGTTTTTCTTAAGGAATTGATCTGCTCTTCTGTCTCACACCCTCTGTGGCTACCTTTTGTTCTTCTTTGGCTCTGTAATCATGTTGAATAGAGCAGTAGATTCACAACTTATGATTGTGAGAGTTAAAGAACAGTGTCTCACTGTTAAGGCAAGGGATAATGACTTAAAGCATTTGCCAGTGTTTGTTATGAATTACACAACAGCACTTGTACATGTGGAGGGTTGCAGTGCAACTGCAGAGAGTAATCAAGCTGAGTTTCCCATGGGACAAGACATCATGGGTGTATTTACTAATGAATGGATAGTTTCCTGTACTCTAAGGAGACTGTGACTTCCTTCCAAAGACCTATATGTGTGATCCTCATGGTGAAAAGGAATTTCTCAGAAATGGGAGTCTAGGGAAATAATAATCATTTCTTTATGCTGCAGAGACTTGGGTGAATATTCATTAGGCTTGTTAAAAATTCATAACTTGTGAGAAGAAGTTTTAAGGCAGTTTTTGTTCGGTTGTGAATATAATTATGCCTTCAACTAGCAATTGAGGTATAAATAATTCACTTTTGAGCATTTTGTAATTAGTTGAGACATAAATACTGGATCAAGGATTTCAATGATAGAGTTTCCATTAGACTTCATGCTTTGTATTGCTATTTTTCCTCTGATGCAATTAAAACACTCCTAAATATATTCAAACATATGTGTGGGTATAAACACAAATGCTCACATAAGTAGGACTATCATGCACTATGTCCAACCTCAAAAAGGCTAAAAATTTAATAAACAGGGCAACTCTGTCATGAATTCTGTTTCCTGATGAGATAAACAATGACTCTTAATTAGAAGCTAAAATTTTTAATTAAGATGATTCTGCAGTAATTATCCCAGTTGTCTGCTTCACTGGATTTTAATGAAAAAGATTGATTAGGTATAAAACTAGTAGCGTAATTAAACATTCAGGGTTGCGCTGGCTACTGAGGTGAGAGTAATGTGATTAAACCCTAGCGTACATTCCTTAACAAAGTATTTTAGACAGTCAAATCTGGTGTAGTGTCTGAAAGCTTCATTTTTATGTGTAGCTTCAACATCTTAAGGTAAAAACAGATTCAGCCACAACTGATTTATTTATGCAAAAATATTTATTGAGCACTTACTATGCGCTGAAGCCATGCAGTGGTGTAAGGCATGATCTTTGGAATTAAATACATTTGTCCAACGTCTCGGTTCTTTTGTGTAGAAGACTTGGGATATTGGAAAGGCCCTATAACCTCTGGGCACAATAGTTGTACTATCTACAAAAGGAGATAATTAATACTTTATGTGGCCATTGAGTTTGTAAATGAGTCAGTACATGTTCCTACCACAGTTCTGGTACTGGGTAGATGCCTATAAATAGGGGTTATTATTACTCTTTCCCTTATTTTAAAAAATGTTCTATAATTTCTTTCAATCAGTCACAGTAAATATGGTGTGCAGATTCCTACTGGTTTATAGAAAACTTAAGCAGAGGCAAAAATGATGTTGATAGGTGATGCCGAGGACTTAAAACATGATGATATTATCTTTGCAACAGTAATAAACAGATGTTAGAAGTTCAACAAGTTAATAATTTCAAAATTTGAAGGAAATTATTTCTCTCTTTTTTGCCTTAGTAAGTCACTTCCTGGCAATGAAGGAAAACTGGCTTCTGGAATTGCTTCATTTTCTTATTTGCTTTAGACTGCAGGGTTTAATGAACAAATTTCTGCATTTGTAAGGATCAATTCACATTATCTCAATTAGTCTCTGTTGGCTGGGGATACTTTGTTTGCCAGGAAGTAGGAATGAGTGAAGAATGTGTGTACAGTATTGGACAGATTAATCCAGTCTAGCTTTGTAGACATATCCTAACTTTACAATCCTGGTCTCCTTGACCCTGTGCTGTAACTATCTGAGTTAGCCACCTACAGACAGAACAAACACTGTGTGACTAGGCATGAGTGAAGTGGAAATTCAGAATAATTGAGGTAGTTAGAGGTTAATCACCAAGTACTTCATAGAGTACAGAGGGAGTTGCAGGCAATTTGGACCATGAAGTGGTACAATTTCTGTGCCAGTGAGGTTCTAAGGCATCCTTAAATATTAAGATTATGAGCACTGCATTTATAGCCAGACCATCAAATCCAGCCTAGACCTAGATTTGAAACTCAGATCCTTGATTTACAAATAGTATAAACTTGTGCAAGATAGTTTTCCTTTCTGAGACGTTTTTATCAAATGTAATAATCTATGTAAAAAATAACAAATCATGCAAAACATGATTTATTCATTCCTATATTTGTCAGTTTATTGACTACTATGTATATGGTAGTCAATATATACAATATATACAATTTATATATATATAAAAACAGTGACCAGCAGTGAAAATTCAAACATAAATGAGACACACCCATACCTTCAAGGAGCTTTCGACTAACTAGTATATAATTCAACAGAAAATTACCATGTAGAGTGGTAACAACTTGGTTTAGCAAGTAGTTAGATCCACTATGGATGGCTTTGGGAGAGAGTGAAGAGCTGTCATTGGCAAGACTTGTTTATAAATGGACAATTAATTCTAAATCTGATGAGTTATATGAATCTAGACCAGAGGATGGGGAATATTTTCCTTCTGGGCCTCCTGGGTCACCTAGTTCATGGTGCACAGTAAGCTCCACCAGAATTTCATACGGATTCCACTAAACTTGAACTCGAGGCTACCACCTGCATATCTGGGGGCTCCTTATGCCACTAGGGGAATATATAAAAATGAGGAGTGTGTGTTTGGCTGGTTTGTTAATCTTACCAAGGAGAAATAGTACTTCCTGCTTTTTGTAAAAATAAACAAGTACCAGATCTTAAATAAATATTTTCTAATAGATGTTGCTGCGGCCAGCTCATTAATATTCTTTCACAATTGTATTTTCAGCATGGTGATAGTGGTTAGGTGACCGTTTGGTCTAAAGGTTACAGAATGACAAAAAACAGGCGTGGATGATTTCATAAGAAACTTAGTGAAGAAGTGGATATCACCTAGAGACAGGTTTTTAAGACTGGCAGTCAGCTTCTGAGGAAGCCTGGCCAATTTATCATTGCTAAACTTGACATTAAGTTGCTATCTTCTTGGGGAACATTTGAGATTGTATATGTGGTGATTGAATTATATTAAGTGTGGGACTCTTTTAACCTTCAGAAACAAGGTGAAGGTTGCTTGTGTCAAGCACATTGCATGTGCAACACAAAGGAAATCAGGCCATGAGCTAGGAGAGTCCACAAGGAGGTTCTCTTATGAGGTGGGGGATTCAGTTGCCATGACCTCTGTTACTGAGACAGCAAAGACAAGGAAGCTCAGCTCAGCCTTTTTCTTGTGTGGGCATCTGGACATAGGACGCTGGTGCCTTTTCCATTCTTCTCTCCCATTTTCTGGTATTTCGTTTTCAGAAAAGACCATACTATATACTCATTCTACTTACAAGGTTGCTGCCTGCAAAGCAGAATAGTGGAGGTCAGTAATGTTACTATCCTTTTAAAAAATATTTTATTTTTATATTTAAGAGACAGAGCCTTGCTCTGTCACCCAGGCTGGAGTGCAATGGTGCAATCATAGCTCGTTATAATCTTAAACTCCTGGGCTTAAGGAATCCTCCCGCCTCAGCCTCAGCTAGGACCACTGGCATGCACCACCACACCCAGCTATTTTTTTTTTTTTTTTTTGGAGATGGAGTGTCTCACTATATTGCCTAAGATCGAGTGATCCTCCCACCTTGGCCTCCCAAAGTGCTAAGATTTCCTGTGGGAGCCACCATGCCCAACTGTTACTATTTTATATGAACTTTTTTGGAGTAGGTGTTGGTTCATTATTTCAATTTCTGAAATATAGGAAAAGTAATTTAGGAAACTACTTGAGATGGAAGGATCCCAACATTAGAAGATTCTCAGTAATTCATCAGTTTTGAACTCAAAAGCCACTTACTTTTTGTTATGTTAATATGGAAAAAAAGATAGTTCATAACCTGGTCATTTCTGCTCACAAAATTTTTTAAAATAAATATTCGTATCACTTATTTTGCAAAACAGAATATTCCAGCTTGTGGCACTCAACAGTTAATTACTGATACTCCTCTCGTAGGTATCAGCAAATGGGATAACAGATGGGAAGTGAGTGACTGTTTTATATTAGTGCCTAATTAGAATGGAGTTTTTATTTATTAATATAAAAGATTACTAATGTGTAGTTATAAATTACAGACACATGGATATTTTATTAATGCTCAGAATTGAGGTGTTATTTATAAAAATGTATCTACCGTTAATATAACTCTCGTAATAACGTTACTGAATTGCAACTGGTTGGAATGTGTCTTTATTTCCTAGCAGTCTGTGAGCTCCCTGAGGCAAGAATAGACATAGTAGACATTCAGTAAATTGTGTAGAAATGAATTGCTTTAAGTTATAATGATGTGCTTGTCATCACAGAATCACACTTAGAAACCTAAGAATTTATATTTAAATTCCTCACATAATTTGTAGCCAGTCTGTTGTTACCTGGGTGGTTAATATGGCATATGAATTTATGTTCTTTTTATATCTGACTGTGACTTTTTTCTTTTGCTTCAAAATTTTAGCATTAAATATACTTTAATTGATAATATGCTTAACTTAAACATGCTTTATTTCTAATAGTCTCTCAATCTAAATTTACAGGTTTCAAGAAATTTGAATGTTTCATGATCCCTGGTTGCAGTGAACACTATTGATATTGTCAGTATACCTTTAAAAATGTGATTATACTGAATACATGAACTTTAATGACCTGCTATGTACAACTGCTTAAAGGAGTGGCTTTTGAGTGAAGTTAATGTGTATTTACCTTCTTTCCCTGATTATAGTTTTCTCCCATCAATCTAGTCTATAACCCAGTGAGGGCTGTGACTGGATTTATTATAAAAATAAGTAAAATTGTAAAAATTTCAGCTATAACTTGGAGCCACAGGATGCACACACACACACACATAAACACACACACACACACACACACACACACACACACACACACAGGCTTGAGGAAAATTAAAGGCTTCAGGCAAATTAAAGTTTGAAAACATAAATTATATGCTAAGCTGGTCTCTACGTGCAGTGGAGAAAGTTCTGTAAGGAAGGCTATAATATTTGGAAGAAACCATTGCTGTGATCTTTCTATGCATAATTAAAAGATCAGAAATATGATACATTTAGGTAAATAAATACCACAGAGACAAAAAATCTATATTTTCCTTACTGTATAAACAAAAGCAGAAATAAGGTGAAATTTTTTCAGTATGATGTTAGATGCATATAGATTTTATGACTCATTAGTGGGTAGTGTTTATATGTCTGTTCTAAAGGTTTTTAAAAATTTAACTGATGGCTATTGTCTTTACTAAGCAAGCATGTTGGATAAAAATCAAGTTCTTGGGTTGGGTGTGTTAGCTCATGCCTGTAGTCCTAGCACTTTGGAAGGTTAAGGTGGGAGGATTGCTTGAGGCCAGAAGTTTGAGATAAGCCTGGGCAACATAGGGAGACCTGGTCTCTACAAAAAGTAAAAAAGTCAGCTGGGCATGGTAAAAGTCAGCTACCGATCTGCAGTACCAGCTACTACGGAGGCAGAGGTGGGAGCATAGCTTGAGGCTGGGAAGTGAAGGTTGCGGTGAGGTGTGATTGTGCTAGTGCACTCATGCCTGGGTGAGAGCACAAGACCTGTCTTGAAAAAAAAAAAAATTCAAGCTGTCTTTAAAAGCAATCTTAGTATATATGTTGGGGTAAAAATTACTGTTAAACCTGACAGAAAACCAAACCAAACCAAACCGACTTTCTTATTGGTGAAAAGAGAACATGTATATGTTTTATTTCTTATACTAGTAATTACTGGAGGTCTTGAAAATAACACAATAAATATGTAAATAAAATTGTGATACTTTGCAAACATCAAGAGACATTGTTCTACGTTTTCACAAATCATTTCAATATGATCTTCAGTAAGCTATAGAGGTGCATTGAAATGACATGCTTCTCAACAGCCACTTGTGAGGTTTAAATGATTCTAGGGTTGTCAGGGAGGATTGACAGGAAGTGAGTATACAGAAGGCACTTCCAAGCTCAGGAATGACTTGGACCTAATTTTAGTTGGTTTCTGTCCAGAAATAAATGAAAAAGATCTTTGTGTAGGATGAAACCCCTTATCTTTGGGATTCAAAGAGGAAATTATAATAACTAGGATTAGACTTAATCTACAATCATCATAGTAATTAAACCAATGAAACAAAATGCAGAGTGCAAGATATCATCCCCTTTATCCTGCCAGGCTTCTCAGCTGCTAGCCCTTCAGATCCACCCATTGTGAAAATAACTCAGAGAGAAAGAAGTAATGATTGAACTAGAAGTCAAGTGCTTACTAAATCACTATTCACAAGCAAGCAACTACCTAGGAAAATCATCACTTTTTGAGTTCCAAAACTAACCACATGGATCATGAGAAAATGGTACAATGGCAATACCATCAGACACATTAACCAGGGATGAAAACATTTGATTATTTCTGTCAGCAACTATTTAATGAGTGTACTTTATTCTACTCATTACTCTTGGGGCTGGGTTATTTAACAGTGTGAACCAGATAGCTCAGGTCCTGGCCCTCATAGAGCAGACAGTCTTGCTGGGGGAGAAATCAATAATAAAAAGCAATTATATTGTAATATCTTCAGAAGAGTACTGAAGTGGCACCTAATCTAGAACACAAAAGGGGTTCTAAAAGAAGTGTACTATGTATGAATATCACACGCGGCAGTCACCATCATTAGAAGAACTGATTCTGTGTTGGCTGGGTGGAGGCAATTCACTAGACATACAGAAATAGGTGTGGAAGGAAGAAGGGGAAATAAAATTTTAAAAATCTTGCATAAAAATTAGCCGATGAACAGAAACTATAAAACTCATTTAAAAAATCTGATGTTAAGGAAGAAAGCCAAAATAAAGATGAACATAAACCAAACAATCAGAACTCATTCTGATTAGTTAATTTGAGAGAAGTCTGAGAAAGAATTTGAAATAATTGTTTAAAAAATATAAAGTGTGAGACAAAACCAGAGAGGAATAAAATAATGTGCTGGTAGATAAAAATGATCCAACCAAATATGATGGAAATAAAAATTTAGTCAATGAAACAAAAATGCAATGTATGGGACATACTCTAGAATGAACATAGTCAAAAAGAATATTAAACTTGAAGAGGAATAAAGGACATCCACTATTCAGCACAAATAAAATATATAGGAGAGGAATTAAGAAACATGAAAGATGAGTTGAGTTGCTCCCATATTCAATGAATGTGAGCTTCTGAGAGGGAGGGGATATTAGAGAATCAATAAGTGAGAGATAATTGTTAATACCATTTCTAGAATTTAAGATTATCATTCACATATCAGAAGAATACTCTTGAGTATGAAACTATATAAATAAAAATAAATTCACTTTTAGACATAAGGAACTACATTATTAAGAATAAAGGACACTCTTCAAAGCCATCAGAGAAAATATACAAATCATCTAAAAGTTAACAAAAATTAGACAAACAGCAGCCTTTTATTCTGAGAAAATTGATGCCAGAGAAAGTGCAATATCTTACAAGTGCTGAGGAAAGATGTAAGTATATTTAGAGTTCTATACACAAAAATCATGCAAGAATAAGGACAAGGTAAAGAGAATCTGAGATGCATAGAAGGCAAGAGAAATTTGTCATTCATAGTTCTTAAAAATTTTTTCTTTGGCAAGAAAAAAGGTGAATGCAGAGGGACAATGTCAAGCATGAGAAACAACAGTGAACACAGAAATTAATAAAATATGTTGACCAATGTAATCAACTATCGATAATAAAAAATGCTATCTTTGTTTAAAAGATAAGTGAAGCTCTATATAAAAATAACCAGATGTGGAGCTGTTCCAGGGTTCAAAATGTGTTATACTCAGTGTTTTAATTATAAATAGAATTGATGTACTAAATAATTCTAGATAGTGTTAGGAAACTTTTTGGTTAAGTTTCAATCTTAATATGCTAGAGGGAATCACCAAAATAATACCAATATAATTTACAGCTTTTAAAAATTAACAGAAGGAAAAACTAAAGGTATAAAAATAATCAATCCAACAATAGTCAGAACAGTGAGGAAAGGACCGGGAAATAAATAAAAAGAAAGCACAAAATCAGATGGTGGAAATAAGTCCAGATGTACCAGCAATGCCATAATCTTAATAAACGTACATTGGCTAAACTCTCACTTGTTAGAGTGCGGTGGCTCACGCCTGTAATCCCAGCACTTTGGGAGGCTGAGGTGGGTGGATCACAAAGTAAAGAGATCAAAACCATCCTCGCCAACATGGTGAAACCCCGTCTCTACTAAAAATACAAAAAATTAGCTCGGCATGGTGGCGGGCGCCTGTAGTCCCAGCTACTTGGGAGGCTGAGGCAGGAGAAACGCTTGAACCTGGGAGGCAGAGGTTGCAGTGAGCTGAGATTGCGTCACTGCACTCCAACCTGGCGACAGATCGAGACTCTGTCTAAAAAAAAAGGTTGTATTATCAACTTGGCACAAAATTCATTCAGCTTTACCTTGCATCCAAGAGAAATTCCAAAACCAAATGACTCTGAAAGGTTGAAATTCTAGGGATGCCAAAAGATCTAATGTGCAAATATGAATTACAGAAAGTTGGGGTCCTCAAATGAAACAGAACTTAAAGTTTAAAAAAGGATAAAGGGATACTCTAAAATAATTTTTAAAAGAAATTATCTTCCAAGATGTCACAACAATCAATAAATGTGTATATATAACAGAGCGCTCTCAAAAATACATAAAGCAAGAACTAAAAGGAATAACCAACAAACCCTCATTCATAACAAAACTGATAGAATAAGAATATAAAAACAAGATCAAGAAATAAGAAACATCGAAAAGCAAAATTAATTCCATCTCTACCTCTCTATATGCATACACTATATGTGTATATATATCTCTATATGTCCATCTATACATCTATATTTCATCTCCAATAATAGAGAATATATATTTTTCTTTTTTTTGACCACAAGTCAGTTAAAAAAAAGCTAGTTGAAAAATTTCCATGTATTTGGAAATATTAAAATGTATTTCCAAGTAATTTATGGGTTAAGAAAGAAAACACAATTTAAAAGCTGTACAAAAGTAAAAGTACTATATATCAAAACTTGTAGGAGGCAACTAAGGCAGTATTTGAGATAACTATTAAAAAGAAAAAATTGTGAAAATAAATGAGTCATGTTCCATTTTGGAAACTAGAAGAATAAAAACAGAATAAATTAAGATGAAAATGATTAAAAGGAATATTAAAAATGAGATCAAATATTACTGAAGTTAAAAAACCCCCAAAACATAGATCAACATAATCCGAAACCAGTAATTTGAAAGAACAAATTCAATGCACAAACTTTTAGCAGGACTAATCAAGAAAAAAAAAAATACACAAATGAATATTCATGATGTTCATGATGCTTGCTGTCTTGTGGGTAAAAAGTCCTTTAATTCTGACCCTGGAGTCTCACATCTTTTGCTGGCACCCATGAAATTGTGGCAGGCTAAGCTATTAACTTGTAAGTAGGTTAAAATACACCATGGAAAACTATGCAGCCATAAAAAGAATGATTTCATGTCCTTAGCAGGGAGATAGATGAAGCTGGAAACCATCATTCTCAGCAAACTAACACAGGAGCAGAAAACTAAATACTACATGTTCTCACTCATAAGTGGGAGTTGAACAATGAGAACACATGGACGCAGGTAGGGGAACAACACACACAGGGGCCTGTCAGGGGGTGGGGAGCTAGGGGAGGGATAGCATTAAGAGAAATACCTAATGTAGATGATGGGTTGATGGGTGCAGCAAACCACCATGGCAGGTATATATCTATATAACAAACCTGCACATTCTGCACATGTATCCCAGAACTTAAAGTAATTAAAAAAAAAACTCACATCCTTCACTGTTCTTGACAAAACATAGGACTTTCATTGATAGCTGCGGATTTGGCAAGATCCAAAATTTATTCATGATAAATTTTTTTATAGCAAACTGTGAGTCAAAAGGAACTACCTTAACCTACTAAAGCATATATAGAAAAAACCTACAGTAAACATATGTAATGATAAGATTTTAGAATTATTTCTACTTAGATGGGGATCAAGACAAAGAATTCTGCTATCATTACTTCTATTCAGGCTTATATTGGGTGTCTTAGACAACGAAATAAGACACGACAAGGCAATTAGAGGTATAAGAATGAAAAAGAAATAGAGAAAACTGAGATTAAAGAGAAAAAACTCAAGATAGTCTACAGGCAGACTAATAAAATCAGTAAGAAGTTTCAGCAAGTGACCTAGCTTTATGAACAACTTAGGGGAGAGAGAAAGAGAGAAATCAGCTTTCCCCTGGGAATATTGTTTCCCCTGACCCACACTTTAGCAAAATAGCATTCCAACCTTCCAGCCACTATAACTTCCCTTTTAAAACACATTCCAATTTAGTAGGAAAAGTGAAGATCCTTTATATCATGGAAATGCATTGTACTTACATGGCTTATGTGACATTTTAGAATTTTACTCCAGGTGAAAAATGATGTCAAGAAGATTTAGATTCAAATCCTGTAGACATTAGTTGAATACCTACTGTGCCTTTGATCTGCAAATATAAGCAGTATTTCTTAAAAAGGAAATTCCATCATAAGATTTTGAATAGTTCTTATAATAATAATCAGTTACAGTAAGATATGACCTCTGTTAAGATATATGAGGTATCACTGGAATTGCACTTTTGGGTGGCAACCTGTCAAGTTTTCATCCATTCTGTTAGGCAGAAAATTCCTTTGTAAAACAACTTCAGTGAGAAGCTACAATGGTATATAGACACCATAATATCTTCCAATGCCTTTGCCTGTAATAATTATTACATTAAATTATTAACCATTTTGCCTGGTTAATAATTATTTTCAGTTAGATTTTATAGGGAATAAATAGAGAAATATTTTCTTTCTGAAACATTGTGAAATGTTATGGTAATATACAGCTTGAGTTTCTGAAGATCTTTACTGTCCTGGACTGGCTTAATACCATGTCCAAAGCAACCATCTGTACCATTGCCTCACTCATTTTAAGGGCTGCCAATTCTTCTGGCTGAGGATCCTTTCAACCTTTAAGATAGTTACTAATAAGTCCCAGCACTGGATAGAGGCCAAGACTTGCTTTTTTATGTTTCTTCATTATTAGTTCTTTAGCAGAGGTAGGAAGGGCAGGGTAGAGTCTCTGGAGGAATGAGTGGTTATGTTCAGTTTATTATTATTTTTCCATTCCATTATTTCTCCCTCTTTTTAGTTTGAATTTTTGTTTGCTCTCTGGAAAAGAGCCTAAAATAGTATTGGATTGTACCTTCTGTTCTTGTAGATATATTTGCTTGTTCATATGAGATGAAAAATGTACAGTATTTTTGTCTCCTTCATAAAATTCTAGATACTTGATAGTCAATTGAAATTTTAAAATTCAGAAAATTTTATCAGAACTAGAAAGATTGCTTTCTTTTAGCAACTTGTTTCTTTGTCAGACATGAGGTGTAGATGACCATAGCCTTTGTAATCTACTTCCTCTTCTCTTGTCTTTCATGACCATAGCCTTTGTAATCTATTTCCTCTCCTCTTGTCTTTCATGACCATAGCCTTTGTAATCTGCTTCCTCTTCTCTTGTCTTTCCTCTCCACGGAGCATTGGCCTGTTTTGTGATTGTTCCTCTTGCAGCTTGACACTTGGTGTGTTTCAGGTGTGTACATCTTAACTGAAGCCTCTTTTACCCTCTGTCCCTTCTTTGGTGCCTCCAATCTCTTGGTTTTAGAATTCTTAAAATATGCTCTGAGATCCATTTTTCCCTGTTAATTTTTGTATCATGTGGGTACACTGATAAAGATGTCATTCTTGTATAATCAGTTTTGTAGTGATTGAAATGCTAAATGTAATTATTAAGGTTCTGCTATGTATCAAACCGCAGGCCTGGTGTGGAGGACACACAGATGACCCAGGCAGAGGCTCTGCCCAGGTATTCACTAGTCCAATGGGAGAACCACGGAGCTGACAACGTGAAGCTGGGTTTCAGACCCAGTCTGTGAGGATAGGGAAGCTTTTCTGCAGGGGTTAGACCTAAATTTTATCTTAAAGGGTGAGAAGAGATTGTTTTAAGCAGGGGAGAGGAGTTGGGTAGAGGGTACTATAGGCAGAGGGGACAGCTTGAGCAAAGTGGTGGGAGGCACTTGCTATTTGAGACATTTGAGGAATGGCGTCTGGCTTAGTCTTCCTGGTTTCGAAAGAGCCTGAGGTGAAACTGCAGAGCCAGAGGGGTACCAGTGGCTTGAATTCTATCTGTATGCCGTGGTTCTCAAACTTTGATATACACCTGGCCTTTTACCACTAATGTACTATTCACAAGAACTCAGCCAGGAAGATCATGTCCCATAAGGAGAGCAGGCCATTCTTGATGAGAAATCACTGTGAGAACTCCCCTTTCTTTGGGACTTACCTTAGGAAATATTCATGCTTTTTAGAGGAAAAAAAGAATTTTTAGAAAACCAAAATTTAAATGTAGACAAGAAAGGTTTCCCTTGTTGAACACAAAGTAGATTGCCAGACATCGTTCTTAGTTAAAACTAAATTTAACTTTCTCTTTAAGAAGCTTCATCCAATGTCATCTATGCAAAATATTCCCACAAAGGGATACTTCCAATATAACTTTAATTAAAAAGTTTTGTTTACACACTTAATGAAATTTTGTCAAAACATAATTTTGTGAACTGTATTTATTTTTATGACTTTTTTTTTTTTTTTTTTTTTTACTATTTTTAAGACCTCAAGTTGGTTTCTAGGAATTATGCATACACTAAAATTTGGCTTCACCTGTAGTATTTGGTCAAATCCACTATTCAGTTTTCGCTATGAGATGAGCCTTTAAGGGTGGGTGAAGGGTTGCATGCCTACTTCAGTGTCATTTCTAGTATCTTTCAATTTGTCTGCATGGTTAATGATCAGGTGACTGCATTGGATAACATAAACTCTAAACATGTAAAAATGTCAATAATATGAATAAAAAATATCTTTAAATGTGTAGTTATCTTTTATTTTTATTTTAATGTTAATTAAAATGTTAATTAACATTAATTAATTCCTAATTCCTAGAAACAAACTTGATTCTTAAAAATGTTAAAATTTGTCATAAAAATGAACAATACAATTCAAAAAATTTAATTTGATCTTAAGTTTTAGAGACAGTGTGTTGCTCTGTCACATAGGCCGGAATATAGTGGCACTGTCATAGCTCACTGTAATCTCAGATTCCTGGGTTCAAGGGATTCTCCTGCTTCAGCCTACAGAATAGCTGGGCCTGCAAGGGAATGCCACCACGCCTGGCTAATTACAGCTTTTTTCTGTAGAGATAGTGTCTCACTATGTTACCTAGGCTGGTCTTGAACTCCTGGCCTCAAGTGACCTTCCTACCTTGGCCTCCCAAAGTGTTGGGATAATAGGCATGAGCCACCACACCTGGCCCAGTTAATACCTTAATATTCACTTTTCATCAACTAAGCAACCTAAATGTAACTTAGTGAAAGTATTCTTATATACATCATATGTTGAACTCTATCAGTTACTTGAAGTATAAAGTAAAATATAAATCATAGTAGATTGTTATAGCTGTTAACTTTACATAAACAATTAAGATTTTTCTTACGGTTGAATAGAGAGCAAATATATAGATTATGATCACAAGTTTATAGTGTATGATACCTAGATAACTTTAGGAAGAAGACTATATTATTTTTGACCCAAGATAACATTTTAAAAAATTAAATAATAAAGTATTAGGAATTATACCATAATTCAAATCATTGTAGAAATCTTATATTTAAGTAATATCTTTAAATAATATAACTTTTAAGAACTGTATTTAGTATTTAGTTACTTAATTGCATTTAGGCCACAAGTCTTTCAATAAAAAGTCCTTATTGGCAATTTTTCATATCTTATAGGGATAAGTGAAAGCCATAATATGTCACTTTAAATTTCATGAATGAAGTAATTTCCAGAATATGAACAAAATTATCAGTGATAAATTATCTTTGTTCAGATTTAATAAAGAATATAGAGTAGTTGATAATGGGAAGATGGCCGAATAGGAACAGCTCCAGTCTCCAACTCCCAGCGCGAGCGACACAGAAGACCGGTGATTTCTGCATTTTCAACTGAGGTACTGGGGTCATCTCACTAGGGAGTGCCAGACAATCAGTGCTGGTCACTGCTGCAGCCCGACCAGCGAGAGCTGAAGCAGGGCGAGGCATCGCCTCACCTGGGAAGCGCAAGGGGGAAGGAAATCCCTTTTCCTAGCCAGGGGAACTGAGACACACAACACCTGGAAAATTGGGTAACTCCCACCCCAATACTGCGCTTTAAGCAAATGGGCACACCAGGAGAATATATCCCACACCTGGCCGGGAGGGTCCCACGCCTACGGAGCCTCATTCATTGCTAACACAGCAGTCTGCGATCTAACCGCAAGGCAGCAGCGAGGCTGGGGGAGGGGTGCCCGCCATTGCTGAGGCTTAAGTAGGTAAACAAAGCCGCTGGGAAGCTCGAACTGGGTGGAGCCCACAGCAGCTCAAGGAAACCTGCCTGTCTCTGTAGACTCCACCTCTGGGGACAGGGCACAGATGAATAACAACAACAAAAAATCATCAGAACCTCTGCAGACGCAAACGACTCTGTCTGACAGCTTTGAGGAGAGCAGTGGATCTCCCAACACGGAGGTTGAGATCTGAGAAGGGACAGACTGCCTGCTCAAGTGGGTCCCTGACCCCTGAGTAGCCTAACTGGGAGACATCCCCCACTAGGGGCAGTCTGACACCCCACACCTCACAGGGTGGAGTACACCCCTGAGAGGAAGCTTCCAAAGGAAGAATGAGACAGGTACACTCGCTGTTCAACAATATTCTATCTTCTGCAACCTCTGCTGCTGATACCCAGGCAAACAGGGTCTGGAGTGGACCTCAAGCAATCTCCAACAGACCTACAGCTGAGGGTCCTGACTGTCAGAAGGAAAACTATCAAACAGGAAGGATACCTATACCAAAACCCCATCAGTACGTCACCATCATCAAAGACCAGAGACAGATAAAACCACAAAGATGGGGAAAAAGCAGGGCAGAAAAGCTGGAAATTCAAAAAATAAGAGCGCATCTCCCCCTGCAAAGGAGTGCAGCCCATCGCCAGCAACAGACCAAGGTGGTCAGAGAATGACTTTGAGGAGATGAGAGAAGAAGGCTTCAGTCCATCAAACTTCTCAGAGCTAAAGGACGAATTACGTACCCAGCGCAAAGAAACTAAAAATCTTGAAAAAAGAGTGGAAGAATTGACAGCTAGACTAATTAATGTAGAGAAGGTCATAAACAAAATGACAGAGATGAAAACCATGACACGTGAAATATGTGACAAATGCACAAGCTTCAGTAACCAACTCGATCAGCTGGAAGAAAGAGTATCAGTGATTGAGGATCAAATGAATGAAATGAAGCGAGAAGAGAAACCAAAAGAAAAAAGAAGAAAAAGAAATGAACAAAGCCTGCAAGAAGTATGGGATTATGTAAAAAGACCAAATCTATGTCTGATTGGGGTGCCTGAAAGTGAGGGGGAAAATGGAACCAAGTTGGAAAACACTCTTCAGGATATCATCCAGGAGAACTTCCCCAATCTAGTAGGGCAGGCCAACATTCAAATTCAGGAAATACAGAGAACGCCACAAAGATACTCCTCCAGAAGAGCAACTCCAAGACACATAATTGCCAGATTCACCAAAGTTGAAATGAAGGAAAAAATCTTAAGGGCAGCCAGAGAGAAAGGTCGGGTTACCCACAAAGGGAAGCCCATCAGACTAACAGCAGATCTCTCAGCAGAAACTCTCCAAGCCAGAAGAGAGTGGGGGCCAATATTCAACGTTCTTAAAGAAAACAATTTTAAACCCAGAATTTCATATCCAGCCAAACTAAGTTTCATCAGTGAAGGAGAAATAAAATCCTTTACAGATAAGCAAATGCTTAGAGATTTTGTCACCACCAGGCCTGCCTTACAAGAGACCCTGAAGGAAGCCCTAAACATGGAAAGGAACAACCGGTACCAGCCATTGCAAAAACATGCCAAAATGTAAAGACCATCGAGGCTAGGAAGAAACTGCATCAACTAATGAGCAAAATAACCAGTTAATATCATAATGACAGGATCAAGTCCACACATAACAATATTAACCTTAAATGTAAATGGAGTAAATGCTCCAATTAAAAGACACAGACTGGCAAACTGGATAAAGAGTCAAGACCCATCAGTCTGCTGTATTCAGGAGACCCATCTCACATGCAGAGACATACATAGGCTCAAAATAAAGGGATGGAGGAAGATCTACCAGCAAATGGAGAACAAAAAAAAGCAGGGGTTGCAATCCTAGTCTCTGATAAAACAGACTTTAAACCATCAAAGATCAAAAGAGACAAAGAAGGCCATTACATAATGGTAAAGGGATCAATTCAACAGGAAGAGCTAACTATCCTAAATATATATGCACCCAATAACAGGAGCACCCAGATTCATAAAGCAAGTCCTTAGAGACTTACAAAGAGACTTAGACTCCCATACAATAATAATGGGACTTCAACACTCCACTGTCAACATTAGACAGATCAACGAGACAGAAAGTTAACAAGGATATCCAGGAATTGAACTCATCTCTGCACCAAGCGGACCTAATAGACATCTATAGAACTCTCCACCCCAAATCAACAGAATATACATTCTTCTCAGCGCCACATCACACTTATTCCAAAATTGACCACATAATTGGAAGTAAAGCACTCCTCAGCAAATGTAAAAGAAAAGAAATTATAACAAACTGTCTCTCAGACCACAGTGCAATCAAACTAGAACTCAGGACTAAGAAACTCAATCAAAACCGCTCAACTACATGGAAACTGAACACCTGCTCCTGAATGACTACTGGGTACATAACGAAATGAAGGCAGAAATAAAGATGTTCTTTGAAACCAATGAGAACAAAGATACAACATACCAGAATCTCTGGGACACATTTAAAGCAGTGTGTAGAGGGAAATTTATAGCACTAAATGCCCACAAGAGAAAGCAGGAAAGATCTAAAATTGACACTCTAACATCACAATTAAAAGAACTAGAGAGGCAAGAGCAAACACATTCAAAAGCTAGCAGAAGGCAAGAAATAACTAAGATCAGAGCAGAACTGAAGGAGATAGAGACACAAAAAACCCTCCAAAAAATCAATGAATCCAGGAGTTGGTTTTTTGAAAAGATCAACAAAATTGACAGACCGCTAGCAAGACTAATAAAGAAGAAAAGAGAGAGGAATCAAATAGACGCAATAAAAAATGATAAAGGGGATATCACCACGGACCCCACAGAAATACAAACTACCATCAGAGAATACTATAAACACCTCTACGCAAATCACCTAGAAAATCTAGAAAAAATGGATACCTTCCTGGACACTTACACTCTCCCAAGACTAAACCAGGAAGAAGTTGAATCCCTGAATAGACCAATAGCAGGCTCTGAAATTGAGGCAACAATTAATAGCCTACCCACCAAAGAAAGTCCAGGACCAGATGGATTCACAGCTGAATTCTACCAGAGGTACAAGGAGGAGCTGGTACCATTCCTTCTGAAACTATTCCAATCAATAGAAAAAGAGGGAATCCTCCCTAACTCTTTTTATGAGGCCAACATCATCCTGATACCAAAGCCTGGCAGAGACACAACAAAAAAAGAGAATTTTAGACCAATATCCCTGATGAACATTGATGCAAAAATCCTCAATAAAATACTGGCCAACCGGATTCAGCAGCACATCAAAAACTTATCCACCATGATCAAGTGGGCTTCATCCCTGGGATGCAAGGCTGGTTCAACATTCACAAATCAATAAATGTAATCCAGCATATAAACAGAACCAAAGACAAGAAGCACATGATTATCTCAATAGATGCAGAAAAGGCTTTTGACAAAATTCAACAGCCCTTCATGCTAAAAACGCTCAATAAATTCGGTATTGATGGAAAGTACCTCAAAATAATAAGAGCTATTTATGACAAACCCACAGCCAATATCATACTGAATGGGCAAAAACTGGAAAAATTCCCTTTGAAAACTGGCACAAGACAGGGATGCCCTCTCTCACCACTCCTATTCAACATAGTGTTGGAAGTTCTGGCTAGAGCAATCAGGCAAGAGAAAGAAATAAAAGGTATTCAGTTAGGAAAGGAAGAAGTCAAATTGTCCCTGTTTGCAGATGACATGATTGTATATTTAGAAAACCCCATTGTCTCAGCCCCAAATCTCCTTAAGCTGATAAGCAACTTCAGCAAAGTCTCAGGATACAAAATTAATGTGCAAAAATCACAAGCATTCTTATACACCAGTAACAGACAAGCAGAGAGCCAAATCATGAATGAACTTCCATTCACAATTGCTTCAAAGAGAATAAAATACCTAGGAATCCAACTTACAAGGGATGTAAAGGACCTCTTCAAGGAGAACTACAAACCACTGCTCAGTGAAATCAAAGAGGACACAAACAATGGAAGAACATACCATGCTCATGGATAGGAAGAATCAATATCGTGAAAATGGCCATACTGCCCAAGTAATTTATAGATTCAATGCCATCCCCATCAAGCTACCAATGACTTTCTTCACAGAATTGGAAAAAACTGCTTTAAAGTTCATATGGAACCAAAAAAGAGCCCGCATTGCCAAGACAATCCTAAGTCAAAAGGACAAAGCTGGAGGCGTCACGCTACCTGACTTCAAACTGTACTACAAGGCTACAGTAACCAAAACAGCATGGTACTGGTACCAAAACAGAGCTATAGACCAATGGAACAGAACAGAGTCCTCAGAAATAATACCACACATCTACAGCCATCTGATCTTTGACAAACCTGAGAGAAAGAAGAAATGGGGAAAGGATTCCCTATTTAATAAATGGTGCTGGGAAAATTGGCTAGCCATAAGTAGAAAGCTGAAACTGGATCCTTTCCTTACTCCTTATACGAAGATTAATTCAAGATGGATTAAAGACTTAAATGTTAGACCTAATACCATAAAAACCCTAGAAGAAAATCTAGGTAGTACCATTCAGGACATAGGCATGGGCAAGGACTTCATGTCTAAAACACCAAAAGCAACGGCAGCAAAAGCCAAAATTGACAAATGGGATCTAATTAAACTAAAGAGCTTCTGCACAGCAAAAGAAACTACCATCAGAGTGAACAGGCAACCTACAGAATGGGAGAAAATTTTTGCAATCTACTTATCTGACAAAGGGCTAATATCCAGAATCTACAAAGAACTCAAACAAATTTACAAGAAAAAAACAAACAACCCCATCAAAAAGTGGGGAAAGGATATGAACAGACATTTCTCAAAAGAAGACATTCATACAGCCATCAGACACATGAGAAAATGCTCATCATCACTCGCCATCAGAGAAATGCAAGTCAAAACCACAATGAGATACCATCTCACACCAGTTAGAATGGCAATCATTAAAAAGTCAGGAAACAACAGGTGTTGGAGAGGATGTGGAGAAATAGGAACACTTTTACACTGTTGGTGGGATTGTAAACTAGTTCAACCATTATGGAAAACAGTATGGCAATTCCTCAAGGATCTAGAACTGGATGTACCATATGACCCAGCCATCCCACTACTGGGTATATACCCAAAGGATTATAAATCATGCTGCTATAAAGACACATGCACACGTGTGTTTATTGCGGCACTATTCCCAATAGCAAAGACTTGGAATCAACCCAAATGTCCATCTGTGACAGACTGGGTTAAGAAAATGTGGCACATATACACCATGGAATACTATGCAGCCATCAAAAAGGATGAGTTTGTGTCCTTTGTAGGGACATGGATGCAGCTGGAAACCATCATTCTTAGCAAACTATCACAAGAACAGAAACCAAACACTGCATGTTCTCACTCACAGGTGGGAACTGAACAATGAGATCACTTGGACTTGGGAAGGGGAACATCACACACTGGGGCCTGTCATGGGGAGGGGGGAGGGGGGAGCGATTGCATTGGGAGTTATACATGATATAAATGACGAATTGATGGGTGCTGACGAGTTGATGGGTGCAGCACACCAACATGGCACAAGTATACCTATGTAACAAATCTGCACGTTATGCACATGTACCCTAGAACTTAAAGTATAATAAGAAAAAAAAAAGAAAATAGAGTAGTTGAAAAAAAGGAAGAAAGTGTAAGAGAGTAATGAGGTGCTTCAAAAATATCAGGTCAACCTTGGTTGAAAGTGAGCATCTTTTTGTTTTTACAATGTGCTATAATGAATGACCTCTGGGAAAAATCTAGTAGTTGACACAGTTGAAAAATTATTTATTATTATTATACTGTAGTACTTAGAAAACTTAATTATATTTTTTCATAAAATTATAGTAATAAATTTTGGATATAAGTTAGGATTTATTTCCATATTCTAGAAGTGCATTTTTTGATGATGTTATTCATCTTCGTCAAAATATTGATTTTAATACTCAGCCACTTGGTATCTGGACAAAATATATATTTGGTGCTCTTTACTTGGAATGTAACTAATTCAATTTATACCTATAGAGGTAGAATTTATAGAAGCTCAACTTTCAAATGCTACCCATCAACAGACTGGGTCTTAAGTTGTGGGTTTTCATAATCCATATGAAAACCTCTCAAAGGGAATCTGACAGACTTTGAAACTGAGTCTCAGAGACATTAAGTTTTTTACTCAATGACACCCCTTGGTAAATGACAGATTCACATGTAAGTCTATTAAATTTCAAAGATTGCATTCTTTTTCATTATACTGCATTCATCTTCTACATATCTCTATTGTTGCTTATAAGTGTTAATTATATTATAAATATTATAAGTGTTAATATTTACTATATTAACTGTGTTATAACTATTGTTAATATGTCTGCATTTTCTGCTAAACTCAAGATGAGGATCATATCTTACTCATCTAGATATACCCAGTATCTAGCACAGTGTCTGGCATATAGTAGATATTGATTAAATTGTTGAATAAATAATGTATTGGATACCCAATATATGGGAATATGGATCCCTATACTTTCAATTTACAGATGAGGATACTGAGACTCAGAGAGACTGAGTGCTATACTCAACCTTACATAGTCTATTATTAGTAGAGAAGATTCAGATATTTGAATCAAATTCCATCCTTTCTATGTACATATGTACTTACTACTTTTGATGCTAAAGTGACAGCTTTTTTGTAAATTAGAGAGGCTAATAATTATTTCATACGTTCATAGTGCTGATCTGATTTAATAAAACAAAATGAGAACTTTGCTTGAAAGACAATCTTCTGGGACTTTTCTCCTTTCTTTTGTGTCTCCTTTAGATGATATGTTAACAGGCTAATGTAGTTTCCTTTTACTTTAATGTTGAAGACTGTCTTTAACTAGGCACAGTGCCTGGCCATCCATGGAGGGCATGTACTGTGTTGAATGAATTCTGGTATCAGCATATTCTTGCCCGAATCATCCCAAGTAATTAGTTTCATGGAATGTTGCCTGGTCGGCATATTCGCACCCCTATCTTCTCATTGCTAGCATTTCCAGAAATGCTTATCATACAGGATAGGTACAATTAGGACAGAATAACATTTTAATATAATACTTGCTATGTTCAGTCAAACTCTCCACATTCATGCCTCTGTATTTCTGATCCTGGGAATATCTAACAGTCTGCAAGATGGCCAGAGATAGCAGAAGTTATTCTAGTCAGCCTTCCTGCCCTGTATCACAGGCTCTTCTGCCTGTGGCTTCTGGTTAGGTTGACCCAATGTTCTTTTTCCTCCCACCCTGACCCCAGCAGAAGATTAAGGCAGTCGATGCTCTATGCCTCTGCTGTCCAGTCCAGGAGCCACCACCACTTGTGGCTACTGAGCACTTGAAATGTGGCAAGTCCAACATGAGATGTGCTGTAAATATAAAATACACACTCAACTTGGAACACTGGATGGGAAAAACAGACTGTAGAATATCTCATTAATACATTTTCGATCAATTAAATGTTGATGTGACATATTGGATTAAAATAGGTTATGAAAATTAATTTCCCTTGTTTATTTTTAGAAAATGTGGTTTCTAGAAAAGTTTCAATGCCATTTTTGGGCCTCATTATCTTTCTGTGAAACAGCACTGGTCTATAAATTCTTCCCCTGCTGGGCACTTGAAACTTGGCTCTCTCCTCATCCCTTCAGTCCTAGATGTGGTAGCAGCTCTCCTGCTGCTAGTTCTGGGTTCCTGCACTATCCTTAGCAGTTCCCCATAGCCTACCCACCCCTTAATATTGTCATTAGCTATGTTGTAAATAATCCTTCCTGGAATTATACCTGATAACTCTGTTTCTGTTGGGATCCTGATTGATACAATGACTATCTGACACAAGCTGGGAGATGATCAAATTAATTACGGCCTCTACCTTTGGCTGCAGAAATTATTAGAAACAAAGCATTATCCATCTATTCTTATCTAATTTAAAATGACTATAAAAGATAAGTATGTGAAAGTATTTTTATTATGTTGTTGTTTACATTATCATATTTATCTTCCTCCCCAGCCCTCACTTTGATTAAACCTATACCCTTAATAAGAATGAAAAGATTTGAAACTGATGTTTTGCTGTATAGAAAACCACTAGCTCAAATGTTTTTTAAACATATAAAGCCTCCTTTGGTGTTTGTCTACCCAATCATATCCAAAACATTGATAAGGCCAAGAAAATGGTTTGGGAGGATGATATAATAATACTAATGATAGTACTACCACTACTGATAATACTAACCACACTTTTGCATATACAATATTTCCGATCATTGTAGTTTAGATCAGATTGTGTGTGTCATAGTAAACAGAAATATAAGAGGAAAAATAAGATGGAGGATTGGGATGAAATTAAATTATTTCTTTACTCATCCCTTCAGCAACAATAATACCACACATCCTGTTGTAGCTTTTGTAGAAGTAAGAGCCATTTGTGATCTAGTTCACAGTAGGAGATTAGAAATGGCGATTCTGGTAGCCTCAATATTTACTTCTTAAAATACTTCTCGATTTATTTTTATCATAATAAAATTTGCCAGCGATACTTTTTTATTTCTAGGATCACCAAATGTTTTTGTGGGGAATGTTTTTGTTGTTTTTCCAAGTTGACACAAGATGAAAAATTCTGGATGTGAAAATATCTTGCCTTTGTATAGGCTAGTCACTTTCCAACTCTGTTCCCAGGAACTCCAGGGTTCCCTGGTTTAGGGGAATGCAGACCATGCAGGAAGGAGGCCACACAGTTTGGGCCCCAGCCCCTTCACCTCACCACCCTCTCCTTTAGCCAGAGTACCTCTGATTTTACACACTTAAGACCCACATGTTTTAAAAAAGGTTAACTTTGCTCAAAAAATTTTAAATTCCCTGCTATGAGAACATTCCTCTACCTTCTCCTCATTCTCTTCCTTCTTATTCCAGTAAAACATCACCTGGTATTTGGTAGGGCAGGAGCAATTTTCTCATTATAAATGAGGAAACATAAGTTCAGAAAGTTGAAGTGAGATTGTCCAAGGTCACAGAAAAAGAAAAGTAATTGGATGGACCTAGATCCAGATCTCCTACTCACATTCAGAGTTCTTGGCCATGTACCCCAGTGCCCCCCCTTCTGGAGTGACACTGATCCGTGTGAAACTGAGAAAACCATCAGAAAGGGGATCTAGATGAAGACATTTCTAAATGACACTACCGCAAGTAACTGAACACAAACACAAATCAGGACTTAATTGCTTATGTTGTAAAGTACTGGATAGCTCCTTCAAGGCACCTGCTGTATGAGGCCACATCCTTCCAAAAAGGTCTTATGCCTTGCAGGTCAAAGACTTCTCGTCCTGGAACAGGGTCACCTGCTGACAATTACAGCTGATTGGATTAGAAATGGGGGGTAGTCTGGCAAGGCAACTCTAACCACGTGGAGTTCTTCCTCTTGGTTGGGGAATGGCTGATTCAATCAGGTTCCTTCCCTTTAAGAGTTTGAATAATGAAACATGTGGACAGTGGCAAGAAAACTCACAGAAATAAGGTAGTATGAAGAAACCATAAAGTAGAGAGAAGGAGATAACAGTTAACCCATTGAGCAGGAGAGTTGAGAAGCTGAGTCAGAGTTTTTGAGTCATTTGTAGTGGTACCTATATTGCTGTGTCTCCCCATCTTTGTTCTGTGACAGTATGTTTTATCTTGAAATTGGTCATCATGGGGGATTTTTACACAACAGAAACTGGGAAAAACCTCAAATCAGGGATCACCCCTCACAGAATCTGTTGTTAAACCATTTATTAGCACGCCACCATGCAAAGCACTTGAGTAGGCAGTGATGGATGCCTCTTAGGAGGGAGGGTTATGGGAGTTCCTGTTGGGTTGCTGGAGCTATCACTGTGTATGCAGAGGCATCCTAATCTCTGTGAGCCGTATGGAACACGAATCTCTGTGAGCAGTATGCTGGCTGTGTGGACATTATCTTCCTTCCTTTCAAGCTCTAACTCTCCATTTAAGGTAGCTCAAATATCTCTGCTTTTACAGCCTGAAAGAGCTTAACTGTCTTCATGGTGCTGAGCAACTGATTTAGCTGACATTCACACCTCTATTGGTGCTTTGGCATCATTTTTACCTGGGGATTCCAACCTTTTAAAACTCAGTGTGGATATACTGGTGTACTGATCCAGTTAGAAAATTCACAGGATTTCCTTTGTCAAATATAAAAGCCAGCAGGGCTTTGTTTTTGAACGATCGGTGTTAGCAAGGTTCTTGCTGTGTTTATTTGCAACCTATGAAATAAACTTCAGCATGCCAATGTGTTTCCTGGGTTTGTTTCTGACAATTGTTACAATAGAAAAAATTACTAAGACCGGGTTGGTGGTGTTGGGAATCACATTTTTTATTAAGAAAGTCATGCCTATCAGTCTAAGTCAGGCTGTGAGTCTTCTCCCCCATGAGGGCTCCTTCCTTCTCTCTTTGGTTTGTCTTCCTCACCTTGTTAATATGTCTGACTCAAAAGCTCTCCTGTTCTAGGAAGCCTTCCCCAATATTGCATTAAATGCAGCGATCTCTATTTTTGACTTTTCTCTGTTTCCTTAATGCATTCCCATTCACATTTCTCAATATATTCATATTTAAGTGGTTCTTAAGTGTTTTTCATGTCTGTAGTGTTTTTTGCTCCAGTTAAATGACAAATTGCTCGGTGACAGAGAAACTACTTTTCCTTTCCTTTTGCTGCTGTCTATAGGTAATGACCAATTTGTGGTTATTAAATAATCATAAAAATATTTATAACTTTTTTAAAGCATTTATTCAGTGCCTCATATAAGCGAGACATGTATTCTATATTAGCTCAATAAATCTTTAGAGCAATTCTTGGAGGCAGATATTACTATCCCCATTTTACAGATGAAGACGTTGAAATTCAGAATAGTTAACTAATTGCTTAAGGTTATATAGCCTATGCAACTGGGAATGTATCACCACTGTTCTAGCTTTGGGAAAAGATTGGTTTTCTTTAATTCTTTTCAAGTACAGATAGTTTTCCCTCCACGAAACCAGCATCCCATGTGAAAAAGAGACAATTATGATAGGAGACACAGTCTTGGCTATCAAATGATCTCATTCCCTGGTCAAGTCTCCTGTGTTTTTTCCCTTCCTTTAGACTGGATGACACTTTGCTAGTATTTTCCTTTGATTACTGAAAGTAGGGTTTCTGCTCCAGAGTCTGTGCCTCTGGTGGCCCACCCTGCTTTGGGTACCTTCCACAAAAGTTTCTAAGTCCTTCTCTGAAGCCTGGGCCTGGCCAGGGCTGGCAATGCCAACTGAGCAGGGCGCCTTGGGGCTAGACTGGAATCTAAGTCGGCCTTGATCCTAGCTCTCTTTTGGGGCACTCTTTGACCCTCTCTGCTGCACAAGGTGTTCAGTCAAGGAGCTCTGGGATTCCTGCCTATGATGTTGCCCCAGGGCACCATGACTGAGCCCAGTCTTAGGACAGCAGCCTGCTGAGAAGATGGCTCCTGCTGCTTGGCATGGTATTTTTTTTTTTTCATGAAATTGCCAGGATGGTGCTGATGGATTGATTTTGGGTAATTTTCATGTCAAACACAGGATGGAGAATCTTTACGTTCATTGATTAGATAATAAACAAATACACAAGTACCTCTTCTCTACCCATTATTGTAAATGTTTATTGATAAGTCACTGTACTCACCTGAGTCCATGAATTTTGTAATATATTTTAAGTCAGATTCTTATATAGGCAGAGCCACTTTACAAAATATTTGCCTGGGGCTCTGCATACTCTAGGCATAACCTTACCCTTTAGGGAAGAGTAGCCTGGCTCTCCTCTCATTCTAAATAGAAAGCAGATTTCTATCCATCTATTGTGGCTTTAGCTTTTGAATTCCAAAATCTTTGGCTTTTGAAGATTAAAAAAGAAAACTCTGGCTTTTAAGAATATGGTTTCTGGAAGGGGAAGACAGAGTTGGGGAGAAAGTATTGAAAGTCAAAAAACTTACACTGAAGTACATTATATTACAGTATGCTATGGTTTGGATATCCTTGCCAAAACTTATGTTGAAATTGAATTGCCATTGTGGCGGTATTGGGAGGTAGGACCGTTAAGAAGTGATGAGGTCAAGGGAGTGTCATCCTCGTGAATGGGTCAACTGTAGTGGGAGCTTCTTTGTTATAAAAGCAAGGCTTCTTTCACATGGGCTCCCTTGCCTTTGCACCCTTCAGCCATAGGATGACCCTTACCAGATGTTGGCACCATGCTCAGACATCTCAGCCTCCAGAACCATGAGCCAAGTAAATCTCTGTTCTTTATAAATTACTCAGTTTGTAGCATTCCGTTATAGCAGCAGAAAATAGACTAAGACGCAGTATTACAGTGAAATACATCAGCTCTTACATGCAGTGGAATGTATCAGGTTATTGCATTACAAACCAGGCTGGTGTGATTACAAAGACTGTGCTCCTTATGTCTCATGACACAGATACCAACTTTATTCTAAGACTTGTGATGTAACTTAGAGCAAATCATGGAAGTTTTCTAAACCTCAGTTTCCTCATCCAAAAAGGAGGATAAGAATAGTAGTTTTCTTATAGAGTTAAAAATTAAATTATTTTGTCTTACATTTGTAAAAGGAAGTTTTGATCAACACTGCATTTTTGGTAAGCACAGCTCTAGGCCTCACTTCAGTGCCACAGTAATCTTTGCATCTGGTGCTCAGTGCTGGGGTGTGTGCAGTAGATACTCATTGTTGCTTCATAAATGAATAAACAAGTCCATTGTGAAGGATGAGCCAGTGGGAAAGCACAAAGACAGAGAGATGAAATTTCTTAGCAGTCATTGCAGAGTATATGAAAATGACGTGAAATTCCTATCAGCTACCAATTTGCAGGAAATACAGGGGATGGGAGAACAGGTGAAACAACACTACAAGGAAGCAATCAGCAAGATCCAGACTGTGAAAAACCCTATGGTTTGTTTAAAAAATGAATTCCAAGAAGGAAAAAAAGAATAGCAACCTGGACTAAAGAGACATGAGACCTATTGGCTAGTCACAATGTATGAAATATGCTGGAACCTTTTTAAACATTTTATTTAATTACTTTTAATTGACAAATAAAAATTGTATATATTGACTGGGCATAGTGCCTCATGTCTATGATCCCAGCACTTTGAGAATCTGAAGTGGAATGATTGCTTGGGGTCAGGAATTCAGGACCAGCCTGGACAAGATAGTGAGATCCTATCTCTACAAAAAATTTAAAAATTAGCCAGGTATGGTGGTACATGGATGTAGTTTCAGCTGCTCTAGAGGCTGAGGCAGGAGGATTGCTTGAACCCAAGAGTTCGAGGCTACGGTGAGCTATAATGATACTACTGCACTCCAGCCTGGGTGACAGAGTGAGACCCCATCTCTATTTTTTTAAAACTTATACATTTGTTGTGTACAACATGATGTTTTGAAACATGTATACATTGTAGAATAACTCAGTTGAGCTAATTGACATGTATTAATTTCAAATTTAAAAATTATGAGTCAATTGGGGAAATTTGAACAGTAACTGGATATTTGTGGGTGTTAGGTAATGACTATGAATTCTAATGTAATAATGGTATTGGGTAAAAATTTTTGGAATACTGCAATATTTATGGATGAATTGATGATATGGGATTTACTTCAGTAATCTGGGACTTGGAGTATTGGTGTGTTATAGATAAAACAAGATTGACCAGAATTATTGCAGCAAGGTGGTGCCTACATAGAGATTTATGCTATTCTTTCATCTTTTATGTGTTTGAAACTTTCCATAATAAAAAGTAAACATGTAAATTATAAAAAGCAAATAAAAAACAAAAATAGAAAGTTCTATTAAAAACAATTAAACGTTCTTTCCATTTAGTGGTAATTATTCTTAAGGACTGTTTGGTCAGAATTTTTGATTAAATCTTATGATTACCAAATTTCTTTTTCATCATTCTTTCATATATTTTTCAACCTTTTTCCTCAGTCTTTTTCATCGTTCCTTCATATATTTTTTTCCCAAACTGAATTAGCTGATAAACTGTATAGTTCCTGTACTGATGTCTTAATATGCATCAAAAGAGAAAACTCGGAACTTTTCTACTTACCTTTCATATTGAATATAACATACAGGAAATAAAAGAACATCACACATTGCACTTCACAGAGGCAGATGAGTGTAAAGCTCCTGTTGGGGGTGACATTCCTCCCCACCACCCCACCAGGTTTTCCCCATCACCTACCCACAGAAGGTAGGTATAAACCCTTTACGCCCTGCCTCTCCATTCCTGAAAGACCGTGCCCAATGTCTGCTCTTGACCAGGAAACTTGCTGGTTGCAATGAGAGTTCTAGGTAGGTAAGCTGCTGGCCTTTGATCCCTTCCTCACCTTGTGACCACAGGCTTATGTATGGATCTGAGCTATTCCCTATGACTCTGACTGACCACTTGGGATTCCTATGGTTGGGTTGTCTGTGAAATCCCCATTCATTTTTCTTCTTTTTGTGTACGGGTGCTGCCACCTAAGATTTTCTCAGAGTGGACAGGGCCTGTGGCTGAGGCAAGAAATCGAGGGCCCAACTCTACTTGAAAACTTAGTGATTTTGGCTGAGTCACCTGACCTCTGTCTTCAACTTCTTGTCTTAAAATCAGGTGTAATATTAACTTGTTCCCATGTTTGCTGTAGGGCCTAGTGACATAACTGATATATTAATAAAAGCCAAAAAGTGGTAGGATGGAATTTCACACCAAAACAGTCTGTATAAAATGTTCACATGGGAAATGAATTTACTATTGAAAAAAATCTATGAATATTTCCTACAGTTTTAAAGAGAATAAGGCCATCCTTCTAGGTTAATTATCTTGCTGAGAGGAAATAAATTATAGATCCCCAAGGCCCAAATGGTTTTGCCTAGATTAGAAGACTCTACCTACTCTCCCAAAAAAGATAAATTATGTTCTTAATAATTATGAATTATAATTAAAATTGAATTTTGCCAGAGGACTCTGGTGAAATGTTGGTCTTTTAGAAATGAATTTCTTCTTGAAGTCTTAGAAAATTAGTAACTCTAACTAGCAGAGGAGTTAGACGTTCTAAATATTTAATTGAAAATATTTATTGTATTTTGTTTGCATTAATGTTATATAAATTTGATAAAAGTGACTATTTTTGGTTGAGCTTAGTTTATTTGCATATTGAATAGAAGGCAGAATTTTATTCTATTATTGACAAATTTTGACTACAGAATTAAAAAAAATACCATATCCCTTATTTTATTTTGTACTTGAGAAAATGCAAAAGTACATTACTTTCAAATACTGAGGTTTTTCTTATATATGCAGTGAAAACCTCTTCATATAAACTTCTTTACATTAGGTCTGAAAGACTGAAGTTTACATATAACTTAAAAGTTACTTCTTTTTAGTATTGTTGATATTCCTTAAACAGTTCTTGACTTTTTCCACTGAAGTAGCATGCTCTAAATAAACACAAACATGCAAGTGGTGCCCTTTTTTCAGGCTTTGGTTTTCTTTTGACCTGGATCAAAGCCAAGCAAAAGGAAAGTGTAAGAGTTCTGACCTTTGATGGCAATGGACTATATAAGAATGTCATCTCTGACTGCGTATGAGGCTAGCCTTGGCTGCAAATTGGTGTCCACAAGAGTGGCTGAGGCTTTACTGTTAGTGGTTAGGTTTTAGGCAAAAGAGAAAATGGATTTGCAAGACAAAGAAAAAAAAAAGAAATATTACCAGGTGGCACTGAAATCGCATCACACTGCATATCTTTTACTAGATTTTTGTGGCTATCAAAATTCTGTAGGTGAGTATGATGCATTTGGTTAAGGTCTTCTGTAAGATGGCTGAATGTGCTATGAGTCAGTATGATCAGCACATTTAGGATGTTTTGCTTACAGAATATCTCATGGGCTTTAGGGAAATGATGATGGTCAAAATCACTTTTGTGAGTGTTTTATGGGCACATACAATATTATCACTATCTAAAATCACCTTTTTTTGTTACTGTTGTTGCTTAAGTGTTTGCCTCTTTTTCTTCCACCATTATGTAAACTTTAAGAGAGCAGGGACTTTTATCTACTGCTGGATGCCTGGTGCCTAAAACACACTGGTTCAGTAAATATTTATTGACTGACTGCCACTAGGGGTAATTACATATTTGGACTGTATACTGGAGTGACGTAGGCATTACCAATAATACAGAGATAAACATAGGGTCAACTTAAAAAACATAGGATAAAACTTAAAATAATTCTTAGTGAACTATGAGACTATACTCAAGAAAGAGAGCAGAAGAGATTCTTTTAATGAACTATGTTTGCAATAGACAAGTTCAGAGCTTGAAAATTTTCATAGTAGATGGATGATGAGAAGGACGAAGTTTGGAAGGAAGTGGTTTGGCAGATGAATAGACAACCCATAATCAGATATATAGGGCAAAAAGGAAGTGTCTAAGGAGGAGGGAATGACTGGAGAGTGGAAGAAGAGGGAAGCAGGATAGAAAGCTCAATCTGAGTTAAGGAAACATTGGAAGGCCAATTCCCAGAAACACCACGATGGATGATGTTGACCAACCAGGCCAGAAACTTAATTTTGATTTGGAAGGCAATACAAAATCAAAGGAGAGCTTTAGATATGTAAAATCGTTACAGCAGAGGATTACTTTGTAGGCAATATTTGAAACTGATTTTAAAAGTGAGGGAGAAGACTGTGATTATCATCACAGAAAGTATGTTTTTTATATGTAAGGACAGCATTAACCTGTATTGCAAAGTTAGGTTATTATTTCAGTCCTGGTATATCACCAGAAGCTGAAAAAATTGCTTCAACAGCAAATGTGAAATGGCTGTGTTGGGCAACCACAGGTATTAAATCCAGGAAACAGAAATTGGCTATCTTTCAATATTTGTAATGAAAAATATAACTATTTTCCTTTACTTTTTCCAATCTTAATAAATCTTTACTCTAACTTCTTTTTAAGATATTTTTTATACATCTACTTCCTTTGCAAGTTTTCAATTCGTGTGTAAGACCGAAAGTATTTGAATTAAGTTTCTCTGGGGGATGATTTGAAAAAAGGAATCAAATACAACTGTTTTTTGGCAGTATACTACTTTGGTCCTCTGATAGTTTTGTATTATCCATTTTTTAGATTGAATTTCTTTTTAGACCAGGGACTGAGTGTAAAATCTAAATGAGGAAAAACATTTTTAAAGCATGATAGTGTATGCATTGTAAATATAATTATATATTGTGAACCAAGACAATAGGCTTTTGATTATTTAACCTCTTTCAATGTGTAGCAATGAACTAAGAGCTACTATTTAATGGGTTTCTATATATGAGGGTTTTGCATACCTAATTTCCAGTCCTTGCAGCAGTTTACGGAAGTACTCTGGGCCTCAGTGTTTGGACCTGTTTTCTCTTACCACCCTTTTCTTAGAATTTGGATAAAATTTGGGTCACATTAATACCTCTTAAATTATACTTTAGAATGTAAAAACCTAGCATACCATTCAGAGTGTACACTATATACCATACATGTAAAATATTAATAACTATTATCATTTGTTTAGATACAAGTACCATGCATTATGCTAAGTGCTTGACATGAATTATCAATTTGAATTCTCCCTAGCACTCTGTGGGATGGTCAACATATTATGGGATGATGACAACTGGTTCTCTCAAGTTCATGCAGCTGGGTCCTGAAACCTCTCTGACTTCAGATTCATACTCTCAGTCCTAGGATAGATTGCTTTCCATCACAGCTGTTGTTCCACTTGATTTGTTTTGTAAAGGTTCTTTCTATCTAGAATCTTTTAATGGGAGCTGAGCCATCACCTAGTCTGAGCCTTTCATGTGGTAAATGAGAAAACAGTGATTTGGAGAGGATAGATAGCCACCAAATGTCACCTAGAGACAGCTCTGGGAATGAAACAAAGGTTTTCTCACTTTCTGTCCTGACGTCTTCTGTCTCTATACTGTTTTTCTCCTGTCTTTAAGTTGGTTAGAAATGAAGCATTCTTATGATTATCATTTTTTCTTAAAATAATAAATCAGTATAAAACTACAAGCGACCAGCATTATTTAAAGACTGTTAAACAAGGTCAACATGTCCAATTTTGCATTCCAATCACAGAGGCATGGATTCAGTATGCAGTCTGAGGCCAGGCATTCAACCTGTACAGCAGCTCCCAAAGGGTGGAAAGTAAAGGGAGACCATCAACATCAGGCTATTTGTACAATATTTTCCCTGAATTTTGAGACATGGCAAGAGATTGGTTCTGTAGTTTCTCAGATTCCTGACTGCCCCCATTAAGGCTTTAGCATTTGCTTCTGAATTAAATAACCACTGAATGATGCTTTATTGACAAAAGTGGCCAATCTGCTGAAACAGAGGAGTGTAAAGGATATTAACAGCTGCATAGATACAAGAGGGACTGTACACATGTGGGCATTCACTGTCCTTACCTTAGGCTGCTTTCACAGCTGCATACTACACATGTACAGAGTTGCAAAATATAACAGTTTAACACGTATTTCAAGTAACGTTTTGTGTAGACTCAGCTAATTTCTTTTTATGTTGAATGGGGCTGTTGGCAAAATGTTATCACTAAAGAATGCTTTAAAAACAGGGTTAATGCAAAAACTCAAGAAAGGTAACTGAGGAGTATATTCATTAGTAATCTTCAGGAAGTATCACTACTACCATATTCCTGCTGCATAGTGGGCATATTTTTCATTTTGCTTTAACTCTAACTAAGAAAACATTCTTCCAGTAGTTGAGGATATAGAAAATGTAGAACAGAGTCAGAGAGCATGGCATTGTGGACTCTGGGCATTCCTGAGTAAATAAGTGAAACACGCAGCATCTTATAGTTCTTTGCTCTTTAGCAATGCAGTGGCAGAGGTCTGCGCATTTGAGGCAACTTGTAACATATATGGAGAAGAAATCAATGTCAGCTTAGACCAACAAGGGACAAACAGTGTGTGACACACAGAGGAGGCTCAGGTAAGACAAAGAGAAAATATTAATTAATACCAAATCTGAAGAGATATTTCCTTCAGCTACTCTTAAAGAATGGTTTTTACCAGGTTGTTGTCTAGGAGGATCAGGAAATGGATAGCAGACACTCACTGTAAACACTTTATTCATTTTTTGGTGTTAATTAGTGCTAAGACATAAGTGGGTATAATTCTTATAATTCTCTGGGCTCAATCCTTCTCAGCAAGGCTGTCAGCAGTCTATTGACTCTGTGAAAGGATCCCTGCAGGACAGGTGAGAGGCAGGCTTGTCTTGGTCCCTACTGGATTATTCAGGTCAAGACTCTAATGCCTAAAGTGGCAACCTAACCTATGGTTGGCAATGACCCATATACAATTTATGTTTATGTGAATGTGCTACACCTTATAAACACAAACATTTTGGATCCAAATAGCTTAAAATTTGTTTCGCAAGTAGAAAGATATAAGGATCTTCTTATTGTCTTCATTATACCGGAGGGATATCCTTTATCGTTCATTATTGCTTCATGTTTTCCCAGTTTTCTTATTTTCATCTGTGCATCTATATTTATATCACTTCTCATTGTGGCTTTTATAGATACAGTCTTGACTCTAAACTATTCTTAAATAGTCTAGGTATTTTAAAATATGTGTCATGTTACTCTTTAAGTACCTTCTTTTTCCTGAGTTTCACAGCAATCAAAAACAAAGAAAATGATGTCTGACCTACTGTATATATCAAAACACAATATTCAATTGGATACAAATTCATTAGTACTTTCATTTGCGTTTGAAACCATGACAGAGGTTTAAGTATAAGGCATTAGTGTATTGTGGCAGATTGCTGTGCCTTCCATAGTCCACCCTGCTCTTCCTGGGCTCACAGCAGCCTAGCTAAAGAAGCTGGCAGTGGTCACTTGACTCAGTTCTCACTGAAATGTGATTGAAAGATGTGTATGACTTCCATCCCACTTGCTTGGAAGGAAATTGCTTGTCTTGGACGCTTTCCCTTTCCCATTCATGCAAGCTGGAATCTCGATGTAACTCTTCTTGATTTCGACTTGCAATGAGGACAATGGATAATGTTTTCAAATTTCCCATGGATATTAATGTTTGGGATTCAGGATGAAGTTACCTCAGGAATTCCCCAAGTCACAAGTTATTCTATATTTTTAAAATCACTCTTTGTGTGTTTTTAAATTTAATGAGTGATCATAATAATAGCAACCAAAAGTATATATTTTTAATGATAAGGTTATGCTAAAAGCTTCAGAGATTTTTTTTGTTAAGAAGACATAATGATAAATACATGATTTATTATTACCATGAACCAATATGTAGTGACAAAATTATATACTTCTGTAGCTTATAGAAATAACCTTTACCTGATATAGACCCTGATAATGGAAAATGTTAAAAAATGAATATTAATACAATAATAATTCCAAATCAAAATTATCAAAAAGAAAAGATATGATCATAAATATTTGAGATTTAAAAATATTTTAAAACACACAGAGCACCAACTGTCCTGATAGTCTTACTGTTTTTTTGTGATAATGAAGTTACAAAAACTTTTCTTTCCTATTGTGTTGACATTGTTTGAATGATTAAAATTTTGTCCAAAAGCATCTTCAGTTTGATTTTTAGGGTACATGTGGCTTCACATAAGCTCATATGCTTTTTTTTTTTTATTATACTTTAAGTTCTGTGACACATGTACAGAACGCGCAGGTTTGTTACATAGGTATACATACGCCATGGTGGTTTGTGGCACCCATCAACCCATCATCTACATTAGGTATTTCTCCTAATGCTATCCCTCCCCTAGCCCTGCCACAATAGGCCCCAGTGTGTGATGTTCCCCTCCTTGTGTCCATGTGTTCTTATTGTTCAACTCCCACTTAGGTCATTTGCTTTTTTAAGTGATTAAAATATTTGGTGGCCTGCCCTGGTTTTAGTTTTGCTTTGAAATGGAGTTGCTTTTTCTAATTCAGGCTTTAGATCAGTTTCTGATTTCATGTTGGAGTATTTCTTTTTTCTTTTTTTTCTTTTTGAGATGGAGTCTCTCTCCGTCACCCAGACTGGAGTGCAGTGACGCTATCTCGGCTCACTGCAAGCTCCGCCTCCCGGGTTCACGCCATTCTCCTGCCTCAGCCTCCGGAGTAGCTGGGACTACAGGTGCCCGCCACCTCGCCCGGCTAATTTTTTGTATTTTTAGTAGAGACAGGGTTTCACCGTGTTAGCCAGGATGGTTTCCATCTCCTGACCTCGTGATCAGCCCGCCTCGGCCTCCCAAAGTGCTGGGATTACAGGCGTGAGCCACCACGCCTGGCCTCATGTTGGAGTATTTCACAACATTCGTATCTTTTTCTCTCTGCATTTCTTCTGTTAACACAATTACGAAGAATTTTAGCCTATATGGAAGACTCAAACACTGGCATATGCCAATGAACATTATTTGAGTAGTATTAGAGTAATATAACATTGAACTCTCCCTGCAAGTTTTAGAACTATACATTAAATCACATGTTGAAAATGCCAAATTAAGGAATTATTTGGCTACTAAAACTTGTTATTTCTTCTAATACCATCCATAAGATTTGTACTATGTATATAAACTGATTATTTTATTTGCAGAAATGACTCATTAGCAGGCAAGGACAGGAATAGACACTTACAACATGACAATGACTATAAAAAAGACTGACCGGGTGCGGTGGCTCACGCCTGTAATCCCAGTACTTTGGGAGGCTGAGGCAGACGGATCACGAGGTCAGGAGATTGAGACCATCCTGGCTAACACGGTGAAACCCTGTCTCTACTAAAAATACAAAAAATTACATGGGCATGGTGGTGCATGCCTGTAGTCCCAGCTACAGAGGAGGCTGAGGCAGGCGAATCTCTTGAACCTGTGAGGTGGAGCTTGCAGTGCGCTGAGATTGAGCCACTGCACTCCAGCCTGGGCGACAGAGCAAGACTCCATGTCAAAAAAAAAAAAAAAAAAGACTGACTGATAGCCACCACTTTTCCTTTAGAGTCCTTCCAACCAATGATTACAAATGGTGGTATGTTTTAATTATTATGGGAAAATTTTGGCACATTTTCCTGGTTTTCTCACTTCTCAACTGATATTTTTTAAGCATTCACGATTTGGGAAAACATACATATTCCCCAAGGAATGCTAGGCAGGAGTTCCCCTTGGAAACACCATCCTAGGGGATAATGGAAGAACAAGTAACCAGAGTTCTTAAATGATGTCAGGATCAAGGCTCCCTTGCAAACCTACAGTGGCTGGACAGTTACCTGAGAGGCACAAGAACTCAAGTCTTATTTAAACCTTTTTATTTTTATCTCTTCCAAAAGCTTTGCTTTCTCTTAACTAATTAAGAAATACCCTAAATGTCTTATGCCCAGGACCACATGGATATTTCCCTCATAGCTTGTTCAGAGACTTTGTCTTATTATAATCTTGAATTGAAACACTTAGAGATGATCTAGTTCAACTGCTAAATTTTAGAGATTAAGTTGAGTCCAAAAGCTAAGAAATGACTCGACCAAGGACACTGAGTCTTTTTTCGGATGATAAAGTGTAGTTACTGTGGACAGCAAGCCAGGTGTGGTGCATGCATGGGAGGCTGAGGCAGAGGATGGCTTCAGCCCAGCAGTTCGAGGCTGCAGTGAGCAATTGTACTACTATACTCCAGCCTAGGCTACACAGCAAGACTGTCTCAAAAAGAAAAAAAAACAAAACCAAACAAAACAAAATTCTGTCAGTTAATGCATAGGAATATGCAAAATGTTTTAAAGTATAAAGGATAAAACTATAATTTTTTTGAAATATTAATACAGGTACAGAGTAAATGTGATAATGTTTGTTCCCCTATATTAGTTCATTGTCTGTTGCTTATAATATAATACCTTAACCTGGGCAATGTATGAAGGAAGAGAATTTATTTCTTATGGTTACAGAGGCTAAGGAGTTCATGGTGGAGGGGCCGCATCTGCTGAGGGCCTTCTTGGTGGTGGGAACTCTCTGCAGAGTCCCTTGGTGGCACAGGGCCTCACATGGTGAGGTGACTGAGCTTCCTAGTTCAGGTCTCTCTTCGTGTAAAGCCACCAGTCCCACTTCCATGATAACAATCCATTAATTCATTGATTTATGAATGGATTAATCTGTTCGTGTTGGCAGAGTTCTCATGACCCAGTCTCTCAATACTGACTGCCATAGTGGGAATTAAATTTCAACATGAGTTTTGGAGGGGGCAAATATTCGAACCGTAACATTCCCATTACAGTGTTAGAAGTCTTTCTTGCTTAATCTTGGCTCAGTGTCTAGATATATTGGTGTAGAATGGAATGAGTGGTGTAAAAGTAGTCTAAACCATATGTTAAACCTTTTACATGTTATTTCACTTATTTAGTCCTCACAAAAATTGTGTGAAGTGTCATCAGCCCAATTTACAGATGGGAAATTGAGAATCTGAGTGGCTAAGACACTATCCTTAGGTTGCGCAAGACATGGCGGAGCTGGAATTTTTGGATAAATAGCTGAATATGTGCAGATGGGAAACTGAGAAAAAATATAATCAAAAAATTGTCCAGTAATTTTTCCATAATATTTTCTTATTATCATATTGGCTAATATTAGTACACACTGCAATCCCTTTCTCACTGAAAAGATACTGAACACACTAGAAAATGGGGTGGATGTTTCTTGATGTTTTAAATAATTTATTGTTTTTCACCTTTGGACTCTGAATTTTTAAAGCACACAATAAAGAAATACAAAAATATTTTGGAATAGTTTTGTACAAACAAAGTTCAATGTAGTTTAGATGAAAATGGGAAATAGAACTATGAGAAACTACAATTGACTTTTAAACAAATATGAGACTATTCTAAAGCAATATTGATGTCTTGAATCCTAAGTTCCATATTAAGGTCAGAGTAATAGCTTAGTGTTTTATGAGCTTATGTGGTGTTAGTGATATCATATCTTTAATCTTAACTTTGCCTCAAGCAAAAATAAATCTTCATGTTATAAACTCTATGATAACATAACTGCTTTTTTCAGTAGGTATCATTTTTTCCTTTAAATATTACTAATATCTTGCTGTGGCTAAAAAAGGAAAAAGAAAAAGAAAAAAGAAATACCTATTCTATTTTGTTGGAGTGGTAAATATTTCTACTATTGTCGAATGACTTGTGGACAGAAACTCTTCTATTTTTGCTTGTGCATTAAATTCTTATGCATTGGTGTATAAATGAGTCAGGCAAAATATGCAAGACCAATTTTGCATATTTAGACCACCTAATTGCTAGATTGCCAGTTAATGTTTAGATTTCACACTTAATGTTTAGATTTCACACTTATGCATTTTAAAGAGAAAGCAGTCTCAAGAGATAGACCAGAAAAAGGCTCAGCATTTTTAGAAGAAACTCAAGGTTGAAGGAAAATGAGGAGCCTCCTGAGGTCATGGTTTACCAGGAGACATTAAGGGGCTGGTACCTGTGAAGCTGTGCAAGGAAAGGTTTCAAATAGTTATGACCCAGAAAAGTCTCAGGTCGAAAAAATGTACTAGTCCTTCTCACTATATAAAGAAAAGTAAATGTTAAGCGAGCAGAATTTATTAAAGGGATAGGTTCTTGATTTGTAGTTAGAATTTGATATTTCATTTGGGTCTTGATCTAAATTACATGTCTTATAATTAGAAATATGTGTGTCACTTTCTTAAGGAATTATATCTTTATAGGAAAAACTCAGCTGTATGAATTATAAATTTTATCCCCACTTTCTTCTGTACGTGCTTGAAGAAACTCTATGCACTAAGTCTAAGCTTTTGTGAACAGATTTAATTAACTGAGTGACAATTACTGAAATTGCAGGCATGGGTAGAATTCTTTTTCCAATTAGGCAGGAGACCTTAGACCTTTTGGTTTTGCCAACAGCCATAATTGTAAAGGAAAGATTTTCTAATCTTGCTGTCTTAATTGTCAGCATTCTTTTTGGCTTTAATCCCCATTAAGAAAAAATTTATTTTGTTGGATTTCTGTTATAATATGGGTTTTTTTAATGTTTTAAGTTCTTGTTTGTATGGGGCAATGGTATCTTTCTCCCTTTAAATTTTAAGATGAAGAAAATAAGATTAACATAATTTTAAACTAGTAAAATCCACAAAAATATGAAAGCAATTAGTTGCTCTGGAGAAAAAACTCCCTCAAACTCAAAGTGCTTTTTCTATTCTCTCACTCAGCAAGAATAATCACCAAAGAACACTTCTGTGATCCCAAAATATGTGGGAATTTCTCCCCACTAGCAAGCAAGCAATCAGTTCTGTAGCAGACACCAGCTGGGCATTCTCCAATTTAATTCTGACACTATCCACCTGAAGATAGTGTTAGATCCCACAGGTTGAGGGCTCAGTCCCCAAGATGGACCCCCAATCCAATGCCTATTTCAATCCCCAGGTTGTTTTTCCTGTTTCTGACCAACTGGCTATGAACTGGAGTTCCCACAACGTTCTCCTTGGATTTGATTAATTTGCTAGAGTGGTTCACAGAACTCAGGGAAACACGTTTATCGGTTTATTATAAAGGAGATTACAAAGGATACAGATGAAGAGATGCATAGGACAAGGAATGGGGGAAGGGGTGTGGAGCTTCCATGCCCTCTTGTGCATGCCACCTTCTAGGAACCTCCATGTGTTCAGCACCCAGAAGCTCTTGGAACCCAGTCCTCTTGGCTATTTGTAGAGGCTTCATTAGGTAGGCATGATTGATTAAACCATTGGCCATTGGTTATCAACTTATCTATCAGCCTCTCTCCCCTTCCTGGAGGCAAGTGAGTGGGGCTGAAAATGCTGACCGCTTTAATCAGGCCTTGGTCTTTCAGGTGACCAGCTCCATCCTGAAGTTACCGAGGAGCTGTCAGCCATTAATCAATCGTTACACACAAAAAGATACCACTTTGGAGATTCTAAGGATTTTAGAAGTTGTATTCCAGGAAATGGGGTGGAAGACCACATACATATATTTCACAATATCACAGTTGCCTTTGATGATAAACCAAGAGGTTTCAATATTTGACTGAAGAGTTTAGAAACATCTCATATTCTATATAATAACACGTGAAATGTCAGAGAGGCGAGCCTGGGGAAAACTGATTCTAATTCAGCATGAGAAAAGTAATCACCTATATTGTATCCTTTCTGGAGGAAGACACTGTGAAGAAATCCAGATTAGGGACAGGAAGTCAGCAAAGCTCACAGAAAAAGGAGATCCCAAGAGCCAGAAGTTGGCAGTGCCTGTTCTGTAATATCCGGAAGAGTAACAAGAGACAGAGAGATGCAGAATGGGGTGAGCACACTTACAGGAAAGGAGAGAGGTGCTCTTTTGTGGAGCTGTGATAATTGCTGAGGCCTTACAATGACTTGTGTCTTTTGGGATTAGCCACCTCCTTTTGAGGTGTCAGTCAGGGTCCCAACAGAATAGAGATGATACGCTCAAATCAGAATAATGCAAGGAGGTGTCTTTCAAAAAGACTAATTATAAAGGTGTGAGTAGAGTATCAGGAAATGACAAAGGATGGTGCAGGTGCCCTGGGTTAGTAATGAAATTTTTACCACCTCTAGGCTTGAAGGATAGAGGGAAGGAAGAGTTTATGAGAATCTGGAAGAATAGAGAGAGTCCTGTGGCTTGGGCTGCTTTGAGAGATGCAGTGACTTTGTCAAGAGTCCTAACCAGACAGAGGCAGCCTCAAGGAGAGGGAGTAAGGGAATGAATACCCTAACCTCAGTCTCCTCCTTTTCTTTGATCTCCTGCCGGGGGTCCTCAACCAGAATTCAGAGGGTCTGGGATCTACTGATAAACTCTATAGAGGTGAACCCCTACCAGCAGGGCAAAAGGGGAAAGAAAACAGGACATTATGCATGTTATGAGTGGAGGACATGAACATTCTGGCCAATGGAAAAAATGTCTCCTCTGAATACTTAACAACAGTTGATATCATTTATTTGTGAGTTTGGGAAGCGTGAGTCATCTGGATGAATCCCATCAGTTCTATATCTCTGATAAAGTTAGGTCAGATCACAGTAAATTTGCTAAGGCTCCTGGGCTGTCTTAGGAGATGGGTCATCAGGTCTTCTCTTGGCGACACTCAAATCTTAACATGGGCCCCTTCCAAAATATAATAGGAGCAAGTTGGTAGAACTTACTTGACATTTCTACTCAAGATATCTCATACTGAACCTAGTTCTGTTCTGAAATTTTTAGTATTCTTTGATCTAGGTGCCAATAAAGCAAGTACATCAAAGTAAAGATAATAAATGATATATCTTTGAACTATAGTTTCCTGAATCCATAAAACATGAAGTTACTTCATAGATTTTTCCAATGTGCTTCTAAAAATTCAGAATGTGAATTGACTTTTATTACCACACTCTAAATGAGAAATTGAATAAAGAACCCATTTCTTCGTAAAATGCTTTCATAACCTTGTACTCTGCTTTAATGACATCATTTTTATATTAAAAAGCCCCGAAGACCCTCAGTGCCCTGCAACAGAAATATTCATTTGAAAATATCATTCTCAATGTTCAATTGGATTCAGGTGGAAGATTTCCCTTGTGAGCAAAATTATTTCTCTACTTTTTAGAATTTATTTGATGATGGGTAGGTTTTCAAAAGAATTTGCCACTCTGATATTCTCTAGCAAATATGAAATAAACTAAAATTTCCAAAATTTGATGTTGTACATATTACCTAGGAAAGTACAGAAAGGAATCCATACATGCACTTAACATGTATTGATTGCTCATCATGTGCATGGCACCGTGTTGGGAACTGGGAATGCAGAGATGGAAAACATTGTCTAATGAAGAACAAGGTTAAGAGGCAACCACTGCACACAGTGACCAGGGGTGTAAGAAACATGAGCAGAGGGAGCTCGTTCTCTCTCATTCTGGAACTTCAGTGACATGAAAGCTAGATTTTTATTATATTTTCACAGTTTTCTGAGGCTGTTCTCATTTTTTCCCACTATTTTTTCTCTGTTGCTCAGACTGGGTGATTTCCATGGTCCCATCCCCAGATTTATTGATTATTTCTTCCTTCCTCTCCATTCTGCTGTTGAGCCCACGCCTTGAGTGTTTTTTTTTTAAACAATTTCGGTTACTGTATTTTTCAGTTGTAAAATTTCTATTTGGTTCTTTTTTATAACAATCGTATATGTATTTATGATGTGTAACATGATTTGAAATATGTATACATTGTGGAATGACTAAATCAAGGTAATTAACATATGCATTACCTCACATGCTTGTCATTTATTTGAGAATACCTCAAATCTACCCTCTTAGCAATTTTTCAAGTATATACATGGTTATTAGCTGTACTACCATGTTTACAATACATTTCTTGATTTTATTCCTCCTGTCTAACTGAAATTTTGTATTCTTTGACCAACAGCTCCCCAATATCTCCACCCTCCTGCCTCTGGTAACCACCATTGTACTCTCTGTTTCTATGAGTTCCACATTTTTAGGTCCATATATAAGTGAGATGATATGGTAATTGTCTTTCTATACCTGGTTTATTTCACTTAGCATAATGTATTACAGCTTTATTCATGTTGTTGCAAATGTCAGAATTTCATTCTTTTTAAAGATTGAATAGTATTCCATTGTGTATATGTACCACATTTTCTTTATCCTTTCATCTATTGGTGAACAGGTAGGTCGATTCCATGCCTCAGCTATTGTGAATACAGCTTCAGTGAACATGGGAGTACAGCTATCTCTCTGACTACTGATTTCATTTCCTTTGGCTATATATCTAGCAGTGGACTTGCTGGATCATATGGTAGTTCTATTTTTAATTTTTAAGGAATGTCTATTTTTTTATAATTGCTATACTGATATACATTCCCCCCAACAGGGTACAAGTGTTCCTTTTTCTCCACATTCTTGCAAGTACATATCTTTTGTCTTTTTGGTAATAGCTATTCATACAGTTGTGAGGTGATATCTCATTATGGTTTGATTTGCATTTCTCTGATGATTACTTATGCTGAGTAATTTTTCATATACCAATTGGTCATTTGTATGTTTTCTTTTGAGAAATGTCTATTCAGGTCTGTTGCTCATTTTTAAATTGGATTGTTTTCTTGTTATTGAGTTGTTTGAATTCTTTATAGATTTTGGAAATTAAGCCCCTTATCAGATGTGTGGTTTGCAAATATTATCTCTCATTCCATGGGTTGTCTCTTCACTCTGTTGCTTCTTTCCTTTGCTGTGCAGAAGCTTTTTACTTTGATGCAATTCCATTTGTCAATTTTTGCTTTTGTTGCCTGTGCTTTTAGGTTATATCCAAAAAAATCATTGCTTAGGCTAATTTCACAAAGCTTTCCCCCATGTTCTCATCTAGTGGTTTTACAGTGTTAGGTCTTACACTTAGGTATTTAATCCATTTGAGTTGATTTTTGTATATAGTATGAGATAAGGGTCTAATTATATTCTTCTTCGTTTGAAAATTCAATTGTTCCCATACAATTACTGAAGATACTGTTCTTTCCCCCTTTGTGTGTTCTTGGCACCTTTGTCAAAAATCAATTGACTGTAAATGAGTGGAGTTATTTCTGGCCTCTTTGTTTGGTCCCATTGGTCTATGTGTTTTTTATGCCAGTAACATGCTGTTTTGGTTAATATATATATATATATTTTTTTGAGACGGAGTCTTGCTCTGTCACCCAGGCCAGAGTGCAGTGGATCTTGGCTCACTGAAACCTCCACCTCCTTGGTTTGAGCAATTCTCCTCAAACCTCCTGAATAGCTGAAACTACAGGCGCATGCCACCATGCCCAGCTAAGTTTTGTATTTTTAGTAGAGATGGGGTTTCACCACATTGGTCGGGCTGGTATCGCTGAACTCAGGTGATCCCCTTGCCTCAGCCTCCCAGAGTGCAGGGATTACAGATGTGAGCCACTGCGCCCAACCAAGATTATTATAACTTTGTATAGATTTTGAAATCAGGTAGTGTGATGCCTTCAGCTTTGCTCTTTTGCTTCTTTCTTTATTCTATTTCTCTGTTGAGAATTTCTATTTCTTTGCTGAGAGTTTTGGTTTTCTCATTTGTTTTAAGTGTGTTTGTGATTGCTTATTGAAACACTTTCATGCTGGCAACTTTAAAATCCTTGTCCAATAATTCCAACATCTATGCCATGTCAGTGTTGGCATCTGTTGATTAACTTTTCTCATTCAAGTTGAGATTTTCCTGGTTCTTGATATGATGAGTAATTTTTGATTGTGTCCTGGACATTTTGGGTATTACATTTTGAGACTTTGGATCTTATTCAAATCTTGTGTTTTAGAAGGTTTTCTCTGATATCAGGCCATAGGAGGAAGGGGTTACTGCCTTATAATTTGCAGGTGAGGTGGAAACCCACTGGGTTTTCCTTGACACCCTGTCAATGGGGGGACTGATTAAGGGGTCCCCATTAATGCCAGGTGGGTATAGTGGTTCAGGCTCCATACTAGGCCACCATTGCCATCACTCTAGCTGGGAGGAGAAGGGGCGCCTCATTACTTCTCTCCACGTGGCCTCCACTGACACAGTGGGGTTGGGCCTCATTACTCTTGGAGGGTCACCTTCCTGTCACCTGGTGGGGGTGGAAGTTCAGGTTCTCCGTGTGGCCTCCTATGAAACCATGGGAGAGGGACCTTGCTACTGCCAAATGAGGATGGAAGTCCTGGCTCCCCATTCAGCCTTCTCTGACACCACCCTGTAGGGATGTTGAGCACCTCACTATAGCCTGGCAAAGGTGGAAGGCTAGGCTCCCCAGCTGATTTTTGCTGACAGGGCTATAAGTGGGGTTGCAGTTTTTTCCATGCTCTTTGGCTGGAGTAGGGCTATTATTGTCTAAAAGTTTCCTGTCTTTCTTGATTTCTTTTTCCTAGTCTTTTGGCTAGATGTTAGGTTGTATTATATATATATAATAATGTGGGTCTTGGTTGTGGACTTATTTGTGTGAAGAAGTGACCACATTCTAATTTTTGTGTTTGTTTTGAAATAGTATTGGGGTAACTGTTGGTTTTCATCTTCATTTTTTCATCAGTAGTATGGTTACATTAAAGCTTTCTGTAGTTTCCAAAAGTAAAGAAGTAAATAAGGGTAATTGGAAGTAGAAGGCACTACCCTAACAGCTTGGAGACAGAACCCAAGAGCCCATGCCTGCTTCTCCACTAATGATGTGAGTGATCTAGGATAAGTCATTTGCTGTTTTTGTGCCTCAGTTTCTATTTCTGTAAATTGGAGAGTTAGATGTTAGACAGTTTGTTAAGTTTGCACTAACTCTGAAAATTTCTATGCTGGAAGAAACTGGGGCAAAGCGTTTTACACTTGGTTTCTCTGTGATTTAGTGTAAAGAACCAGAAAATTAAAGTTGACATTATTTATTGCTACTTACCTTCACTTGGAATGCAAGAAAAGGTTATTACTGTGCTAAAACAATGGAGGGTGACATTTTCCAACAGAGTAGCAGTATAATTACACTAATGAAAATAAGTAAACAGGAGATATCTTGGCCATCTAAGGTCTTGATCATGCAGTGATGGCATGTGAAGGTTAAGAGTTGTTGAATGCGTTGCTCTTTGAATCAAAGTTTAAAAAATTATGCCAAAGATGATGTTTATTTAAATGATTTAATTACAGGGGCAAATGATCAACACAGAGTGCTAAATAGGCATTTCTTATGCTATAATTATTCACAGCAATAATGACCTCACAAAAAGAGTTGCATTTTTTCTTTACTTTTGTATGATGTTCTTTTGAATACTCTCTTTGATATCAATTTAAGTCTCAACTTGTTTATTTGGTCCATATATATATATATAGAATATGTACTCAGTGGTGGAAGAAAATGTTTGTGAAGGGATTTCAGGAGAGCATAATTTGCCTTTTCTCCGTCATCTCTCAGGGTAGAGCCAGGTGAGTAGGGGGAAGAGGAGTTCACCTGTCCACATGGCATTCCCATGTCCTGGCTTGGCCCAGGCACAATTCTGCAAGCCAGTATTCAGTCCCAAGTCAGGAAATGAATTTTAGAATTTTTGAGAGAATGTGTTTTATGATGTCTCTTTTTCTCTTATTTTAAAGATAGCCAGAAAGGAGATAATAAAATCCATGGAATTTAAGGTGAAAAAAGCAGGCTTCCATTGAATTTGTGGTGAGTTAGAATAGTTATTGTTGCAGTTAAAGCTGCCTGTCCTCATTTATAAACAAGTTTTTTTTTCAAAGGAAGGGATTAATTTTTGAGTTAAGGAAAAATATAGCAGGAGTTTTTCCTTCTCAAAATAAGTCAGGGCAGTTGTATCACACCCGGGCAGCTTCGGATTGTTTTCTCCGATACTGTTTTTTGTGGCTGCCCAATCTGGTTGGCGTGTTGCTCATTTCAGTTACAGAAATCTTTAAATGAAACACTCACCTGTTCTTTCCCTGCCTTGTTAACAGGCTGTCATTCAAGACTGAATGGTACAGACTGGATTTATCTTTTTTATTTATTAAAAATTTTGCAGTATAATAAATCTGCTCATTCAAGAGAGTTAAAAACAGCAACTTGATTATTTTCCATTTTGGTCTTTAAAACTAAGATAGGCTTTTATGGCAATTACTGGATTGCAAAGACATGTAAATATGATGGCTAATGCAGTGACGATTTATGTTTTAAGTCATTTTCTTCCTTATAATTATGCATTTGAAAGACAAGATTGCTGGCATCATAGTTGCCAATATGTTTTAGAAGGAAAGACACAACCAAATAAGTGCTCCAAAGTGTTTTAAAATGTTTTAGGTGCCTTTTAGCTTTATTAGTACAAGTAACTGCATAATATTTATATTTTACTATTCCTTCTCATAGAAAAGTAGAGAGTAGTATGTGAATAGGAAGTTATTTTGTTAAGAAGAATTCCAGGTGAATCACAGCATCCATTTCTTATATTGTGATAGGGTCCTTCCTTCTTTGGACAACCCCTACCAAAGGCTGATTCGTAAGTGCATGGCTGTTGTCTTCTCATTGGCATTAGCCTATCTGCAGTGACATGTATGGCTTACAGCATCTCTGTTAAATGTCATTACAAGTGTTTCCTTCTGTGCACAAAAAAACTGAAGCAAGAATAAAGGTGATGGAGCTAATAAAGATTTGGGATTAATGATTTTTCAAGAAGTCACGGGTTAGTCTAACTGAAGTTAATAGTGTATATGGAAATCAATGTTCTGAGACTTCTGGCAAGGGTATTCAAGCTATCTTTGAGTTCAGAGGATTTGATGTTTTTTTTTCTTTTTTCATGATTAACTTGATAGTGAAGGAAGTACCTAGGATGTCAAATATGTTTTGGAATCTTTGTTTATTAACAAAGATGTTTAGCATTTTCTGTTTATTGTTTCCTGAAATGGCCTCCCATTATATCTATGTGCAATAAATTATGAAAGAGTGGTATGCTGTATTGACTATCCAATTTGGAAGGCACAGAAACACAGAGGACATTCATGTGAGAACAGAAAAAAATTTCAGACAGGACAGTGAAAAAAAAAATGTGTTGGGAGGTATAAGAAGGCAAGTGACTGTAGGAGAGATTAGGGCCCTTAACCATGTGAATCCAGACCTTGCCAATCCTTTGGTGAGTCATTTATCTCAGGAGGGGAGGACACTCAGCCATCAGCATCTATCATGGGGCTGGTGGTTTCCTAGAAAGCAGAACTGAACCAATCCCAAAGCAACCAGAAGTCTTTGGGGGTGAAGAGCAGGAAAAAATGGTGTGATTGGAAAAGGTTAGGGGTTGATCTTGGAGCCAAGCACAGCATGTACCCTATGAACCTTACGTGGAGGGAGGAATAAAAGTGTGGGCATTTGCAGGTGAGTTGAATGAACTTGTGGGCTACATTGTTTCATTATTTATGGACCTTTCTATATGATTTATTCTCTTACTGTTTGATGTGTATACTTTATGATACTTTCTATTACTTAGACATCTCAGGTGAACAATATGCAAGAGACTTTGTCCAGCATTTCTGATATGACTATGGATACTAGGTATGACCTGGAAATCTTCTAGGAATTTCTTGGAGAGGATTCAGGAAATATTGTATAGATCATGTATATATGTATTCATTATATTTCTAAATTACATTCTATTTTCTTTCAAACACTTCACCCCAAACATGGCAAGTGGCAAAATTATCATTGGATTTCCTTTCTTTTAGGAAAATAGTTAAATGTGTAAATGAAATACCACAAACTTATCTTTGGAAAGGTTTGCAAATACTGTACATTCTTTTGCTGACAACTATGGAAAAGTGTTAGAAATAACTATACTGTATTAATATAAAGGGAAAAAGGAAGATCAAAACATGCCAGGATGATTCCATTGAATAAAGAAAACCCTTGTTTAAAATTGAACTATAACAGGAATCCTGTTTGTTCCATGAGAATGATTTGAGCCATTTTGCCACTATCAGATTTGGAAAGTGGAATTTGCCAGAGGATGGGATGGCAGAGTATCTGTCCCTTTCCTTTCCATCCTGAGGATTGTCTTTCAATCTCTTCATAAGCTATTTTTACTTCTTTGGGGATGGAGTAAAGAGAAAGTAATGAAAGTGAAACACAAAATGGTCAGCTTAACTAAAGGCTTTTTTTTTTTTTAAAAAAAAAGACAACAACAACAACAACAATGGCAACAACATAGGTTTTTTTTTTGTTGTTGTTGAGACGGAGTCTCGCTCTGTAGCCCAGGCTGGAGTGCAGTGGCGCGATCTCGGCTCACTGCAAGCTCCGCCTCCCGGGTTCCTGCCATTCTCCTGCCTCAGCCTCCCGAGTAGCTGGGACTACAGGCGCCTGCCACCTCGCCTGGCTAGTTTTTTGTATTTTTTAGTAGAGACGGGGTTTCACCGTGTAGACCAGGATGGTCTCGATCTCCTGACCTCGTGATCCACCCGTCTCGGCCTCCCAAAGTGCTGGGATTACAGGCTTGAGCCACCGCGCCCGGCCACAACGTAGGTTTTTAATGTATCTAAATTTTCTTTTGTCTCAAGTAGTAGATAAGGAAGTGTAACGGTACACAGTTGGGCTCTAGCTATGAGACTATTTCCCCAGTTATATATAAAAATAAATTTCAGCAAATTACATTTATGTTTCTGTCTTCCCAAGGTGAAATAGAAAGACAACACTAAACATCAGGTATTCTAAATATTTTGCCATTGTTATCAATCACTAGCTCATGTTGTGGGGCTTGTTGTCATCGTGTATGTGTTGTTATATTCTGTAGGATGAAGTTTTATTATTTGAATTTGAATGACTTGACCAAAATATCTGATCTGTATAATTATATTCATTCCCAAATAGTTTGATGTAAATGGTAAATATATATGAATAAAAGGCCTTGACAGATTTTATTAAGTTCCAGCTCTGCACATGTTCAGGAAATTATTTATGCTTGCCTATCCCCAAACACCCACTCTTCTTTTTAGGAACAGTACCTGGTAACTAACAGATATTAACAGAGGCAATGGACAGAGTGGTAGTGTTCGTTCTTTTAAAAAACGGAGTGCATTTTTAAGCATTTATTTTCTTAAGCCAAGGCCTGAAACAAAAATTAAAAATCTACTGCTTCAGGGACCAGGGAGATAATGTATTAATTCTAATCTTTTACAGTAATAAAATTCACTAAATATTTCACTTTTAATGCTGCTGATGATAAGCAGCAGCTGATTCTGATCTCAGCAGAGGATGAACCACAGTCCGGGCCAAACTGCGATGGAAGGAGGACAGTGGCTGCTTGTTTTCACAATTGGTACCACAAAGGAACGTGGGCTTCATGTTGCCAGATCTCCCAGCTTTTCAAGAGGGGTCATAAATTTGGGTTTTTATATAAAATATTTCACACTTGACACACTGGCAGTATAAAATGGATTTCAAAATCTTTTTGAACATTGCATGAGTCAGCGCTTAAGAGGGCAATCAAAACATATCTTCAGCTCAGATTTGCCCCATATCTGGCAGGCTCTGGTCTATATGCCAATTATGCTCAAAGCTATTTCTCCTGTCTTAAGCTTCAGTATCATATATAAATCTGCCGGGTAGACATTTTCCTGCATATCCCTTTAATATGTTCAAAACAGCACGCATGGGCTCCCCTGCTCTTGACCAAGCCTGCTCTATGATCAGACTTCCTTCCCTTGGCCCAGTGCTCTGTTCAGTCAATGACACAACTATGGCCCATATGGATACTACTATCTTGCTCACCTCTCCTTCAGTCAGCCACTAGATCCTCCCAGGTTCTCCTAAATATTCCTCTGTTCAATCTCAATTTTTGCTTATCATCTGTTTCTGTGGTTGCAGCCTCCTAATGGTCTCCTGGTTGCCAGAATGGTCTGTTGAAAATGCAGATATAATTTGGCTCCTCTTTTGCTCCAATGTATCCTAAGGGCTGAACCACAGGAAGAAGTTAAGCCTTGCCTCCTCAGGGTGACAGAGTCCATCTATCTTTCCTTGTGCCCACCCCTCCAGTCTCCTATTATGCCATCTTCCATCTTTGATTCTGTTGATAGGAAATGCCTGGTTTTCTGAACTACATGTACACTTTGCTGACCTTGTGCCTTTGCTCATGCTGTTTCCTCTTTGTAGCGTTCTCTTTTCCTCTTCTTTGTGTGACTTACTCTCATCTGTTCTGCAAAACTCCACTTAGGCAACATGTCCTCCCACTCTCGGCATGCATTTCTCACACCAGTTAACATATTATGTTAAAATGACCTGTTCATCCATTAAGCTGCAATGTTCCAAACTGCAGGATCCACACATAATTATCCTTTATTTCTCAGTTCCTAGCAGAGTTCCCAGTCAAAAGAAGGCAAGCAAAACCTGTTTGTTAAATTAAAATGAACTGTGTGGTCCCAGAATCCTCTCAGAGGGCAGCAGAGTGTATCAATATGCAGAGTGAGGTGCAGGTGGAAATTCAACTGTTAAGACAGTGTAGGTATTTTGCTGCCCACTCTCTTTCCTCCCAACCCACCCTGCCCCCTACCACACAAGTCTATTGTAAAAAAAACTAGGCAATTAGTTGGTTGGCTGAGAAAACATTATCAGCTTTGGTTTAAAAAGTCCCTCCCTAGCTGACTTGATGCTTTTCCCCAAAGACTTCAGGGAAGATGTATGTAGGATTAAATATTACCCAGTTAAGTATTTAGTTCATTGTGAGCTGCCACATGCGACTTTCAGTAGAATCCAGAAGCAGCAGTTTTTAATTTTTAGCATTTTCCTTGGGGCAACCTGACAGGGACCCTTGATGCCATTACTGTGGGACTCTCCAAGATATCTGTTAATCCAGTTGTCCTCATTCACTCCCTGTTGTTTGGACAGCAATCTACAGGTGCCCTGAAAGTGCCTCCAGAAAACCCTCAAGCACAGGGATGGCAAGTAGGTTTCACCTCACATGCCATTTTTAATTGAATGGTGGTGGCTCCAGAGGAACAAAGTCAGCTCACATCCCTGCTCACAAGGAGTCTGTAGTCTAGCTTCAGAGGCAAACAAACAGAGAAGTTAAGCGCCTTGACACAGCAGGGAGGAAGGCAGGCACACAGGGCAAAATTTTAGAGCAACTACTCAAAGTGGTCTCAGGCAATAAGGAACATGCACCAGAAAGCAAATCAATGCACTGCTTCCTCCTCTAGAAAATCTTGCCACAAAAAGTGTCAATGGGCTTAAGCAATGTGGGTAGCCAGATTACATTGAGGCACAAACCTTGTTACTCCAGGCATATGGGTAATCAGCAGTTTGTGATAGGCTGTCTTAAGGGCATTGTTCTAAAAAACCCCAGAAGGTAAACAAGGGGACAAAACCATATTTGGTTAGAAATAAAGCTGTGGTAATGAATTGTAAGTGTCAACTAATATATTAGGGAATGCCCAGATAGCTGGTACAACATTATATCTGTGTGTGTCTTTGAGGGTGTTTCTGGGAGAGATTCATATTTAGAGCAACTAGTCATCTATTTGAATGGGTAGACTGAGATCATAATCAAGTGAGTTAAGAAGTTCATGGGACTTGTTGGCTTCCATAATCACTGTATTTGAATGAGTAGATCGCCCTCCTCAATGCAGCATCATCGAATGTATTGAGGGGCTGGATAGTGCAAAAAGTGCAGAAAAGGGCAAATTCCCCCCGTCCTCAGATCTTTGGTCTCAAACAGAATTATTTCACTAGTTTTCTTGGTTTTCCAGCTTGCAGATGGTAGACCATGGGACTTCTTGGCTTCCATAATCAAGTGAACCAGTTCCTGAAGTAAATCTCTTCTTATATATCTGTATATACCCTTCTGGTTCTGTTTCTCTGAAGAACCCTGAATAATACAACAGTCTTTGCCATCCAATAGACTTGGGTTTGTAACCTTGAGAAAGTAACCTCAGAGCCTCAGTTTTCTATTGCGTAAATCAGGCAATAGTGCAAGCTTCATAAGTTCATTGTGAGAATTACATGAGAAAGTGTTCATGGATGTCTAAGCCTACTGGCCAAGAACACTTATCCAATGTGTGTGTGTTTCCTCTATGAAGTCATTGATATTATTATGCCTAACTCTCCCTAGGAATTTGGGGGCAGCTTCGTGGAGGAGGTATCACAAGGTGACACCAAGTCCAAACACTGCCAACTGAAATGGACCCAAAAGAGTGCAGCTTGCCAGGCACAGGCACACATATTTCTTTTAGACCCTCAGCCCACATCTATTTTTCATCTGGCCTGACCCTGCTTAGCTCCTGAGATCAGAGATTGGGTGCATTCAGCCTGCATCTATTTGCTATGACTGGGGTAAAAATGACTTCAAACTTAGAATTCTTCAGGCACAGAGGCATGTCAGTTCTTTAATAAGATTTTCTGTAATTAATATTCATTGTTAGATTCTGGGCTATAAAAAAATCAGCTTAAGCCCTATAAAAAGATATTTATTCTAGCAACAGAAATGTTAGTCCTATTTGCAAGTGCAATAATTTCCTTCAACAAAATACTTTTGCCTTATTTCTAAAGTAGTTTGTAATCCATAATTTAATAAAGTAAATATAAGATGTAAAATAATTCTACCTACCCTTAATATGTTTGATGTGAAAATATTAACAGTAACCCAAGCAGGCTCAAAAGTACTTAGTTATTGTTAATTGTCCCTTGTATATATTAATTGAAGCAAACTTTTGGTCATATTTGCTTATAGAATTGGGAGGGGAGAGGATGAAGAAAAGAAAAAAGGCAATGACATTTACTGAGTGCCCACTATTTGCCAGAAAATTCATATACCATCTTCATCTTCATTACCACCCTGGGAGATCGGTAGAGCATTCTGTTTTAAAAATGAAGGAACTCAAGAGCAATGGGTTTACATGACAGGGGCCCACTCCCACTTAATAAGTGGGATATCCAGATGGCAGGGCCTTTGTTTAAACAGAGCGTGTCCATGTTACAATGCCTCAATAAAAAAACAAATGGGCTTTCAGAATGTTATACCAAATTCAGTCAAGGGACATTGGTGTAAGTACAGCATCAAACCAGGCACTGCAAGAGTTAAAGAGATGTGTGAAACCGGCTTCAGGGGTTCAGTAAGGAAGACCCATACACAGGTTTCAGGTGCTAGTTAATGGTCCAGGAACTAATTACCTAGTATATCCATTAATGTTTGTTTACATATCTGTTTGTAGATACAATCATTACCTAGAGCAATTATTTTGCTGTCATTATTGGTAAACTAGACATACACTTAAATCTTCAAATTTCATTGCCATAAACATCTTCTGTAATACTGTGAGCATAACCATGTTATAGCACATATCTGTCCCCCTAAGTGGACTGTGATTTCCTTGAGGAAGGGTCATGCTTTATTCATCTGTAGTGTCTGGAAACTATATGGTCTGATATCTGAGAGGTATTGAATACATATTTGTTGAATGATTTGAAGTATTGGAACAAAATATTTAAAAATATAAATAATTATTGTTAATATATGTCTACATCAGATTTTAATTTAAGAATCTGTTCATTGTATTTACTTCCTTACATATATGTATTTATTATCAACAATCCATAATCATTATTCAGATTCCTTGACAATTGAATACTATTTTTCTCTGTCTCTACATTTAGTAGGTTTTGGCAAGTATACAACAGTGATTATTATAAATGTATTTCTTTTATTTCTCTGTTTTGAATTCTATTTCTCTAATTTGAATTCATCATGATTTTCATCTTTGTTTCTAAGAGGCAACCAGAGATTACTTCTAGAGTTAAAAAGAGAGCCCTTCTTTGAATGTGTTTGAGTATTTCTGATACTCAACCACTTTGATTCATGTGTTTAAATAAAGTTGCAGAGTATGCATTCTATTTTTCATGTACTGTGTTAAGTTTTATGCAATGGGTTTTAGATACAATCCTATTTTTTAAAAATGAGGAAGCACTGTTACGGTTTGAGTGTATCATCCAAAGTGCATGTGTTGGAAACAATCTCCAATGCAAGTGTTGGGAGGTGGGACTTAATAAGAGGTTATTAGACCACCTCTTATTAGAGGATTAATGCTGTTATTCCAGAAGTGGGTTAGTTACCTTGGGAGTGAGTCCGTGCTAAAGTGACTTTTTTGGCCCCCTTCCCCACTCTCTGTCACACATTCGTCCCCTTTGACAAAGAATAACTTGAGACCAGTTGTTCATTTCTTTCTGCTTATTCTCTCATGGTGTATTGTAGTAAGAAGGCTCTCACAAGATGCTGGCACCTTGATATTGAACTTCCCAGCTTCCAGGACTGACTGTGAGGAATAAATTCGTTTTCTTTTAAAGTTATCCTGTGTGTGTTTTTCTGTAATAGCAACACAAAGCAGACTATGACAGAAAATTGAGTACCAAGAAATGGGGCTGTTGCTATTATAAATACCTGAAAATGTGGAAGCGGCTTTGGGACTGGTAGTAAATAGAGACTGGAAGAATTCAGAGGAGCTGAAAAAAGCCTAGAATGCTGTGAACAGAGCACTAAGATTAATTCTGGTGAAGGCTCAGAAGATAAGAGCTATGGGGAAAGCCTGTCTTAGTGATGATTTAAGTGGTTGTAGTCAGAACCTTTGTAGAAATATGGACCGTAAAGGCCATTATGATGAGGTCTTAGATTGAAATGTGGAACAAGAAGGCATTGGAAACTGGAGGAAAGGTCATCCTTGAACAAAGCAGCAAAGAACTTGGCTGACTTGTGTTCATGTCTGAGGACTTTATGGAAGGCAGAACTTAAGAGCAATGAACTAGGATGTCTGGTGGCAGAACACTTCAAAGCAAAATATTGACAGAACTATGTGGCTACTTTTAAATGCTTATAGTAAGACGTGAGAAGAGAGACACAATTTAAAGACAGAATTTATAGTTAAAATGGAAACAATGGAAAGATTTGGAAAACTTTCAGTCTGACTTTATGAGGAATAAAAAAGTGTGACTCCAACTCAGAAGAGCTGCTGGGTGGATTGAACCCAGCAAAGCCATAGGAGCAGGGCTGTCTGATTCTTTGGGAGTCTAGCCCCTACACCAGTGTGCCCAGGATGTGGAGCATTGAGTCCAAAGAGGTTATTCTGGAGCTTTCAGACTTAATGTTGTTCTTCCAGTTGGGTTTTGGACTTACTTGGGATGAGTTATTTATTTCTTCCTGCTTATCCCTCCATTTTAGAATGATAATATTTGTTCTAAACCTGTTCTATCATTGTTTTTTGGAAGTATGTAATTTGCTAACTTCATAGGCTCACAGCTAGAGAGAGAGAGTTGCCTCAGGGTGAACTGTGCCTTGAGTCTCACCCATATCTGATTTAGATGGCACTCTGGACTTTGAATTTTTGAATCGATGCTGGAGTGAGTTAAGACTTTTGGGACTCTTGGGATATTATGAGGGTATTTTGCATTGTTAGAATGACATAAATTTGGGGAGCTGGGGTGGAATTCTATGGTTTGAATGTGTCTGCCAAAGTTCATGCGTTGGAAATTTAATTCTCAATGCAACAGTATTGGGGAGTGAGACCCAGTAAGACTTCTTATTAGAGAATTAATGCCGCAGACGGATGGGCTCATCGTTGTAGGAGTGGGTTCCTAATAAAAGGATGGGTTTGCCCCTCTTCCCAGCCCTCTCTTGCATTCTTTTTCCCTTCTGCCTTCTGCCGTGGGATGACATAGAAAGATCATCTCACAAGATGCTGGTACCTTAATATTGAGCTTCCCATCATCCACAATTGTGTGCAATAAATTTATTTATCTTTTAAATTACACAGTCTGTGTTGTTCTGTTATAGCAACACAAAACAGAGTAAAATAAGAATATTACCTATAAATAAAGCTAGCATAGCATTACCTGAATAATTCTCATTTAATTGAATCTGATCTTGCTCTTGTGAAAGGAAAACTGAGACTTAGACTTCTTTCTAGTCCTCCTGCAGTTTCTTTGACTTTTTTATTTCTTAATAACATTAGCAGCACAAAAATATATAGCTGTGCTTTGTAGGTTGATATTTTTAATATGTTGAAGATATAAACTCTTATTTCTTTGTAATATTGGTATTTTCATATATTGTACTATTTTTGTAGCCAATATTTATTGAATCATGATTATATGCCAGGTGCTAAGCTAGGTACATGATTTGCTCATCATGACAACATTAACCCAGGGACGTAAGTACTATCATTTTCAGTACTATACTGATAAAGAAACTGAAGGCGAGGGAGATTATATTGTTTGCCTAAGTTACATAGCTAGGAAGAGGCAGATCAAGGACTAAATTTCTGTGTGCTTGAATCCAATGCCCTAATCTCCATGTTGTACTGTGTGCTGCAAATATTTGCTTGCTATGTATATACTTGGGAGAATTCTTATATCTTCACACAAAATTACAACGACAAGTAGAGTTATTATATTTAGCATAAAAGTAAGCATATGAGATTGTTCTGATTATTTGATTCAATTTGTACTTTTTTTTTTTTTTACATTTGTATAGGTCCCTTTGCTCTGGAAAAATGGTGTCTTGGAAGGCACTGAGCAAACAACCTGGTTGTGGTATCAGATAAGACGCTTTTAACTGCAAATAAATTTATTATAACAAAATAGGCTCAAATAATTTATTATTTATTATCTCACATAAGCAGAAGCCCTGAGGTAAAGTGGTTCCAAGATCAAATAACTGAACAGGTCAATGTCTTCAAGAATCCAGATTTTTCCATCTTTCTGCCATCCTCAGTGTATTGGTACTTACCCTCCGACTTGATCCTCATTGCTTTAAGATGGCTGCAGCATCTCCTAGCATCACTACAAACCCAAAGGCAGAAAGAGGAATCATTTTCTGGAATATATCCAGCTACGGAAGTAAGGAAAAATGTCCCCAGAACTCCCCTGTGCATTGCCCCTTAATGTTGCTTTTGCCCTAATTGTATCAGATGACTATCTAAAACTCAATCACTAGGAAGGGGAATGGAATGATCACAACCAATTATGATTAGACTAGCTCAGCTTTATCTCCTCACCACCTGTTAGGATCACCTCCCAAGCCTGCAAAGGAGTCCAAGCTCTCCTAAGATACGTTGTCATCAGAAAGTGAAAAAAATTAAGGTTCTTCACAAAAACGAGAGAGAGAGAGAGAGTGTGTATGTGTGTGTGTGTGTGTTTGTGTGTGTGAGAGAGAGTATTGGGGGTAGGGGTGTGTATGTCTCTTGGGTTAAAAGTAATGCATAAAATTATTTTTCTGAGCAGAGTAAATCCAAGGGAAGATTGTCACATATACCCAAGTTTATGAACGAATAGTTTGGGACAATCATTTTAACATGGTGGTAGGAATCTAAATCACTATAAGTGGCAATCTGGCAAAATGAGAATTGAAATAAGGATGATCAAAGACTATTATCAGAAGTTGACAGTGCCTGACACCTTTCAAACAAATTCCTTTATTTTCAGTTTCATTCCTGGCAAGTAGATTGTCATTGGAGTCTATATGGATGTCTTGGGGACACATGTACCTGCAGGTCATGTGGGAAAATGATGAGTAGGTCTTTGTCATTCTCTTCTCCATGCATGAAATCAGTGAATATGGAGCTAGTAGTGGTTTACCTAGTTTAACTTACTATCTAGTATGTTTCAGGATTTTCGTAAGTTTTATCCTTTGTTAACACCAATATTGAAAAGTTGATATGATAGAAAAACTCAAGAAAAATCTTTTAAGCAGTGTTGATGTAGGTTTAGAAAGATATTTTTCATCCCATGGCTATCGATTATTAAACTCTGTAGATAATACTATCTTGCATGCAAAAAAGATATTTTTCATCCCGTGGCTATCGATCATTAAATTCTATAGATAATACTATCTTGCATGCAAAAAGGGACATTGAAAAGGAAAAAAGGTAGCTTTTGCTTCAAAAAACTTATTACTGCCAGTGATAATCAATTACTTTTACAAACAAACTTATGGAATTAATACAGGATTAAGTCCTTAAGTTCTTTCACCCTGGTCACTGTAGGGTACTCTGAGAGAATTTTAAACGTGCTTCTGATTTAAATTATATATTAATTGGTTCAGGCACCACATTGAAAGGCCTAGTACTAATGGTAAAGCCAGGTAAGCAGTCTGATTAATGAAGGGAGCGGGGAAGACTTTGCTATGGGAGCTGAAGCACTTTGTCTACGAGCACTAATCATCATAATTTATTATGGGAAACTTCTTCCATAGCCTTGAGTCATAGTTGTAATTCCTCTGTCTAGAATGTATTGACTCACTTGTTTAAAAATACTTTCCAGGGAAAAATGTTTATTTAAAAATTGAAATAAGAAAATATGCTTCTCTTATTATGAAAATGGAACCCAGAATTGAAAAGTTAGATGGGTTGCTTAGAGATATGTGTACACTTATTTGGAAATTTGGTTCCAATTAGAACAATAGATGCTGTATAGGGTAACCATTTTATATAATATTAACATGTTGGAAAATATTTCATTATTAATATTTCATTATTAAAATATTTCATTATTAACTGCACTAAGTCCTTGTTGTTTTTATATTGTGAATGAGATTGTGAAGAGAATGGAGAAACCCAAGGATGATGAAAAGGTGCTCACAGAAGACAGAGCTGGAAGGAAATTATGTACATTGACATTGTTATTGACTTGATTGCATAAATGAATACAGTTTGCAATGTAAACACTCTCACTATATCTTTGTTTCCCCAACGTTGCTTGTTAGTTTTTCTATCACTTGTGACTTAGAGACTTACTTCGGCTGTGTCTGTAACATAATATTTTTCTAGTCATGTTTATAACACAATTTTTCCATTTATTTAATGTTTTGGCTCAAATGAAGGAGTTGGTCTAGAAAGATGTAGTTTGACTGGTTTCACCTTTGCAGTTGTGTCTTTGGATTCTCCTGCACGTCTCTTAAATTGTCTCTCTTCAATTTGTTTCATTCTTTTGTTTTGGCTATGATAATGTCTGTTGAAGTCTTGAACCTTTCCATTCTATTTTCTTGACTCCAAGTAGAATTGGATCCCCCAGAGCTGTGCCTTCCCTGGAGACAGAACACTTTCAGCTGGCACTGCTAAGTTGAATATAATTGCCACTCTCCATCGTTCATTTATAGCAAGGTGTAAATAAATGTTTTCTAGGCAGAAGTTACAAGAGTTTCCAATAAGAACCGAACTGTCTTTTTTGGGGAAATTGCATTTCAGTGGAAGCTTATAGCTTAAAGGCATTCATTAGAGGTAAAGCAAGAAAGAGATGGCTGAGATGCTTTGAGTTAGCAATAACCAATAACATTTCTGTTATGTGGTAGAGATGGACGGGTAACAGTGAGGGACACGGATGAAAGGGAAGTGAGAGCCAAACACCTTAAAAGGATGTCCAGACCACGTTAGTAAGAGGTGTGACTAATATTGTATTTGAAAAAATTTTTTTGCATCGCTGTGATGTTTGTCTGTCAGCAGAAGATCAAGAGCATCCAAAATGACATCTGGGTTTTATTTTTTTTTTAATTAAATGTGTATTTGAGGAACATTTACAATATGTATAGTGCCCTTCTTATAGCGGTCCTCCTAGAAGAAGAATGCCTGAAGATATTCTTGAATAATGAGTAGAGATTAAATAGCCAGAGAAGAAGAGGAAAGGTGTTCTCACCAAGGCATGGAGGTGAGAAAAAGAATTCAGGTAGTTCTGTAAAGCGGGAAGGTGGAATGCCCTGAATCGTTCCTGTACCTCATCATGCTGGATTTGACATACCTTGCCAATGTCACTTGAAACAAGAGGTATCATTTTATGGGGAGTTAAATGATGGTAACAGCAATATTATAGGTTAGAATAGTTGTACCTCAGTGAATTCGTTCAATGTGGCAGATGCCATTTAACTGTTTTACATATATCAATTTGGTTTTATGAATCACCTTAACAACTTTTTAGGTAGACAGTATTGTGATCCTTATTTATATATGATGAAACTGCCACAAAAATAGCTAAGAACCTTGTCTAAGAAAGACCATGTTGATAGTGTTCTTCATTTATTCATTTAGCTTACATATTTAAAGCTTTGTAATGCTGCTGAATTATACATAGACCCTCATGGAACTTACAGACAAGCATTGGAAGTAAAGATCATAGGAAAGTAAAGAAATATATATGTGTATTTACAATTTGTGATGAGTGCAAAAGTAAAGAGAACTGATTTGCGAGAAGAGAGACTGGAAGCAGGGAAACCTATTACAAGACTAGCAGAAGTGCAGGTGACAGACAAATAGTCACAATTTAGACTAGAGTTCGAGCTAGTGGAGAGCCACTGGGAAGCAGGGACAGCTTGATAAAGGCTTTAGAAATAAAATTTGCTAATGTCATCAGCAGGTTCTTCTGTAGTCCTCTGGAATCCTGGGGGAGGGGAAGATGGAAAGGGAAAAGAAGACAGAGTCCTGTTTGGTTCATGTTTTTATACAGCTGTATCAACTGTGGCATAGGAGCAAGGTTTTATCTCTAGCCCAGCTCATGGATTACATTTTTATCAAGGTTTAACCACATCTTCTATATTATTAATAATATTAAAAGGCCAGGCACGGTGCCTCAGGCCTGTAATCCTAGCACTTTGGGAGGCCAAGGTGGGCGGATTGCCTGAGTCCAGGAGTTTGAGACCAGACCGGGCAACATGGTGAAACCCTGTCTCTACTAAAATACAAAAAATTAGCTGGGTGTGGTGGCGCGTGCCTGTAATCCCAGCTACTCAGGAGGCTGAGGTAGGAGAATTGCTTGAACCCAGGAGGTAGAGGTTGCAGTGAGCCGAGATTGCACCACTGCACTCCAGCCTGGGCAACAAAGCGAGACTCTATCTCCGTAAAAAAAAAAAAAAAAAATAATAATAATAATATTAAAAATACCATCCAAGTTTTATTGCACTGCATGCTGCTGCTCTTTTTCAGTTTGTTTCATATTTTCTTCCCATGATTAGAATAACCTATATCTGTAATAAGTAGTCAAGTCTTTATCATAAAGACAGTGGAGGACATCTGTGTTCAAAGTTCATCCTTCTCTTGTCAGCTCTCAGTATCTTCTGCTACAGAATTTCTAAGACTTATCCATGTTTTACTCAATATTCTGATTGCAATTTTAGTTCTCACCTATGTCCTCCATGAATAAATTAATCTTATAAATCCTACCTTCAGCTGGTAAAAACGGGACACCAATGTGGTCCAAGACAAAAGAGAGCCCCACTTAGCTCTATGTTTAATAAATACAGAAAGCCAAAAAGATATAAAGCTATAAAAGGGTATTCTCCTGGAGAATAAAAGGAAAGAAATGCAGTATGTCCTTGATTGTAAATAGTGCATGTCCTCCCCTGCAATTTAATGTTGCTGAGATGAACATGGGTCTTACATTTGATAGCATCATAGAATTAAAGAAAGACATTAGCCCCAACAGCTCTAACTCCAGACTCGTACACTGAAAGGATGAATCCAAAACAAGAGCTCCTCTGTTTACATTGAAAGACCCCATCATCAGAACTGATAGCATGGTAACTGAGTGTGGAGTGTATTTGTGTGTGTGTGTGTGTGTGTGAGAGAGAGAGACAGAGGGTGGAGGGAGGGAGGGAGAGAGGTAGAGAGAGAGAGAGAGAGAGAGAGAGAGAGAGAGAAAGGGAATCGTATGGAGGATGACTCACACTTCTGGCCCTAACTGTGCTGCTGGTGGCAAGTTCAATGAGATGAGCTCCTTTGGAGGGGAATTAGGTTTGTAGGTCAAATGGTCATTTCAGTTTTAGACCATGTAGGGTGAGCTTTCTGTAGAACACCAGGAGGCAGTTGGATGTGTAAGTCTGAAGCTCATGAGAGGGGCCAGCACAGAGCTGGATTTGGGTATTGGCAACGTGTTAGGGAGCAGTTAAAGCTGCAGCTGCATTTGCACCCGGTGCGTGAGGAGTGCTGAGGGCACATGTGATGAAGAGTGATAAGGGCACACATGATGATGGGTGATTTTCCTTTGTGATCATCCCCTTCAGAGGATGTAAATGCAGAGGCTGTCCTTGGGGGATGTGAAGGAGTGGGAGTAGAGTGGCATATGCCATACTAACTTAGGGTTGAATTTATAGTTTGGATTATCCGTTTTAACCCTAAGCATTTGATTTTGTTTGTCAGACAGTTTTAAAATCCCCGCTTTGCAGACCCCAATGCCTCTGTAGTACTTAACACAGTACGTGGCTCATAGAAGGTGCTTAGTAACTAGTTGTTGGAAAAATGTTAAGGAAGACACTGCACCATGAAAATTAAATGGTGCAATTTTTATGTTGATGTTAAAACATCATCACAAAGCAGTGCATAGTCAATGAATTAAAAATAAACACAATTCCTAGCAGCCTTAGTCGGTTAGCCAATATGGGTCCTATTCTTTAATCTGACTTGTGGTGTAGTAAGTAGCAGGCTATCTATATATCAGCATGCAACCAGAGTGTCAAAACATGTTAAATATGAAGTAGGTCTTAAGAATTCAGTTTGAGTACAATTTAGAAACTTTTTGGGAAGAATTTCTTCACTTGTAATATTTTTCAAAAGTCAAACAAAGTATTACTGTGATTTTTGGCACCAGCTGTTAATTTTACATGCTGATGCCTTTTTAGATTCACTGTCTTCCAAGGTATCACAGGGTTTCAACAATGGATGAAAAGTTGCCAGAGCACTATCCCTGTATCATGACTACCATCTTAGCCTCAAACTGAAATCTAAACCAGTATCCTGTCCAAACGGCTCTTTGCAAGGATACTGGTAATCAGAAGAGTTCCTCTTTTGGCCTCTGCTTTGGTTGGTAATACTTTCTCTGGGGAAGAGAAATAGCTCCTAGTATAATCTACTAAGGCCCACAATTTCTTGAGTATTTCAGGCTGTCCTTTCCAAAGTATAAGGTCAGGGAATAAATCTCCACCACAGAATGTCATGAACGACATCAGCCAGAGCCTTTGTGAAAAAGAACTGGCATTCCGCAGATACACAAAGGCAGACATAAAACCTAGACAAAGACATATATAAAAATCATGTCAGGAAGCAAAACTCAAAATACTCAAGAAATAAAAGCATTTGCTTTGCAGTGACCTTAATGGTAACCTTTTTGCTTTACTAGTAGATATTACCAGCATAAATTAAAATCTCCTTGCTAAAACAGCATATTTAGAATCTTCAAGGCAGGCAGTCATTCGGAAACTTTGGGTGTGTATGGTTTTATCCCCTCAATTCCTTGCTAAGAGACCTTTGGGGTTCATGTACTTTCAGTTGTAGTGAACTTTTCCCAATCTACAAGTTCTGGACTAATTTCTTGATTGGGAATTTGCATGTTATCTGCATTAGAAACAGGTTAACTAGTGAATCCTGACCTTGACTTAGTGTGCCCGAATAACTCTGGTTTCACATAGTTCTTCTAACTTTTTGATAAGTGAAAACAAATGAGGAAAGCTTGCAACACAACTTGCAAGCTTTTGAATGGCCATATATTTCGAAACTTGCTAAGGCTGGAATAAAGAAGACAGAAAGCTAAATCAGCCAAGCTCTGTATGACACTTATGAAGAAAGACTACTTGTTCCAGAAATAAAGCTAAATTTACTTATGCCAGAAAAGCCTGCCTCAGGAGTGGAGTCATAAGGGCAAAACTATTTCAGAATAGGGATGGACTGTTTCTAGTATAAAAGTAACTTTCTGACGGCCTTCCTTTAAGACTTAGTTCCTCTTACAATCTTACTCAGAATAAGGTTCCAGTTTATGGTGAGGAAAACTGTTGCTTGAATGGCTAAACTCAGAGTTAAACTCTCCCAAGAATTTAGCCGGTTTGTGTGTGTGCTTTAATAAAGTGAGAATAATTCCTTAAATCATTGACTAGGTTAGATTTTGTTTTCATCTATAATAGTTAACTTCATACATAATAGGTTTGTCTGACCGATGATTTTCATTTAATTTTGATGTTTGTTAACATATATGCCTGATTGGGTATCGAAATGTTAAGAGTCAGTTCATTCATAAAGAGAATAGTATCCTTAAGTTTAGGCAGCTTCATAACAGATGAAAATAGAATCTGTTGAAATTATATTATCTCTATATAGTATGAGAAAAATAAGCTACTCTTTTAATTATGTAGCTTCCTGGATGGAGCTCTGGGATATAAAATACATGGAGCCTAAGAGAACACACAGCAGCTGGAGTCAGTATTGTCAAATGAATGTACAAATGAACAACAATAAAACCACATAATGAAAAGTTTTCCCCTCATTTAATTCTAATATGCTATAACACAAGTATGTTATTGGGAGTCTTTTCACATGTAATTAAACTATTGAGAGACAAAAAATTGAGTAAACTGAAGGCCAGGGAAGGACAGATAAAAGAATACTAAATTCCACAGAGCATTTTATCAGCTTAACACTATTCTCTCTGTAGTCTGATAATAAGATGAAAAAAATAGAGTACTTAAAGGTCTGGTGAAAGGCTGCATATAACTGAATATATCTTATTAATTAAAGAAGCAGCATTTTTATTTTCAAAACGTAGTTCATGCTTTTGAAAAATGCACCAATAATTTCTAACCCTTGGAAGACAGCCACCTGCAGCTTTTCTGGTCCTTTCCAACCTGACCTACATTGTTAAATGAAGGCGTGCTTTCTAACAGGTTTGATATCACAACAGTTTGCTCTTTCTCTTTGCTGAGTGTTTTCACATAATTATTTAAAGGCATGTCTTTATCACCCTCAGAGTGCCAAACTCTTCTATGAATGACAGTCCTCTGACATTAGGATAATTTCCTGTATGATGTAATTATATGTGGCAAGAGCTCTTGCAACGTTAATCTCTGAACTTTCTTGTATGTGACCCTCCCCTTATTCTGTTATAGGTATTACCATTGCCTTAAGGAGAAATAGATTCATAGCAGAGATGCAAAGAGATTTGTAGTAGGAAGAATACTTTTAATTTGCTAGATATTTTGCTGAGAAAAGGTCTTGAAAACTAAAAGTTCTGAAACAGAATTGATGTTCTCCAGTGCCCTGAACTCACTGAGCTTTATCTGAGCTACCCTTATGAACATGCCCTTATTAATGTGCCTGGGATCTCAGAAGACTCCTGACTCAGAGAGTGAGTTCCTTGGTCCCCAGAAGGACAGTGATGATGATGGAACAAAAACTCACCAGGACTTATTCATGGAAAGGATTTAGAAGTAGAGAAAACTTATTCTTTTTAGGTTTCATACTAGTCTTCTTTGGCCTTTCTTTTTTTTTTTTTTTTTTTTATGACAGAGTCTCGCTCTGTTGCCCGGGCTGGAGTGCAGTGGCCAGATCTCAGCTCACTGCAAGCTCCGCCTCCCGGGTTTACGCCATTCTCCTGCCTCAGCCTCCCGAGTAGCTGGGACTATAGGCGCCAGCCACCTCGCCCGGCTAGCTTTTTGTATTTTTTAGTAGAGACGGGGTTTCACCATGTTAGCCAGGATGGTCTCGAATTCCTGACCTCGTGATCCGCCCGTCTCGGCCTCCCAAAGTGCTGGGATTACAGGCTTGAGCCACCGCGCCCGGCCTCTTTGGTGACTCTCACTCCCATTGACCAAGAAGATATCTTAAAATAAGAAAAGCATTGTACTGGGGAGATAAACCTTCCATTGTAAATGAATTGCCCATTCTAGATTGTGATGAACATTCATTGGTGGCCAGAGAAGTCATGCTAGAATTGCAGATGCACAAAGGACTTCAGAGTTAACTCACTTTCACATTCTACTCAACACCAGAATCCTCACTATACCATATATGACCTGGCATTTGTCATTGATTATACTTTCTCCTTGAATAGCTTCACCAGTGACTCCTCATTCATATGCCCATCTTCTTCACTGTTGATACCTCTGGTTGCTAAGATCTTTGTCCTACTGCCTACCGCCAATTTTACAGTCTATATATTTTCCATCTGGAATAAGACATAATGCATTATTGGGTTGAGTTGAAGGCCCTACTTGTTGGCAAGCTAGGAAGGATTTTTTTTTTTTAAATTTAGTGGACATATATTTGGGTGGAATTTATTGCATTTTTGATATAGTATCTTATTAACACCTAAAGATCTATCTGTGAGAAAGAAGAAAAAATTATTGTCTTTTCAATTGATGTAGAAACTGAAGCAGAAAGAAGTAAATTTCACAGTGTCACAGAATCAATGGCAAAGTGGAGAGCAGATGGCAGGCAGCATTTTCAGTGGAGTGGGGATTAAGAAGTGAGATCATAGTAAGAAAGCATGTCTTCTAGAATCTGGTTACATCAGTCACCAAGTGGTTGCATTTTGGTAATATGGAATATGTTTACTTGAAACATCAGAAAAAGTGCCCAGTAAGGAAGGCTCTTTGAATAAATAAACTCGCATCACAGATCAAAATTACCAAAAAGGAATAGGTTGTCATGTAGTTGAAACTCCTTTGAGGGGCAAGAACCTTGTCCCTATGGTCCAGAGAAGTTTCTGATGGTGCAATTGGCAAAGTTAATCCACAAACAGCAAAACTACAGATGTGGAGCTGGACAAAGCTCCTCTGAGCAGAGAGGATGGGGCAGGTTGACTTTTCGGGTGTTTAAGAGAGGAGAGGAGTACTGTGGAAGTCTCCAGAGGGTCTCTGCTTCAGCACCTTGTGAAGGTGATAGGGAAGGGACTACCTCATTGTCCTGTCTGCCTAGCAGATGATACAGGAAGAGAAATGAGAATTTTCTCAGCTTCTAGGACCCCTATGAATAAGGATAAAGCAGCTTTGCCCCTTCCTTTGACTCCTGGATATCTGCGTTTCAACGGGTGCTTCTCAGATTCCCTGTCCTGTGGCTCCAGTCTCAGGAGACACTGTTGTGTTCTAGAGAAGGAGTGGCTGTATCTTGGCCATAGGGCTTTGGGGGAAGTGTTTGAGCCTCAGGTAAGAAGGTATTGATCTAAAGCGTGCCCATAGTTCCTTAAATCCTAGATAAAGGTGAAGCTAGGGGCAAATGATGGCTAGAAATGGCAAGGCCAAAGCATAGGACAGAGCAAATTGAGGGCAGAGCCAAGAGAACAGGGCGGGGTGCCCAAACAGTCAAGGAGGGAGCACAGGGAAAGACACTATGAAAAGCCAGAGCATTATTTCAGTCCACCTGGTGGCCATGAACCATGCTCTGCAAACAGTGGTTCTCAACAGGGGTAATTTTGCCCCCAGGATCATTTGGCAATGTTGGAAGATGCTTGGATTGTCACAACTGGGGGTGACAAGAGCGTAAAAGGCATCTAATGGGTAGAGGCCAGGGGTGTTGTTAAATATCCTAAAACGGACTGGAAAGCCCCCCACTACAAAGAATTTTTGAACCTAAAGGTGTTAATAGTCCTGAGACTGAGAAGCCCTGTCTTACCAACTCAGCACATAGCCCCATGTTAACATTAAGGCTGGAGAAATTCCCATTGCTTACACATGCTTTCTTTGTGATCATTCCAGCTGATCATTCCTTTCTGGCCTGAGCCTTGGCAGTGCATCCTGCATGTAGTTCTGTGCCTGCTTGGATTGGTTGGATGTTGTTTCAAGATGTCGTGCCAGTGTCATGCTGGCCAGAGATGATCCTGGCAACCATCCCTGCTCCAGGTTATATCAGGAGCATCCCGGTCTACACTAGGGTGCACCTGTTTGTGTCTGACCCTCTCCAGCTCCCATCTGCTGACCACCAACTCTCCTCTTGCCTCCTGCATAACCTCCTTTGCTTTACATGTTTCTGAGATGACCATCCACTTAACAGCATCCGAGCTGACATTGATCTGGCCCAACCTCACCCCCCATCAGATGTGGAAATTGAATTTCTTCTGTAGTGTTCTTGCCCAAGGTTGTACCATCTCTCCTATAACACAGCCTCAGTTATTTGAGAACCACACTGAGGCTCAGAACTCCAATTTTTGTGTTCACTAAGTATCTTCTGTCTCTGCCACATGCCAGAACTGCTGAGTGAGGTTTGGAGCTATGCTCTTCCTGTAAACTCTCCAAACTTTATTTGCCTAGCTTCTGATGAAATGTTTGTATTTGAACCCTGCTGTGAAGATAGATATATATTTTAAAAGCCTATTGGAAAACACTGTGGAAGATCAAAATATCCTATGGAGAGAAGACACTTCTACTTCCTTGAGAAAAGGAGGTAGTGTTGTGCAGAGCGGGTAGTGAGGGGTCTGTGGTTTTATTGACATCCTGACATGGATTGAGGGAAGTGCCAACATAGCTCTCCTCACTTTCCCCGGGAGGGCCCATCGATCCAAATGATCCCTTGTGCATGTGGTTCAGATGTCACTGCGTTTTCTCGTCTCATTCTTTTCTTGGAAGGAAGGAGGGGTCCAAAACTGGGGATAGGTTATCAGTGCTCTGAGTCTGAGAAGGGGATTTGGGGGAGGCTTAAGGTAGAAACAAAAGATCTCAGTTTTGCCATCCAAATCAACCCATGGCCAGATCAGATTTAGGGTAAGAAATCTATTTTTGTGCTTTGGACATTTCCATCATCTAATTGTGTGTGTGTGTGTCTGTGAGAGAGAGAGAGAAAGCAAGTGCGCTTTGGAAAAATTTGAATATTGCCAAGTACAGGGGGAAAGATTTTTTTCTTTTTAAACTTAGGTCAGATAACTAGGACACCAGAGTGCCCTGAAGGGTGGGGCTGGGGGTTAGCCTTCCTTAGTATCCTTGCACAGGAAGGGGTCTTGGGTGTGTCTGGCTCTTTGGATGGTGCATTTTCACATTGTATTCATTCCAACAGGTTTGAGCGGTGCCTTTTCTTTCTGTTTCAATCAGCAGAAACAGATTTTGTTTTTCTTCTTTTTTTCTGGCATATAGTTGACAGTGTAGGGGAAATCAAGTTTTATAGGCTTTCCTCTGTATCTCCACACGTGCCTGTTTTTCCCATACAGGATACTTCAGCATATGAATAGGCTATGTTCCAGAAGTTTATTTTGGAGCAGGGTTTCTTAACCTGAACAGCTTGTTAATGGGCTTCAAGGGGCTATTGAAGTCCCCGAGAGTGTGAGCAAAATTTTGCATGTATGTGCACAGTGCGTATTTTCTGGCGAGGAAATCCACAGCTTGTATTGAGTTCTGAAAGGAGGCTTTGATTCCCTGGTGTCAGAAACACTGGCAATCAGCTGTTTGGAGCTTTTAAAGCATTATTCAGAAATGGACTCGGCCCCAAGAAGCTGAAAGCCTAGCGAGGGAGACAAGATACAAATATAAATAGCTCTAAAGGTTTCAGAAAGTATTCTGGACATTTTGAGACAAAGGGATGACTTTGGGCAGCAGGCAGCAAAACGGCTGCTTTTTTTCAGAGAGAATCGGGTATGTACATAACACCACATGAAGGGCGTGACTTTAAAGAAAAGGGGCCCATTCATACGTCAGATATTCACAAGTTCGTTATTTGTAAACCTTTGCTTTAATGTGAAGATAGCCAAATGATACTTGTGGCCACAAATACATTCTTTGCTAAATATAAAAAACTTCAAAATAAAAAGCGATGCTGATTTTACTGTGTTCTCCTTTAGACCACATCAGTTTCATTTAAGAATATGTTAAAAGCAGACGTTGGATTTCACTTTTTGGCACTGCAACTGGATGTGCTCTCATAAAGTCATATCTAGGCAATGAATGGAATGATTTTTCTTTTTTTTCGGTCACAGCATGCCTGGAAATTGGAAACCAAAGCAGAATGTCCCTGAGGTCCCCTTCTATTTATTCCTCCTGTAGTATAGCTTGAAGTGACATTCTTTGACCACTAGATGGCACTCCTGCATAGGCGAGCCGAGCCCGATTTACTAAGGGCGGGGCTGCAGTCCCCCACAACCCCTGAAAGTGATGGCTGAGCCTGATAAATGAACTCATGGAGGCAGAAAGTCAAATAGAGTTGTGTAAAAGAGACTTTCACGAAATTAAATCGATGATGTTTGAGATGACAAAATGCAGGAACTGCTTGTCTGCTTTTCACATTTACATTTTTAAAAATTTGAGATGCCTCTGACATGACTGTTGCTGGGCCCCAGGTACGATAGATAAAATTAATATACACAAAACTGAATTCTCACCTTCCCTCAAAACTGGCTGTTCTTTTACATTTCTATTTTTCTTAGCGGGACCGCCTGTTTTCCAGGCTCCAGAGCTGAGTGCTTTCTGAACTGCATCTTTGATTCTTCTCTCTTCCTCTCCCATATTGTACCATCAAGTCCTGGAGTTTGCTTCTTCAAGGTCTCCTCTGGGTCCCCTGTTTCCTCTTCCATTCCAGTGTCATAAAACCTCGGCAGTATTTAAAAGTATATAATACAATTATTTAAGTCATCATAAAACCTCTGTGGTATTTAAAAGTACATAATACAATTATTTAAATGGTAAATAAAATTATTTAATAAAGTAGTAATAAAATCAAGGTTATTTCAGTAGCTTTTTAGTTGAATTTTTAAAACCATTTTCAGTATGGAAAACTGTCACAAGCTTCTAAAATATAGTTTATTCAGTCATTTACTCATTGATTAATTTCATCTACCCCTTTAACAAATTTCGTGAGCTCCTCTTCAGATACTGTTTTAGAGGCTGTGTTAGACTGGGAAGGATTCCTTAAAGATAATGGAAGTGGGTTACTGCCCTTAAGGAGTTCCTGCGCCACTTCTGTACTCAAGAATATATGAGCCTGTACGACCTCTGAGGAAGGGAGGAGTGACTTGTCATGTCGTGAGCTGCCTTGAATGGAGTGAAATTTTCCATTGTTGATCTGTCTATACTTGCTGTTTTGTGACTAGCAAACTGATTTCCTGTAACCTGGTCTGCTTCCCCAACATCATAGGTAAACAATAAATATATGTGGAATGAATACATGAAAATACATGACTGCAAATTATTCCATAATTTTCATCACAATAATCCCCAATAGTTTAATAATATGGAAACCCTGCAAAGCATTAGTCTTTAAGTATTTGTTGAAATTTCCTTAGATAGCTCTGATTATTTCCAAGAAAAAAGACTGAGAATAAAACAATAAACATCTATGTATGCTTTTTCAAATTATAACATTTTGTCATATTTGCTTCAGAGTTATTAAATAATTTAGTTTGTGTTTGGATCAGCTTCTATGTGTATGGAAAGAACAAAATTGTTAAAAACATATAATTGGTATGATAAACTTTAACACCTGAATTCCCCCTTGTCATAATTTCTTGCTTGTCAGAGTCAGCCCATTACAAATATGTTGCTATTTGCTTATTGGGCTTGTAATGCTACTTACTAATTTTTTTAGTTTTGACTCTCTACTATGGAATATGAGAATATGGGTGTTTTCATCCCTCTACTACTATCTATAAAATATTTGGAAACTCCCAAATTATTAACTGTTTGAAATTCACATTTAAATGGGTGCCCTGTATTTTTATTTGCTAAATCTTACAACCATATTCCCTAACCATACACATGAATACTTCCTGCTGCAAACTTTAAATTTAGTTACATTTAACTTTTAGCTTCATCACTCGTTAATTGTCTATGTTCTGAGGACCATGCAAATGCTAATCATGGTTAAGCCAGGTAACATCTAAAATATCATTCATTTTGCTTCCTATTTTTTGTTTTCTTGGATTGAAAATTGCTTGGTTTTAGATTTGCTCAATTTTCTTCGTATTTACCTAATTTACACTAATTTACCTTCTAACTTCTCCCATTGTGTAATTCTCAACTCAAAGTATTGTTCGATCATTTCACTTCTCTGGACCTGCTGTCCAGCCTGTGTCTTGGGTTTCTCCCATCTCCTTCCTCCTAGGGTCCTTGCCATTGCTTTCCTGTGAGTGATCTTCTGTCTGTCTCTGGGGTCCCACGTGTTCCTCTATCTTTGTTTACTCCTACATTTTGGTGGGGACTCCATGAGAAAACTTACTACCTGGATGGTAAATGGAATGAGAGTTTGCATATGTGGAAATGAATTTGTTCTACATTCACTCCTGATTATCCTTTTGGTTAAGAATAGGATTATATGTTGGAATTTATTTTGAAGGCACTGTTATATTACCTTCTACCAATGTTGTTGTTGAGAAATGAAATGCCATTTTGAAATTGACTTTTCTTGGTCCCAGGTGTTCTGAAATTTTACAGTGGTGTGTTTGCCCCAGCATGGGCCAATGTCCATCTGTTATTCTAGAATCTTGATGGATAGCTCAGCCTTTAGAGAAAAATTTTAGAAAAAAAATTCAAAATTAGTAAACCAATAAATAACATTCATAACAAATTTCTACCAGAAAGTGAACTTTCCTGTTGTTGCCTTAAAATGATCAAAGTATAGGTTTTTTTGCTATTATGTAATATTATGCAGAAGGTTGTTACTTAAAAATACAGTACTGAAGTCATTCCTGATAAGTATCCAAAATATTTTTGGAATACAACTCATAGTTTTTCCTGTCACTGCACATCCACTGATCCCATTGAAATTTAAATTCGATTTAAAATTTAAAATCTAAAGTTCTAAAAATTAAACTGAAATTATTGTTTTCTAATGTTAATCTTTGTGACAAGTAGAAAAAAACAAAACAAAATAAAACAAAAACAACACTGAACACTGGCTTTGGCCAAAGTTTACTTAAAATACCTGAATGATTTTGGCCAATGTTACTTAAAATACCTGAATTAAAAAATGTTTTCCTGTTTTAAAAGCTCAGGTGGGGTGTGGTGGCTCACACCTGTAATCCCAGCACTTTGGGAGGCTGAGGTGGGTGGATCAGGAGTTCGAGACCAGCCTGGCCAACATGGTGAAACCCCATTTCTACTATTACAAAAAATTAGCCAAATTCTCCTGCCTCAGCCTCCCGAGTAGCATAAACCCGGGAGGCGGAGCTTGCAGTGAGCTGAGATCCGGCCACTGCACTCCAGCCCGGGCGACAGAGCGAGACTCCGTCTCAAAAAAAAAAAAAAAAAAAAAAAAAAATTAGCCAAATTAGCCGGGCTTGGTGGCGCGTGCCTGTAGTCCCAGCTACTCGGGAGGCTGAGGCAGGAGAACTGTTTGAACCTGGGAGGCGGAGGTTACAGTGAGCTGAGATTGCACCACTGCACACCAGCCTGGGCCACAGAGTGAGACTCCGTCTCAAAAAAAAAAAAAAAAAAAAAAAAAATCTCTAATTCTAATTCAATTTTCTTAACATTTTGGTTGAATTTAATTTTGTGGAAAAGGAGGGAAGAAGCTGTGGGCTCTGAAGTTTATCCCGGTAGGCTTTTCAATTTTGGTTTCCTCAATAATTTCATTTAACGTAATTGAGTGCCACCCCTTAAATGGTTTCTTTTAGGAATAGCAAAATAATAAACTTCAAATTACCTTAAGCCTGCCACCTGGTACACCCTCGAGAAAGTCATGGGGGCCAGTTTTGGTCGCCTGCTCCAACATGGAGTGTGACGGGCAGGAGGCACGGGGCCATGACAGTACTCACGGCACTCCCACAGCTTCCTCTTCTTCTTCTGTAGGAAAAACTTGAAGAACTTTCTTTAGAGAAATAATGTACATATCTAACAGTTGTCAAGTAGCTCATTACAATTTTTGGATATTATGAATGTTTAAATATTAAAAAACAATTTGAGGAAATCAGTCATATATTATTTTGCAGAAATTGCTACAGCTGCATCAAATTGATTAAAAAGAATGTTTTTTTCCTCTAAAGATTAATGGATTTTTAGATTATTTCTGAATAATATCCTCTACAGAAGGTAAATAAACATCATTTTCTTAGCAATAGTGCTTTTTATATTGATATAATTTAGAAATTAGTAGTAGTTAATAGCTTCATGAATAATGTGTATTGCTGAAAGTACCGTAATGGTAAGTTTCACGTATCATATGCTGCCTTTTAAAAGTATATTTTACGGTTTACAAAAGAACAGTTACATTTTTTTTCTCATTGCTGTATAGCTGAGATAATTGATAAATATCTGGCAACTTTATACCTTGATTCTGATCACATAGAAAAATTTTATTTAGCAAACATCTAGCAAAAGGTGTTTTTATCATCAAACAAGATTTTTCTTTTTAACAGGAAACACATTTTTTTCCACCTTCTTTTTTTCTCCATTATAATTATTTGAAATGTTTGCTGGCATATAGCATTTGATTAGTGAATTTTTGAGAAGCAGTCTGTTTTTAATAGGATTATCAATGGAAAATATAAATATAAGAATAATATATTTATATAAAATTTTATGTTTTATAAGCATCCTTTTTTAAATTTATGAACTAAAAATAGAAAAATGTACTTATTTTATAGTTAAAAAAACATTGTTTTTTCTTGGGTAGATTTTGGCCTGTAACTTTCTTCTTCAAAACTGAGTTTTTGTTCAGGGTTTATTTTTATTTTTTAAAGGAAACTGACATTCCAAGCAGATGACTGTAGTGCACCTGAGATTCTTTCACATCACTGCAAGGGAATATTTTCCATGCCACTAATTCCCAGCAGATGCATTTCCCCACCTTAAATGGGATATTTCTAAACATTACCATTTCAACCAAAGTTGTTTGATAGATCACTATTATTTATTGATACTGTCTAAGTCTTGCTGCCAACATAATCTTAATAAGTCATTACAAGTCCACTGGGTAAGCTGTTTTTCCATTTCTTAAGCTTTAGTGCCTGTGCTGTATGGATTTGGCATTTAATAAATCACTGGAGGGCCAGCGAACACATTATATTCCTGTAGTTGAGACTGTCTAGACAAAAGTGCATGGAGAGATCTTTCCACTCTAAGTAGCGGGAGAGCATTTGTTCGCCACAAATTGGTTCTGAATCAATTGCTCAGAAACTTGGCATATCCTGGCTTACTTGGATGCAGGAGGAGGGCAAGACTAAGTGCTGCATGGGGTGCTTTTCTACCTTGTAGTTTAATTGAATAGCTGAGAAGCAATGCCTAAGAAATAACAGTCCTGTGGGAGAATGGCCTAGAATTTTACCCTTTTCAGATTCAAGAATTATTATGCCAATCTTTATGTTAGATGACCTTTGTTTACAAAAATATCTGAAAGGTTTATTGAAGCTGAGCAAATGATACTATTAAGGGTGTGCAGCAAGAAAAAAAAATGGGAAGGAGAAAATAGTATTTCTTTCCTGATAGATGCATTATGTATGCATGTGTATGTTTATCTTGGTTCCCCCTGTGAAGCTCTTTTCTTAGAGAGAGAGGATGTTTCATCAGTGAGCTTTTTGAAGCACAGCTTTCTTTCCATTTTTCAGGGGAAACTTGTTTTAGAAATGATCAGGAACTGTGATAGGGTTCAATCTTGCCTTAACTGTTGCTGTTCTTGGAGGGTAAATCAGACCATGGTAAATTTCTTAGCAATGTAAGTGTCAGCATATCCCTTGAACTGTTCAGGCTATCCTGTTGCTTTTACTTGTTCCATGGTGGTTCTTTTTGCCTCTCCGCTCTTGTCTTCTGGTTATGTAACACCTCATACTCTTGCTTTGCATATCCTCCTTGATGGATTTTCTTAAATTTCAGGTGTTTTCAGCAAAATATAAAAAGAAAAAGAATTATGAAAATAAGTCTGGAATCATGCAGGTCTTAATGACACCAATAACAGAGAATTTATATTCAGAAGCATTTGGATTATGTCTCTTAACAATATATTACCATAATATATTGGCCCTTTTAATGGATTTGAAGCTATTTGGTTTCATTTGTACACAAAATGAAAAATAACATTCACCATGGATGTCCATTACCTGAGAAGGGTCCACCCTAAGGGTGACTTATAACGTCCACTGGTTTAGCTGAATACAAGTTTAATTGACTGTTTTATATATGAACATATTTTTAAGCCTAAAGTATTCACTTGTTGTGAATATGACTCAAATTCCACTTCCATTTTTCACTTTTCATTTTGAGATATTTGAATGTTGAGGAAATAATTAGGCAAGTAAATAAACGAACACATTTGAGGGCAGTAATTGGGCAGCAACGACATTCATGTTTAATTGGCAAGTTACCTGAGGGTAGAATGCACATCTCCCATCACGAACATTGTAGGTACTTCTTGAGATTTAGGCAAAAGCAGAAATCAGAGGCTTTATATCCTGCCTGGAATAAAGTTTTTCAGCAGTGATAGTAGAATTCATCCTGATTTCACTAAACAGGCTTAAATTCTGTAGTTTCTTGAAATGATTATGTATAGGGACTCTTGTGGTTCTGTCCTTTAGGTCTTTGACTTTAAAACACTACTTAATCCAAATCCATAAATGCTCACGTCATCTTCTAACACTGTAATTATGCTCATCATCATGCACCCTTATGAATATGATCTCATGGAGCTGTGACTGCCTGTCAGCATGTTTGTGTTCATAGAGTTAGCATCGTCTGGAGGCAGATTGGATGAGTGTAGGTTTGGAGTCATAGGACAGGTGTCCAGAAAGCTTCTCTTGTATCCAAGTGACTATGTGATACATCTTTTACCAAAATAATCTCTTTGGAGTAAGTTTGGCAGACTTCATTTCTGTAATACATATGAGGTTGGGCCAAGAGAAGGTCTCTAAGTCTTTGGAAAGGGGAATCGAGAGTGGAGACAAGAATTTCTGAAAGTATTAATTGGGGGCAGAGAAAGGCAGATTGAAGGAGTAAGGTCCTTAGGAGAAAATTTCTCTTACTCTGTATAGCATTACTTACGGCTAGTCATTGTTATTTAAAGCAACATTTCTTGCCTTGTCTCATTTTTAAATTTAGAATTCTAGTTCTCCAAGTGCAGAAACTTAATATTTAACTCCATAAGCCCTAGAAGGAAATATTGCATTTTTATTCTTCGTAATTAATAGTTAAAAATCAAACTCTTTTACCACCGATATCAGTACGGTAAAAATTCCAAAGTTTATTTTTTTCATTCAACGTTTAAGAGAAAACATTGAAAAAAAAATCCTATAATAAGAAAATATTTCTTTTAGAAGTAAAATTTGAGAATACTTTGGAAAACATTTCTTTTTTCTCTTTTCCATATGTTTTGAGCACACGGATGCTTGGAAGAAATTCAACCTAGAGGCCATTCTGTAAAGGCAACAAAACCAAAGAATTCTTCTTGTGATTGGCAAATCTCAAGAGTGCTCATTTAGAAGGATGCTAATAATTAAGGATGCTTCTGCAAGTTTGGAATGCTTATCAAAATCTTTCTGCTGCCAGCTGAACCTGAGAACACTTTGGCCTAGCTCCGAACATTGGCAAAATGGTTCTTTAGTTCCCATTAGCCCCCTTTACCTCCCTCTGTGATCCTCTGGCATGGGGACTTCTGCTACTAAGAGGGCACATCCAGACTGCCCTGGGTCCCTGGATCTCACCTTTTCTAGCTCCTAGGACGCCACCTCAAGTTCACCTCTCTACCTTACCCTTCTTCTATCCTATCTTCTCTCATGCTCAGATTCTAGAGGGTATAAGGCAAAAGTTCATTCATATTTTATTATAGCACTGTCCAATAGACATATAATGTGTGCTGCATTATGTAATTTAAAATTTTCTACATTAAAAAAGCTACATTAGCCTGTAATCCCAGCACTTTGGGAGGCTGAGGCGGGAAGATTGCTTGAGCTCAGAAGTTTGAGACCAGCCTGGGCACATGGTGAAACCACATCTTTACAAAAAAAAAAAAAAAAAAGCGAAAATTAACCAGGCGTTGTGGCAAGGCTACTCAGGAGGCTGAGGTGGGAGGATTGCTTGAGCCTGGGAGTTTGAGGCTGCAGTGAGCTGTGATGTCAGCACTCCAGCCTGGATGGCAGAGCAAGACCCTGTTTCAAAAAAAAAAAAGCCAAGTTCTGTTAGAAAAGTAAAAAGAAATAGGTGAAAATAATTTTATAACAGATTTTTACTAAACCCAGTATATCTAAAATTGCATTCTGCATGTAATCAATATAAACATTATCAAGACATGTGCAGAATGTGCAGGTTTGTTACATAGGCAAATGTGTGCCATAGTGGTTTGGACTGACCCATCACCTAGGTATTAAGCCCGGTATGCATTAGCTATTTATTCTGGTGCTCTTCCTCCACTGGCCCTCCCCCGACAGGCCCCAGTGTGTGTTGTTTCCTTCCCTATGTCCATGTGTTTTTGTTTTTCAGCTCCCATTTATAAGTGAGAACATGTGGTGTTTGGTTTTCTGTTCCGGTGTTAGTTTGCTAAGGATAAGCAGCACAATTCACAATAGCAAAGACATGGAATCAATCCAAATGCCCATCAATTATAGACTGGATAAAGAAAATGTGGTACCTATACACCATGGAATACTATGCAGCCATAAAAAGGAATGAGATCATGTCCTTTGCAGGGACATGGATGATGAAACTGGAAGCCATTATCCTCAGCAAACTAATGCGGAAATGTTTTAAGTATTTAATAGCTACATGTGTCTAGTGGCTACTGTATTGGACAGCACAGTTCCTTAACGTCCAATCAATCCATAGGCAATTAGAATAGGAGAGGGAAAAAGTCTCCTCTGATGTCATTTTTGATCCTTCCAGGCAATATACAATTGTTTTGTAGCAGTTTCCTGGATATAATGCATGTGCTTCTGTTGTTTAACCAAGAGACTTTGGTGAGGACTTTCTGACAGATAGGATTTCAGAGGAGAAGGATCTCCATTGTAGCTGTGTGTTTATTGAGTGTCTAATCCTTTGGTTTTGTAGATCTGCCTGAAGATGAGCCTTGGTTTCTACTGCTTTTGGTGTGACTCTGTGTCCCAGGCTCTTTTTAGGAAATTAGAAACAAATTTTAGGGCTTTGCTGTGGCACACAGCATATGAATTTCTAGGCTTTGAGGATTGTTGGAGCTATAATTTTATAAAAAATCTGATCAATTTCTGATCCAACCTATTCAGCCAAAACCTAGAATATCGAATGGTCTAGGTCCTCAGAGGGGTAGAGATGTTATTGCTCAGGTTTCAGAGGTAGATGGGAGAATTCCATTTCTAGCTGCTCCACTTTCCCTACTCTCCGTCTCTTCGGTTTGGAAGGTGTGTCTTATTGCACTCTAGTAAAGTGAAAGGAGAAGGACAATAACCTTGAGAGGGAAAAAAGACAATATCAGAAAGTAAGACAATATCATAAAAAAAAAAACCAAAAACAGTGTTTAAAATAATTCCCTTATGCATCCTCCAAAGCAAATTTAGACCTTTATGCAAAGGAGTAATTTAAATGATTCATAGTAAAAGTCGAGCAAATTTGTCCAATCATCAGTCAGTATGCCAAATGATGGTGTTAGAAGAATTGCACATCAAAGGGGAAAATCAAGTTAGTTCACATAGCAACTGGGTTGTTATCCAAATTGAATAATCAAAATGAGAAAAAGTTATGTCCTCCACAGTCATAAATCAACAATAGTGGGCTCTACTGCATTTTTAATTGGCAGCATGTTTCCCTTTGCACACCCAAATATGGATTCAGGAAGTATCTCTTTAGCTGTCTGGGCATTTTTATAATGCTTATCATTATAAAAGTGCAGAATCAAGGGAAGTAAAAAGGGGACCACAAGAGACAAAAGCTTTTGTGTGGATTGTAAATTATATGCATTAATGTCATTAAGCCATTACAAAATTCAATTTCTATGTGGGTTTAAAGCCAATTTTTAAAGTCAACTACCCACCAATTAATGCAAAAATAAATGAGGGCTGTTATGAGACTTAGTCTTTAGTTTTAAAGAAGGTTTGTTTCAAATGTCAAGAATGGGTCTTAATGAATATTGAGATCAGTGAATGTTTCATAGCAGAAAAGGGAATTTCTGAATATGAGAAAAATCACATTGTCTTTTATTAAAGACAGTAGGTATGTAATATAGAGAGTTTGAAGGACTTAATATTTTTGATATTTGCTTTGACAATTAAATGAAATCCATACTGCTGTTAAAACAGCTGTCCTCTGGAAGCTAATTGGGTGGTGCCCTGCAGAGACTGAAGTGTTTCCTTATAGCTAACATGCTAATACTCTGAGAATCCAGGACATACCTCTTGGTGTTGTAAAGGTTTACAATGTTGCCCGGAGGCAAGAAGCTGCAAGAGTGATCTCCCACACGTGTGCTAAAGTGACCAGAGGAGGCCTTACCTTTGGGAGGAAGGGATAAAATTGTAAGGTGTCATTATCCTCCTGACTCCCCAACCTGAGCTCGTAGACATCAACCATTATGTCTCTAATTCAAGGATTTCATCTTAGGAACCGCCTTAGTGTACAGTAAAAGTAATCCTGATTTGAATTTATAAGACTTTTCAAATTAGCTGAAAGTGCAATGAGATATTCTCCTACAGTGTGTGCAAATGCAGAGCCTCAGTGGGCCAAGTAGGAGACTTAATTTAAAGAAGATGAATGAATATGAAGGCCTGGGAGGAAGTGATCTTGTTACTATGAGAGATTATGCCTGTCTAAGGGGTATTCACTGATCAGGTACAGCTGATCATGACTCTTTAGGAATTCTTGAGAGATGTCAGGATTCCAGATTTTTATGTGAAATAGCTTGATTTTTTAACGTTGGCAACAAATTCAAATTAACAACCCAAACAGAATGAAAAAAAAAAAAAAAAAAAACTTTGTGTGCGTCAAACAAAACCAGCCTGTGAGGCAGGTGCAATCAGATAGCCTTTGAATTGCAATCTCTGTTTTATGGCTTTAAAAAATCTCTACATTCATGAGAAAGAAAAATTCCATGATCACAATTTTCTTTTTGAAAAGAGTTTAGTGCCTTAAAGTAGGCCTTAATTACTCATCTGTTCTTTTTTTATACAAGCCCTGTTCTGGGTCCATTTTACTTTGGATTGAATATTTTCTGAGCTGTGAAATATACTCAGAATCCTTAGTCATTTAAGTTCTGCTCTGAATGTAGATTTTATCATAAAGCTATCTTTAATTCCTTTTCCCTTAAGCCATCTCCACGTATTTTTAAAAGCTCATCAATATAAATGTTTGTGTCTGTCTTACTTGTTTCTCATGTTTAGAAGGAGAAAAAGGAGATTGATTACAAGGGTCATAAAAGTAATGATGCATTTAATGAAAGCATGTATTTTATAGATAAAATAAACTTTAAAAAATAACTTGAAGCTAGTACCCAAATTAATGGAATGAAATGACCTTCAGAAAGTAATTTCTTTATACTTGGGTCATTTGAGCCCTTTTCTTATTTTTATTTATTTACTTTTAATTTCATTTTCTGTTCTAATTTTAATGACTTTATCCTAGTTATGATACTCCAGATTCTCTATAAAACTTTAACAATTTCTGATAAGCCTTGTCAATTTCTGAGTTTTATCATAGTTATGATGGTTTTAACTGTATAAAGTCTGAATGACCTGTTGCTTCGAAAAAAAATGCTTATTACTTCCTTCTTTTAAAATATATCTATTGTGTACCCAGTGTAGTTTGGGCAGTATTCTAGGCACTAAAGTTCTGTTTTCATGTAGATTACTTTCCAGTAAGGGATGTAATCTACATGAAAACGGGAGGGGAAAGCCAATAAGAAAGTAGAGCTGATTTTAGTTAAAGTCCAGATTAGAAAATAGGAACCAGTCTATTCCAGCCGGGGAAAGCCAATAAGTAAATAGAAAGTTAAAATCCACGTTGAAAAATAGGAACCAGTCTAGGACTCTTGATTGGGGAATTTATTATAGGGAGATTTTAGACCCCCCAGCAAGACATGGGATACAAAGAAAACTAAGTAAATGAAAAATTACCCAGTTTTGTAGTTCAGAGAAAAAACAAAGTTGAACAAGAAAGGAAATACAGTTGACTCTTGAACAACATGGGTTTGAACTGCACAGGTCCACTTGTATGTAGATTTTCTTCAGCCTCTGCCACCCCTGAGACAGCAAGACCAGCCCTCCCTCTTCCTTGCCTTCTTCAGCCTACTGAACATGAACACTATGAGGATGAAGACCTTTCTGATGATCCACTTTCACTTAATGAATGGCAAACACATTTTCTCCTCCTTAGGATTTTCTTAAGAATGTTTTATTTTCTCTAGCTTACTTTATTGTAAAAATATGGTATATAATACATATAACACGCAAAATATGTGTTGACTATGTTATCAGTAAGGCTTCTGGTCAGTAGTGAGTTATTAGTAGTTAAGTTTTTGGAGTGTCGAAATTTATATGCAGATTTTCAACTGCCTGGGGGTTTGAACAACCCTTGCGTTGTTCAAGGGTCAACTGTATACTCATAACACACCTATCTAATATTGCTTTGTAGTGAACATTGATGACTGATGTCTTAGTCTGTTTGTGTTGTTATAAAGCAATCTCTGAGGCTGTGTAATTGTAATTTATAAAGAAAAGAAGTTTATTTGGCTCATGGTTCTTCAGGTTGTATAAGAAACACGGCACCAGCATCTGTTTTTGGTGAGGGTTTCATGCTTCTTCCATTCATGGCAAAAGGAGAAGGAGAGCCAGTATGTGCAGCAATCACATGGCAAGAGAGTGGACGCAAGAGAGAGAGGGAAGGTGTCAGGCTCCTTTAAACAACTAGCTCTTAGTGGAATGCTCATGGGAACTAATGGAGCAAGAACTCACTCATTACCTCAAGGAAGGCACCAGGCCATTCATGTGGGATCTGCCCCATAATTCGAACACCTCCCCCCAGGTCCCACCTCTAACGCTGGGGGTCAAGTTTCAACATAAGACTTGACAGGGCCAAACAAGCCATATTCAAACCTTAGCAATTCACTTAACAAAATGTTATGAAATAACTGGCCTGAGAAAATTGGAAAGGAAAATATGGTAGTGGTGCAAGAGCTAAATTCTCATCTACCATAAAGGGAATTAATGGATGTAGTCTAAACTTGCCAAATCAGGACATAGTTTAACATAATTATTTAGAAATAGGGAGATCAGAATTATAATTTAGCTCCAAGAAAAAGTCACTGCCCTGTGATATAAGACCATGTAGTGGGGCAAGTCAGTGCTATCTTTTATTTTAAGCCTTTAGCATTTGCTTACTTATTTATTTTTTGAGATGGAGTCTCACTCTGTTGCCCAGGCTGGAGTGCAGTGGCGTGATCTCGGCTCACTGCAAGCTCTGACTCCCGGGTTCACACCATTCTCATGCCTCAGCCTCGCGAGTAGCTGGGACTACAGGCACCCGCCACCACACCCAGCTATTTTTTTTTTTTTTTTGTATTTTTAGTAGAGATGGGGTATCACGGTGTTAGCCAGGATGGTCTCGATCTCCTGACCTCATGATCTGCCCGCCTCAGCCTTCCAAAGGGCTGAGATTACAGGCGTGAGCCACCGTGCCTGGCCTCTTATATTATTTTTAATAAAAATAATAATTCTACCTCTCTGCTTAAGTGTCTTTTAAAAATGTCATAAAATATCCTAAAAAAGATGATTAATAAAATATATAGTTGATACTTCTCTTTTGACAGTGTATTTCTACCTCATTGGACTGTTTCTTGTGGATTTGCCTTATTTTTTTGATGAGACCAGACACTCCCAAACATCTGTTTTCTTGCATTGTCACTTACAACAGTGGGAAATAGCTCCTTCATATTATTAGGTCCTTTAAAATGGAGGCTCTTAGTTTTGTAAAAATCTTCGTAGCACCTAGTAGGCACTAAATTTTTAAAAAATTTGTTAAATGTAGTTAAATGATGAGTTATTTTAAGTTGGTTTTAGGATACAGAATACAAATTCCCTTTTAATTAGATGCCCTAATTTTCACTAAGCAAGGAGATGGATAGTATGTTTTAGACTCTTTGGCGCTTTCTTTCTTAGTCTTGTCTAACACAAAGGCAATCTGAACAAACTATTTCATTTCACAGGTAAATTGATTTAATGGTCGGGAATGTATTTGGTGGCCAGACTTCCAGGGGGCCCATGGAAGTTCAGGGTGAGTTGTATGATGATTGTTTTATAGTAGAAATAAATGATTGATAATACCTGCTTTCAACTTCTCCAGGAAAAGGTAATATTTTTCACGCTTTGTATTGTCAGGCTCTAGGGCTTTAATGACAAATGTGTTTGAGTGCCCAAACAGGTCTAATGCCCTTTCTGAAGGCAGTTTGATGCTGCTGGAAGGTGCATTGATAGGTCTCCATTAGGACAAGGGTGTACCTGACAAAATAATGTTCATATTGTCCCTGGCACTCTGTGGATGGATCTCTGCTATTTGGTAAAGAGTTTCACCTTTGGTAATCGCATACTTATTCATTCACAGTATAAATATTCATGGACTGCCTTCTATATGCTTGGCACTGTGCTAGGTGCTGAGGTTATGGTATAGGAAGCAAAACATGCTTTTGTCTATCAAAGAAAGGCAAATGGACTATGTGTAAGAAGTAACAGAATTGAAATTCCAGAAAGAATGCTTGAAATACATGTTTCTATTCCACTATAATAAATCTCCTATAGTAGAGTTTCATGTTTCAGGTGCCTCATAGCTAGAAAGATATTTCTGGTAAGGAGGCCTTTAAATCACACCTCCGTGTCTGTTGCTGGTGTCTAAAGCAAATTGATATTTCAATCAGCAATCCAAAGTAACTGAACTTCAAGAAAAGGGCCAGAAGATCAATGTTGGGAACTCTCTTCAGTGGCTTCATGCCTAGCATCTATTTCTCCAGAATAGACTGTCTCAGCTGTCGCACTGGATCAAGTAAGAGATCTAGAAACCCTCATGTCTGTGCTGTAATACTTCAGCTCTAGATAGAAATGCCTTCACAGAATCAGGATTTCACACGATGTCTCTGACTTTTATAAAAGATGGGCATAAGGAAGCCTCTGAGTCTTTTGTAAACTTACATTTGAGGTTTAATCATTAACATTTTCTTTTTTCTTCCCTAAAAATACAAGTGACAAATTTATTTGAATATCGAATTCCCATTTAGCAGGAGTATACCTGGCCCATGGTAGTTGCCACATAAGTATTTGCTGAATGAGTGGATGGATGAACTAGTATATATTGAGTCTAGTATTTGCCAGAGTTTGTGCTAGGTGATTGTACATGTTATCTATTAATTCCTCTGGCAACACACTTTTATGTTTTAAAATCTTTTAATAAAGTAAAAGTTTTATAAATCATTATGCTTCCCTTTTTGCCTCTCTGCAAGAAATATAATTGTTTCGCTACACTCAATTCATAGGCAGAACTCCATAGCCTCTTACTATCTCCTTTTTCCCTCTGTCTCAACATGTGTACATCACACACACATACACACACACACACGCACATGCATATGTATGCACAGCTTTTCTTACTTGGCCTTGTTTCCTTTTTGGAAATGAATGGAGTATGAGTAATAAATAAATGACTATAGGAATACAGGTGATACATTGGTGTTGCAGATCTTTAATTCTGCTGTAATTATTGTAATAAGAGATTGGTTTAGAAACTACTTTTAGACTTTTTAAGCACATATCTTTGATAAGTGTCATTGAAACATACAAATAGTTCTGTGATCAATACCAGTTAGCTGTTTTTATATGAAGGAAATTTAATCATTGGCCATTAGTGGTATATATGTTATTTGCTCTTATTTCAACAATAAACATGATGTCATATATGCCATTAGGCTGTGTTTTTCATCAAATATTGAACTGTTTTACTCTGCCCATCTCATAAACAGAAACAATTAGGGTGATCATCAAATATGTAGATTTATTGAGTGTAGCAAGATGCAATAATATTTCAAATTAGACTCAAGCAATTAAATATTCTTTTTTCCTTTAATTCGAGTCTACTGAGTACAAAGCTGGGTTTTCATGTGCATAGAAGCTTTACAGTATTCTTTTTCCTTCTTGTCTGAACTCCCCTCCCTTGAAAAGATTTCTTTCAGTTTTGTTAATCCAAATTTAGTTACTTTAGTTCTAGAATGCTTAAAGTGCCTTAAGTTGAGCAGATGGCTTCCAAAATTCAAGAGTAGTAAATTTCACTATACATACCAAACAATAAATATGGCATCAGTTGATATAATGGCACATTTCAGATTGGAAATATTTTGTATTCTAAGGTGACTCTCTGGAGCCACTTGAGTTTTTCACTTTGCAGACCCTTTCGTCTTCTAAAAGTAAATGATGGTCCCAACATCCCTTAATAAACCTCCAGTGAATTTACCAGAGATATTTTTACAATGCAAAGCTAAAAAATAAAAACACATTTTTTTAAAAAAGCTAAAAACACATTTTTAAAAAAAAATGTGTTTTAAAGGCACCTCTTCCCATAATCTGTGAGACACATAATTTTAGAGAGCCACAAATGTATAAGTCCTTTCAGAATTTTGGGATTTGGGATTTGGAGGCAGCCTCAAATACTTTGTTCTTTATCTTCAATCACATTATGTGACAAATTTAAAAATGTAAGCATTATTATTTGTCTAGAAAAATACTGCTCTGTATATTGGGAGTGCAGGCAGATAGAAGGAATTTCAGAAAAAGGGGTAACCCCTTTCTCCTGGGGATTGACTTTGAAATCTGTGGGGTTCACAGATGAAAGCTTATGCCACCAAAGCTGCTTGTGGGTTGAAAATAATAGTAATTTTCTGGGTAAAATAAGCTAATAAGGAAGATCATACAGAAAGTTTATCTTGGTCAAATCTGCCCCTGGGAAAATAAAGATAACCTCTTTTCCTTTATTTTATTGGGTTGAAGCAACCATGTGAAAAGCTATATAATCACCGAGTAAATATTGATCATGCAATTATAGAGTAAATATTATGTTATGACAATATAAGTAGCAGATACCATTTCTGCTTCCTGAACTATTATCTTTTGGTCATGTCTTAACATTGAAAACTAAATGGTGATTATGTTTATAATATCTTTCAATATTCTTTCTGAATATTCTACCTGATAGTAGATTATATAGACGGTAATGCTTTCTAAATTGCTGCTGTTTTATGTTCAACTTAATTTGAGGCTCTATGCAATTTCTTACATGGATGACCAAAATAATACTCTTGTAATGCTTTATAATTTTGAAAGGACTTTTACACATACCTTTTATCAGACAGGCAACAGATAGATGTCTCTTCCAGATTAAAAACCACAAAAATCCAGAAGTATTATCAGAGTCATGTCATGCAGTTTATGCAGCTGAACTTCCCAGGTGGGGTTGGTGCATAATTTTCGATTCTTTGGCTAGCACTATTTCCACTTGTTCATCTTCTATCTGTGACAAACATGTAAAGATTACCTATTATGTGTCAGGCATTGTTTTAAGGGGCTGAGGATCCGTTATGGCGACAAACACATTCTAGAATGAAGGAGCAGGCAGGGAACTAACAGATTTATTATAAGCTGAGATCCAGAAGGATCCGGCCCAGGGCAAAGCACCTGGGGTAGAATGGTAGAAATATATGTGAGGGGTATTTCATAAGATGGTTTATGGACATTTGTCATTCTTGTTCGCCCTGCACCAGTAGGACTATCAACTATGTATAAGAGCAACGTTGACCAAATAGGGGCTTATTTATCTCATGCAATAAGAAGTCTGGAAGTCTGGAGAGAAGAGTGGTTCCTTAACAATGCAGTCAAGGAACCAGGTTATGCTGTCCTCTGGCATGCTTGAGAAAACCTTGGGGCCACAGACCTATCGACTGTGGGGGCCTGCTCCTTCCCAGCCATTGCTTATAACAATTACATGTCAGGGTCCAAGAGACTTATCTCTTTCAATATGCAGGACCCTATGTTGTGAGTTTCTTAATGAAGCTAGGATTGTGGGCTTCAGACAAAAAGCATCTCCTTTAACAAAGTGGTATTTCTTTCCATCTCTGCAAACTGGTAGTTCCACTCTGGTTCATCCTTCTCTTTTAGGACATGGCTGAAAATAGCAAGGAGACAGCAGATGCCAACTTTAGGAAGAATTTTCCTCCATATCTTCTAACACTACCACCCTGGGTGATGCCTGCTCTGCATTTTGCATCTATTAGGTTGGTGCAAAAGTCATTGTGGGTTTTCACTATTAAAAGGAATAGCAAAAACTGCAATTACTTTTGCATCACCCTAATGGTAGGCCACCCCAGTACCTATTAAAGGTCAGCAGCTTCCTAGTTGTCAGTGAGCTAACTTCATATTTCCCACTTTTAGTTTCCAGATTTGGTTATGTGAATATAACACCAACATACATGTGACCAATGCCCTACCAAGAGCCAGCCTGATAATGGACAAAAAGGAGGAGAAAGTGGAAGAGATCGTGCTGCTTCCATTTTCCTGGCCAGAATGGTGTTGCTGTAAGGGTTTCTAAGCAAGTGAGGTTTAGAAGACAGAAGGGGGTTAGACTGAGTGCTGAATCCCTAGTACCTGCCTCAGACACATAGCAGCAGAACCTGTTTCGTAATGTTTTCAATGCTCCTGTGACTCGGGCATGAAGACTGAGCTCCACTGATCAGATCCATCCACCCAAGACATTAAACTGAACATTAGTTATATAAAAAGATGAGGATAGTATAGGATCCATTCTGGTAAGGGTGACAGTAGCAGTAATAGCAGTAGTGGAGTGATCTGTACCCACTTCCCAGAGACATCACATAGAAATGATAGTTCTGGAGTTCTGGCAGCAGCAGTCTGGGCCCAGAGGGTCTGTGTGTGGGCTGCTGTGACTATGTCTTGAGGTAGTGGTAGTTACATCCTGCTAGGATGGGTGCTGTGTGCACAATTTTGGGAACTGTTCTTGGTTCTCTGGTCTCATTCTTTTGCTTTCCCAAACATTCTGTGAGTTACTCAACATCATTGAACAAATTATGATTCTATTGAAACTAATCAGAGTTAATTTAGCTTCTTGTAACCTAGCTCTCTGAAGGATTCAGAAGAATCAGTTTAGCTTGGTGCCTGCTGGAATGCAAAAGGACCAAGGACAGGGAGGAGGATAATATGACTTTTGTTCTAAGACTGGGTGGCTGGAAAAATGATAGCATCATTAATTAAGTTCTAATAGAGAATAACATGGCACAGAAACTGGCAAGTCAGGCATGATGTGTTGTGGGACATCCTAGCGGAAAAATCTAGCAGACTGGTGATGACAGGGGCTGGGAGCTTGTGGGAGAAGCTAGAGTTGAGTATATAAAGGACCTGAGCTAGACCAGACCCTTCACGTTTGTGCTGGGCTAGCAGGTTTGGAAGAATGATAAAGGGAACTCAGCTTAAATTGCCTCCATCTCGGTTTTTTAAAATTGAAATAGCAAACAAGCAAAGGACGTATGAGATAATAATACAGGTGAAGGAGTGGACTCAGCTCCCCGGTGCTTCCTTGTTTCCTTTTGGAGGTGAGTCCACAATTCAGTGGTCAATGAAGTCCTCATGGAAAGAGAAATTTCCCAGGTCAAAGAAAGCCAGGGCTGTGCACTTACTGCTTCTGTGCTGTTAGGCCGATGAATATCTCATCTTAGCATGCTAGGGTCTACTCATCACCATATAAGAGAAACCTGACTGTGCTACAGTGATATACTTTCAGGTCTTATTTCCTAAAGCATCATTGGGCCTACAGCAAGCCTGGCCCTGGTCCATCAGAGGAATCTAAGCATTTTGTTTAGCTGAAGTAAACAGATATCCTGACACTAAAAGATAAGGCTGTGGTAATCTGCTTAGGACCTTGTTGAGGCATTAAACATCGATTAATTACAAAGAGGACAAGAGCCAGAGCAAAGAGCATCTCTATTAAGCTGGCAGGGTCTGTAAGTCTTGGACAGCACAATAGTTGCAGTGACCCTAGGGCTTATTTGTTAGGGATCACAGTTTTTCACTTTGATTCACTAATGGCAGATCTACCAGCATTGCTAGAATTTGTTAGATAAATTCTGCAGGTAAATATAATGCCAGTTGTAAAATATGAAAGGGGGTAGCTAAGACATATTTTGAGTTGCCCAACTGGCAGATAGGGTTAGCATACACACAACCACTGTTTTGGATGAAATGTTTAGAGTCCATAGAGTAAAATTTCATCCCTGCATATTCTAGTAATATAAGAATACCTTCTGGAGATTTTTCTTGATTTAATTCCCTAGAAAATTGCTGGCATCTTTCAGACAAAAAGAGTAAAGTTAAATTAGATTTCACATTTAAGTGGGTATGGAAGAGCTTGGCTAACTATTTACAGTCTGGGTTCACAGCTGGACTGCATTTCCCAGACTCCCTTGCTGTCAGATATTGCCACGTGTGGAAGTGATGTGGGCAATTTTCATTCCTGGAACTTCTGTGATCATGGAAGGGGCCTGGTCCCTAAATCACCACAGGGTGAAAAACTGCTTGCTGACTAAGAACATTTATATCAGACTCTTTCATGGGTGAGAAATAAACTTTTCTTATGTTGAATTGCTGAGATGTTTGGGTTTATGTTTTCCCCTAACTAATGTGGATTGTTATAAAAATATCAACAATTTAAGGCTCTGTTTGTATTTATCTTGACTGTGTGAAGTTCACCCTGTGTTAGGTAAATCAAGACTCTAGTGACACATTTAATTAATCACCTCAAGTTCTTCTTGTCAGAACTGTTTACATTTTTCTCTGACTGTTGGATTCCATTTCTCTGCGGTCTTTTATTCTACATCTTCAGGTTCATTGGTCACTTGGGTTTAATTCCATAGTATAAGATAAAAATATGGACTAGACATTTAGTTGGTAGAGCTAACTACCTATATAAGGCTTTTAAATCTACAGGCTTATTCAGGGGTTATACATAGAGTGAAAAGAGAAACTTTCAATGGCTAGGCTGAAACGGATGTTATCAATGCTGCCTTTCCCCACAAATGTGTTATCAAATTATACAGATCTTCCCTACACTGTCAATACATCTGTTTTGCATATACTTCCTGAAAATATGACTTTGAACTCTGTGCTTTCCAAACTCAGTTTTGGAGAACTAATGATAGCAGTCCATATATCCACTAGATCAGAGACTGGCAAACTTTTTCTGTAATGGGTCATATGGTAAATATTTTAGGCTTTGTGGACCGAATGGTCTCTGTCACAACTACTCAACTCTTGAAAGCAGCCATGGACAATATGTAAACAAATGAGTGTGGCAGTGTTCCAAAAAAGTGTATTTCCAAAAAATAGGTGACAAGACTTAGTGTACCAACACCTGTATATCCAAATTTTATGTATGGATTAAGCCAAGTTATCGAAGAGCTTGTACCAGAGACTATTTATTTCATCCCTTTGGAATCTGGTTTTTACTGAATTGTCCTTTGAGGTATATAACTCAGCTTCCCCATGAGAGTGTCCACTGTTTCCACTGACATTCTCGAAGGACATCTGGTTAAGATGGCCAAATGGCTTAGATTAGAGCTTTTCAAATGATCTATGTTTAAGAGACAGTTTCTTTCTTTTTAAAATTTATAATCTAGGCAGACTGTCATTAAAAATATGATAAAAAGTATGATAAAAATGAATTAGTAGAAAAGTGAAATGCTGGATGTTGCAGCAGTGTGTGAGTTTCTGAATGATTACTCTCAGTTTCTGTATTTATCTAGTCACAGACTAGGAATTAAAAAATTGATTAAGACTTTGGTTAGAATAGGTACAAATGATATAGTAAAATGCATGTAATTCTACAATAGAGAATGGAAAGACAAGTCTCTTTTGGCCATCTTCTAGGAGTGGCATCAAGAAGTGTCTGGCTGTTGGTAGATTGGGATCAAAGTGTGCCCCACAACCAGCCAGACCAAAACGTGAGACGTTTTGAGAGATGTTTTGGCAATTGTGTGCACAACAGTCAATATAACCCTCACCAGGTTGATGCTTTTAGCTAACTGGGAATATATTTTGCATTTTGTAAATCAGTATGCCTATTAGGGGCGCCCAATTAAAAACAAGTCAAGCATTCTAGAGGAATGGTGTATTAGTCTGTTCTCATGCTGCTAATAAAGACATACCCAAGACTAGAAAATTTATAAAGAAAAAGAGGTTTAAGGGACTTATAGTTCTACGTGGCTGGGGAGGCCTCACAATCAGGGCAGAAGGCAAGGGAGGAGCAAAGTCACATCTTACATGGTGGCAGGCAAGAGAGACAGCATGTGCAGGGCAACTCCCCTTTATAAAACCATCAGATCTCGTGAGACTTATTCACTATCATGAGAACAGCATGGGAAAGACCCTCCCTCATGATTCAATTACCACCCACCTGGTGGGAATTATGGGTGCTACAATTTGACATTTGGGTGGGGACACAGTTAAACTATATCAATGGTTAGAGATTCTGGATCAAAACAATCTCTTCCTTGCTTCTGGCTCTGGTCCCAGGACTTTTACCTAGTGCTTGGTTGTTCATTTTGGATTTGAGAAATCTTGAACAATTTTTTTTAGCTTTTTCTGCAGTTTTAGCTCTAGTCTGGTTTGATGCAATGTGATTTGAGCAACAATGTAATCTCAATCAGGACAGCAATACAAATCCATTACTTTGATTATTATAACATAAACAAAAGTATTTCTGAGTGCTTCCTATTAAAGACAAGTAGAATTGCTTTAATTGGCCAAACATAAAATCCAAATTTTGGGCACTAATTAGTGACTTCATTCTTAAAAAGTCTGCTGTTCTATGCTCTAAGCAAGATTGAATTGAAATTCAGGAAAGCAAATAAAATGAACATGCTTATCATTCATCTTCTAGATTTCTTCTGAATTTTGTCCTTGGAGGTGTGGGAAGAATGAATATTGAATATTGAATAATCATACTCAACAAGAATATTTTGGAAGCTGGGCTTGAAAGTTAAGGTGTGGTTCAACTATGATAGATTTAGAGCAGCAAGGAAGATTCAAAAGGCCAAATCTGGAGGTCGGGTGAGGGTTCCAAGTGAAACTGGAAGTGAGACTAAGCAGATAGTCCAAATGACAGAGAGGTGAAGACTAGTTATAAGGCAAGAGAATGAATGCCAGATAGACCCGGATGGAACAAACAAGTTTGAAATGGAGGGTTGAAGGCAAAGGCTGGACAGATTCCTTGAAGCTCTGGAGTAAAGCTATAGGGTCTTTTTCAGAGCATTTGTATTTGGCCTGGCTCTTGTAAGGGCCAGCCACTGAAGGAAACTGAGCCAGACTAAATACTTCCTTTTAAAATTTAGACCACTAGAAAACCCTAGACCTGGCTGGGTGCCGTGGCTCATGCCTGTAATCCCAGCACTTTGGGAGGCTGTGGTGGGTTGATCATCAGGTCAGGAGTTCTAGATCAGCCTGACCAACATGGTGAAACCCTGTCTCTACTAAAAATACAAAAAAATTGGGAGGCCGAGACGGGCGGATCACGAGGTCAGAAGATTGAGACCATCCTGGCTAACATGGTGAAACCACGCCTCTACTAAAAAGTACAAAAAATTAGCCAGGCGTGGTGGCAGGTGCTTGTAGTCCCAGCTACTCAGGAGGCTGAGGCAGGAGAATGGTGTGAACCCGGGAGGCGGAGCTTGCAGTGAGCTGAGATCCAGCCACTGCACTCTAGCCTGGGTGACAAAGCGAGACTCCGTCTCAAAAAAAAAAAAAATTAGCCGGGTGTAGTGGCACATGCCTGTAGTCCCAGCTACTCAGGAGGCTGAGGCAGGAGAATCACTTGAACCTGGGAGACAGAGGTTGCAGTGAGCCGAGATTGCACCAGTGCATTCCAGCCTGGGTGACAGAGCGAGACTCCACCTCCAAAAAGAGAAAAAAAAAAAAAAAATCCTAGACCTGTACTATATTACTCTCACTGTATGAATAAATGAGACTATGATTTGATATATAGTCTTGAATTTTTTTAAACTCAAGGGTGAGTATGAAAACAGTCAAATGGAGAATATTTCTGCATGCTTATAAAACTTCTGTTGAGCAATTACTATTCTTTTCAACAATAAATTGCTTTCTGAGTTCAGAGTTAGGGAAAAAAGATCTCTACTGCTTTAATAGTATACTTTCTTTTTTTTTTTTTTTTTTGAGACAGAGTCTGGCTCTGTCGCCCAGGCTGGAGTGCAGTGGCCGGATCTCAGCTCACTGCAAGCTCCGCTTCCCGGGTTTACGCCATTCTCCTGCCTCAGCCTCCGGAGTAGCTGGGACTACAGGCGCCCGCCACCTCGCCCGGCTAGTTTTTTGTATTTTTTAGTAGAGATGGGGTTTCACCGTGTTAGTCAGGATGGTCTCGATCTCCTGACCTCGTGATCCGCCCGTCTCGGCCTCCCAAAGTGCTGGGATTACAGGCTTGAGCCACTGCGCCCGGCCTATACTTTCTAGAAATTGTATTAATAACACAAAAAGCAATTATATTCCTGTTTCTGTTTTATTATCTAGAGAGCTTATAAGACAACTGTTTAGAGCCACTTTTTGTTTAGAACTATTTGATTTGTTAGAAAGGCCTTTTCATCTTTGTTCCAATGGTTTGGGTGTACTGCTTGGTGCACTGAGGGACATACAGGTGAATATCATGTGGCCCCTGAACCCACAGAGTTGAGAGTCCGTGGAAAAAAATAACAATAGGCTACTCTATAATACAAGCTGCTAAATATAGTGACAGGAAAGTATATAACATGAACCAGGAAGGCTCCACACAGGAGGTCACATCTGAGCTAATCCTTAATGAACAAGAGCTCATCAGACTAAGCTGGGGAAGAAAATATTCTTGATACAAGAATCTGCATGAGTAAAAGAAAGGCAATGTGAGAGTGTGTGATAGAACAGGAAATGGATAAAAGTCCAGTATGGGAAAATTTAAGGACAGTCAGGATCTGAGGAATGTCTCTGGAGATTTGTTGTAAAGATAAATTTGGTCCTGGTGGGAAACCCTTGGCTACCTTGACGAGAGTAATTGAATGGTACCTCATTGGCCATTGTTTCCCCAGGTGTTGCATGCATCCAGCCTTGGGAAGTTAGAGTTAGTAATAATTCTGTACATTGGTTTATAAATGGCCACATTTTCACCTGTTGAATTACTGGCTCTTCTCTGTATGGCTGTTGACTGATGAGCTTGTGTCATATCATCCTCATAGGTTCACTGAAAGCTAAAAATGAGATGAACTCAGTGAAAGTACTGTGGAAAGAGGCACATGGCTGGATATTTGAATCTTCTTAACGCTGAGTTCTGCTTCAGTCTCATCTGTTGTGTTCATGACATGACTCTCTAATCACTATGGGCAATTGGGAAAATGGTTATTTTCAAAAAGAAATTGACTTGCCTCTTCATAGTTTAATGTAGAAGCAGGTATAGTTTGGTTATGGTGAGATCTGGTAAGTTGGTCTTTGTGATAATACATACCTTTTGGTTTCAGAAAACATTGTATACTTATTTTCTATATGACTAATTTTCTGGGCACTTTTCATTCTTGATAATTCATTTTCATCCCCCTAAAATTCCAGCAGAAACAATTCTTCCTATTTAAAATATATTAACAACTGCTACCCAATGTATCTAATGTATTCCCTTAGCCTCTAGGAGAAATTAAAAATAATCTGTGGAGTACTGAGTATAGCCTAATAGCAGAAGGGTACCATAGACCATTGTTTCCAAACATTTGCATCATTTTTGGCAGGTCCAATGACAGCATCCACAGATGAGGCCAAAGCTTGAATGCCCTTGGAGCCTTGAATGCTTTTGGGCCCTGACTGAAACATGGTTTTAAAATCACACTCCAAAGTGCAATTACCAACAATGAATTTATACATCATAACAATGGGGGAAAGCAGAAAATGACTTTAGAAAGACAGCGTGATCTTTTGAGACACAGTCTATATAATTCCTAGGAAGCCCTGATAGTGTCATCTTGGGAAAGCTCCCTGCTACAGGAAACTGCCTCCCTTGATTTCACCTCATTGCCTTTAGTTGCAAGTTATTTCAGGTAAACAGCCCTCCTTTTAACTGTGACTCTTCCTCGGAGAACCAACATATTGCTTTATTTTTTCTTGGGCCGCATAGGATCCTGGTTTGGGGTAAATCTCATATATCTATTTTCCAAAGATCATTTTGGTTTCTCTGTATTTCTAAATGCACTTGATCGTAAGCATAAAAGAAAAGACAGTGATGCACTGTGTTGGCTCTGAAGAAAAACATTGACCAGACAGAAAGTCTTCCCCACAGCCGAACTGAGCTATAATGACCATGCTTTTCATTTCTCCCAGGAAATAGTAATATAATTGGTCACTGTATTGCAGTAAACAGTTTGTTCATTCTTTTGCAGTAGAAAATGTTTTTTTGGGAGATACGTCTCACATAATATGCTGGCTTCCCGATAATAAAGATTGGGAATAGATTTGTTTCTAAATAAATCTCAGTAAATACATCGGTAAAATGAACACAGTAGGAGGAATAAACAATGTAATTAGGAATATCTTAAGTACATTTGCATATGATAATTTGCAAGTGATTGTTACCTTAAGACATGTCTTGGGCTGATTTTCTCAAGGGCATTTGTGTGAAAAATGTCGAACATTTCTGAATTAGAATTTTTGTCATGGAATAGAAACAAGAGGTAAGAACATGTTTTCGAATATGCAGTAAAAAGATCACCCGCTCCTCTGAAGACCTGACACTGACATTCATCTTAGTACATAAAACAGAAAATATGCTGAGGATGGGCAATGTTGGAGCAGGAGCTATAACAACAGCTGCAGAGGTGACTGTAATTCTAATGGATTGCTTGTAGTGACATCGGCATGCTTCTGAATTTGGCGGGAAAGTAATGCACAGAATTAAGACAGCAGCATTAGTGTTGTGTTCTCTTATTAGAAAACCTCAACAGCTCATTGAATGCAGGAAAATTTTAGGGATTCTATTTTGCAAGAAGCCAGTGTATAGCTGCAAAAGTAATATCACCAAAATGGAATGCACTAGGGAATGTAAGCAGCACAGGTTGGTACATTAGTTTGAGTTATTCAGCCGGTCCTGAAAAGGGTAATATTCCATTTGAATGACAGGCAAAGGAATTCAGAAGGATAACAGTCATTTTCTTCATTGTTGTTATTGTTGTAGTTGCTTGTTTGTCATTTTTTTATTAGCTATATTAAGCTAAGGCAGCTTTTTAAAACTTATTTTGAATATGCTTTTATATGATTGTAAATCTGCACCCTTTCATTCATGAATTTTAAAAGATATATTCTGCATGTTGAACAACCTGCTCAAAGCAGAGAAAAGTAACTTGTCCTTTAACTGGTAAGCCCATTGTAAGACATCCTTGAACATTAAGCTGGAAAAAATATCTAAACAGTACTTGATAAAATTGCAAGAACTTGTATTTAAATTTAATTTTCTCTGCAAGTACATTTAGCATTATGTTTTTCCCCCAATGGTCTCTAACATACTATTTTTGAGGAAGAAAAAAATGTTTTTGCTACCATGGCAACAGTATCCTTCTCTTGCTTTCCATCACAAACTATAGTTTCTGAGCATAACTAGGAAAATTGAAATGTGGGTAGCTCAAAATGATAAGGCCAAGCATGGTAAGCATTCATCTAAATGAATATTTGTGTCATTATTCTTGCACTTGTGGTAAGACTAGAACTCTCAAGGTCAACATATTTGTTCATAGTGTTCACAGCGGCACTCATAAAAGATTATTGCCACTTACTGGGCAACTACTCTTTTCACTAAATGTCTTATTAGCATGATTTTGCAAAGACGATAGGAAATTAAAACACTCCATAGTACAGTTTATTTTATGGTTTTGAGGAAATGTAATACAAAGAAAGGGCACATATTCTAGTGAATTTTAGAAAAGAAATGATCTGCTACTTGACCTGGAGTGTGTGCTGGGGGTGGCGGGGGGAAAATAGTAAAGGCTTATAGAGAAACTGATTGAGCTCATTCTGTTATTTGTTTCAGGGGTGACTCCGGGATGGTGCTTCTCTTTGTGATGCTCTTGCAATAACAACATTCTTTTTGTTTTCCTTGATCTTTCTCAGCCTGTGGATATTTCAGCTTGCAAGGTAAAATAATGTTTTTGCTCCATGGCCAGTTTTTAAAATCCTCCCTGGCTCTGCTATGACACTAGATTATAAAAACAACAACACAGTCTTTGTTTCCCATTGGTTCTCCTTCACATTTCCTCTCTCTTCAGTTTTTCCTTAATCTCTCTCCACATTGACTTTGATCCTTGAACTCTTTTGCCTAACCTTATTTGGATGGGCAATCAGATTTCAAACTGGCCAGCCATCCCAAGGCATTTCCTTCAGAGAACTGTACTGTGATGCCACATAGCACACCTACTAGAGGCGATCTTGGGGATGCTACCGTGTCTTGCTCAGACATTAAGGACTTCACCCTGCTGAGATCCTCTGTGCTCTGTGGCTTCAGTCTGTCCATGCAGGAGCATAGAAAAATGTTCGGTGGGTCAAAGACTGACCTGGACCTCACAGGAGATTTGCTTTCTTGAGTAGATGGCTATATATTTTTCTGCCTTGTCAAGAATACATCTTACTACATTTGGCAAATTCAAGACTGCTTCACAGACAGAACTGATGAACCAGGAGTAAACTGGAGTTTACTCTCTTGCCCTTCACTCTACTCTGGTTTCAAAATAATCGTTCAATTCCACCTTCATATGATTACATGTCCAGGAAAGATATTTGTTGTTTTTAACTCTTGAATTGATTCTCTGTGTCAGAAATAAAGGGGTGCAGAATGCTGGTTTGAGAGTTTTGGTCATATGGCAGCAGGACTTGGCTCTTTACATTGCTGCTTTAATGGGCCTAATTAGATCCTTAGGAAAGGCTTTGGAGTGCCAAAACGCCCTGGCTTTGGGTCACATCAAAGCTTTAAGTGCCATCTCTATCATTAGGTCTATCACTAGGCACACTAGTATGTTCTTTTTTTTTTTGTTTGTTTGTTTTTCTTTGAGACAGAGTCTTGCTCTGTCGCCCAAGCTGGAATGCAGTGGTGCAATCTTGGCTGGCTGCAAGCTCCGCCTCCTGGGTTCACACCATTCTCCTGCCTCAGCCTCCCAAGTAGCTGGACTACAGGTGCCTGCCACCGCGCCCGGCTAATTTGCTATATTTTTAGTACAGACAGAATTTCACCATGTTAGCTAGGATGGTCTCGATCTCCTGACCTCGTGATCTGCCCGCCTCGGCCTCCCAAAGTGCTGGGATTACAGGCGTGAGACACCGTGCCTAGCCTATTAAGTTCTTTTAAAATAAAGATATAATGCTTAAATCAAGGCTAATCTGAGATGCAAATGACAGAACCGCAGTAGAGCAGGACCTAGTATAAAGGACATATTTAATACATAACTTTCCTCTCTCTAATAGGACTGAAGGGACTTGAATGGAGTTGCATAGCAATTGTATGTTGGCATGCTTCTCTTCGCTTCCTATTAGAGTATCTTCCATTTGATAAACTTTCCTTTGTACCAGAGGGGGCACACAGAAGATGCTAAAAAATTATTAGTTTTACTTTTACAACATTGAAACAAATTGATTCTTAATTTTCACATCAAAATTACTTAAGCAGCTGTGCAACCTAGAAGTTAAACGTGATATTAGAGCCTGAATAAATAAATAGAGTGGCAACCTTGGTCCCTTCCTCCACTGGCCTAATAACTCTTGAGGCAGAAGAGGGCATGTCTGAGGATGTGAAATGACTAGCCTATGGCACGGCCAATCCATTCCTTTCAGCCTTCTAAGAATTGATGGAATTGCAGCCAGATCAATTTGGCTGTGGCGATTGGTATCGATTGTGTAGACGGGCAAAAAGAATGGATTTGCCATGTCACGGAATAGTTCATTTGCCTCTTGTAGATACTACAGTAGTCCAGAAAAAATTTCACAGTGGTGAAAATCAGGAAATGAGGCCTCTTTTCCTGATCCTTTCTTATCTTTGTCTTGCCTTGTGTGACTACTGGCTACATAGCTCCATGCAGATGCTTCCATGGGACATCTGAACATGTTCTCAAACTCATCTTCTTCACTCTAAAATTACTTCCTAATTGTCCTCAGGGATACTATCATGTAGGTTTGAAAGTTCAAAATCTTCCTTAACTTACCTCTCTCCTTTGTCTGCCTTCTTTCCATTCCCCAAGCCCATTCTAATTATGCACCAGATTTGTTTCATTCTAAGAAATGTATCTTAAATTCCTACCAGTGTTTTCTATACCCTCTGCCAGCCCTCTTGTCTGGAAACTATTTATTCTACCCGCAGTCCTGCTAAATATTGCTGTGCATGTTCTCTTTTTAAAATGCTGCTCTGACTGTTTAATTCTATAACTTAGAAATGTCCCCAGCTTCCAATAATTCAGTAGAATCTTTAAGAACCACCCCTCTGCTCGATTGGGTGACTTTGAAAAAGATAGACATTTCATCTTCTGTACTTTCTTGGTAGGCTGGCAGGCTTGGTGAGGCCGAGATAGAGAGCAGTTCATCAAAATGCATGCTCCTCTTTCATAGCCTGGAATTGCCACTAAGTGACAGCCTAGCTCAGGGTTACATTTTCCAGTTTCTGCTTAAATCCAGGTGAGACCATGTGTCCAGTTCTCACCATTGGAGTGTAAGTGGAAGTGATGGATATCTGTTCCAGGCCAAGGTGCTTGACAAGTGGGAGTATCTTGGCAAGATGAGAAGACTCTGAGGCCTTGGGAGACAGTGGGACTCCAACATGGAATGACCCTAGATACCTGAATCATGAAGTGGAGAAAATATACCAATCAGGAATATCTACATTGATCTATTACATTACCAAGAAACAAATCTGATGGTTTTACACTGAAATTTTGGTGCTCCCCACCACCACACTTTTATCTATGTCTTTTCATCTTTCTAGAAAACTCTGCTTATTCCTCTCTGCTAATCTCAGTTTTACCGTATTTATAGATTCAGTTCAAGCTTCGTTGCTGTTTAGCCTTTCTTAATTATCCCAAACCAATTTGTTTTCTCCAGTCTCTGAATTTCTTCCTTGCTTATTTTCCATATTGCTATGCAATTCTTTATGGTAATTATCTTTTTGTTCATTCTTCCAACAAATATATAAGTAAAAGTGTACTTCGTTTCCAGTTATGACTAGAGCCAAAGTTGAAAAATATATGTGTCCTGTTTTCTTAAACTTAGCATGCCTTTGTTGAAAGCAAAAAAAAAAAAAAAAAAAAAAAAAAAAAAAAAAAAGCCTACTTGATTATATTCTTCAAAGTGTCTGGTGTGCAGGATATTATTATTTGAAATTTTTTTGGTTTTGCTGTTTAGACTTGGTATTTTTTAGAATAAGTGTGCTAATTTAATCAAGTACTTGGAGCACCTTAATAAAAAGGTCTACAGTGACTCTATGGCTGTGGTATCCAGAATCAGTGAAGGTGCTACCTCTCAAATTGAAGAAAAAGATCCATTCATACCACCTTTAAGGAGCAGGCTTGGTAAATTCCCAGAATTCCATCCCCTAGTTGGATTTCTAGGTAAATTTTACCTAAACATGACCAGGAGACAGTTAATATATGGCAGTTGCCATCGTTACAAAAAAGATTAGTTTTTTAAATAATGGAAGTTTCATACTTTTTCCCCTTAGGCAAGACAGGCACCAAAACATGAATAGAAAAGTTGAGTTCTTCTAACTTAAACTTGTAAACTATTGGATTGTTTTCCAACTATTATACACAATAAAGTTGGTGGTAAGAAACTTGAGAATGTTGAAGACAAATGCTTTCTGTATTTCATAGTGTTATGATATCTGGATACCAGTGCCTTCACTCAAAAATGACTAGATGATGACTCATATTTCCTTTTTATTTTTAACAATATTGATACTTCTTTTTCTTTTTCATTTTTACTTTTGTAAAATGAAAAATGTTAAATTCACTGTTGGCTGACATTGAATAATAATTCTTTTTCTTAGAAAGTACAATCTGAACTTTTATAGCATAAATGATAAGTATGTTAGAAAAAATGCTGTAATTTAATAATACAGATGCCATGCCAAGTAACGTAACACTGAACAATAGTTTAGTTTGGATTTGGATAAACTACATCTGTAGGTAGAGCATAAAGAATTATGGAAATGTTGGAAAGATATACGTATTTACAGTAAAATTTACTAATGGTGAAAGTGGAATATAAACTCAGTTTCAGTATAGCCATATTGGTATAACATTTTAATAAAATTGGTCAAAAATAAGACAAACTTGATTTATTGTTAGTATATTAGAGCCAAAAGTAAACTTTAGTTCCTCATAGTTCCTTTTTAATCAGAATAACAGCGGCCTTGTGGATTGGAGGAGGGTCATTTTGTGGTGGTATGATTAAAACAGTTTATGATAGTTTAATAATCTAATAAGGAACAAGATGGAAAGATCTTTGAAAAGACAGTTAGCTGCATGCCTATAATAAGCTGGATGTACTTTCATATGAATTTTATCTATGATGCCAAAAGATGTGTTCCAAACATAAAAGGGAAAATTAAATTTGGGGAGGAGGACATTTTTTCTTTCTAAAACATGCCTGACCCAGTATAGTTTAGGGCATGCTTTAATCAGAATATTAAAATTCTCACAGTATTATTTATACAGAATTTTTCTGGAAAAGAGCTATATTGAATAAAATTGTTTTTCTGTTAACTTGTGTAAAATTAAAAGTTATCAAATTTAACTTAAAAAAAAAAGTTGCAAAACAGTTGAAGAACAATTGCTTCTGAGTTTAAGAAACAGATCATCAGAAGTGTCACTGCCAAACTATAAACTCCTGTTAAGAGGACTAAACTCCTTTATAGAAAGGACTATGGCGCTGCTGGTAAGATCTGAAACATCACTGTGTCTTAATGGAAAGTAATCACCTTTTGGTAGAAATCACATTAATGTTCCCAACTGATACTTATAAAGTGAACCAATCTACTGTGCTTAAAGGAAAAATGTAATTATACACATACAAAGCAGTGTGTTGAAAATATAGATGTATCCCGCTGTATGTCTTCTGTAACTTTTTACTAGGTGGCAACATATGCTGTATCTAACCTAATTACTATATAAGGCACAAAAGAGCTCAAAAGACAATTCTAAACAACTGCCATTTCTCTTGCTTAAAGATCTTCAGTACCACAAGAGTGGGCCCACCATTTACTCCTGAGCAGTCACTGTTCTTGTAGTTGTGATTTTGTGCTTGGGTATTCTCCAAAGCCTCTTGTTCCTTTGAAAATTATATATTTTCAAACATTGGTGTTCTGGGCCTCGGATCATGGCTATACCATGCCTCCTGAAGTGTCAGTCTTAGAGACCTCAGAAATCCTTCTATTCAGCCTGACATAAAATTACACAAGGTTTTTCAAAAACTTTTTTTCAAACCATATTCTCTATTACTCAGGGTTTAGCCACAGAAGTAGAGTATTTATATATATAATATATATGTACACTATGTATATGTAAACTATATATGTGTCTATAGACAACATATATACAGTTATTTTATATGTGTGTATGTATATGTGTATAATATACATATGCTATATATATAGAGAGAGAGAGAGTAAATTAAATTTCTTTGCTTTTGTTACAGGGAGCTTTCACAACTGTGAGTTGTTGTCTCCACATCTGGTGCTGGAGCTCGAAGCCCACAGCACAAGCAGTTAGGAAGGGAAGATCATAAGCAGGCTGGAACCCACGAGCATGAGCTGGAAGCCTACAAAGATGGACTGAAACCCTGTTTGTTCTTGTTGCCTCTGACCCTAGTGATGAGTCTGTCCTGCAGAAGCCAGGCCTTTCATTGTGGAGTTAACCTGACACCTGGCCCAGGAGTCAGAGGCGCTGAGGGAAGATTCAGGGCAGGTGGATCAAGTTTGAACCCAGATGCCACTCCACACCATGACGGTGAGCCATGAGCTCAGCGACAGTGTGTGTGAGCTGCAGAATGGCTGCATCACTTCTGCTCTTCCAAGAAGCTCACACAGAGAAAAAGTAATTCCTTCATAAGGAGCTGAGATAAGAGAATGAGGAAATTGGTCCTAGGCCAGACAAAGAGGAATGTAAGGTTATTAACATAAAGGAAAGTAAGTGTGTGGTTTATGTTCTTTTTTTTTTTGAGATGGAGTCTCGCTCTGTCACCTAGGCTGGAGTGCAGTGGCGCAATCTCAGCTCACTGCAAGCTTCGTCTACCAGGTTCACGCCATTCTCCTGACTCTGCCTCCTGAGTAGCTGGGACTACAGGCGCCCGCCACAACGCCCAACTATTTTTTTTTTTTTTTTTTGTATTTTTAGTAGAGACAGGGTTTCACCATGTTAGCCAGCATAGGCTTGATCTCCTGACCTCGTGATCTGCCCTCCTCGGCCTCCCAAAGTGCTGGGATTACAGGCGCGAGTCACTGTGCCCGGCCTTGTGTGGTTTATGTTCTTAACATAACATTTATGGACACATATTTTGGCATATGCAGTGCATTCTGTGTTTAGTGCACATCTCTTGAACAGCTCTGTGATGCACCCCTCTTCATTTAGAGGATGCACTTTTGCTCATTGCTGTTATACCTGTTCTTAGAATCTCACCTCTACATTTCATCAGTGGCTAAGCATATGAATTCTAGCATATACCTATGACTTTCTGGTGAGTGGAACTTGAAATATCTGACAGAAATTGCAAGTCGGTAGTAGAAATAGATTAATCACTAATAAAAAGATTCACAGTTGCCTTCCATAATGTAGCTTAAATTTAGTGGCTGATAGACAAAAAAAGCAAATGGAATTATGAAAAGTGGATGGAATTGATTTTTTTAAGCATAAGGAGTTGTGAGGAAAGACATAGCCATACTGATATAAATGCAGCTTCCAGTAAATCTCATTTCTCTTAGCCGTAATTATGAAAATCCTCTTGAGCATTTCAGCCTGTTGTGAGTTGCTTTGCTGTTTTTCACAACAGAGACAATTTCAGTTATCTTAGAAATCTGGAGCTGTCTTCAGCCTGATGCCCAGAAGAATCCGCTAGTACTGTGCTCAGGGTCAATTGTTGCTTAAACTACTTTTAGAGTCTATTCAACATGACAAGCAGATCAATCTTTTCAATTCAGAACTGATGAAATTTTCCATTTTAGAAAGCATTGCTTGGAGAGTATGAATTCAAGAGATGTGTTTTAGGACCAGTTGCTGTTTCTTTTGGTTATTTTACTAGGGCTTCTCTAAATGCAGAACACTAAACTCATTTGAAGCTTTTAAACAGCCTTCATTCTCTCAATATATACGTATGTTCTAGAGTATAAGGAATTAATCTTAGAGCATTATCTTGTAGTATAACGAAGTATTGACACTGATTTTAAGCGGTTCATGTAAAATAAGGAAATTGACATTGCAGTTGTATTTATATCTTATTTTTTAAACTTACGTACCCTATGCCGAGGTATGTACAAAAGAAAATGCTAGGGTAAAATGTCCTATTTCTAGGCTATGGCAAATAGAATGAAAACTCACATTGTTTATCCTTTAGATTTACATTACAATCAAAATGCTTTCTTATTTGAGTCACAGTAATTTTATCCAAAAATATATTGGAATAAGAGCAAATAAATGCACCTTGGAGAGGTAAATAGGCAGCAGCAGGATCAATGACACTGGTAGTGTAATCACCTGTGGAAAAAGTCTTGATTTTTGTCTTTATGTAGTCGAAATAACAGTTAATTCTACTTAACAAAAGAATTAGTAGAAAAAGTTGAATTTTTTCTTATGCTTCCTGAAATTGTTTTCAGTTGACTTTTTGATGGACTACGTAGAATAGACTCATCTGTTTTTAGCCTGAAAATTGGCCTATGACAGTGTCAAAAGGATGCCACTGAATCTGTAATGAGATAGGCAGTGAAGGGGATTGGCATTGAGTCCTGGGTGGAAGAATGGTAAAGAAACTTCTCTTTTCTGTATTTAAAGAGAACAGGGTAATGTTGGTAGGCATAACATTTTCCAATAAGAATTCCTTAACAATGATGTTAGGGCCTTCCAGCAGCCGACATGAAAATAAAGCTAGGAGTCTACACAGTTACCCTGTCTGTCCAAATGCTAAATCCATGAATCTGGCATTGACATTTTATTTATTTATTTTCCATTTTGCAAAACCTATTTAATCAGAATAAATAGAGTCCTGGGCAGGGTTCTGGTACCCCCACCATGCCAGCTCCAGGTTGCAGCTTTCATAATGGGAAACAGCATTACTTTGTCATCCTGGTGTCTCAGCGAGGTCATTGAAAGGGACCAGTGTGGTCTCAGGTGAGCATCTGTGCCTGCAGGGTCTTGGGAACAGGGTGACTGGGTCTCTGGGCCAGCCTTTGAGGCCCATTGCTGTCCTGTCAGCCATCTCATTCGTCTGTGAGCAGGGCAGGGAGTGGCACAGCCTCCTTGGTTCTGTTTTTACCAACCTCTCATTTTAACATCAGATATTTTGATTATGAGGCCCATTGAACATTTTGATATGTTTGACAGAGGTGCTATTGTTGCTTGCTCTCCATTATAGTAAAGATGTCATTAGGAAAGATTTAAATGTGCCTAACAACCCTCCTGCCTATGGAAAGATCAGAAATGTCACACAGGTACCAAGCAGGAGAGAATGCTCCGAACCATTTTTGTCCTCTGCATTTTGATTGGTTGATGATTTGGCTTCTTTAGAGGCTGCTGAGGCTGCAAAAGGAGTGAGAACTAACCAGCCACTAAATTTTGAAACACCAAGGAGGTCAGAGAGGCTGGGGTTATTATCATCTCTCAGTGAGCAAATAAAGCATTAAACATTTTCAGTCTCATTTTTTGTGATAGAGATTTTGACAGGAACATAAAATAAAAACCTCACAAATTTGTGCTGGTGACAATGATTATAACACGACCGGGAATGGTATAAATGTCAACATTTCTTGAATCAATTTGAAGATTGTGATCTTGCAGACCTCCACAGACACTGCAAATGACTAGAGTAGAATTTCCCCACTTATGATTATTTTGTTGGAAGAGGTGAAGAAATTTCAATATAATACCTGACAAAAAAGAATTTAAAACCCACCACCACATTCTGAGGAGTAGGACATTTTCACATCATTATGAGATTTCTTTCCGAATCTTCCTGCAAAGTATATAAAAGAGCCCAGTAATTTTCAAAGAGAGCTTCATATAATAACATTTTGATTCAAATCAAACTTGTGGTTTCTGTTGAATTAAAAAAATCTTAATCTTTCTGTTGTAGTTATGTATGTTGTTTAAGATTTATAGTTAGGCTCTCTTTACCAGTAGCTTTTCATGGAATCATTTTTGGTTATAGAATAATGTCTTCATGCAAAATAACCAAACTTCTTTGGTCATGGACTCTTTTTAACCTCGTGATAGAATCACTAGATTAATGGAGTTCAGTGTATTGGTGAAACTTGTACAAAATAGAAATTACACCCAACTTTAAAGAGGTATGAGAAAGCAGAGGTCACACATTATCCTAACAATCTGTGTCTTATTTAAAATTTCTTAAAAAGAAGACTTTTTAAAACTGCTCCTTCCTGATCCTAAATGTTTACTTGAAGGGTCAAAGGAACCACTAGGTGTTGCTCTAAGACAACTTCCTATAGACAAACCAGTAAATTGCTTTATGGTTTTGAGGTTTCATTGGTCATTATAATTTTCTTAAGAATGGTAAGATTAAATCTGAGGCTTAGAAAATTAGCCTTAAATAGTACCATGATCATCTATTAAAATATGTATAGCATCTGCACATGTGCCCCTCCCCAACATCTCTGAAATGCCTTTTCAATGAAAATCAAATATAAAATCGTATGTATTACTAATGGCTGTGTGCACTTAATACCAAAATAACCAGTTTGAATTTGAGACAATCACCTTTCTTTTTGCTATACTCAAATGGTCCCCAATAGTTCATTTGGTTATTAATTACTGACATTACTGAAATGAGAGATTGTTCTAGTATTAGGGAATAGAACTTTTATCTTAGCTGAGGCTTTTACCACATCAAGCAGCTTCTGCAAAAGGAATTTTGGATTTGGGCAGTGTGACACCCATTCTCTCTCTCTCTCCTCTCTCTCTCTCTCTCTCTCTCTCTCTCTCTCACAATCCAGTAACCCATCTGGTATTCTGTGACACTTGGAATACACATTAAATGAGTTTTCTTGGTTCATTGATGTTTCTCCATAGTTGAAAACTACTGTATGCTGTAACTTGACAAATTTAGACTGATCATTGCAAAAGCCAGGACTAAATTATTAGAAATGTGGCAATATAAAAATGAGGTGAACTAGAAGAACTTTGGGGAAGATACTGAATAACACCTAGTTTCTGCACAGGAATTTCTGTTTAGTTCTGCATTTTTCTAGTTTTGTGAAGGAGAGAAGGATGTAAATACTATTCTGGTAAATAGAACATTGATATACCATTAACAATGACAAATAGCTGTCTCTTTGAACCCAAATCATTCATAGTTCTTA